>NC_064622.1:439046135-439687742 GCF_023898315.1 Schistocerca nitens | reverse complement strand
GGGGACTGTGCCGGCCAATGTATTCGGATGATGTCGCATCTCTGAAGAGACCGAGACACTACTACGTTATAGTGCTGTCTTGCATGACTGGTATGAAGTTGTTACAGACGTCACGTCTGTAGGGCCTTACAATCGTTTGTAGGACCTCTTGCAGGTATCGGGGACCAGTGAAATTGCTGTAGACGGGAATTAGGGGGAACCGCCGTCCCACCATTATTGCCGCCCAGAACCTGGAATTACACATCCACCTGCAAACGGATGAACTTCCTGAACTTATCGGCGTTCCTGAAGTCATCTAACGCTTCTCCAAACCCTAACACGTCTAGTGTTAGGTCGCACACCAATCCTGGTCTCGTCAGCAAAAATGACATTATTCCATTCTGCAATGGTCCAATGTTGATGTGCAAGAGCCCAGTTCCTTCGATTGCGTCCGTTTCGTTTGTTCGGTGCAAAACTTCAAATAGATCTTCTGGAACGATGCCATATTCTGCACACTGTTTGGTATGAGATATAAATCGCAGTTGCCCGGGAGAAATCAATTCCAATATTTCTGCTTGTTGATGTCGGATGCCTGCGAGCCGGCAGTTGGAGGAAACGATCATGCATTGGTGTTGTTATACGAGGATGAACATTGCGAGTTCTATCGTTCACATTTCTTGTCTCTCTGTACTTTCCCCATACCTCAGACACACCATTTTGAGTGACATGCAACCCATTGGCAACATCTTACTGTGTACGATCTGCTGGAATGAAAGCCACTGTCCTGCCTCTATCAAAGTGATGTATGCCTCTACGTGGCATGTTACTGCAGTACTGAACACAAACTCAATGAAGCTGTTGTCGATAATGGACCGCTCGCGTTGTGCTACTGCGGAAGCGGTATGTTTACATTAAGAAACGGCCACGAAATACGCCAGTAGTAAACACCGCCCAATATATGGGCTCTAACTGGATAGTGCATGAAATGCCTAGGTCAATGAGACCTCTAGTACCATAGGCTACATTTTAAGATAGTATTCCAAACTTTTTTGAGTAGTGTACTTACCTACCGAGGGAACGAAGAGTTAATCTGAGAGAATAATAGTCCTTAATTTTTAAAATATTGTAGTCGTACAGTGGTAAGCTCTCGGATGATTACAATTCTCACATTCCATCAGTGTGTGTACAACGTCCTCATCAAAGAGGTAACAATCACTGTTTGGAGAGGATACTGATTTTAACGAATGTATTCATGTGGCCTCTACTTTGTTAATGGTAACACTTCTTTTCTCACATGCGCCGAGCTGAGAAACCTAGGATGGCCTTTGTGCCTTCGATGTTAGAGCCCATGTCCATTAACACTGCCCACCCGTTTTATGCTCAGTTGCCGAGAATACTATGCAAGCCACTGTATGGTAGCGGTATGTCGGTGGGAAGTAGATGCTGTATCATTTTCGCGCATTACTCGAAGTTTGCACGTCATATCCCATCTAATCACCTTCACTTCAAGCACTAGGACCTTTTCCTCTGCCCGTTACGTTACCCATCGCTTTCTCGGTGTTTCCTGACACTTCTTCCAACTAGCTTAAATCCTATCTGCAGTGGCAATCTTTTTCCACTCATTCTTTCGAGCTGTTCATTCCAGTTTCTACTGTTTCCTTGTATTCTATTCAGGTTGTTCAGTTTTTTCTTAATTTTCAAATTTTGAAGTCTGTCGTCTCTTGTCTGTCTCTTTACAGCTCTTGTAAAGGACACGTTTCAACTGTTTATTACATGCAAACTATAAAACATTAGAAACACATTGCGCCATCCACTGGATAGAGGAAGGTTCAAAGTTCTGACGCAGCTGAGCTGTTATTTGTTTCTACACTCCTGGAAATTGAAATAAGAACACCGTGAATTCATTGTCCCAGGAAGGGGAAACTTTATTGACACATTCCTGGGGTCAGATACATCACATGATCACACTGACAGAACCACAGGCACATAGACACAGGCAACAGAGCATGCACAATGTCGGCACTAGTACAGTGTATATCCACCTTTCGCAGCGATGCAGGCTGCTATTCTCCCATGGAGACGATCGTAGAGATGCTGGATGTAGTCCTGTGGAACGGCTTGCCATGCCATTTCCACCTGGCGCCTCAATTGGACCAGCGTTCGTGCTGGACGTGCAGACCGCGTGAGACGACGCTTCATCCAGTCCCAAACATGCTCAATGGGGGACAGATCCGGAGATCTTGCTGGCCAGGGTAGTTGACTTACACCTTCTAGAGCACGTTGGGTGGCACGGGATACATGCGGACGTGCATTGTCCTGTTGGAACAGCAGGTTCCCTTGCCGGTCTAGGAATGGTAGAACGATGGGTTCGATGACGGTTTGGATGTACCGTGCACTATTCAGTGTCCCCTCGACGATCACCAGTGGTGTACGGCCAGTGTAGGAGATAGCTCCCCACACCATGATGCCGGGTGTTGGCCCTGTGTGCCTCGGTCGTATGCAGTCCTGATTGTGGCGCTCACCTGCACGGCGCCAAACACGCATACGACCATGATTGGCACCAAGGCAGAAGCGACTCTCAACGCTGAAGACGACACGTCTCCATTCATCCCTCCATTCACGCCTGTCGCGACACCACTGGAGGCGGGCTGCACGATGTTGGGGCGTGAGCGGAAGACGGCCTAACGGTGTGCGGGACCGTAGCCCAGCTCCATGGAGACGGTTGCGAATGGTCCTCGCCGATACCCCAGGAGCAACAGTGTCCCTAATTTGCTGGGAAGTGGCGGTGCGGTCCCCTACGGCACTGCGTAGGATCCTACGGTCTTGGCGTGCATCCGTGCGTCGCTGCGGTCCGGTCCGGTCCCAGGTCGACGGGCACGTGCACCTTCCGCCGACCACTGGCGACAACATCGATGTACTGTGGAGACCTCACGCCCCACGTGTTGAGCAATTCGGCGGTACGTCCACCCGGCCTCCCGCATGCCCACTATACGCCCTCGCTCAAAGTCCGTCAACTGCACATACGGTTCACGTCCACGCTGTCGCGGCATGCTACCAGTGTTAAAGACTGCGATGGAGCTTCGTATGCCACGGCAAACTGGCTGACACTGACGGCGGCGGTGCACAAATGCTGCGCAGCTAGCGCCATTCGACGGCCAACACCGCGATTCCTGGTGTGTCCGCTGTGCCGTGCGTGTGATCATTGCTTGTACAGCCCTCTCGCAGTGTCCGGAGCAAGTATGGTGGGTCTGACACACCGGTGTCAATGTGTTCTTTTTTCCATTTCCAGGAGTGTATAAACATGGCGACTACACCACAAGAGCCGGCCGGTGTGGCCGTGCGGTTAAAGGCGCTTCAGTCTGGAACCGCGTGACCGCTACGGTCGCAGGTTCGAATCCTGCTTCGGGCATGGATGTGTGTGATGTCCTTAGGTTAATTAGGTTTAATTAGTTCTAAGTTCTAGGCGACTGATGACCTCAGAAGTTGAGTCGCATAGTGCTCAGAGCCATTTGAACATTTACACCACAAGAGAAACCATTTTGTGTGTTGCAATTTGTGCGAAGACAACCCACTGTACGAATGGAACATACATTCCACAACAGATGTCGCCTCTGTACAAGCAGATTTACCACTAGCACATGAAATTCATTGAAGTTGGTTGCATTTGCAGAGAGAAGCGCACGGGTAGGCCACGCACGTCAGATACAAATGTAGAGCGTATCCGAGATGCGTTCACACGGAGCTCTCTATCACCGCATGGTGCGCATGCTGAGTGTATGGTATAGTGGCTGCGCGAAAATGAACTTTGAATCTGCAATATTTTTCTACATTCAATAGTTTGTCTGCAATAAACAAATGAAATCTGTTCTTTCTTTTGCAATCACCCCAAACTTCTAACTTTCTGCGTACTGACTGCCTCGTCTGTTAGGGCGTCCATATTTATACAATGGAGAGAGAATGACTTTAAAATTAACATAAAATACAATAATAAATTTATAAAAAACGGACTTTCATGCCACAACCCGATAATCGTCTTCGCATTTTACCAGATTTTAGACACGTTGGTAATTGTAATTTCCAAGTAATGAGTAAGCTGCTAACTAACTGATTCAAGATGACGATCGACAAATAACATATTACCTACTCAATTTAAAGCGAAAAACCACAACCATCCAGTTTGGCGTTTAAAAAACATGAAAAGTTAAAGCAAAGCACCTTCTGCGCTGTAATTCAGCACAATGAAAACAAAATTTCAGCAGAGCAATATCACACCTATAAATATAAGTAATTTCGTAATAATTAAGAAATTAATTTCGAAGAACTACTGTCTACGCATTCGGCTGTGTTTGAGCCTATCTACAGTGTCCTGTTATGACAACAAAGACAAATAAATTCGTAACTCAGTTTATACAAGTAGCAAACTTTGATTGTTCCCTTTAATGCCTACTGTCTCAGCAAAAGTCGTAATGAGCAAAATTCAAAAGGAAATGTTAATTATGTAAGGAATTTACTTGGAACACGAATATTTACACATTACATATGATATCAAATTTACAATGCCACAGACTATAATTCGTACGACGTTTACTAATATTTAGTTCAGAAACCTCAGGAACTGCTTCTATCGCCATTTTCTATGGAATAATTTCGTTTAAATCTCGTATTTTTTGAAATATGAAAATGGCTGCACTACCAGTATGGCTACGGTAAAAGAAGATGACACATACGGAAGACATAACAGATGGATTCCGAATTGAATGAATCGATACTATACGCGCCTGTGATTTGTATCTCGTGTTAGTTACGATGTAGAGTTTGTATTATGAATTAACCTTAGTCAGCAGACTTCACTTGAAAATGATGCTATACTTGAAACTGCGATCCTGCTGACTACAAATAAATGGACCATCAAAGGCAAAAACATTTCTCTTTCTAAAAATATTTATGTCTGTCCCGACATAAATGCCTTCTCTGTACTTGCCAGTGATCAGATAGCGTACACAAAAGCCATTAAAGTACCAAGCTGCTCGTGGAACACAGATTTAGAGTTTTCACAGACAGCTATAATGTTACTGGTCGTTTCATTAGCATTTACGACATTGTTCTCAATGAACGAGAATTCCACTCCATTCCTAACAAGCTCACTTAAATCTCAAACGACGTTGTAGCGTAATGACCGTAAATTTGTTCTGGCGTCTTTCAGTCCAACAGCCACAGCGCACAAGGTACGGACGACTAGAGACGACTTTACGGTGGAAGCCTACGAACTTATGGCTGGCTACACTTCTCTTTCTTTAAGCAATAAACGTACCGAAGTATCGAGTGCAGTAACGGCTACATCAGTAAAGGCCCTCTTCACCTCAGTCTGCTGACGTTAATAACCCGCGGAAAGTGTAACTGGGCAACAAAATGAAAACACTGTTGCGTTTTTTTTTTTGTATTCCAGACGCAATTATTGTAATTAAATAGTACACGTGCGCTGGAATGTACAAATCCACTGCTTTTGCTTTGTTACTGATACACGCGTCTCGCGGTGACAACCCATCCGTGGAACGTCCTGTTTCATTAATTCTCCTAGCATAACGTGTTTCACGGACTACGGCCTCACTATGGAATCAGAGGGCGCGTCTAATGAAAGTTCAGGAACAAGAAGGAAATACCCAGGCTTAGCGGCGAAAGACTGTGTTGTAGGATTAAACAAATCGATTTTTCTCCTCTTTGTGTCCGTAACTTTCAGTAAACTTTTTGAATCCCAGGAAGCATATACTGAAGTGTCATTTTGGAAACTACAAATTACCCACCCATGACGAGCAGATACACATCGCTCTCCAGTCGTTTCTCAAACGCAGATTTATTTAGACGTGAGAATAGGACGCAGTCATAGGAGGCCAATTCTGGCGAACATGACGGAAGTTCCAACATTCGCACTTAAAATACCTCAGTTGATCCACAGAAAGTGGCTTTGTCTCGCATTTATACACTTCTTTTTCTTTTATCTACAATCACATAATATGATAACAACCATAACCGGTTTCGCCCATACGCTGGCCACATTCAGCTTGCCAGTGGACTCATTTTTATATAGATGCTGTGGACTTCAAAATAACTTTTTGCTTTACTAGCTTTTATGAACTGACTAGTGTAACGACCTGAGTTCCCGCCTCTTGGAGAACGTTTGTTGAAATGGCTTTTAGTCAATGTACAGGGCGAAACATAACTGTCGGAGAAAACATGCTTACAAAAGTCCGAAGAAATTCGCTGTTAGACTGGACGCTGGAGGGTCTGCAACATGCGTGGAGTGGCACAATAATGTTTCTTATTTTTTTATGTTCTTTCAAGAGAGAGAGAGAGTGGGGGGGAGGAGAGTGAGAGTGAGTGAGAGAGAGAGAGAGAGAGAGAGAGAGAGAGAGAGAGAGAATACTTCGTTTTTAAGATTTGTCGTGAAAATGCGAACGTTGATGACACAGTTTGTTCGTAGTTTTCTTGCGTTTTTTGCGAAATTTGTGTGTGCCTTGCGCCCAAAATATTAACAATAATAAAAGATAAGTGGTTAAAAATTGAACACTATTTCCAGTTCTAGTTTTAGATTCTGCTTCCCTTTGTAAAGAAATAAGTCTATTATTCAAACAAGAGTACCACTTTTTAAATTATACGCTTATTTAGACTGCTTTCCTGGTTTCTCCTTCATCAGTCAAACATTGGTTGAAATGAAATGAAGTCCGATGCTTCTTTACAGAGCGCAGGGAAACGATGCGGGAGACCCGCACCGCCTTACTAGGCAAGGTCCTAATGGAGGTGGTTTGCCGTTGCCTTCCTCCGACCGTAATGGGGATGAATGATGATGATGAAGACGACACAACAACACCCAGTCATCTCGAGGCAGGAAAAATCCGTGACCCCGCCGGGAATCGAACCCGGGACCCCGTGCTCGGGAAGCGAGAACGCTACCGCGAGACCACGAGGGGCGGACCAAACATTGGTTAAACAACCTCTAAATTATTCGAACTTTTTGTTAGATCTCTTGACCTTCCAACTATCGACAGTACACTACATACCGTTTTCAATGTTAATTTCCGCCACCTTCTTTTTAACTGAAGAAATGTCCTGGTTTTTTATAAATTGCTTTGTAAACGTTTATGTAATAGCAGATCTCCTATATTGTTTACAACTAGACGATAAATTTTCAACACAATATTATTTTTATTTCAATTAAAATTAGAATTGCAATTCTTCTTCTTTTGTGTCCTCGTAATTAAAACTAGTTCGTTATGCAGATGATCTTCAATCGCATTCCACACATCAGAAAAATATACTGATAACATAAAATTATCGAGTGACACGGTGTCCATTACTATTTTATCATGAAAACTAGTTTTTTTTTTGTTGGGAACAGATAAGAAAAGGAAATTTACATTATGTGAACACCATATTCTGTGACAGTGCCTAAAAAAAAAAGAAGTAGCAATGTGTGTATAACTAAATGGTTGAAAGGGCCACATGTTACACTTATAGGTTTCCTATCTAACGGCTTCTAGGGTCCATCAAAATTTCTTTTTCATATAATTACTGATCGAATTCAATCTGCTCATTAAGCGGTAGAAACATATGTTACAGGTTTACCACAGTATGTCAAGTATTTATAGCAAGAACTATGTATATGTCTTCAGGTAACGTAATTCACAGCACGCTAATTACCATCACTATATTGCTCCAATATTTTGAGGATAACAGCACCCAGCGAGTACCAAAGTAGATAAACAAAAAGTTTATGGCATACCACATTTTCGCTGTTTATGCAGTAAAAATGTAGCATCAGACATGACGTTAAATTTATTACTTCTTTCCTACTACGGTAACTCCATCAGCAAAACATTTTGTATACAGTATCCACACATCCCTCTGAACGTACCTGCAAAATCGTATCATTGTACGAGACTGCTGAGAAGATTTGATGTTATTAACACAGATTTTGCCATTTTTATTAATCTATGGCTTAGTAATTCGAAACAAATAAAATCAAAATAATTAGGTTTTTGCGCCGTCAATCTTAAAAGTTTTACATGCTTAACATATTTAACGCTTAACGTGCTTAACATATTTAACGCATTAACTCATTTGTAAACTAATCATATGTTGTAGCTGATTTGCAAATGGAGTTCGATTATTTAAAAAATTGAGGGAGTGGGGGATTATTGGTCAATACTATTTCATCAAGTGGAATTTAATGAGGGTGCTTTTCTACAGTACTGATTTTCCCGGCGGATACGTATATATATATATATATATATATATATATATATATATATATATATATATATATATATATATATATATATATATATATATTTTACACGCACTGCCGTTTTCGTACACAATACTCGTGTTCAGATGTGTGAATGAGTACGCAATGGTTTTAGGGGCTAATTTTTTCCGTGCAAAATAGATTTTTTTTTAATTTATTGGCCTTTGGCACCAACCCATTATCCAGAGAAGTGAGTCACTACAGAGTTTGTACACATCATATACGCCGTATAGAAATTAGAAATTACATAATTACAGGTACTTCATGGTACACTTTGTACATTCACTCACTCAATATTGTCGATGTATCACAACTTCACATGCTGGACCCTTTGTGTCTAACTCATAAATGGATCTCGGCTTCTTGTAGAAACTGGCATACTCCGTTGTGGACAGCTGTCAAAACAGAACCGTAATAGATGTAGGTTGGGGTATTCCATCTCTGATCAAGGCCTTGAGACGTTGTCTCTTATACCGTGAAGACCCTAGCATCGCATGGCTGAGGCCTGCAATTTCAGTTGGGTGGGCTTCGACACTACGGAGATGGCTGAACTTTCATGTTATGAAGATGTGGATGGTAACAGCCGGATGCGCGTTATAGCATTGGTATGACGCCTGGATAGCTTGATTTGCGAGACCCAGGTTTTTCGCGGAATACTCGACTGTACGGCGGCATAATGTCTTCCTCTGGACTGTTGTAAATTCTCCCACGTCTGTGACCATTCTTGATGGCCTTTTTTTTTTTTTTTTTTTTTTTTTTACGCCGGCAACAAAATCTGTATGTGGAAGGCTAGTGTAGTAAGACTGACCATCAATCACACTTTGTTTCGTCGGATGGTCCGCCATCTCGTTAGATAAGATACCAGAGTGTCACTGGATCCATAGTAACTGGACACGTTTATGTAGACTTTCAAAAAATGGTTCAAATGGCTCTGAGCACTGTGGGACTTAACTGCTGAGGTCATCAGTACCCTAGAACTTAGAACTACTTGCGGCCGCGGTGGTGTAGCGGTTCTAGGCGCTCAGTCCGGAACCGCGCGACTGCTACGGTCGCAGGTTCGAATCCTGCCTCGGGCATGGATGTGTGTGGTGTCCTTAGATTAGTTAGGTTTAAGTAGTTCTAAGTTCTAGGGGACTGATGACCACAGATGTTAAGTCCCATAGTGCTCAGAGCCATTTTGAACTTAGAACTACTTAAACCTAACCAACCTAAGGACAGCACACACATCCATGCCCGAGGCAGGATTCGAACCTGCGACCGAAGAGGTCGCGCGGTTCCAGACTGTAGCGCCTAGAACCTCTCGGCCACCCCGGCCGGCTGTCGACTTTCACACTGATAGATTAAGTAAATGACATAGAGCTCAGGTCCGTTAGTTTTGCAGTCCCATTGCTGCTTTTCCAAGTTTTCCAGTGCGCTCCTCCCATCCATGACAATAAGGATGTCGTCGAACGAATTTGTAGCATGTTGAAGAGCTACTTAATTGCAAGAACTTTGACAGTAAAGATGATGGTTTGTGTCGGAAGCTTAAACGCGGTCCAAGATAGTGGATCTCCGCAGAGGGCAAGATAGATATGCTCAACGACGTGAATGAGAACGCGAGTTTTTTATCCATTCGCGACAGTTGGATTCAACGGCGTGGACGCGTGGGCGCGACCTGAGGAGGTCGAGGCGTAAACAAGACATTGCTCGAAAGCGACGAAGAGCGAAGCCAAGTGGCTTCTGCTCCAATTAAGCGCTGGCGGGGCCAGGTGGTGTGCGGTGTGTAGCGCGCCGGCAGCTCGGTAATTGGAGCGCCTATGCTATCCTACCCTATCCTGTCCTATCCTACCCGCCCTCCCTCCATAATCCTTTCCCCTACGGGAAGCCGCCTCGTTAAGGACGTTCCACTAACGAGCTGGGTGTGAGCTCCGCAGGCGGTGTCAAGGTGTCGCGCCTTGGCGAGATCTTTGGCGCGTGCGCTTCGGCCGCTCCAAGACGAATGGAGAGGCGAAGCGGTAAATGAAGAAAGGCAAGTATCGTAAATTAGGATTTGGCGTCCCGATCGTTGGAGGCGGAGCGCAATCTCGAATTTAACAGGGATTCGGAAAGAGACCAGCGGCGGCCTTCCCAAAGAAACAACCCAGGCGTTGGTCTTGATTCATTTTGAGTGACTACGAGAAACTTGAAACTGGATGTCCAAAGGGTTATTTGAAGAATTCCGAAATCGAGTTCAGCGTGTATAAACCACTGAAGGGTCACGATATCGCCGGAAGATTTCGAGGTCACGTCACACTTTTATTAACTGACAAACGATTACAGCTGTTCTGTAGGTAGGAGGGGCGTTGAGACGTCCGTGCAAATTCCGAGAGATGGCACCACCGGCGCGTATCGAGGTCATGTTTAGTTACTAGCACCTTTGCAAAGAACGGAAACCAAGTTTCAGCCATGTTGGTGAATTTCTTTGTGTTTGGCATTCGTGTGAATCAAGGAAGTCGAGTGATTGTCAAAAAATGGACGAAGAAGAATTTCGTGTGGTGATTAAACATTAATTTATGAAAGGCAAAACGCCTCAGGAGACTAAAGAGAAGCTTGATAAACATTACGGTGACTCTGCACCTTCTATTAGAACAGTTTATAATTGGTTTCAAAATTTTCGGAGTGGCCATATGGGCAAAAGTGGTGCTGAACGTTCTGGACGCCCTGTGGAGGTTACGACTCCCGAAATCATTGATAAAATCCACGATATGGTGATGGATGACAGAAGAGTTAAGGTGCGTTAGATTGCTACTTCTGTGGGCATCTCGAATGAACGGGTACATAAAATTTGCATAAACATTTGGACATGAGTAAACTATTCGCAAGATGGGTTCCGCGACTGCTCACGCTTGACCAAAAACGGAATAGTGTGAAGGGTTGCAAGGATTGTTAGCAGCTATTCAGGAAGAATCCGCAAGACTTTAAGCGTCGTTTCGTCACTCTGGATGAAACATGGATACATTACTATTCTTCTGGGACCAAACAACAATCCAAACAATGAGTTACCAAGGGAGAATCTGCACCAAAAAAGGCGAAGAGCATTCCTTCGGCCGGAAAGGTTATGGCGACTGTTTTTGAGATTCGCAAGGCGTAATCCTCATCGACTATCTGGACAATGGTAAAACTATTACAGATGCATATTATTAATCGTTATTGGACCGTTTGAAAACCGAGCTAAGAGAAAAACGCCGGCCATTGGACCGCAAAAAAGTCCTTTTCCATCACGACAATGCGCCAGGACACACCTCAGCCAGTTGTGGTCGCAAAGTTAAGGGAAATAGGATTCCAACTCGTTTCACATCTCCCCTATTCTCCAGACTTGGCTCCCTCGGACTACCATTTATTTCCCAATTTGAAGAAATGGCTGGCAGGAGAAAGATTTTATTCAAACGAGGTGGTGACTGCAGCAACTAATAGCTATTTTGCAGACTTGGAAAATTTCTATTATTCGGAACAAATTAGAACAGCGTTAGACGAAGTGTATAAGTCTAAAAGGAGACTATGTCGAAAAATAAAAAAATAAAAAGTTTACCGTGAACACTTAAGTAGTCTTTATTTTTGCACGGACTTTTCAAACGCCCATCGTAAATCAATATTTAAATTCATCCAAAACTGAGACCCATTTTTACGTAGTACTTTTATGATAAAAAGCACCGGTAATAAAAGGTAACTGTCTGAAAGAGTATCGCAATCTTCAGTAAATCATGTGAAAGAACCCTGTGCAATCGTTGAGAAGCGTGCGACGCAGGGACGCTGAGAGAGACGCCAATGTAGCTTCAGAGCAAGGGAGAGCGGCCTAGGACGCACTGAGAAGTGGACGTGCGAGTGAACAACGACGAATGATACGGCAGTGCTGCACAAATACTGAGAGGACAAGAGAAGTGTGAGTATTAAATAAGAAAATTATCGAACAAGTTTATTTTTCAATAAAATGTTGAAATTGGTGCAAAGTGTAGTGCAATTAATGATAATATTGTATGGTACTTGTTGGTGCCGCAAAACGAAGTGGAAATAATAAGCTATAACCGGAAAGGAATAGCTGTAAGCCTCTTATTTCAGTTAATCATTTACCTAAGAATCAAGGTCAAGAAAAGATTCACGCACTCAAGTGGAGCTCACCCTCATATTGAAACTAACACAGAACACATTATATGCATGTATAGCAGAATACATCTTCGAAAGCAGAAGATACGTCACAACACTATTTCAAGGTAAAGACTAGGAAATTTCAATGATAATAAAACGTAGGGACTTTGAAAATTAGTTATCGATTTTATACCACTCTAAGACCATTGCGCAGCGAGAACAGAAGACAGTATATGTTCGTACTTTCTTGCAGACACAAGTCTACTATTGCACAGATAACGGTGCACAACGATTGAAATGGCGTGACAACTGGAAATGCTCTCCGAATATGAAATGCGCGGGAGAGTACGATTCTTGTAAGCGAAATATGTAGGTTGTTGACAGGTTCACGGCAACATTCTGGCAGAGTATGGACCAAATGCAACGTCGTGTCCACATCGGTGGTAAAAAGGTGCCAACAATTTCACGACGGCACCCCATCCACCTACAACGTGGGTGACTGCGACTGTGAGGTCCAGGTGTTGAACTATGCGATTTCCGTCTTTTCGGCCAGCTGAAAGGGCATCGGGAGGGGGGGGGGGGAAGAGATTTCCCGATGATGTTGACACAGCTACTATCGAATGCCACCGCGACCAAGGATCGGATTCCTATCGTTGAGAAACTAGGTGGTTGGTAAAATGTTCCGAACGTTGTTTACACAAATTTGGTGTCTACGTTGAAAAACAGTGTCATGTACCTGTGTCACTTCCACGTGTAGTGGTGTATTCAATAAAAGCTCGTCAGCTTGACACAATAACGTACTTTTTGAACTCCCAGCGTATGTAACAGCGGCTGCAGATGCTGGCCAAGCAAATACACAAACACACACACAGACAAGTGTATGTGTAAGGAGCTTTCAAAAACTTCCCGTCTGACAGCATTGCTGCAGCGTATATGCAACGTAATGCTACTCCGATACCGGTATATAAGCACCGACACGTAGGCAAGGGGTCAGTGTGTCATTCGTGTCTTTCTGACGTGCGTGCGATAGATGCGGAAATGTCAAAAATGGAAACCCTATTACCAAGTGCGTCCACAACGTGCTGTTATTCTTTTCTTGGCTGACGGAGGGCAAACAGCGGTATGTGTATGGGGCAGCATCTCTGCCGAAAACCACCATTTTGCGGAATGGTGCTCCAAGTTCCGTTGGTCGATCTGAGAGGCCAGCCTCATCCAATACGGATAAATAGGAGTCACTCGAGCAGACGTCGTATATTCTTGATCTCTTACCATGCGATTATCACGCCTTCAGTCCTTGCAGAGTCACCGATTCCCGTCGGATGAAAATGTGCAGCAGGCAGTTACCGACCTCTTCAGGCAGCAGAGGACGGTATTTTATCAGATGGTTATCTTCAACCCCGCACGTGTCGGAGGGGCGATTGCCTTAAGCCGGCCTGGTGGCCGAGCGGTTCTAGGCGCTTCAGTCTGGAACCGCGCGACCGCTACGGTCGGAGGTTCGAATCCTGCCTCGGGCATGGTTGTATGTGATGTCTTTAGGTTAGTCAGGTTTAAGTAGTTCTAGGGGACTGATGACCTCAGCAGTTAAGTCCCATAGTGCTCAGAGCCATTTGAACCATTTTTTGATTGCCTCAATGCTCACGGTTACTGTGTCTGATTGGCACAACGATAGGGGTCTACTCGGCTTTCAAATGGAAACTTTATATCAATAAATGACCATATATATCTAAATTCAGCTGTCAAGGCTGTGATGAAAGCAACGAGCGTGGCCACCCGTTATTAAACTAACTACAAAAATTATTTATTTATTCCAGGCGTTAAAAGGAGTCTCATATTGTTACAGAAGACAGTATAGGACAAACCTAGAAAAAAATTATACTACAAACCAACGTCCGGAAATAAATAGCCTACTTGTTATAGGGCATGGAGTGAGGTCGCGCATTGGTAAGACACTGCACTCGTATTCCAGTGGTTGTCGGTTTAAATCCCGATCTGGCCATCAAAATTCAGGATTTTTGTGGTTTCGTTAAATTTGTTAAGGCAACAACCGGAATGGCGCTACTGAAAAGGAGATGGCTGATACCGCTTCCCATACTTCATTAACCCGAGCTTATCTTCGGTCTCTAATGGTCCCGCCCTCGACAGAACTTTAATCTTCTTTTCCTTTGTTATCGATCAGTTAATTTGTGCCGAGAACAGTACTCAGTGCTGAAGGTTTTCCTCCTGCTAATGTTCGATGCTCGTTTCTTGTATTTGTTTCTGTACGTTGTCCTCTAACTGCGCTGCTGTTGTCAAATACAGCATTCACTGCCGTTTCTCGTTTCAGCCGGTGCAATACATTCCACATTAGGATTTCTTACTGTTCACTGGCATATGGCGTGGGGGAAGAATGAGTGCTTGAATGCCTCTGTCAGCGTGGTAACTGAGCGAATATTGTCTTCACAGTCCCTAAGGAAGCTATACGTAGCCGTTTTAGTATATTCCTAGATTCTTTACTAAACAGTGGTTCTTGAAGCTTTAAAGCAGTCTTTCGTGAAATAATTCGCGTCTACCTTCAAGCGAGTATGAGTTAAATTTTTAGCAAATCTGTAACACACTCCCGTGCGTCAGATTTGTGACCATCTGCGTCAGTCTTTCTTGTATACTTTCAATGTACCTGTTAGTTCTATTTCATGCGGTTTCCACATACTTGAGTAACATCCAAAGACGGAAGTGATTTGTAAGCGTTCACCTTTTTCGCTGTGCATTTTCCCAATATTCTGTCAATGAGCCAAAATCTGGCACCGGCCTTAGCTACGACTGGGCCTATGAGATTATTTCATTTAATATACCTCCACGGGCAGTGTCTTGAAAGGAGGATATAAGATGAACATCAACAAAAACAAAACGAGGATAATGGAATGTAGCCGAATAAATCGGGTGATGCTGCGGGAATTAGATTAGGAAATGAGACGCTTAAAGTAGTAAATGAGTTTTACTATTTGGGGAGCAAAATAACTGATGATGGCCAAGGTAGAGAGGATATAAAATGAAGACTGGCAATGGCAAGGAAATCGTTTCTGAAGAAGAGGAATTTGTGAACATCGAGTATAGATGTGCCAGGAAGTCATTTCTGAAAAAATTTGTATGGAGTCTAGCTAGCCTTGTATGGAAATGAAACATGGACGATAAATAGTTTCGACAAGAAGAGAATAGAAGCTTTCGAAATGTGGTGCTACAGAAGAATGCTGAAGATTAGATGGATCGATCACGTAACTAATGAGGAGGTACTGAATAGAATTGGAGAGAAGAGAAGTTTGTGGCACAACTTGACTAGAAGAAGGGATTGGTTGGTAGGACATGTTCTGAGGCATCAAGGGATCACCAATTTAGTATTGGAGGGCAGCGTGGACGGTAAAAATCGTAGAGGGAGACCAAGAGATGAATACACTAAACTGATAAAGGATGTACGTTGCAGTAGGTACTGGGAGATGACGAAGCTTGCACAGGATAGAGTAGCATGGAGAGCTGCATCAAACCAGTCTCTGGGCTGAAGACCACAACAACAACATACCTACACACTGTTACGTGCAGATACTTACATGAGCTGACAGACTGCGTTTTGGACTCATTGATCAGTGCTTGTTCGTCATCCTGAAGAAAGCCTCTAGCATCAGCGGTTGCTCCTTAACCTAATGAAGACCAATACAATCGATGGCTGATGTTGATCTTCACCCTGATCAAGTTCAGCTGCAGCTATGGCTGATGTGAATCTTTACTTGCTTTCCATACTGGTTCTGTTGCACAGGCAGAAATAAGGTAAAATCTCGTATGTTGTTGGACCGTATCATGTTCCTCTTCAATTCTTTATAGACGATGGACGTTTCGACCCCCTCAGATGAGATCTTTATCAGGATCTTCTGGTGCTCCTGAAGAGGGTCCCAGAAAAGGGGTGGAAATGTCGATCGAGTAGAAGAAACAGAAGAGGAACGTGATGCGGCCTAAAGACATAAAACATTAAAGTTTCAATGACAACGGCCATGACGGCCCGTGTACTTGGAGAGAGACGGTGCCCGGCGGTCCTGGTACGTGGGCGGTGCCTAGCGGGCGGCCGCCCACGCGCCACCTGTGAGCGCCCTGGAGAAGCCGTGAGCTGGCGGCCCGCCAAGTGTGCTAACCTGAGTAACCTGAGGCCGGGCCGACGCCAGCCGGCGGTAGGCCACGCGCAGAGCCGAGGCGTGGGCGGGGCGCCGCACGCGCCGCTTTCTCCGCCGCCTCCGGCACCTGCCTCCGTCACAGGCGCCGCGCACCGCGCCGTTAAAAGTTTTTGTTTTTTGAGCCCTGCGGATTCCATCCCGACAACAGTACCACTGAAGGAAATAATGGATTACTGCCGATAATTCGTAGACATCTACACTACTGGCCATTAAAATTGCTACACTACGAAGATGGCGTGCTACAGACCCGAAATTTAAACGACAGGAACAAGATGCTGTGATATGCAAATGATTCGGTTTTCAGAGCAGTCACACAAGATTGGCGCCGGTGGCGACACCTACAACGTGCTGAAATGAGGAAAGTTTACAACCGATTTCTTATACACAAACAGCAGTTGACGGGCGTTGAATGGTGAAACGTTGTTGTGATGCCTCGTGTAAAGAGGAGAAATGCGTACCATCACGTTTCCGACTTAGATAGAGGGCGGATTGTAGCCTATCGCGATTGCGGTTTATCGTATCGAGACATTGCTGCTCGCGTTGCTCGAGATCGAATGACTGTTAGCAGAATACGGAATTGGTGGGTTCAGGAGGGTAATACGGAACGACGTGCTGGATCCCAACGGCCTCGCATCACTAGCAGTCGAGATGACAGGCATCTTATCCGCATGGCTGTAACGGATCGTACAGCCACGTCTCGACCCCTGAGGACGTTTGCAAGACAACCATCTGCACGAACAGTTCCACGACGTTTGCAGCAGCGTGGACCATCAGCTCGGAGACCGTGGCTGCGGTTACCCTTGACGCTGCATCACAAGACAGGAGCGCCTGCGATGGTGTACTCCAACGACGAACCTGGGTGCACAAATAGCAAAACGTTATTTTTTCGGATGAATCCGATTTATGTTTACGGCATCATGATGGTCGCATCCGTGTTTGGCGACATCGCGGTGAGCGCACATTGGAAGCGTGTATTCGTCATCGCCATACTGGCGTATCACTCGGCGTGATGGTATGGGGTGCCATTGGTTACACGACTCGGTCACCTATTGTTCGCACTGATGGCACTTTGAACAGTGGGCATTACATTTCAGATGTGTTACGACCCGTGGCTCTACCCTTCGTTCGATCGCTGCCAATCCCTACATTTCAGCAGGATAATGCACGACCGCATGTTGCAAGTCCTGTACGGGCCATTCTGGATACAGAAAATGTTCACCTGCTGCCCTGGCCAGCACATTCTCCAGATCTCTCACCAATTGAAAACGTCTGGTCAATGGTGGCCGAGCAAATGGCTCGTCACAATACGCCAGTCACTACTCTTGATGAACTGTGGTATCGTGTTGAAGCTGCATGGGCAGCTGTACCTGTACACGCCATCGAAGCTCTGTTTGACTCAATGCGCAGGCGTACCAAGGCCGTTATTACGGCCAGAGGTGGTTGTTCTAGGTACTGATTTCTCAGGATCTATGCACTCAAACTGCGTGAAAATGTAATCAGATGTCAGTTCTAGTATAATATATTTGTC
Organism: Schistocerca nitens; assembly: GCF_023898315.1. Taxonomy (NCBI): domain Eukaryota; kingdom Metazoa; phylum Arthropoda; class Insecta; order Orthoptera; family Acrididae; genus Schistocerca; species Schistocerca nitens. The sequence continues at coordinate 439,669,639 of NC_064622.1, read as the reverse complement.
CAATGAATACCCGCTTATCATCTGCATTTCTTCTTGGTGTAGCAATTTTAATGGCCAGTAGGGTAATACATCTGACCAGCTGCGAGTGCACTATGGAAATCTTACAGTGTTTTAAGTGTGCGACAGCACGCTGTGTGGTCTGTCGCGTTGTTAGAGAGCGAACATGAGTGATGCTGGCTGTGATGTACTGCCTCGGTGGTTGGCGAGCTGTGGCAGGTGGGTTATGAGGAGGGGCAGCGAGTCCGCTGGCTGGCTGGCTGCCTGGCTAGGCCGACTACGCAGTGATTCATTATGCCGTAACGCAGCGCGGCCGAGTGCTTTTTAGCCTGGCAGCCCCGCCCGGCGTGGCTTGCCGTGGCACGCCGCCAGGGTCGGTGAGGCGCCAGGAATGCAATATGCAGGCCGCGGCAGGTAGCTGAGGGACCGGGCCCCACGCGGAACGCGCCGCCTCTGCTCTCTGCTTCCGCCTGTTCACCAGCCTGCACGTTCCTGTTGCGCTCTCATCAAGAAATAAAAAGTAAAGGCCAACTGAACGAACTGTCAGTTCACTTCCGTGCTCCAACAGCTCAGCCTGCGAACTTCCTTTTTCTTTTTTCCTCCAAAAAATCAGCAACTGCAGTCAGTTTCCACTGACAATTTACGTAGTGATGTGACAACCGACTCGTTTGAACAACCACTAAACAATCCGGCGTTCCCCAAGGAAGTGTTATAGGCCCTCTGTGGTGTGCGTACTGTAAGACCTTCAGTACACACACCATCAGATTATTTGACTTGTCGCTCTAGCGAAGTAGGCGAGTGTCAGCAATATGTCTCGTGGTCTTATCGTGGCGTCTTTATCTTCTGCCGTTAGGTCAGACGATAGAAATGGCACTTGCACGCTTAGAGTAGCACATTGACGGTGACCAACTTTAAACAGAACTTGATTAATTTTCACACACATTTATTACAATAATAAAAATCATAAACCTTACTTAACTTGATTCTGGATGCTATTTACAAGTTCCTTTGGTATAGGTACGTTAATCTTATTCTCACATATCTCGGCTACCTGACAAAGTGTCTATACATTTCTCTTCATGGCTATGTACAGGAATATGATAATCTTATTAGGCGCAGACTGAAACTTGACTATACACTGGTACAGACAAATGTAGACTGATGCAGACTGACTAATCGGAGGTCTGTACACACGTTATAATACTTCAAGCGTTCAGGTATCACTGCGCGAGTGTGATCCGCCAGGAGAAAAGTTTCTACACTAGCAGCAATCTCATTGGCTGCGTTACATATTAATACATTGGCTGCGTTACATATTAATACGCGGATCGACGGAAGCAGAATTTGGTCCGTCTCTAAGACAACGCCATCTCGTAGTGCGGAGACGGACGAGCGCTGCGCCTGCGCTGTTGTGCTTCGCGGGGTGCGCTCTATTGGGAAAGTTGTGTACGCGCTGACTACGCGGAACTATGAACACAACACCCTCTATTGTTCCTGATCTATATTAACGACATAGGAGACAATCTGAGTAGCCGTCTCAAATTGTTTGCAGATGATGCTGTCATTTACCGTCTAGTAAAGTCATCAGATGATCAAAACGACTTGCAAAATGATTTAGATAGAATATCTGTATGGTGCGAAAAGTGGCAATTGACCCTGAATAAAAAAAAGTGCGAAGTTATTCACAAGAGTTCTAAAAGAAATCAGCTAAATTTCAATTACGCGATAAGTCACACAAATCTGAAAGCTGTAAATTCAACTAAATACTTAGGGATTCAATTACAAATAACGTAAATTGGAACGATCACATAGATAATATTGTGGGTAGAACAAACCAAAGACTGGATTCATTGGCAGAACACTTAGAAGGTGCAACAACTCTACCAGAGAGACTGCTTACACTACGCTTGTCCGCCCTATTCTGCAGTACTGCTGTACGGTATGGGATCCGCATCGGGTGGCACTGACGGATGGCATCGAAAAAGTACAAAGAAGGGCGGCTCGTTTTGTATTTTCGCGAAATAGGGGAGATAGTGTCACAGACATGATACGTGTACTGCAGGGGCAATCATTAAAACAAAGCCGTTTTTCGTTGCGACGGGATCTTCTCATGAAATTCCAATCACCAGTTTCTCCTCCGATTGCAAGAACATTCTGTTCGCACACACCTACATAGGGAGAAATGACATCACGATAAAATAAGAGGGCTCGCACAGAAAAATTTAAGTGCTCGTTTTTCCAGCGTGCCGTTCGAGAGTGGAACGGTAGTTAATGGTTCAAATGGCTCTGAGCACTATGGCACGTAACATCTCAGGTTATCAGTCCCCTAGAACTTAGAACTACTTAAACCGAACTAACCTAAGGACATCACACACATCCATGCCCCAGGGGAACGGTAGAGAGACAGCATAAAGGTGGTTCATTAAACCCTCTGCCAGGCACTTTATTGTGAATAGCAGAGTAATCACGTAGATGTAGATGTTTCTCTCGATCAGTCGGATTTCTCAATCCAATAAAACAACTGCATTAAACTAGTCTCTGGGAGGAGGAAGAGGGGCGTCAGCTATATGAGTGTTATTCACTCGCTCTCTACGTATCAGTCGTGTCGCTTAGTGTCAGACAAGCTACTGACATGTCTCTGTCGATTATATGCACGTTTTCATTCAGTCTCCAGTTGCAAGTGTAATCGCTCACTTTTTTATTCAGCCTTTTTGCTTATAGGTGAGCCACGACTCTGATTGCCAACTTTTTTTTTTTTACAGACAAATAACGTATCTTATTTGAAGATGAGGTGAATGAAAAGAATATTTGTAAAAACAATGTACGAAGGTCACTAAAAAAGAAATGCACACTATTTTTTTTTTAAATCCATCTTTTATTCTACATGTTTGAAAGTTTTGCAGTGTGTAGATACATCCTTTAGGAACAATATTTTCATTTCTCCACATAATTTCCATCCCTCTCAACTGCCTTACGCCATCTTGGAACCAGCGCCTGTATGTGCGCACGGTAAAATGCTGGACCAACCTGCTGGAGCCACTGTTTGGCAGCGTGCACATGGGAGTTATCTTCAAACCTTGATCCACGAAGAGAGTCTTTCAGTTTCCCAAAGAGGTGATAGTCCGATGGAGCCAGGTCAGGACTGTATGGCGGGTGTTTCAGTGTTGTCCATCCGAGTTTTGTGATCGCTTCCATGGTGTTTTGACTGACATGTGGCCGTGCATTGTCGTACAATAACAAAACATCCTGCTTTTGCCGATGTGGTCGAACACGACTCAGTCCAGCTTGAAGTTTCTTCAGTGTCGTCACATATGCATCAGAATTTATGGTTGGTTCCACTTGGTTCAAAAATGGTTCAAATGGCTCTGAGCACTATGGGACTTAACATCTATGGTCATCAGTCCCCTAGAACTTAGAACTACTTAAACCTAACTAACCTAAGGACATCACACAACACCCAGCCATCAGCCATCACGAGGCAGAGAAAATCCCTGACCCCGCCGGGAATCGAACCCGGGAACCCGGGTGTTCCACTTGGCATGATGTCCACAAGCAAGAGTCCTTCGGAATCGAAAAACACCATAGCCATCATTTTTGCAGCAGAAGGTGTGGTTTTGAATTTTTTCTCTTGGGTGAATTTCCATGACGCCACTCCATTGATTGCCTCTTCGTCTCTGGCGAAAAATGGAGGAGCCTTGTTTAATCACCTGTCCCAATTCTTCCAAGAAATTCATCTCCACCATTCTCGTACTGTTCCAAAAGTTCGCCGTATACTTTTTTTCTTGTTTCTTTGTGAGCCACTGCCAACATCCTGGGAACCCACCTGGCACAAACCTTTTTTTAACGCCGACACTTCCTTCCCCTATCCCAACGTAGTGTGACAATTCCTTCACTGTGATGCATCTGTCGGCAGTCACCAATTCGTTAACTCTCCGCACGTTATCTGGAGTGTGTGCAGTACGAGATCTGCCGCTGTGAGGACAACCCTCAACATTGCCGTGCCCGCTTTCATCACGTAACCTGCTTGCGCACCGACTAACTGTACTGCGATCGACAGCAGCATCCCCATACACCTTTTTCAACCTCTTGTGGATGTTTCCCACTGTCTCGTTTTCACATCACAGGAATTCTTTGACAGCACGTTGCTTCTGATGAACGTCAAGTGTAGCAGCCATCTTGAAGAGATACTGTGACGGCGCCACTCACGGGAGCAGGTTGAACTAAGTTTGAAAACAAGCGGGAAGGATGTATCTACACACTGTAAAACTTTCAAACATGCAGAATGAAAACTGTATTTTTACAAAAATAGTGTGCATTTCTTTTGGAGTGTCCCTTGTACGAACTTACTAGCGGAGAAACCCGCTGTTGCCCGGGTATTTATTTACAGCTGTGTATCCACGCCCGTACCACGCAGCATCTAGCGTTGTGCTTAATTTTTATGACGACATATCTCCTGAACCACATTTGCTTCCAAAGCCCGCATCTCGTGGTCGTGCGGTAGCGTTCTCGCTTCCCACGCCCGGGTTCCCGGGTTCGATTCCCGGCGGGGTCAGGGATTTTCTCTGCCTCGTGATGGCTGGGTGTTGTGTGATGTCCTTAGGTTAGTTAGGTTTAAGTAGTTCTAAGTTCTAGGGGACTGATGACCATCGATGTTAAGTCCCATAGTGCTCAGAGCCATTTGAACCATTTTTTTTTGCTTCCAAAATTAAACAACAAACTGCTATTTCACCGTCCTGTGTCTAATTCACGACATAAACATACAAACTGTCAACCAAACGTCCGTCCAATCATGTTCTGCACGGAAGATGGCATTCCGGTCAAGAAACGAGGTAGTGTTCGCCACGTAGTCCCTCGTCCACAATCGCTGTGTACACTGGAACAGGCGGTGCAATACGGCACACAGAAGATACCTACCAGACTCTTTGCAGTGGCGGACCATAAAAAGAAAGGAACCGGGCAGTAGCAAAGTGATGGGACCTTAGGGCTTAATATGAACAGTTCTATTGTATCTCTGATGTAGCGACAGTTCATGAGACAGAAAGTGTATCCCGAAGACCAGCGCAGGGCAGATCACATGTGACTTCAAAGAGAAGACTGTAAGGGCACGACGCTACCGCCTTAGTGTTGCACGGCATTTGGCACGTGAGCTAGCACCATACACTGCACGTGTTGTATCGAAGCAAATGATGTGCAGAAGGCTTCGGCACAGTGGCCTTCTACTGTCGGAGACATGCTGTATCTCTACCTCTGACGCGTCTTTTCAGAGCATAAAAGTGGGCTCATCAACACGCCACCTGCGCGATCGAACAGTTTGACAAAGTTGTTTTCACAGATGAGCTCCGATTTGGTTTGGAGAGTGATTCTCGATGGATTTGCATCTGAAGGGAACATGGAACACGATTTCGGCACCCAAATATTGTGGAAAGAGACCGAGGACGATACCAAAAATTGTGGGCAGGGACTGTGTTAACCATTCGAACACCTCTTCATGAAACTGTACGGGTGAATAGGCAAGGTTTAACTGCCGTCAGATATCGTGACGAGATCTTGGGACCTCAAATGCAGTTGTTGCGACGTGCTGTGAGCCCAGACGTCGTATGTGGATGTATATACACTGAAGTGCCAAGGAAACTGGTATAGGCATGGATATTCAAATACAGAGATATGTAAACAGGCAGAATACGGCGGTGCGGTCGCCAACGCCTATACGAGACAAGTGTCTGGCGCAGTTGCTAGATCGGTTACTGCTGCTACAATGGTAGGTTATCAAGATTGAAGTGAGTCTGAACGTGGTGTTATAGTCGGCGCACGAGCGATGGGACACAGCATCTCCGAAGTAGTGATGAAGTGGGTATTTTCTCGCACGACCATTTCATCAGTTTACCACGACTAGCAGGAATGCGGTAAAACATCAAATCTCCACATCACTGCGGCCGGAAAAATATCGTGAAAGAACGGGACCAACGACGACTAAAGATAATCGTTCAACGTCTCAGAAATGTAACCCTTTCGCAAACTCCTGCAGATTTCAATGCTGGGACATCAGCAAGTGTCAGCATGCGAACAACGAAACATCAACGATATGGGCTTTCGGAGATGAGTACACGACACAAAGCTCTACGCTTCTCTTGGGCCCGTCAATACTGACACTGGACTGCTGACGACTGGCAACATGTTGCCTGGTCGAAAGAGTCTCGTTTCAAATTGTATCGAGCGGACGAACGTGCACGGTTATGGAGGAAACCTCATGAATCCATTGTCCCTGCATGTCAGCAGGGGACTATTCAAGCTGGTGGAAGCTCTGTAATGATGTGGCGCGTGTGGAGTTGATTGGGACCCATGATACGTCTAGATACGACTCTGGCAGGTGACACGTACGTAAACATCCTGTCTAGTCACCTGCATCCTTTCATGTATTACTGCAGGGAACTTCCAACGACTTGTCGAGTCCATGTCACGTCGAGTTACTGGCCTACGCCGGGCAAAAGGAGGTCCGACGCGATATCAGGGTGTATCCCATGACTTTCGTCTCATCAGTGTACATACGCACACACATACAGACATATATACACCCATTTTTATAATCTATATATGTTTAAGCAAATACGAATTGTTCGTACTTCTGGTACTGGCAGTAGCTATCAATTTTTGTTGGTTTTAAAAGATTGATAGCTGGAGTTACATTTTAAATTTATCGAAGCTTTGTCTGTCTCTTCCCGCCGGTTTGCAATCGTCACTTAATTCTATTTTGGTAAAGGGTGAAGTGGCGTGAATGGTAGGCACATAGAATAAAATTTTTATATTTCTTTGGTGACGTAGTCAGTTGCTTTTTTAGCATATACTACCATCTGTAGAAATTACTTTTTCGCAAAAAATTCTTGTTTCTTATCTTTGAATGATTAATCAGCCATGCATTGCCCTAGTGGAATGTACGGAAACCGCCTAAAGATCACACTCAGGCTTATCAGCAGAACCGATAGAAAGGCTCCTGACTGGTTGCACTCGAAAGAAATGAATGAATAATAATAATCCAATCGATGTGTAAAACTACAGCCGACTGGATCGACTACTTTCATTCGCTTGTTCCAAAAGACTAATTTCACTCAAAAGAATGAGTCAATAATTCAGCCGACACCTGTAGCTAACACAGGAGACACGAGAGAACAGAACAGAAAAAAATAGAATCTATAGTTAAGGAATGAGATGTATAGGAGACAGCAGAAAAAGGACAAGATTTGGTGTGGACGGACGTCACATGACACACCTTCAAGTACATCGTTGAATTCTTTTATTGTAGAGGACAGCCAGCTCTCTGAACGAACACGCTGAGCTACCGTGTCGACAAGGGACAGGATGGCGGAACATCACGTACGGCATCTAGGAATGGCTAACGTGGAGCTGAAAGGAGCAGTAGAAAAAAATAGCACTCTGGCCTGTGGAAAACAGACTTTACAATATGTTGGGCTTAATAGTTATGTTGAGATGAAAATATTAGGGAATGAAAAATTGGTCTAGGTAGGCTGTATTCCTTTTGTTATCTATGCGATTGGCCAATTTCAACTTTTGGTCATTTTCAAGCTCGTGTGAAGCTTCCAGCTTCATTCTACATTATAATACATCGCTGGTACATTTGGACGATAATACATCTTACATTTGTGTGTATGTGGCAAAAAAACAATAGACTATTGTACATGGTTTCGTACATTAGCCGATGCAAACGACATCTTTTTGTTTGTGTAGGCTAATAGATGTAACCATGTACAACAGATTATGTTTTTGTGACACATACGCACAGCAGTAAGGTGTATTCCTGTCCGCATGTACCAGCGATATATTTTAATGTAAAATGAAGCTGGAAGATTAAGGTTAAGATACGTGCTTGAAAATGATCAAGGGCTGAAACTGGCCAAACCCACAGCTAATAAAAAAAAATCAGCCTATCTGGACCATGTTTTCATTTTCAAAACGGGTTGGGACTGTGAACCCGCACAAAAACAAAACTGCAAATATTGGAGCAAATTAGGAAAAAATGAAGGATAATCAAGTCAATCAAAAAATGACGAAAAAAATCCACAATTTTGCAGAATGCGACGCCTTCTCGTTATGCTGTTCTGGTAGACTGACTCTCCACCAAACACTGTCGACTTGCTTGCGGCAGTCTAGCTCCAACAGTGCACGGCTGCTCCGCAGCAAAAACCTTTTGCCTCGGCGATACTCTTGCCTAACCATTCGTTCCGAGCCGACCTCATCCAAATCGTGGAGGCGTAGCGGCCAGGCCCTTGACTTTTACCCTCTGCGAATGTTAACGGTGAACTCTTCCTCATTGGGATCGTACTTCAGAGCAAAATCCTGCACCTACGTGTTCCGTACAAGAGGCAGCAAGCAGAATCACTGTCACACACACTGTTTGTCCCGGGCGAATCGTCGACTTTGCTCTGAACACACACACACACACACACACACACACACACACACACACACACACACACACACACAAAGAAAAAAGAAACTTCACCACGAACTAGGGCTTTGATGTTTTTGTGTATGGGACATATTATCATCATCATCATCATCATCATCATCATCATCGTTTTCCAACTCCAGTTTCCTGAGTGTCATGTACAAGTGCTCTCTATCCCCTTCTATCTTCATACACCATCTGCTCCAGGACAAGTTTCCATTTTTGTCCCTTCCTTTCCACATCTGATGTTACAGTCTCTACCCAGCGTTTCCTTGGTCTTGCCCGTGATCTTCTTATGAGTTTTAGGTTGAAATACCTTTTTTTTGGCAGGTCTTTCGCTGTCTTTCTCGTTAAGTGCCCATACCACTGAAGTCTGCGTTTCTTTATGATGTAACAGGAACCTCAATCCCGCCTACTTTCCTATTCACCTCATTCTTAATTTTATCCTTTCTAGTTGTTTGGTTCACAGTTCTAATGAATCTCATTTCTGTTGCCTGAACTTTCCTGAGGTTTTGGTTAGTAGGGTACATGTTTGTAAACCATATGTCAGGATTGGTACGAAATAGATGTGGTACATGGTCACTTTTGCTTGTCGTGGCATTTTATCATCCCGGAAATGACTTCTGATTTTTCTGTGTCTTGCAGGGTATTTCCTGCTTAATGGTGTTGTATTTCGAGATCACTCTTCTTAGGTACTTGAAATGGAAAATAGTTTCTACTTCGACTCCTTCTAGAAATATATTTGAGGTTTTTTTCCTACTGATGGTCATTTCTACTGTCTTTGTTTTACTTATTTTTAGTCCAAAATATTTGAATTTGTTGTTCCAATCATTAAGTTTCTTCTGTGCTTCAGCTTCTTTCTCTCCCCAAACTATCAAATCATCCGCAAAAACCAGGGGATTTGGTTCACTATTTGTTTTCTTGATAAATTTTATGATTTTGTCCATTACTATTAAAACAGGTGTGGTGATAGGGCACTTTCTTGTTGGACATCTCTCCTTGTTTCAAACCATCCTGATCGTCCACTGACTCTCTGGACACAGCTGTAACGCTCTTGGTACAGCACCTTGACTTTATCCTTTAGGTACTCTGTCTCCTTTAGCTTTTCCAAGCATTCCCGTATTTTGCTTCAAGGAACACTGTCATAGGGTTTTTAAATGTCCACAAATACAATCACAAGGTTTCTTCCGTATTGCCAGTACTTTTATGTATGCATTCGTACAGCAAAAACCGAGATCCATAGTACCTTGAACTCTCCTGAATCCATGTTGTTCTTCCTCAAGCGAAGGTTCTATTATCTTTCTAAATCTCATTTCTATTATCTTTTCTAACAGCTTCAGGTTTGTGACAGCAGCGTGATGCCTCTGTAATTTCCACATTTTTGTAGATTGCTCTTTCTGAACACAGCGATGATGACTCTTTTACTACAATCTCCTGCGATTTTGTTTTCTTCCCGAATCACTGATAACACTCTGTATAGCCAGTTTAAGCCCAATATTCCAGCTGCCTTTATCACATCTGAACAGAGATCATCAAAGCCTGACTATTTTCCATTTCGCAAGCTCTTCAATGCTGTTTCTACCTCACGCCTTGTTAATGGGTGTCATTTGGTTTGGACTTCATTAACTACTCAACAATCGTTGATGGTTTTGTTGTCCCCATCTCTCTATTTAGCAGCATATTGAAGTACTTTTCCTTTTCATCCCTGATCCCTTCCTCTTTTCGTATTAAGTTACCATCATCTTTTTCCAGTGCAAGGATATTTACATTTTCATTCCGTTTACTCTTTAGTATTTTGTACAGTAAATTCCTACTTCCATGACAATTTTCCTCTATCCTTGTAGTGGAGTCTTCCCAGAACTTTTCATTTTCTTCCTGGGTCAGTCTTTTTACAGGCATTCCTTTCTCCGGTATTCCTGAGCTAGATAGCCAATTGCTAATTCATTTCCTCTATCATCTGTTTTCTGTTTTTCATGGTCTAATTTTTCTTTTCAGTGAGTTCCTATCTTTTATTGCTGTCTATACCCGATCATTCCACCTAGGTGTTTCCTTCCCAAACTGTCTCAGAATAAAATTAAAAACGGCTCCCATACACGGATTCTAAGCAACGTTTACGGCAGATTTGCCTTTGGTTCTAAAGTAAATACCGGAACAGAAATCTCTCCCGACTTGGCATTCCCTCCCCGCTACTACCAGTTAGACTCGTATTGGCTAAAATGTCCCTGAGTCTAGATGAAGTGTTACCAGAACATCTGGCTTCACGGTCTTAGGGATAAGGTGCGTGTCTGGAAGCCTAGATTGACAAAAAATAAAAACACCTACAGCCGTTCTTATGAATTTATTTTGTCGCTACCTGTTTCAACGCTTCATTGCGTCATCTTCAGGCTGTTTCTGATGCGGTACAGGTTGATACGATCCCCGTGCATAACCCATCAGTTGCCAGCATTACTGGATACGCAGATACTGTGTCAGCACTCCGATCATGAACTGCCCAGGGCAGGATAATGGAATGTAGTAGAATTAAATCAGGTGATGCTGAGGGAATTAGATTAGGTAATGAGGCACTTAAAGTAGTAAATGAGTTTTGCTATTTGGGGAGCAAAATAACTGATAATAGTTGAAGTAGAGATGATGTAAAATGTAGACTGGCTATGGCAACGAAGGCGTTTCTGAAGATCAGAAATTTGTTAACATCGAGTATGGATTTTGATCTCAGGAATCCTTTTATGAAAGTATTTGAATGGAGTGTAACCACGTAAGGGACTGAAACATGAACGATAAATACACACATCAAAATAAGTTACGCACCATCTCGGTTCCGAGAGTACCGGACCCTGTACAGAAAATTGTAATAGAGATCAACATACAAATAATTTCCGCCCTTTTTATTGCAATTGAAAACCACACATTACATGTTGTACCACCATACAGCGAGATCTTCAGTGATACAGATTGCTCTACACACCGGTCCCTCTAACCCAGTACCACGTTCTCTTGCATTGATGTATGACTGTATTTGTCGTGGCATACTATCCACACGTTGGTCCAGATTGTCCCACTCCTCAACGGCGATTCGGCGTAGATCCCTCACTGTGGTTGGTGGATCACGTCGTTTATAAACAGCCCTTCTCAATGTATCCCAGGCATGTTCGATAGGGCTCATGACTGGAGAACATGCTGGCCACTCTAATCGAGCGATGTCGTTATCCCGAAGGAAGTCATTCACAAGACGTGCACGATGGGGGCGCGAATTGTAGTTCATGAAGACGAATGCCCCGCCAATATGCTACAGATATGGTTGCACTAACGGTCGGAGGATGGCAGCTTCCGGGTCGCAACTGAAAACTATCAATTAATGTGACATGAAGTTACTGGAATCAAACGAACTCATTAGTGCGAATAAAGGAACTAAATATTTATTTCTCACGAATCGTTCGTTAGGTCTAAGTAATCAGTTTAAAACCCTATCTCGGCTACATATTTTTGACGCCAAATGTTTCGGGTAAAGTGTATGTACACTTAATGTGGACCTTTACAGAAAATATTTTTTTTAATGAGGTTGCGCCACGAAGTCCTCTCCTGTGACAGCCTCTTTCATCTCGGAGTATCACTTGTAACCAACGTCCTCGATTATTTGTTGGATATATTCGTATCTCTCTCCTCCTCTTCAGTTTTTACTCTCTACAGTTCCCCCTAGTACCACGGAAGTTTATGATGTCTCAACAGATGGACTATCATCGGGTGTCTTGTTCTTTTCAGAGTTTCCTACACAATGGATTCCCTGTCCATTCTGTGCAGAACCTCATTTCTCATCTTATCAGTTCGTCTAATTTTCAACATCCTTCTGTAACGTTACACCTCAAACGCGTCGATTCTTCTTTTCTAATTTTTTCCCAAAATTTCGAACACCTTATACTACTGTATTTCGTCGAGTGCTTTTTCCAGGTCGACAAATCCTGTGGGTGTTTCTCTATCGCTATCTAATTCTAAACATTTAGATGAATCCATATAATTTGTATTCTTTCTTTATAGTGTATGTGCAGTTGTTTATTCTCCGTATTCGGGAGTTCCGCTATAATGTGGCTTAATTTTTTTGGTTATTGGCTCAAATGGCTCCGAGCACTATGGGACTTAACATCTGTGGTCATCAGTCCACTAGAACTACTTAAACCTAACTAACCTAAGGACATCACACACATCCATGCCCGAGGCAGGATTCGAACCTGCGACCGTAGCGGTTGCGCGGTTCCAAACTGAAGCGCCTAGAACCGCTCGGCCACCACGGACGGCTTTTGGTTATTGCTCTCACCAATATACGAATAATGAGGTACCGGAAATGACTGCAAACGCTTGTAATGTGAGCTTTGTTGAGGTTGTGCACAATGCATTCAACACGTCAAGCGTTTAAGAGTTGGATGTAAAAGGAACTAAAAGGGAATCTTTTCATAAAAAGATTGTTCCTTTGCTTTCAGAAGATGGTAATTAATTTTAATTGGTTGTTCCGACAAGAGAAAGAAAGTCTCGTTAGAAGTTTAAAGGCACCAGCACTAAGAGGGTTTCTGATTCAAAGCAGCAGTCAGTGTCTGTGAAAGAGAGGAAATCCTCGAGCTTGCAGTACGTCTCTGCTCAGACGTCAGCGGCGACTAAACGTTTTTCCCAGCACGCGGCAACGCGGTTCTACGATTCAATATGGCTTCCGCGTCTGACGTAATTCAGTAGCACAAGTTTATCCGAAGTTACGTCCTGTTTTACTAATAATTTTACATGTTTGTACTGATACGTAAGAGGAGTTCCCTTCTCCTGATCTGATATGTTATCCTGATAAATACACTCCTGGAAATGGAAAAAAGAACACATTGACACCGGTGTGTCAGACCCACCATACTTGCTCCGGACACTGCGAGAGGGCTGTACAAGCAATGATCACACGCACGGCACAGCGGACACACCAGGAACCGCGGTGTTGGCCGTCGAATGGCGCTAGCTGCGCAGCATTTGTGCACCGCCGCCGTCAGTGTCAGCCAGTTTGCCGTGGCATACGGAGCTCCATCGCAGTCTTTAACACTGGTAGCATGCCGCGACAGCGTGGACGTGAACCGTATGTGCAGTTGACGGACTTTGAGCGAGGGCGTATAGTGGGCATGCGGGAGGCCGGGTGGACGTGCCGCCGAATTGCTCAACACGTGGGGCGTGAGGTCTCCACAGTACATCGATGTTGTCGCCAGTGGTCGGCGGAAGGTGCACGTGCCCGTCGACCTGGGACCGGACCGCAGCGACGCACGGATGCTCGCCAAGACCGTAGGATCCTACGCAGTGCCGTAGGGGACCGCACCGCCACTTCCCAGCAAATTAGGGACACTGTTGCTCCTGGGGTATCGGCGAGGACCATTCGCAACCGTCTCCATGAAGCTGGGCTACTGTCCCGCACACCGTTAGGCCGTCTTCCGCTCACGCCCCAACATCGTGCAGCCCGCCTCCAGTGGTGTCGCGACAGGCTTGAATGGAGGGACGAATGGAGACGTGTCGTCTTCAGCGATGAGAGTCGCTTCTGCCTTGGTGCCAATGATGGTCGTATGCATGTTTGGCGCCGTGCAGGTGAGCGCCACAATCAGGACTGCATACGACCGAGGCACACAGGGCCAACACCCGGCATCATGGTGTGGGGAGCGATCTCCTACACTGGCCGTACACCCACTGGTGATCGTCGAGGGGACACTGAATAGTGCACGGTACATCCAAACCGTCATCGAACCCATCGTTCTACCATTCCTAGACCGGCAAGGGAACTTGCTGTTCCAACAGGACAATGCACGTCCGCATGTATCCCGTGCCACCCAACGTGCTCTAGAAGGTGTAAGTCAACTACCCTGGCCAGCAAGATCTCCGGATCTGTCCCCCATTGAGCATGTTTGGGACTGGATGAAGCGTCGTCTCACGCGGTCTGCACGTCCAGCACGAACGCTGGTCCAACTGAGGCGCCAGGTGGAAATGGCATGGCAAGCCGTTCCACAGGACTACATCCAGCATCTCTACGATCGTCTCCATGGGAGAATTGCAGCCTGCATTGCTGCGAAAGGTGGATATACACTGTACTAGTGCCGACATTGTGCATGCTCTGTTGCCTGTGTCTATGTGCCTGTGGTTCTGTCAGTGTGATCATGTGATGTATCTGACCCTAGGAATGTGTCAATAAAGTTTCCCCTTCCTGGGACAATGAATTCACGGTGTTCTTATTTCAATTTCCAGGAGTGTAGATGCGGCCAGTGGTACATGCTGCAGGAAAATCAAATGGAAGATATACCCTGTATTCTGTAAGTTAGGTTGTGAAAACATTTCTTATTATATCACTGCATACTCGCACGACCACGTCTTCCTAGACGGAATATGTGCCATGACGAAGCCATCAGGCAAGAGCTGAAAGTAATTTACCGTGCACCCCCACCGGCGTCTGCAGAAAACTATCCAATAGGAGTCTGGATTCAAAAAGTATCAACATTTTTCACTTTGGTCTGTTGAGAAAGTGTCGGACTCAAACAAACAAATACGAAAATTACTGATCTTAAATGTTTGAAAGCTTTCAGTCGATAATTTTTTGAAGGCATCTTGCGGGTACACCTTCATGAAAGCCATACTCCATTAGCATATACAAAGCACATCATTTTATATTACCAGTATTGATATGGATGGAAGAAATCTTAGAAGACAATCATCGCATTAGTCGGCAGAACCACCTCGTAACAGCCTAGGACTGAACCAAAATGGTCCTTGCCTCACTAATTTGACACATGGCTGTGTAACTATGGGAACTGGACTCCTCTACGGCTGCAAGTCTCTCTGGGTTTTATGCTATGTAGTTCAAGAATATCCCAACACCTTTTGGCTCTCTTGTAACCTAGAAAATGACAATTACTCTGCATTTGGGTCCGCAGATGAAGTAATAAGCAATTACACCTACAGTATACCATGACAGTGTTTTCCATACATTACTTCAATAGCTCTACCTTGCAAAACTGAAGGTAGTCACTTCATGCAATACAAACGCTAAGTCACTGTTGCGATTAAGTTGTGTAGAAGGCGAAGGTGTGGTCTTTTAGAAATAGTGATTGATATTTGGCACTTATAAGTTACTGCAGCCATGTTTATATTGCCTTAGGCGTTGAGGCCGTCCCTTTCTTCACTTCACTAAGGGCTGTACAAGGAAGCGACACAAAAAATATCGGATACAGTGTCACTTACTCACTAAAATGTCTGAATCCCAGATTCAGGAGGGGGCAAGGACGCTCTCTTCCAGACTCCTATACACACACTGTGTACGTGTCAGCGTGACTTACAACGCATATCTTACCGCTATTTGGCGTGCAAAGGAGTGGTAACATCCGACCAGACAAGAAGCTGAAACTTCTCAGTGATCATACAGTCGATCGAGCTGTTAGTATTTTCGTCATCGACCTGACTATAAGGAGTGTTAAATATTTGTGTACAGCAGGTCTTTGAATGTAAGGGGTACATTTATAATTTTTTGTGCGGTAGAGCCTGTACCAAACCCACTAGCACAAATGTAAATTGTGGTACCTCTCAATGTCTACTGAAGAGCGTAAAGACAACTTTCTCCGTCGCAATGTCGACATACGCCCTGTCATGATTGTTATGTAATAGTTTCTGGAACTGGAGATTACCAACTACGAGTGTGTTCTACGGTACGTGGAGGTAACTGTCACCCTAGGAGGACGGATGGTGTCGTAAATATAGTTATGCGAGGCACAGGTTTAACTGTAGGGCAAGTCCCCGCCAAACATGCTCCAACTTGGTCACATATGTAAACAACGCGCCCAACGTAATGTTTCGCTCACACATCTCTTATGCTTTTATGGTCCAGGGACAACAAACATGTCGATGTGTGCACTTGGCTGCACTTTTATGTTAAAACGTACTTGACATTATAGGGTTGTAACCTGCTAGGAGCAGGGCTTCCCACTGGGAGACATTTAGGGTCTTTTTTAGCTGACGAGTTCTGAGCGATGTTATGTCTTCGTGTAGTTGTTTGAAGCTCACGATATTGTGGACAGCACGTAGCATGAAGAACAAAGCATAGGGCCTACTGTGTAATGACACAGTTGCGCCTGAATGAGAAGTCAGTCAACACCCCCAAATAAAATTAAGCGTCTAACAAAGCTGTTAGATGTAGAGGGGACAGTTGACAGGTGGAGAGAGCACACTGAAATCCTCTATGAGGGCGAAGACATGTCTGATGTGATGGAAGAAGAAATAAGAGAATCAGAATTTCAAAGATCTTTGGAAGACTTAAGACCAAATAAAACAAAAGGGATAGAAAATATTCGACCAGAATTTGTAAAATTTTGGGCGAAGTGGCAACAAAACGATTATTCATGTTAGTATGTAGAATGTATTGAGCGTGGCGATGTACCATACGACTTTGGGAGAGTGCAACGGCTGACAAGTGCGGGAATTATCGTACAATCAGTTTAACACCTCAAACATCCAAGTTGTTGACAAGAATATTACACGGAAGAATGGAAAAGAAAATTGAGGCTGTGTTAAATGACGATCAGATTGACTTCAGGAAGGGTTAAAGTACCTGACGATGCGGTTTATCTTGGAAGCAAGACAAAAAAGACATGTTCATAGGATTTGTCTGAGAAAAGTAGGGGTAAGCTGCAGGGAAAGACGGGTAATAATATGTACAAGGGCAAACAGGGAATAGTAAGAGAGCCGGCCGAAGTGGCCGTGCGGTTAAAGGCGCTGCAGTCTGGAACCGCAAGACCGCTACGGTCGCAGGTTCGAATCCTGCCTCGGGCATGGATGTTTGTGTTGTCCTTAGGTTAGTTAGGTTTAACTAGTTCTAAGTTCTAGGGGACTAATGACCTCAGCAGTTGAGTCCCATAGTGCTCAGAGCCATTTGAACCATTTTTTTGGAATAGTAAGAGTGGAAAATGAAATACGAAGTGCGAAGGGTGGGAGGCAAGAACGTGGTCTTACGCCCCTACTTTTCGACCTATACATCGAAGAAGCTATGATGGAAATAATAGAAAAATTTAACAGTGGAATTAAAATTCAAGGTGAAAGGATATCATTGATACGATTCGCTGATGACATTGTTATCCTGAGTGAAAGTGAAGAAGAATTACATGATCGGCTGAACGGAATGGACGGTGTAATGAGTAGAGAATACGAATTAAGAGTAAATCGAAGAAAGACGAAAGTAATGAGAAGTAATGGAAATGAGAACAGCGAGAAACTTGACACCAGGGCTGATGGTGACGTAGTACACGAATTTAAGGAATTCTGCTACTGTAATGCCACTTCCTCGGACAAAAATTGAAAAAAGAAAAAACAGCAACCAATACCTCAAAAATTTCCCCAAAACAAGTTCTAAATTCCATGAAAAGTGAACATTAACCAAAGTTCCATTTAACACTATTATTTGGATAATAACCAGTAATTGAAACAAGAACCTTATACTTAGTAATTTATCAACTTACAAAAGAAAGAATCTCAGTAAACTCAAACTCAAAATCATAGTAAATCGCAAAATCATTATAATTAAAATTGGCGAAGTACAACCAACGATCTTAAAGAATATTTCGTGTGAGTACTCTCTGAGAATCGTGAGTAATGTCTGAGGAAAATTTGGTCCTTTGTCACTACGTTACGAGAGTTAGCCGAAGCTGGTCCGACTGATATGTAGGCGCGGCTACATTGTTTTTCGAGGATTGATAATTACGATCTACTATGACGCAGTGAAACGAAACATTGACTTCAACTATAACAACGTTTAGAATTCAGATAGAGGACTACTTTATATTAGACCGAAGCGAACTTTTTAATTAGATAACTCGAACTCAACTCTTGTTACGCATTGAACAGTGATAGACAATTAACTTCATTCGTAATTGCAAATGGACTCTGGAACTGGCAACAGTTTTAAAGCAGATAATTTATAAATCCCCCCCCCTTCCCCCACCACTTGGGAAAGCTGCTTCCTAGCGGCCTTGTTAGGAAGTGATCGTTATTGTGAAATAAACCACCCTGTCGTGCCAATTTACGCATTTGTGATTACAAATTACAAAATTGTTTGGAGACATAACTGTGATCTTTTGCGTGCTGTGATAATATTTGACTGAAGCGCTCGGCGCATATATAGAAACTCTTTAACGTCAGGAAGCAATCGCAATGTTACGACTCATTAGAGATTTGAAATATCAACAAAACTATGTGGAAGTTGATGTCGATGGAACTGAAGTTATCATTAATATTTTAATAGCATCTGTTAAACAATCGAATATAAATTAGTTAATTACAACGAGTAGCGAAATATTGGTCAAAATTGGTGAAGTAAATATCACGCACACTTCGAGAGTTCAGTTCAGCACTGTTTTTTGTAATGTCGTCTTTACCTAATAATAATATCATCGCTCTACCGACTACCGCCGAGTTTTAGCCAGGGCCGACCAATACTGATCTATCAACTACCAACTAGAAAAACCCGTGACGTTACACTTCCTAGGCAGCAAAATAACCAGTGACGGACGGAGGAAGGAAAACATCAAAAGCAGACTGTTGTTGTTGTGGTCTTCAGTCCTGAGACTGGTTTGATGCAGCTCTCCATGCTACTCCATCCTGTGCAAGCTTCATCTCCCAGTACCTATTGCAACCTACATCCTTCTGAATCTGTTAAGCGTATCCATCTCTTGGTCTCCCTCTACGATTTTTACCCTCCACGCTGCCCTCCAATACCAAATTGGTGATCCCTTGATGCCTCAGAATATGTCCTACCAACCGATCCCTTCTTCTAGTCAAATTGTGCACAAATTTCTCTTCTCTCCAGTTCTATTCAATACCTCCTCATTAGTTATATGGTCTACCTATCTAATCTTCAGCATTCTTCTGTAGCACCACATTTCGAAAGCTTCTACTCTCTTCTTGTCTAAACTATTTATTGTCCACGTTTCACTTCCGTACATGGCTACACTCCATACAAATACTTTCAGAAACGACTTCCTGACACTTAAATGTATACTCGATGTTAACAAATTTCTGTCCTTCAGAAACTCTTTCCTTGCCATTGGCAGTCTACATTTTATATCACCTCTATTTCGACCATCATCAGTTATTTTGCTCCCCCAATAGCAAAACTCATTTACTAATTTAAGCGTCTCATTTCCTAATCTAATTCCCTCAGCATCACCCGATTTAATTCGACTACATTCCATTATCCTAGTTTTGCTTTTGTTGATGTTCATCTTATATCCTCCTTTCAAGACACTATCCATTCCGTTCACCTGCTCTTCCAGGTCCTTTGGTGCCTCTGACAGAATTACAATGACATCGGCGAACCTCAAAGCTTTTATTTCTTCTCCATGGATTTTAATTCCTACTTCGAATTTTTCTTTTGTTTCCTTTACTGCTTGCTCAATGTACAGATTGAGTAACATCAGGGCCGGCCGGAGTGGCGGAGGGGTTCTAGACGCTACAGTCTGGAACCGCGAGTCCGCTACGGTCGCAGGTTCGAATCCTGCCTCGGGCATGGATGTGTGAGATGTCCTTAGGTTAGTTAGGTTTAAGTAGTTCTAAGTTCTAGGGGACTGATGACCTCAGATGTTAAGTCCCGTAGTGCTCAGAGCCATTTTGAACCGATAACGTCGGGGATAGGCTACAACCCTCACTCCCTTCCCAACCACTGCTTCCCTTTCACGCCCCTCGACTCTTATAACTGCCTTCTGGTTTCTGCAAAAATTGTATATAGCCTTTCGCTCCCTGTATTTTACCCCTGCCACCTTCAGAATTTGGAAGAGAGTATTGCAGTTAACGTTGTCAAGCGCTTTCTCTAACTCTACGAATGCTAGAAACGTAGGTTTGCCTTTCCTTAATCTTTCTTCTAATATAAGTCGTGGGGTCAGTAATGCCTCCTGTGTTCCAACATTTCTACAGAATCAAAACTGATCTTCCCCAAGGTCGGTTTCTACCAGTTTTTCCATTCGTCTGTAAAGAATTCGTGTTAGTATATTGCAGCCGTGGCTTATTAAAGTGATAGTTCGGTAAATTTCACATTTGTCAACACCTACTTTCTTTGGGATTGGAATTATTATATTCTTCTTAAAGTGTGAAGGTATTTCGACTGTCTCATACATCGTGCTCACTAGATGGTACAGTTATCCCTCCGTATATGTACCGGTTGATCAAAAAGTCAGTATAAATTTGAAAACTTAATAAACCACGGAATAATGTAGATAGAGAGGTCAAAATTGACACACATGCTTGGAATGACATGGGGTTTTATTAGAACAAAAATAAAAAAAACAGCCCATATTGCTAGACGCGTGAAAGATCTCTTGCGCGCGTCGTTTTGTGATGATCGTGTGCTCAGCCGCCACTTTCGTCATGCTTGGCCTCCCAGGTCCCCAGACCTCAGTCCGTGCGATTATTGGCTTTGGGGTTACCTTAAGTCGCAAGTGTATCGTGATCGGCTGACATCTCTAGGGATGCTGAAAGACAACATCCGACGCCAATGCCTCACCATGACTCCGGACATGCTTTACAGTGCTGTTCACAACATTATTCCTCGACAACAGCTATTGTTGACGAATGATGGAGGACATATTGAGCATTTCCTGCAAAGAACATCATCTTTGCTTTGTCTTCCTTTATTATGCTAATTATTGCTATTCGGATCAGATGAAGCGCCATCTGTCGGACATTGTTTGAACGTTTGTATTTTTTTTTTTTTTTTTTGGTTCTAATAAAACCCCATGTCATTCCAAGCATGTGCGTCAATTTGTACCTCTCTGTCTACATTATTCCGTGAGTAATCCAGTTTTCAAATTTGTACTGACTTTTTGATCAGCCGGTATATCCAGTCCCGTGGCGCCGAGCCGCCTCTGCTGCATTGTATAGGCGGCCGGTGGCTGGGGCGCCTGCAGCTGGACTTTCGCCGCGGCCATGGCACGCTGACCGCGGCCTCTCGTGGCTGCTGCAGTAACTGCTACAGCCGCTGCTCATCCGGCATGATTCACGCGCCGCTCCTCACAGCCGTAGCCGTAAGGCGAACCGTTTTACGGCGCCGCGACTGCGCTGCGAGGCTCGGCAGATTTGCGAGAGTAGAGGGCAGCTTTTCACTCCGTGCCCTTTCCACGACATGAAAATGTCGTGGGAAAATAGACGCCACTCCCGATACTCTTTTGTGAGGGGAACCCGCTGCAGGCACACCGCGTTTGGCCGGGGCAGGGTACTTTTACTTACGACAGTAGTTATCTTCGGGTTACCGCTCGGCTAACGCCAGCTTAGGTATCGTCGTCACGGACATACTGAGTTCTGAAAATGGTCTCATGCGACCAGAATGGCGAAGTAAGTATCCCAAGTCCTCGCACGGCGACATCAGACTACACTTCAGTTCTGGCATTCTACAGTGTGCTGACAAGAGTCATGGGATAGCGATATGCACATATACAGATATATACATATGCAGATATACAGTTCGCGTATACAAGGTACACCACTGGCCATTAAATTTGCTACACCAAGAAGAAATGCAGATGATAAACGGGTATTCATTGGACAAATATACTAGAACTGACATGTGATTACATTTTCACCCAATTTGGGTGCATAGATCCTGAGAAATCAGTACCCAGAACAACCACCTCTGGCCGTAACAACGGATTTGTTACGCCTGGGCATTGAGACAAACAGAGCTTGAATGGCGTGTACAGATACAGCTGCCCATGCAGCTTCAACGCGATACCACAGTTTATCAAGAGTAGTGACTGGCGTATTGTGACGAGCCACTTGCTCGGCCACCAATGACCAGACGTTTTCAGTTGGTGAGAGATCTGGAGAATGTGCTGGCCAGGGCAGCAGTCGAACATTTTCTGTATCCAGAAAGGCCCGTACAAGTCCTGCAACATGCAGTCGTGCTTTATTCTGCTGAAATGTACGGTTTCGCAGGGATCGAATGAAGGGTAGAGCCACGAGTCGTAACATATCTGAAATGTAACGTCCAAAGTGCCATCAATGCGAACAAGGGGTGACCGAGACGTGTAATCAATGGCACCCCATACCATCACGCCGGGTGATACGCCAGTATGCCGACGACCAATACTCGCTTGCAATGTGCGTTCACCGCGATGTCGCCAAACACGGATGCCACCATGATGATGCTGTAAACAGAACCTGGATTCATCCGAAAAAATGACGTTTTGCCATTCGTGCACCCAGGTTCGTAGTTGAGTACACCATCGCAGCGTCAAGGGTAACCGCAGCCATGGCCCCAGAGCTGATAGTCCATGCTGCTGCAAACGTCGTCGAACTGTTCGTGCATATTGGTTGTTGTCTTGCAAACGTCAGGGATCGAGACGTCGCTGCACGATCCGTTACAGCCATGCGGATAAGATGCCTGTCATCTCGACTACTAGTCATACGAGGCCGTTGGAATCCAGCACGGCGTTCCTATTACCCTCCTGAACCCACCGATTCCATATTCTGCTAACACTCATTGGATCTCGACCAACGCGAGGAGCAACGTCGCGATACGATAAACCGCAATCGCGATGGGCTACAATCCGACCTTTATCAAAGTCGGAAACGTGACGGTACGCATTTCTCCTCCTTACACGAGGCATCACAACAACGTTTCACCAGGTAACGCCGGTCAACTGCTGTTTGTGTAAGAGAAATCGGTTGGAAACGTTCCTCATGTCAGCACGTTGTAGGTGTCGCCACCGGTGCCACCCTTGTGTGAATGCTCTGAAAAGCTAATCATTTGCATATCACAGCATCTTCTTCCTGTTTGTTTAATTTCGCGTCTGTAGCACGTCATCTTGGTGGTGTAGCAATTTTAATGGCCAGTAGTGTATAAAGGGGCAGTGCATTGGCGGAGGTGTCATTTGTGCTCAGGTGATTCATGCGAATAGGTTTCGGAAGTGATTATGGCCGCACGACGAGGTTTAACAGACTTCTAACACGGAACGGGAGTTCTAGCCTGACCCGTGCTGTTTGTCGGTTTCCGCCCTTATGTTGCAGGCCACCATAGTGATATCCTGCGATTCTCCAGTGACCTGGGTTCGTGTTGCTGTTCGTAGTGTCGCCGAGGCGAAGAGCAGCGAGTGGAGTGATTGGGGAAGGCGGATATGATTAGCTTTCCTCGACTTCGTATCACTATTTACTACGTTCAACTTGTTACAATTTGTTATGTTCATCCAGCGGTAGTTTTTCTTTCCTGGTGGCCGCTAACGCCCCATTACCTGGCCTGGGGGTTAGTGTATGTAAATGCAGTGTACATTCCCTTGCCTTGCCGCTGCTGTCCGGTGATCGCAGGCCGGTTGGTCACTCTTCTACTCTAAACACAGTATTCTGGACGTAACGCAGACCGCCGGTTCCGGCTTCGGCGTGAAGCTCCATCGTTGAATTTGTTTTATCGGACGTCAGATAGCTTCAGCAAGATTATTATTACTCATTCGTTAGACTGCCACTAGTCTTGAGTTACATTCTTGTGAAGTGAATGCAACTCTTGGCTGCCAATCTCATCGCTCGCGAAAGTGTTTGTTGCGGGACCTTCTCAGAGGTCCATGCCTGGAGCACGGTCTGGTTCAAATGGCTCTGAGCACTATGGGACTCAACTGCTGAGGTCGTAAGTCCCCTAGAACTTAGAACTACTTAAACGTAACTAACCTAAGGACAACACACACATCCATGCCCGAGGCAGGAGTCGAACCTGCGACCGCAGCGGTCGCGCGGTTCCAGACTGTAGCGCCAGAACCGCTCGGCCACCAGCGGCCGGCGGAGCACGGTCTGGATCAGTTGCTTGTGTTTTTAATTAACTTGTTCTATTGTATTTGCTGTTTTACAGCAGGTTTCAAAATTTTTTATATTGTTGCTGTTCCTGGCGCGTAAGGCATTCATTCGTGATTGTGGTCATTTGCCTTAAAATTTTAATTTGGTATTTGTATTTCAGGAGTAAGCCTTAAAACCTTATTTACTGTCATTCCTGGCGTCTGAAGCCTTCTGCTGTGTTTGTGGCGACTTACCTTAATATCTCAATACGTCGAGGGACACGAAAGGAAAGCGGTGGTTGGGAAGGGAGTGAGACAGGGTTGTAGCCTCTAATCGATGTTGTTCAATCTGTATATTGAGCAAGCAGTGAAGGAGACAAAAGAGAAATTCCGAATAGCTATTAAAATCCATGGAGAAGAAATAAAAACTTTGATGTTTGCCGATGACTTTGTAATTCTGTCAGAGACAGCAAAGGACTTGGAAGAGCAGTTGAACGGAATGGGTAGTGTCTTGAAAGGAGGATATAAGATGAACATCAACAAAAGCAAAACGAGGATAATGGAATGTAGCCGAATAAATCGGATGATGCTGCGGGAATTAGATTAGGAAATCAGATGCTTAAAGTAATAAATGAGTTTTACTATTTGGGGAGCAAAATAACTGATGATGGTCAAAGTAGAGAGGATATAAAATGTAGACTGGCAATGGCAAGGAAAGCGTTTCTGAAGAAGAGGAATTTGTTAACATCGAGTATAGATTTAAAGGTCAGGAAGTCGTTTCTGAAAGTACTTGTATGGAGTGTAGCCATGTATGGAAGTGAAACATGAACGATAAATAGTTTGGACAAGAAGAGAATAGAAGATATCGAAATGTGGTGCTACAGATGAATGCTGAGGATTAGATGAGTAGATCACATAACTAATGAGGAGGTATTGAATAGGATTGGAGAGAAGAGAAGTTTGTGGCACAACTTGACTAGAAGAAGGGATCGGTTGGTAGGACATGTTCTCAGGCATCAAGGGATCACCAATTTAGTATTGGAGGGCAGCGTGGAGGGAAAAAATCGTAGAGGGAGACCGAGAGATGAATAAACTAAGCAGATTCAGAAGGATGTAGGTTGCGGTTGGTACTGGGAGATGAAGAAGCTTGGACAGGATAGAATAGCATGGAGAGCTGCATCAAACCAGTCTCAGCACTAAAGACCACAACAACAACGACAACAACAACAACAACCTGCGGTGGCGGGGGTGGGAGGGGGGGGGGAGCATCGCGAACCGTGCAAGGCACCTTTAGACCGCGGGGTACCCCGCGTGGCAGACACTGATCTGTAAGTACTTTTCTATTTATTATAAAAACTTCAGTGAACTGTTTCAAATCTAAAACCTGTACGTGCAAATGATGACTGATATGAGCGCAAACATTTCAGGACAGTCTCTGAAAGATGTCTTATAACCAAAGCTAATCGAGTCTAGCTACTCAAGTTAAATAAAAAAGCTTAAAAGTACAGCATGCAAAAGGTTTTCCTTTTGAATTATTTTAATTTATATACATCTTCTGCAAAACGACGACCACATGAAACTCATAATATTGTCCAGCAAAGTGTTTATTTGAAATGGTTTTTTATGTATTTTAAAACATGTTTTTAAATTTGTGTAACCTTTGGTTAAAGATCTGTTTTACCCGTTGCAAGCCAGCCAGTTAGGTGTATTTTAAAGCATTTACTTTCACCTGCTTTTTGTGTGTTTTAAGACTTATATCAACCTTTGGCTGAAGGCACACCCTTCGCAGAGAACTGAAATAACAAAAAAGAGAAAAAACAAAAACACAAAAAAAACGTGCAAGATCACTTCGGATCTTCGAGAAGCCACCGACGTTGTCTGGAATTATTGAGAAACGTGTCAGTGCGGTTAAACGACCTCTAGCCAGATAGGCTACGAACTAATTTAAATGTTGCACTATGACTTATTTCAGGTGTGAACATACCATAGCATCCTTTTAGTTAGCCCGCTCGATTGGCCGTGCGGTCCAACGCACGGCTTTCCGGGCTGGAAGGAGCGCCTGGTCCCCGGCACGAATCCGCCCGGCGGATTTGTGGCGAGGTGCGGTGAACCGGCCAGTCTGTGGATGGTTTTTAGGCGGTTTTCCATCTGCCTCGGCGAATGCGGGCTGGCTCCCCTTATTCCGCCTCAGTTACACTATGTCGGCGATTGCTGCGCAAACAAGTTCTCCACGTACGCGTACACCACGATTACTCTACCACGCAAACATAGGGGTTACACGTCTGGTGTGAGACGTTCCCTGGGGGGTTCACCGGGGCCGAACCGCACAATAACCCTGGGTTCGGTGTGGGGCAGCGGAGGCGTG
Source organism: Schistocerca nitens (assembly GCF_023898315.1). NCBI lineage: Eukaryota > Metazoa > Arthropoda > Insecta > Orthoptera > Acrididae > Schistocerca > Schistocerca nitens. Next base: position 439,643,031 of record NC_064622.1, on the reverse strand, counting down.
AAGTGGACTGCGGTAGTCGTCCTGGGTTTGTGGACCACTGCGGCTGCGGCGGGGACGGAGCCTCTCCGTCGTCTCTAGGTCCCCGGTTAACATACAATAGTCGGCCAGTGTGGCCGAGCGGTTCTAGGCGCTTCAGTCTGGAACCGCGCGACCGCTACGGTCGCAGGTTCAAATCCTGCCTCGGGCATGGATGTGTGTGATGTCCTTAGGTTAGTTAGGTTTATGTAGTTCTAAGTTCTAGGGGACTGATGACCTCAGATGTTAAGTCCCATAGTGCTCAGAGCCATTTGAACTGTTTGAACATACAATACAATCCTTTTAGTTCTGCGTAGAATAATTCAAAAGTATCTGGGTGCCCCACTGAATCAGTCTTAGAACGTGTCATGGCTATATGAACCTACATGGATAAGCCCGCCCCCCTCCCCCTACATAAAAACTCTTCTGATCCAAAAATGTATTTACGAGGACTTTTGACCGACATATTACTTGACAAAAGCAGTGGGGCGCTAGTGCGCTGTTTCTCCCAAGCAACGCAAGTGAAATGCTTTCGACCAACTCCGTCATATGATTGCGAAGAGGGCAGCCGCAGAGCGCAGTATATTACATACGACTGTAGAGTGATGTGCTTCATCCGATGTTTCACATTTCACTGCGAGCTTAGCTAAGGCGACACGTCGGGATAAAAATATGACACTTCACTTTGCTATACGTAATGTACTTTCTGTGGCTAGTGTTGCTAGATGCATGTAATTGTTAAGTATGTCATACTAAACAACTTCCTGCTCCATTATCATGCAAATGCCTCGTTCCACCGTGCGATAAAATCAGAACCACGAGCTAAATAACACAAATAAGTCTGCAGCAGTAGATTAATTACCAGTGTCACAGACGCCCTTGTGTGGATCAATCACAAACGGCTACGATACGAATTAGCCTAATTGCAGTTTGTATACATTGAAATACTAAATTGACAATGTAAACCAATGTGTGCTTTATGAGTGGACGGTGCAGTACTCGCGTAATTGTTTTCTGGTTTATACAGTGTTACTCGGCGCGGCAAACTGCTTGCTTGGGCGGAATTCAGGGCGGCCGTAAAAGGAGGGTTATCTTGCGTGCCGTGCCCGCGGCCCAGCAAGGACGCGCGTGTTTGTGGAGGCGCGCCGCTCAGCTAGTTGTATATACGAGCCGGCGCGGCTGCGTTACAGCTTACGCGTCATTTCTGCTGCCGCCCACAAGAACTGCCCCAGGGCTGATGAGTTCCTCAGGCACTCCGAAGCCAGCTGAGAGAGATTCACAGGGACAAAGGCAGTCATACATAAGTGCTATCTCTCTCTCTTTCATATAGCGAATCACATCGTGGTCATACATGACACAACCTCTGGAGCAGATGATATTTTATCAAATGCAAACGAAGCTTTTTTTTTTTAAATAAATTTTGTCCTTTTAAAAATACATTTTATCTGCAAAAAAAAAATCCTTTTTTCTTCTCTTTACGAAAACATGTATCGGCAGGACTGTCATCTTCAGAGGTTCTCGTTTTGCTTCTTTTTTTAGGCCTGAAAAAATAAGATGTGCATTTTTATTTTGTTTTTATTGCTCATGAGGACGTACAATATTGTGAAATGGATTTGTACTGCTCTACCACGATACTGTTGCACTTGGCCTCCCGTGTTCGTTTTCGGAAACTAGTACATTGGTGACTGAGGAAAACACACCGCACTGTGAATGACTTCAAGACAGTCATATACTTTCCAGTGGTTCGGCGTGTACTCGTGAAATACCACGATAAAAACTCACGATAAGCCAACGGAAGCGCCCTCGCTTCCAGTTGGAAATACTGTTCTCGACTAATACATGCCGGCTTTCTTGTATGACTTTCTATAACTTTACAGCGTCTCATCTGTAAAGTAGTCGGAAGAATTTGCTTGAGCTATTTTTGAGGACTTTCTTTTGAGACAAGGAGTAGTGCATGTTCTGAACTTACTTTTCCGTCGCACTCTACCCGTGTTTGGTGTGTTTGTAATCACATACACCGCTTTCCAAACCTTCTCCACTTTCGTCAGATATCACATGTTTACACACACACACACAAACAAGATTTTAAAAATCCATATTTAATTCGCAGACATGTAGTAAGAGTTTCCTACCACAGAAAAATGATTATAGCAATCAAGGAACTTAAAGCTTCCTGTCAATATATACGACGTCGCACGACTTTCCACTCACTAACTCTAAATTAGCTACGTGATTTTTTCTTCACTTATAGTTATTTGATCATTATCTCTTCTCCCCTATTGATATACTTGTTCCTGTACTCCCACTTCGCGTCAGAAGTGTTCGCAAAGTCTCTCGGCGCTCGGCGCGAATTCTCCTTATGATTTACGCTGCCCAAACCACGTTCTTTTACCATTGCACTGGTCTTAATTTTGGAACAAATAAAAAATGACAAGGAGATAAGTATCATGATTGGGGGGCCATAATGTTGTCACGTAGCAGAAGTTGTAATTAGATGAATGACGACCACTAACTTAACGAAAGTTTACTCAGCACTTGCACATACAAGAGCGCGGAGCGAACCGTGTATGTACAGTTATAGAACATTCTAGTACAATGATTCTTGACGTTTGTGGATACTTCTAGAATGTACTCGAACCGAATATAGAAACTAAAATTTTACAGTTCAGGTGAGTTTTGAACTCACGACCCTCCATGCAACAGTCTAGTATCATAACCACTACACCACGGTCACTGTGCTACTCAGCTTAATGCGACAATATTTTCGGCAAAAAACACTGCCGAATTGACAAAGCTGACGGGGCAGGCGCGTTGGTATGGTGATGAAACAGAGACCTCTACTTAGGTAGGTGAGACCAGAATTATGCAAATTTTCTCTTACAACCTTCTCAAATCGGCTGCCTAGTAACGGCGGTTGTCTTGCATTATTCCTTCCATTCGTGCTCGGAGATTCAGTGATGACGAGCGAAGCCTTACACGTCCGCAGCCACAGCTGGCGCGGCTGTAGCGGTATGAGGCGACACACATTACTCGACATACTGCACCACTCGCTAGCGAACAAACATTTGTCGGCGGACCCGCATCAATTCTCTGCACTGCTACACGTACGCAGTCCGTTCACATTAATGTGACAAGCGTCTATGTTCGACGTCAACGTGTGATAAGCACCCACAGACCGCAGGTGGCAACACTAGCAGTGGTGGGTATATAATGGGTGTCGGGGGAACGCGAAAAGCATTGCAATGGTCGTCGTAATACGGAAACGCAGCGATTTTATGTGACGTCCAAAAGGGCGTGATCAATGGCTTTCGGGCCAAAGGTGGAAGCATTTCCGAAACGTCAAGTTTATAAACTGTTCGCGTGACGCCACGGTTGACGTATGCTGTGCATGGCATAATGGCGTTATCCAAACCGACGCCGAGGCAACTGTGGTGCCTCACTGTGTAATGGTATTTGAATTACGTAATCATTACGGCATCTCACCTCAACCTATCGATACGAACAGTATTCTACTGTGTTCCTGTACAATAGTTAACATATATCTGTCACAACATTCAGATTTGATTTCATTAATGTAGAGGTACTTCGATACATCGATATGTATATATTGCAATGATATTATTCTTATGTGTAGTATTTCTTTTGTCACTATGATTTTTGACGTACTTCTAACTCTGATTTTTGGGCGCGTAAGCGGTTATTAGAGAGTCAAGCTTTGGTCGTCATGTTAGGAAGACGCCAATTGTAATCAGTTTATGAAATGTGAAGTTTAACAGTTAGGAAGATTTTTCAAGTATGTTTTATATTGTGAAGTGATGTTTTGGAACGAGTTACGCGATATTGCAACAAAAGTAATAAAAAAGAAGTGTAACTTAAATTCGAAGTGCTGATTACTTTTTTACATCACCGTTGTCCTAAGTTGCAAAAGTTTAATCTTCAAGAATGGTTTATGAAACACATCTATAAAACTTTTGAATATCGCAGAATGACACCTAGGCCTCTTTGCATCCGAGCTTGGAATCATTACTACCTAGATTTTCGACGATTGAGCCATGAGTTCACAACGAGACCAGCGTGGGAACCACGAAAAGACGAGTGCCTAGTTTATCCATTATTTCAATAAATGACTTTATTAACTGTGCTCTAATGACACCTGCCACATAATATAACTTTGTTGTTGCCTGAAAATGCAATATTTAGCAGCGTGAGCAACACTACAATCATAATTAATTTTTGACCTTTGTTGTGGTAGGATTGTTAGAACTGGCAGCAGATGACAGGTGTGAAAGACGACTGCGGAGAAGTGTACGGGCGAATACATGTGCAACTGCTGAGCATGTGTCCACCCTCCGCCCAGATGAAGAAAGGGGCTACCAACAGTGTCTCCTCAACGATCGTTCAGCGACCGTTGCACTGTTTGGGCCTCCGCAGAAGGTGCCTGGTTGATACATCCGTACTGACTGCCGTTCATCGGCGACGAGGACTGGAATTTCACAACACAGCAACTGGACGTCCACTGAGTGCCGACATGTGGCCTTTACACATGAATTACGTTTTATGCTCCATCGAATGTATGGGCGTTGGCGTGTGCGGTGTGAAGCGTATGAAACCTGGTGTGAAGAGTATGAATACTGCAACAGTCGTTGGAAGGAATCAGGCCGGAAAAAGGGCGTCATGATCTGGGGACAGTTTTCGTCGTATGCCGTCATTCTCGAAGGTACAAATATCAACACAGCTATGCATCTATCCTTGGAGACCTCCGTTCCTACATGCAGTTTGTGTATCCTCAGCACGATGGCATCAACCAGCAGGACAATGCAACGTGTCACCCAATGCGCAGAGTACGCGCATTGCTCGAAGAGCACCGGGTTGACTTTACCATACTCCCACGGACACCGAAATCTATGGATTTAAACCAGATTGAGAATCTGTGGGACGACCTAGATCGGGCTGTTGGCACCATGGATCCTCATCCGAAGAACCTAGAGCAGCTGGCCACAGCACTGGGGTCGGCATGGCTCTACATCCCGTCGGTACCTTCCAGAACATCACTGTCTCGCGTCCTCCACGTCTCGCAGCGATCCGTGCTGCAAAACGTGGTTACTCGGACTTTTCACAGGTGGTCACGTAACTGTGACTGGAGAGTGTACAAAATCAGTCCAAATAACGGTTGTCGGACCCGCTTCGATTTGCAAGACGGGCTTAAAATAATAAATGCGTAGGCCTCCGAGGCACACGTCAATGTGAGACGTTGCTACCGTCCGTGGCTCGCCCGCGGCCAGAATCCTCGCACTACTGGCGATGTGCGGCGCACCAGATAAAATACGGAACGTACTGCTCCACTGATTTAACAGGGAACGTTTACTGAATGATCCGCATAAGTTCCCTGTACTGCTAGTTTTAAGCAGTCTAAGTAAAGATCGCCGGTCTCACTTTGACACGCGAAACAGGATGAAACTACTCACAATTACAAGGTCAGTAATTAAAAGCTCTGTAGCAGTCCCACTACTTTCAGAAAAGCTTCAGAGATCCGCCACTGGACTGGTACATGGACACCGCTAACAGTTCGTACTTCGCCTCCAGCCAGCCACTAGCAACTGTCGCACACGATCAGCATAACAGCAACAACAGCAACCAAACAAGAATACGCTTCAAAGTCAGTAGGGAAACAGTCACAAAAAAAACACCACTTCAAGCTTCGCACGGAAAGAAATGAAATTTATTGGCTTTAATTAACTGTAGCCCAGATCGCCACTTTTATTCAACCGCACCTCCAGTTAGCTAACGGCTCAGCGTTCTGTTCTGAGGCCTTTTATTATGTAACAAGACCACACTCACTAATCCGCAACACTGGCAGACAAAAGCAGGGAAGTGCCTAAACGATATTCGACAGCCGCAAATGTGAACACACTTTCGAATAGGGTATAGGCTTTTCGTAGGGAAACGTAACATTGTTGATTACGAATCGTCACTACACACTTCCGAAACGACGATCACTTTGAGACACAAACTCCGCCTCAGAGGGCGCACGACTTGACACCTCAACCTCACGAGCGCTACGAGGCGACTCCTTGATTTCGCCAGTTCCACATTGCTCCTGAAATTATTTAACGCACAGGCAATTCAGCCACTCACTATCAGGAAAAGCATGTAGCCCTTCTCATTGGTCATTTCCTACTCCTGTTTAAAGTGCTTCTGTAGATAGTGGCTCAAGGCAAACACCGGCCATTAACACCAAAACCTATTTAGGATGATTAGGGAAAGACTCGCCCATGATCTCCAGGCTCAAGAAAGCTTCCTTTCCCCTGAACCCGATGCTGGCGTAGATATTAGCCAAAGGAAAAGCAGATAGGCATCGCTAGAAAATGAGATGCTAGAAATGGCTTTTAAGATCTTTCTGGGTGTGGTGGCGCGTCATCTCATAAACTACTAATCAGACCCACGTTTTTGCCGTGTTGTAGCGGAACTTCTCAGGGCATCGAGTAATGTAGCTGAGAAGTGAGTGCTTCAGCAGTCTGCCTTTCTGACGGTACCTTAAGCCTGCTGACGCCAAATTTATTAGATTTTACTGGCGCCAAAATACCACTGATGGTTGTAAGAAGCGAGGGAGGGGACGTGTGGCAGCCTGTTTGTGGTTTCCATGGCTTGCTGGTACTTGGTGGGCCACTAGCAATCGCTGACAGCCTCATGGACGCCCGCTTTGTTTTCCTGTTCTTGGATGAGGAGAAACGATGCCAGCTTAATGTGTGCTCCTCGGTTAGCTCGTCCGGGCAATATAACATGCGCTGACGTCGCTTTCCTGCCTTAACAAACTGTCCGTCGTACATCTTCGAAACTAAAACTTAATATACATCCCACAATAGCGATACTACTATTAAATTTCAGGAAGTACCAGTGGTTGCAAGACTATGCAGGAGGCTATAAGTAACAACAGTTTATGACTACCCATCACAGAAGGAGTGGTTTCTGCAATTCTCTTCTCACGGTTTGTCTTCGATTTTGTTGAAACGTATGGTACTGAAGCTAGGTGTCTGACCATCATTTCCTTATCCAGTACAATTCATGTTTCACTGAAGCTCCAAATAATCGGTTTTCAATATTTCAAGATACCTGAGCGCTTTTCAGTAAAAAACATTTCTGGTTTGGTAACGTATTCACCGATAGTAGAGGGCGAAAGATAAAAATTTTGTGAACGTAAAATTGCTTGTTGCTATCTCGCAAGCAGATAATTTTTTTTTTTACTTGTGTTTGAATCAGATATTTTATTTGCAAGAGTTAGCTACACTTTCCAAATCTCTCTCTCTCTTTATTCGTTTAGTCGGTTCCGACTCTTCGTGACCCCATGAACCAAATCACGCCACTTTTTCCTGTCTTGCACTTTCTCCCGTAGACCTTCCAGGTTGGAACACATTGCTTCTGTGATGCCATCGATCCATCTCATCCTCTGACGTCCTCTTCTTCTGGTTCCTTCAATCTTCCCCAGCATTAATGTTTTTTCCAGCGAGGCATGCCTTCGCATTGTGTGTCCAAAGTAGGTCAGCTTTTGTTTTAGCATTAGACCTTCCAGGGAGAAATCTGGTTTAATTTGCTCCAATATTGATCTGTTGGTTCTCTTTGCAGTCCATGGAACTCTAAGAAGTTTCCTCCAACACCAAAATTCGAAGGAGTCAATTCTTCGCCGTTCGGCCTTTCTAATGGTCCAGGTCTCACATCCATACATCACAACTGGAAAGACCATAGCCCTCACAATACGGATCTTTGTTGCTAGTGTTATATCTCTGGACCTTATAACCTTGTCAAGGTTTGACATCGCCTGTCTACCGAGCAACAGGCGTCTCCGGATTTCATGGCTGCAGTCGCCGTCAGCAGAGATCTGGGAACCGAGATAACTGAATGTGGTCACTACCTCCATGGTTTCTCCTGCTATATCCCACGAATTGGTAGGTGTAGTTGCCATAATTTTCGTTTTCTTCACATTCAGCATAAGACCGGCCTTTTCATTTTCGTCTTTCACCTTCAGTAAGAGTGTTCTCAATTCTTCTTCACTTTCTGCCAACAGGATCGTATCATCCCCGTACCTGAGGTTGTTTACATTTATTCCAGCTATTTTAATTCCTGTTTCTCCTTCATCTAGTCTCGCTTTCCTCATGACATGTTCTGCATACAGATTGAATAAGTACTTTCCAAATACTTCTCTACATAGTCGCCGCTCCGACTTAGACATTTGTCGGAGCGTTATACCAAATTTCCAACACCATTGTCATAGAAGGCATTCCTATAATTCTCTACGCTGGTCTATAGCGCGTATCCTGTGCCCAAGTGTTGTCTTCGCATCCAGCATTTCCTGTGAACAGAAATGATACTCAGGACTAGCCAACTAGGGCCGTGTTGTGGATGATCCAACACTTCCAATCGAAAAGGCTGTAGGAGCGTCTTCACTGCCCCTGCAGAGTGGGGCTGAGAATTGCCACGAAGAAGGAAGTGTGGGGCAGTTGTGTTAGGTGGGCTGCATTCATTAAGGCGAAGCCTCTCAGCGGACCCTCCTACTTGGCGGGAGACATTGTTGTTCTACGCATCTTTACTCACAGTGCGCTCACAACTGAATAGAGCGTCTTGATGCGATCGACGGTCATACTAGAGACGCTACCCAACACATCTGTGCAAAGCTTCGTCAGGTTTTCACTGTGATGTCCATTTCACGACCGACCAGAACTTACTTTCTGGACATCCCTCGTACTATGCCAACTTACTATTTGAGAGATTACTACTATTCCACTCTTCTGAAGATGTTGGTCATTTGTCTCAGTTCTGAGCAAAAGTTGTGTCGTGAACACCTGATCATCTAAAACTCCATCTACATTCCGCAAGCCACCTTATGGTGAGTGACGGAGGTTGTCTTGTGGAGCGGTGTTAGTTCCCCCTTTTGCTCTTCCAGTCGCATATAGTTTCGTAGAAGAACGATTGCTGGTAAGCGTCCATGGGACTCTCTCCGATTTTCTCTCCATAGTTTTTTTCGTGAAATATACGTAGGAGGAAAAAATATATTGGTTGATTCTTCTAGGAACGTAAGTTCTCGGAACTTTAATAGTAGATCATATGTGTGTTGCTGAACTCCTGTCTCGCAGCATTGGTCAATAGCGTTCGCTGAACGTCTCTGTGACGAAACTATAACGAAATGTGTGGTCCTTCTTTGAATCTTCTCTATTTTCTTTATCAATCCTCTCTAGTACGAATCCCAGACTGACAGGCAGTGTTCACATATTGGTCGCGCGAGTGTTTTGTAAGCTAATGGACTACTTCATGATAACACTGGTCAACAAATTTTTTGGAACTCTTAGTTTTGTACTTATTCTTAACATTTTTGACCAGCTGATTTCAATCTGAAATCGGTTTTGGTCACAATACTCTGGTTTTCATGCAATTAGAACTTTTCCATTCGAACCGTATGCCATTAAATTTATTGCTTACATGTTACTGACAGGGTTCTGATATTACATCTTTTTTCTTTAGGATGTAATGTCACTTCATCATGGCTACGAAACGACTGTCATTCAGACAGTTTCTGTTACGTTTGTGGACACTACATCATTATTCGCCAAAGACGCACTGTAACATCCTATGTCAAGTAAGATTGTAAAACATATTTTGGACTTACTCTTGGCAACCAAGACAAAGCATGAGCCACACATACAATATGTCACAACTATGAGGCGAAAAGGAAGCGTAAGGGTTTACCATTCTACTGTCATATCGTAGTAAGAAGCAGTACATCACACAAGTGATTGCTATTTTCGTATCGTTAATAAAAAGGGAACTGATAGTAAAAACATACACAAAAATATCATATCCTAATATCCCTAATTTATCAGAAAGATCAACATCATGGAAAGGACTGCACGGGTGTCATTCGTGTCGGTAATGGAAACCTTTCTTGGTAGTAATAAATTTGCTAAGTATGAAAGTCTCATAGCTGATACATTGTCAGCATTTCATGTGCTGGTGTGTAAAATTAGTGTCAAACTCCATTTCCTATACTGTCATCTTGATGACTTGCCTGACAACATGGGAGGCGTTACTGACCAGGAAGGTGAACGGTTCCATCAGGACCTCAAGCAATAGGCGACAAACCTATGATGACTATTGGTGGAGTACTGAACGAGTTCTTCCTGGAGTAGTCCACAAACGGAAGAACTGGAAAAGAAAAGTTCTGGTTCAACAGCAAGTGTTAGTTATGTCCCTTTTGCCAACCTGTACCCTTCTTCATGATGGCATCTGTTCCGATTTGTACCACTGAATAGATTGAGACTGTGTTTCTATTTAATTTGTATTTTTTTCAGTTTAATATGTGTTACCAGCTAAGTTCAAAAGACTTAAATATTTCCTTCATTACAATTTAAAAATAAAAGCGTGACATAATGACATTTTGAGATTGCAGAGAAACTGGAGCTTTCAGAAAAAAAAATCTGCCTCGGTCCTGAAATCAGCACCCTTAAATTAGAACAGCTGCTGATAGCAATGCAATACAAATGATGATGAGCAGTGCATCAAATAACGAAAACGGCCAAGAAATGTTTCAACCATCATGCAACAAACCTGACCTTAGACACAGAGTAGGAACAAAGGGGGAAAGATAAATGTAACGTATTTTTTAAATTACACTCTTGATCATTAAAATTGCTACATCACGAAGATGACGTGCTACAGATGCGAAATTTAACCGACGGGAAGAAGATGCCGTGACATGCAAATGATTAGCTTTTCAGAGCATTCACACAAGGTTGGCGCCGGTAGTGACACTTACAACGTGCAGACATGAGGAACGTTTCCAACCGATTTCTCATACACAAACAGCAGTTGACAGGCGTTGCCTGGTGAAACGTTGTTGTGATGCCTCATGTAAGGAGGAGAAATGCGTACCATCACGTTTCCGACTTTGATAAAGGTCGGATTGTAGCCTATCGCGATTGCGGTTTATCGAATCGCGACATTGCTGCTCGCGTTGGTCGAGATCCAATGACTGCTAGCAGAATATGGAATCGGTGGGTTCAGGGGGGTAATACGGAACGCCGTGCTGGATCCCAACGGCCTCCTATCACTAGCAATCGAGATGACAGGCATCTTATCCGCATGGCTGTAACGGATCGTGCAGCCACGTCTCGATGTCTCGATCCCTGAGTCAATAGGTGGGGACGTTTGCAAGACAACAACCATCTGCACGAACAGTTCGACGACGTTTGCAGCAGCATGAACTATCAGCTCGGAGACCATGGCTGTGTTTACCCTTGACGCTGCATCACAGACAGGAGCGCCTGCGATGGTGTACTGAACGACGAACCTGGGTGCACGAATGGCAAAACGTCATGTTTTCGGATGAATCCAGGTTCTGTTTACAGCATCAAGATGGTCGCATCCGTGTTTGGCGACATCGTGGTGAACGCACATTGGAAGCTTGTATTCGTCATCGCCATACTGGCGTATCACCCGGCGTGATGGTATGGGGTGCCATTGATTACACGTCTCGGTCACCTTTTGTTCGCATTGACGGCACTTTGAACAGTGGACGTGACATTTCAGATGTGTTACGACCCGTGGCTCTACTCTTCATTCGATCCCTGCGAAACCCTACATTTCAGCAGGATAATGCACGACCGCATGTTGCAGGTCCTGTACGGGCCTTTCTGGATACAGAAAATGTTCGACTGCTGCCCTGGCCAGCACATTCTCCCGATCTCTCACCAACTGAAAACGTCTGGTCAATGGTGGCCGAGCATCTGGCTCGTCACAATACGCCAGTCACTACTCTTGATGAACTGTGGTATCGTGTTGAAGCTGCATGGGCAGCTGTACCTGTACACGCCATCCAAGCTCTGTTTGACTCAATGCCCAAGCGTATCAAGGCCGTTATTACGGCCAGAGGTGGTTGTTCTGGGTACTGATTTCTCAGGATCTATGCACCCAAATTGCGTGAAAATGTAATCACATGTCAGTTCCAGTATAATATATTTGTCCAATGAATACCCGTTTATCATCTGCATTTCTTTTTGGTGTAGCAATTTTAATGGCCAGTGGTGTATTCTTCCCAATAATAATCAGGTAGCGCAAGATCGGTTAATATTTACACCAAAAGAGGGGTTACTTTCTTTGACGTTTAACTCGTATACTGACTGGTACGGAACACTACAAGCTCCACATAAGGGGCAGTGTAATGTAAGCAGAAGAAATGGCGCGGACGCGCTTCGCTGCCGCGTTCCAGCGGTGCCTTCTTACCAGCGACAGCTGAAGGCGCGCGCGGACTTTCACATTCCCTCGCACAGCACAGCCTCAGCCGCGGCAGCTGGATCAACATCGCAGCCACTCCATCACCGCAGGCGCCAGAGTCACCCGCGGTAATTTGCGTGCATAATCCGCGCGGACGGTCCGTCGGCAGAGGCGCAGTGCTGGCGGACATGACGCAGCCACCTGTACACTCACTCAGCCCGCGCAGGTGACCGAGTATGGCGCGCCGAGCCTCTCTCCGCATTCCCAGCCAGAAAGCGAAAGCCGCGCGCGCCATCTGGTGCTGTCCAGCCTGTATTTCCTCCTTCCTTCTCTGGTTTCCGGATTCTCTTTTGCTATCCATATCGAAGAAATAAGGTACCACAGAGACACAAAACCAAGACTACAGTGAGGCAAACTGAACACCTTTCAAGGAATCAAGGTTTCACAGCACAAGTAAAGGGAAAAGACCGAAAATCGTTCATTTGTAATAACATAATACGAAAAAATATTATCGTCATATTTTATCCGTTTGTTTGTTTGTTTGTTCGTCTGTTAAGATTCTTTTTTTCTGGAGCAGTTGGCGTATCAAGTTCAAATTCGTCACATATTAAGGTCTTTGATCTCTTGGTAGTGTAAAAATTGTTAAGCTTCTCGCAGCTGCTACGGTCGCAGGTTCGAATCCTGCCTCGGACGTGGATGTGTGTCATGTCCTTAGGTTAGTTAGGTTTAAGTAGTTCTAAGTTCTAGGGGACTGATGACCTCAGATGGGAAGTCCCATAGTGCTTAGAGCCATTTGAACCATTTCTTAAGCTTCTAAGTCAATACAATCAAGAGAGACGGCCATTGATGTTAAGTATTTTGATACTCAGAAACTCACTCGTCAAAATTTATAGGATACATCTCGATAAACTGGAATCATGAAATTCGGCAAGAAGCAAGATTCCAAATTACAAATTAAGTAAAAAGTTTGTAACTTGTTAAATTGTAATTACATCACAGAAAAAAATATCTTTTGCCATTTAAACACACACTGCATTCATCGGGCGTCAAAAGCATAATATACGAACATTACTCCATGCCAAGATAAAATGTATGTTGTACTCATGATTTGGTAAGTAAATAAAACGTGTTTCATTGATCTTCTACCTCTGCATATATAAACTGAAGTCCCCTGCTTGCTTCTTTTCGTATGTCCGGGCGAGTCTGAGAAATCACTGAACAGATTTTGGTACGATCTTGGAACTGTCGTGACCAATATCTTGCCAGCATCGATATCGATACCAGGTAAAAAACTTTGAGATTCACGATTTTCAGGATGGATACATCTAATTAAGTTTGTACGGAACCCTCGGTACCCGAGTCCTACTAGCACTTGGCCAATTTTTATTATGGTGCTACTTTTTTGCGCTGTAAGTTTATTTCGGCTCCATCGCCATTATCAAGTTATCTGCAGACATATGGAGTCGTTAGTGCATATACTGTATCTCTGTCTACTTGTAATTAATAATGATTTAGTACATATCTGTCTTGGTACTTACTTCCATAACATATCGTTAACGCTGTCGCTGCCATACCTCGTACTGCCGTGAATCGTTGGCATAGCGCAGACGAAATTTTAGATAATTACATAATGTCCCAGCAGTGGTATTTGTTGCAGGGCACTATTCGTGAAGACCTATTTAATATTTTTCGTAAGTTTGATAGCTTAATTCGACAGCTAACTCAACGATGCTATAGGTTACGTTATTGGTTTATTAATCTATGGACTTGTGTGTGGTAGTTTTAAATTCTTAGCTAACGTTGGCTGGTGTTTTTTGCTTGTAAATTTGTTTAATCGTTATCGTGCTCTATAGTTTTAATCAAGTCGTCAATATGTTTATGTTTTAAGTAGGTTTGTTCTTTAAGAATTTTTGTCAAGACTTTTGCATGGGTGTATGTAGCTAGATTTCTATTTCTACTAAAAAGTACATAAATACACACGCAATCACTTACACAAAATTCTTAACGAACAAACAGACTTAAAACATGAAAATTATATAGCCAACTTCATTGAAATTACAAAAAAATGGTTCAAATGGCTCTGAGCACTATGGGACATAACATCTGATGTCATCAGTCCCCTAGAACTTAGAACTACTTAAACTTAACTAACCTAAGGACATCACACACAACCATGCCCGAGGCAGGATTCGAACCTGCGACCGTAGCGGTCGCGCAGTTCCAGACTGGAGCGCCTAGAATCGCTCGGCCACACCGGGCGGCATGGAAATTACAGAACACTATAATGGATAAAGGAAATTTACGGACAAAGAGAACACAACCGAACATTAACAAAGAATTTACTATTACCACACGCAGCTCCACAGATGAATAAGCCAACAATGTAAACACATAACATCGTTGACTTAGCTGTCCACTGAAACTGTCAATATTAAACAGTTGCGAATACTCCTCAGCAACAAATTAGACATTTGAGACATTACATGTCTATAATTTCGTCTGCTCTACACCTACGATACGCTCTAGTAACAGGTATTCGACAGCGACAGCGTTAACGAAATGTTATGGAGGTGAGTACCACGATAGATATATACAAAATTGTTGATAGTTACAAACAGACACAGATATATCCAGTAACAATTCCATTTGTTTGCAGATAGCTTGGCAATGACCATGGAGCCGAAATAAGCTTGTATAGGTTCGGGGAGCGTTTTGGCTTAGTAGACACATAATGTCCTTACAAGTGAAATAAAATGTGTGTTACATGAGTCAAATAAGGAAACACCGACAATATGACCTAAGCCATCCAGCCAGTCAACATGTAAAAAAAGCTGTTGCCTGATCGTAAGTTCATGAAATTAATATTTAAGACATCTGTCTGTCTTCTGAATCAGTTTATCATCAGCTCATTACATAGATCCAAATTTTACAAAATGATTACCCATGTACAGAAAGACAATTAGATTGTTTCACAGAACATCTTATAATTTTGCACTTTTTACTTTGCGTACAAAGCCTCCTATCACAATTTGAAGCTATTGTTTAAAACCAGTAACTACCTGCACATGACAAATTACAGGCCTTTCTCTCAGTAATCCATGTTAATCTAATGTGAAAGTATACATCATTCAACATTTAACGTAACGCATCAAAAACAATTAATGGAGTAATGTCAATTACAACTGTCAATTACTTTATGATACTCATACAAAAATTGCACAATTCTCCATGCTTTCCATTCAGAAAGTGTATTTTCAATCACAACAAAGTACTCCAGACTTTTCAGAAATGTTACAAACCACACTGCAATTCTGGGAGTATCATCTGGATTAAGGTACGTGACAAGGAGAACTTGGGTGAAAAAGACTTTTGTTCCACAAAGCAACGAATACATCAACGTACAGAAATATACTAGCTGCTCCTGGCATGCTTGTTTTTATACTGTTTACTGAAGTGCTTTTGGGTACACAATATTTCTGGTTTTTCCGTCTGGTGCGTACACGAATAAATGGTTCAAATGGCTCTGAGCACTATGGGACTTAACATCTGTGGTCATCAGTCCCCTAGAACTTAGAACTACTTAAACCTAACTAACCTAAGGACATCACACACATCCATGCCCGAGGCAGGATTCGAACCTGCGACCGTAGCAGTCGCGCGGTTCCGGACTGAGCGCCTAGAGTACACGAATAAGTCACGTACAAATGTCCACATGAGAAGCATGGATTTTCCATATTCAGCCCACTCACTTGTAGTGACTACCACTGCGCCTTCTTGATGGATACTGCAAAAGCGAGTCGAACCGGAAACTGCAAGCATTTAAACTCGAATGGCATATCTGTTGGAATCAGTGGGATGCGTGGTAACAGTATACCTTCTCCTTAAAAATTTCTTTTCAATACCGCAGCTTCAGTGATACTGTTCATCATCTTTGTCACTAAAAATCTGGTACCGTTGCACAACAGCGGTAGATTGATATTTCTGAGAAGAATGACAGGCACGCCAGTTTTTAATATCAAAACGTACGCAACTGAATTCAAGAATTCAGTCGGATAATTTTCAACTTCGTCTTGATTCATTACACTATCGCTGAATTACAAGTTGTTGTCTCGGCTGGTATTTTGTTTTGAATGCTGTATCTGATGGCACTGTTCATTCACCTTAAAAAATCTAAATTCGCCCCAAGACCTGACTCAGACTTTCATTGTCACTGATGATTACACCTTTTATTTCCGAGCAATATCATACCAGTCGGCTCCAGGCCCGCTCTGGCACAAATTTTCAATCATCACTGCATAATGATTCATTGCAGATGCAGCTTGCTTGCACTGATATCATTTCACGCCATTGCATATTCATTGACTACATCCCTGTTGGTTTATTCATTCAATTTCAGTGCCATTAATTCAGTGCAGCTATATCTCTTGCAGTGTAACGCAGGGTTCCCTGTATCTCCCCACAGTTGCCGTTGTGCTGTTTTGTAGGGTGAACGTACAGTCTTTTCCTGATTACAAACATTTCTCTCTAAGGAAATATGCTAGGTACAGCTACGCGGTTTGTTTCAAATCTCATCCTGAGTCATGAAGCTTTTATGGATGCATGTTGGACTTCTACATTGCGCCTCAGTTAGAGGAATTTCAAGCATGGATGGTGCATCCCACAAGATGGCACACCACCACACTAGGAATTACTTGTTCGCCAATTCTGGTATGAAACATTTTCGGACTGGTAGAAGGGAATCAAAATTACGGCCACCACGATTACTGGCATAGAGTCGAGGGCATGAAAGGGAAGCAATTATTGGGAAGGGACTGAGACAGGGTGGTAGCCTATCCCCAATGTTATTCAATCTGTATATTGAGCAAGCAGTAAAGGAAACAAAAGAAAAATTCGGAGTAGGTATTAAAATCCATGGAGAAGAAGTAAAAACTTTGAGGTTCGCCGATGACATTGTAATTCTGTCAGAGACAGCAAAAGACTTGGAAGAGCAGTTGAACGGAATGGACAGTGTCTTGAAAGGAGGATATAAGATGAACATCAACAAAAGAAAAGCGAGCATAATGAAATGTAGTCGAATTAAATCGGGTGATGCTGAGGGGATTACTTTAGGAAATGAGACACTTAAAGTAGTAAAGGAGTTTTGCTATTTGGGGAGCAAAGTAACTGATGATGGTCGAAGTAGAGAGGATATAAAATGTAGACCAACAATGGCAAGGAAAGCGTTTCTGAAGAAGAGAAATTTGTTAACATCGAGTATTGATTTAAGTGTCAGGAAGCCGTTTCTGAAAGTATTTGTACGGAGTGTAGCCATGTATGGAAATGAAACATGGACGATAAATAGTTTGGACAAGAAGAGAATAGAAGCTTTCGAAATGTGGTACTAGTGAAGAATGCTGAAGATTAGATGGGTAGATCACATAACTAATGAGGAGGTATTGAATAGAACTGGAGAGAAGAGAAATTTGTGGCACAACTTGACTAGAAGAAGGGATCAGTTGGTAGGACATATTCTGAGGCATCAAGGAAGGGATCGCCAGTTTAGCATTGGAGGGCAGCGTGGAGGGTAAAAATCGTAGAGGGACACCAAGAGATGAATACACTAAGCAGAAGCTTGCACAGGATAGAGCTGCATCAAACCACGCTCTGGACTGAAGACCACACACACAGACACAAACACACACACACACACACACACACACACACACACACACACACACACACACACACACACGATTATGGAACATCCAGGTGATGGACAAAAATAAGAAAGCACCACAGAAACAACACACATTACCGTGTCTAATACGGCATTCGTTGAAATTTAATACAGCTTCAGTGGTCTCGGACTGTAGAAATACATATCCTGTATTTCTTTCAAGGGGGATCTTACAGCGTCCTTCCCGCAAAACAGTGGCACGTTCAGGGAACGATGACATTGAGGTCTGGTGATTGTGGTGGACAGGAGAGATGCGACAGTTCATCCACGTGCTCACAAAAACAGTTCTGGACGACGCGATCTGTGTCAACAAGGGCTATGTCGTCTTGGAACACAGCATTGCACCCTGAGATGGGCCTGATCATCCAAACTGGTCACGTAATTCTTGGCAGTAATGCTACTTTGCAGAGTGACCATGGGGCGCATGGAACACCGCGATATGGCTGCCCACATCACGAAGCCCCCACATATTTCACTATTGGGTCGTAAACTCCGCCAGAAGTTGGAAACAATGTGCAACAAGAATCATCCGACCAAATCGTTTTCTTCGATTGGTCCATAGTCCAGGTTTTATGGCTTCGCATCACGTTTCCTTGTCACGGGCATTTGTATCAGTGATGGTTTTGTAATTCCGCCCTGCAATTCCCAGCTTCTGGAGCATCAAATGATTCAAATGGCTCTGAGCACTATGGGACTTAAAATCTGAGGTCACCAGTTCCCTAGAACTTAGAACTACTGAAACCTAACTAACCTAAGGACATCACACATATCCATGCACGAGGCAGGATTCGTATCTGCGACCGCAGAAGTCGCGCGGTTCCGGACTGAAGCGTCTAGAACCGCTCGTCCACCGCGGCCGGCTTTTGGAACATCCTTCGTGTTGTCTTGGTACTGACAGGTTTCGCGAATGCGACACTCAGTGCTGCAGTGACTTCTGCAGCTGCAGTCTAATTTTTCGTCACAGCTCTCTTCAGCGACCGTTTGTCACTATTACTCAACACAAACTTCCTGACTCGTTGTTGTTTATCGCATGATATATTTCCATTTTCCCTGTGTGTGATAAAAATCTTCGATACGGTACCTCTTAAAATACCAAACACTTCGGCTCCCTTCGTTGTGGAGGCACCTACCATATGAGCACCAACCATTTGCCCACGTCCGAACGTTCAGACCACTACTGGCATTGGCAACGTATTGAGGACATTCCAGTGGTACCTTTCGTGATCACATACAATAGCGCAACCTTACGTGAAGGTGCTCTGGTTCAATTCACAGCCGATTGGAGATTTTCTCCCCTAACAAGGGGTTGCGTTGTCCTCACTTTCGTATCGTCATAATTGGCATTACTATTGAGATGGCTGAATGGGTACGGCCCGAAAGCCAATAAATTAAAAATTAAAAAAAAGAAAGAAAAGAAAGCGCAACCTGCAGACTTGGCTAGCACCTGCATTTGTGTTCCTGCATGCATTTCTCGCGGTGTTTGCACATTATTATTGAACCCATGTAATCCATCTTTACCTCCTTCTGTGAGGTTACGTTACGCATTAAGTGTTCCGTTTACCAGTTCCTGAAGTGCAAACTCTTTGAGGAAAAATACGAGACACTGTAGGGGCTGTGAAGGAGTAGATGTTGGCAAAGACATGAAGGGAGAGAAATTGTGTGTCGCCTAAACGTTCTACGGGAAACAAACGGAACGCATGTGGTACTGTATTCCCCCCTCCCTCCCCCACACACACACCCAAAAAAATAAAATAAAATAGCAAAACTTAGAGTTAAGCTATCATCTGCAACAAACCGCATACCCGTGTCTACTTAGAAGTAATTTTTTTTTATCAGGAAATGACTTTATGCTAATCCTGTACGCCCAAACACGCCGTGGTAAGAGTACATCTGCTAGCAGTGTTCATAAACATAGGGGGAAACATCATTTACCACGAAAGATTATTGGGCTAAGTGGCGTGCTCAGACCGTCTAATGGTTAAGGCCATGCCCGTAAGAATAAGCAAGAATCAGAATTTGTGTGCCGGTATGACAATTATTTCAATTGTGATACCATACTCAATGTAAGAAACTGCAAAGTTTCCCACATTTAGTTTCACTATTTATCTTCGAAAAATGTAGACAAAAAGCTAACTTTGTGATGAAAGTTCCGCTGAACAGGAAAACAGAGAGAGAGAGAGAGAGAGAGAGAGAGAGAGAGAGAGATGTGCTGGTGGAAAAATGCTCGCTGCTTACGAAGAGGTTCTTGAAACTAACGTAGACCAGCAGGTGTTTGTCTCATTACTGGCACTGCATACAGCCTTTGCATTATGCAATGTATCGTAACAGCTGAAATGTCAAGGCATGCTGCCGGAGAAAGCGGTGACTCGGAAAGACGGCTGCGTGCGTATTTCGTTATGACATTGTATGCGAGGGCGGAATTACGCAATTGATTAAACTGCTCAATGATTCCTTCACCAGGGACTTTCCGATGACGTGAGTGTGACCGCACCGTTGAAGCCAAGTGTGCCAGTGGAGAAGAGCCATGCTTCCGGATCTAAGTTTGATTCTTGGATCCGCCGGCTGTCGGGGAGCTCAATTCACGAAAAACGGTTGTGTATCAGTATAATCTTAGCAACAGAATGGAGAGGATAAAAAGAAACTACACATTTTTTCTCTTTCGCTGGCCATACCACAAAGTATCTCCATGCCGACAAGAGTGCGCAAACGTGAGTCTTCATGACATGCACACCATGTTTGACTAGCTATCTGAAGAGTTTTAAATCGTCGTGGGACACACTGGATTTGCTTCTAAAAAGCCAAGGGATAGACGCAGCTGCATCTATCAGCTAATGCTTTATGATTGCAATAAATAAGTTACTGGTTTATAACATTTGTTAAAAAATTGAAAGTAAAACAAAGTATGTACAGAATTGTTTATGGCAGTTATTGTAAATTGTTTTTCGTCTGATGTAGAATAAATGTCAGAAATAAATAATAGATTTTGTTTCCTCCTCAAAGATTATTAATACACCGTAAAGTATTGAATAGAAATAAAAGAAAAAAGACTAAGTCAAAGTAGAGAAAATGTCTCTTTCCAGAAACTGTGTTCCCATTATAATTTTAGTTTTTTTTTTTTTTTTTTGTTTTTTTGCGGTACAGACTCGAGGATTATGTCATTGAAATCAAGTTAGCAGCTATGTCTTAGCCTATCGACAAACAAGATAGTTATATCTCACAGTCTGCTTTCACCAACGTTGTTTTTGTTGTTATTGTTGTAGTGTTCAGTCCAGAGATTGGTTTGATGCAGCTCTCCATGCTACTCTATCCTGTGCAAGCCTCTTCATCTCCGAATAACTACTGCAACCTACATCCTTCTGAATCTACTTAGTGTATTTATCTCTTGGTCTCGCTCTACATCTACATACATACTCCGCAATCAACCATACGGTGCGTGGCGGAGGGTACCTCGTACCACAACTAGCATCTTCTCTCCCTGTTCCACTCCCAAACAGAACTAGGGAAAAATTACTGCCTATGTGCCTCTGTACGAGCCCTAATCTCTCTTATCTTATGTTTGTGGTCTTTCCGCGAAATGTAAGTTGGCGGCAGTAAAATTGTACTGCAGTCAGCCTCAAATGCTTGTTCTCTAAATTTCCTCAGTAGCGATTAACGAAAAGAACGCCTCCTTTCCTCCACAGACTCCCACCCGAGTTCCTGAAGCATTTCCGTAACACTCGCGTGATGATCAAACCTACCAGTAACAAATCTAGCAGCCCACCTCTGAATTGCTTCTATGTCCTCCCTCAATCCGACCAAAATTCTACCAATGAACCGAAGACGACTAACTATCCGCCTTCCCCACAACTGCCATTACATGCTTGTCCCATTTCATATCGCCCTGCAGTGTTACGCCCAAATATTTAATCGACGTGACTGTGTCAAGCGCTACACTACTAATGGAGTATTCAAACATTACGGGATTCTTTTTCCTATTCATCTGCATTAATTTACATTTATCTACATTTAGAGCTGCCACTCTTTACACCAATCACAAATCCTTTCCAAGTCATCTTGTATCCTCCACAGTCTCAACGACGACACCTTCCTGTACACCACAGCATCATCAGCAAACAGCCGCACATTGCTATCCACCCTATCCAAAAGATCATTTATGCAGATAGAAAACAACAGCGGACCTACCACACTTCCCTGGGGCACTCCAGATGATACCCTCACCTCCGATGAACACTCACCATCGAGGACAACGTACTGGGTTGTATTGCTTAAGAAGTCTTCGAGCCACTCACATACTTGGGAACCAACCCCATATGCTCGTACCTTTGTTAGGAGTCTGTAGTGGGGCACCGAGTCAAACGCTTTCCGGAAGTCAAGGAATATGGCATCCGTCTAATACCCTTCATCCATGGTTCGCAAGGTATCATGTGAAAAAAGGGCGAGTTGCGTTTCGCAGGAGCGATGCTTTCTAAAGCCGTGCTGATGCATGGACAGCAACTTCTCTGTCTCAAGGAAATTCATTATATTCGAACTGAGAATACGTTCGAGAATCCTGCAACAAACCGATGTTAAGGATATTGGTCTGTAATTTTGAGGATCCGTCCTACTTTTCTTATATACAGGCGTCACCTGCGCTTTTTCCAGTCGCTCGGGACTTTACGTTGGGCAAGAGATTCGCGATACATGCCAGCTAAGTAAGGAGCCAATGCAGTAGAGTACTCTCTGTAAAATCGAATTGGAATCCCATCAGGACTTGGCGATTTATTTATTTTCAACCCATTCAGCTGCTTCACAACCGCAGGGATGTCAATCATTATGTCCTCCATACGGGAGTCTGTACGAGACTCGAACGGCGGTATGTTTGTGCGATTTTTACGTTCCACGCTTCCCTCCAGTACTAAATTGGTAATCCCTTGATGCCTCAGAACGTATTCTACCAACCGATCCCTTCTTCTAGTCAAGCTGTGCCACAAATTCCTCTTCTCCCCAATTCTATTCACCCATACTCGAGCAAAAATAGTCCAGATAGCTTCTTTCATTTGCTGAAATCGCGCTGACACGGTGCTGCCGTAAGTGGCGGAGCTCGGAACATGATTTCCATTGCGTGTAGGTATCCACTTGGCTCAGTCTGGTGAGTCAGAGCGCTAATAAATTTCCTAGAAAGGCTATGGAGCGTCATGTGCTTCCGACTTCCGACTACCCCCTCCCCCTCCCCCTCTCTCTCACCCACCCACGCCCTTCCTGCAGTGCCACACTGTAGTATTAGCCGCCATGCTTTATATGACTATGCTGCAGTTGTTTTGAAAGCTAGAGAATTGGTCCAGAATGAGATTTTCACTCTGCAGCGGAGTGTGCGCTGATATGAAACTTCCTGGCAGATTAAAACTGTGTGCCCGACCGAGACTCGAACTCGGGACCTTTGCCTTTCGCGGGCAAGTGCTCTACCAACTGAGCTACCGAAGCACGACTCACGCCCGGTACTCACAGCTTGCCCGCGAAAGGCAAAGGTCCCGAGTTCGAGTCTCGGTCGGGCACACAGTTTTAATCTGCCAGGAAGTTTCATAGAGAATTGGTGTTTGGTCCTGGAAGCTACACAACTGCTGAATGTGGTTTCGGAATAGTATCTGCCGTGTTTCCTGCGTATAAATGCACGCACATATCTGGAAAGCAGATACTCGTTCATCTATATAAATAAAAATAAATGTTTCTTTGTGTGTTTGTCCTCTATGCGTTCCTAAACCATTCATTCGAAGGCTATAAAACTTTGATGAGTTGCTCTCGGACGCCCGCGAAGGTTCCTAGCCGAAAAAAAGGAGAGAATCCGACTTCATAAACAGTGAGATGCCACCTTGCGAAAATACTCAGATTTATTCTTCCAGTACTTGAGAATGAGAGCACTTCGCTACAGGCAACAAACTTAACGTAATTTATAATTCCAAACATTTAGGACAATTGTTCTCGGTGACACTCGACATTAAATAATGAAAGGAGAAAAGGTTAAACCGTACAATATTTTAGCTGTAATTGCCGTAAACCTGCCGTATCAGCAATGTTTGAATGTATTACTTCGTTACTACTAACCTTATTCGCAATATGTTTTGCACACAGTATCCTCTAAATGTGCCGGCAAATTTATATCAATGTATGACACATAGCTCAGGAGATATGATGTCATAAACATAGAGATGCGCCAGAAACTGCTGCGTCAGGCATGACGTTTTGTTTCATTACTTTTTTACTAATAAAGATATTCTTAACAAATTTCGAAAATGTATTAAAAAAGTATATAAAACTACGGGCAATTCCAGTGCAACAATGTGTCAAAATTTCAAATTAGTCGGTCAAGAACTTTTCAAGATTTGCATTTGGTACGTTTACGTTTTCTATTCGTTTGCTCTTAACTGGAATTGTTTGAAATTGGAAATATGATGGACGGTTATGTTCGTACGGGCTCACGACAAGTCTTCAGCGCTGGAAATGGGGAAATGACAATCGATAAATCCGCACAATGTACCACATTGCCACCAAACTTTTGTAAAATCACAGCAACCATAGGCGAATTGATTCACAAATTTTCCCCAAATATCGCACAGAACTGGAAAAGCCATCAGTGCTATATTAGCAGCTAAACCTGGTGGGAGAGAAATCAGTATGCTTACAAGAACAACAATTAAGTAGAATGTTAACGACATTTCAAAAAGCTTTAAGAGTTTCCACATAAAATATTCGGAGGCATTACTTCTTAGTACGCCCTCGTAGATCCTATGGAACTGGGGTTAGAACAGGTCGCATCAGAACGGAACGGCAGAATAACCGCATCATTTAATGGAATCGCCGAGTGAGAATGTATGGAAATTTTCAGATGCAACGGTGTGCTCTTTCACTTTCAAAAGGTATACTATGTCACAGCATTTTAGGAAACTTTCGGTTTTGAACATAAACCTGTCGCTTATGAAATACTTGTTTATTGCCTTAAACTAGTATTAGAGCACTGACTGACTTATGGATGGGGTGTACGGAAGTTAGGTACTTACGTTTCTAGTGGTGTGTGCTGGCTTGTCGCAGTATGAGCGGTATTGGTTTTAATATCCATCGAGCAGATTAAATTTTCATTTCCTATCGGCCACAGAAATAATTACTTTTCACTGCAAACTCCGGTATTAGCGCTCGCGCTCTCTCTCTCTCTCTCTCTCTCTCTGTGTGTGTGTGTGTGTGTGTGTGTGAGTGAGTGAGTGAGTGTGTGTGTGTGTGTGTGTTTTTTTTTTTTTGTGTTTACGGACGCTCAAGGGTGCGGTTTGGATAAAAGGACAAAAATGTTGTCAGACTATGAGAAGGAAAACTACAAAACGACACTAACTCACTTCCACTCCGCTCGCACTGAACACGCAATAACTTCATCTCACATGTCGTAAGACAGCGGAGAAAGCGTGAAAAGTACTAATGCTGAGATTAAAATACTAAGAAAACGGCAAAGGAGGTAAAACAAAAGCACGGAGAAATTACTTACAAAAACCATTAGTGAGCCAGTCACCCTGTTAATACGAGGTTAATCCCAAAAGTAAGGCCTCCTATTTTTTTTTATAAGTACGTAGACCTGTTTATTTCTACAATGGTTTACATCAGTTTACAGCTTGAAAATTTAGATATTTTTCGACATAATCACTTTTTCTGTCGATTCATTTTTGCAAACGTTCTGGCAGTTTTTGTGTGCTCATGACATACCAGTTCGCCGCCATGCTGCTCAGAAAGTTACGAACCTCTTCTTTCACCTCGTCGTCGGAGCTGAATCGCTTTCCGGCCAAATGTTCTTTTAACCTGAGGAACAGTAGATAGTCACTGGGCGCGAAGTCAGGACTATAGGGTGAGTGGGTGATTATGTTCGACTGAAACTGTTGCAGGAGAGCAACGGTTTGCCGAGCGATGTGTGGGCGAGCGTTGTCATGGAGAATGTGTACGCCCTTGCTCAACATTCCTCTTCTCTGGTTCTGAATTGCCCGTTTGAGTTTTTTTCAGAGTCTCACAGTAACTGTCAGTGTTAACTGTGGTCCCAGCAATTCAGCTCCGACGTCGAGGTGAAAGAAGAGGTTCATAACTTTCTGAACAGCATCGCGGCGAGCTGGTATGACATGGGCATACAAAAATTGTCACAGCGTCTACAAAAACGCATCGACAGAAATGATGATTATCTCGAAAAATAGCTAAGTGTTCAAGCTTTAAATTGATGTAAAGCATTGTAGGAATAAACAGGTCTATGTACTTATAAAAAAATAGACCTTACTTTTGGTTCAAAATGGTTCAAATGGCTCTGAGCACTATGGGACTTAACATCTAAGGTCATCAGTCCCCTAGAACTTAGAACTACTTAAACCTAACTATCCTAAGGACATCACACACATCCATGCCCGAGGCAGGCCCGAGGCACAGCGGTCGCGCGGTTCCAAACTGTAGCGCCTAGAACCGCTTGGCCACTCCGGCCAGCTTACTTTTGGGATTACCCTCGTATACTAAGAACATCACCATAAGATCTTAGGAAACAAGTTGGACATGGCACAGAACTGTAGAACTCTACACATTTGTTTAAATGTTACTCAAAATAGCGGGCAAATCTGTCGGTAAATCTGCCGCTGTCCTCTGGTATGAAAATAAAACATAGTCTAGTAAAATGTGGTGCATAACAATCGAGAGACCACAAGCACCACACATTAGAGGGTCTGCTGGCCGTGGCAAAATGTCGTGCGTTATAGGGCTGCGACCTATGCGACGATGAGGAGGTATACCACGGCCGCGTTGTGGACTTCACTAGATGCAGCTTTGCCACCTCCAGCCAATCTTCCTCCCATGGACACAGGATAATGCACCTAAAACGCGAGGCGACAGGATGTAGTGTGCTGGATTGAGGATCACGACACGCCTCTTTAGCTGCCACATCCACCCTACCATTCGCCGAAATACTAATGTGTCCTGGCACCCAGCAGAAGGATACCTCTTTCCTCATGCTTTGTAAGTGGAGTAGGGCGTCCTGGATATCCTGGACTTCCTTAACGGGCTGGATACATACTCTGCAGAGACCGAATGGTACTCAGGTTGTCGGAACAGACGAGGAATGTAATAGTGACGGGACCTCATTTGCTTTATTAAAAAAAAAACAAAAAGCAAAACTGGACGAGACGCAGGTCACCTGGTGGCCATTGTTGCACTTGTCTCCTGGACAGAGCTGCTGTTACTAAGTATTCCACGTAGAAATGCTGTGGTGCCCCTAAGTTATGGAGTGGCAGAGGCCTTCACGGCGAGCGGTAGCGATGAACGCAGGACCTGCTGGGCCTGCCGTGCACTCACCGTGGTCTGCGTGGCGAACCGCCTGCTGCCGCTGCGCCTCAGCGTGCCGCCTCTGATGTTGGAGTCGTCCAGCTCGAAGGCGGCGCCGTCCAGACCGCAGCGACGCGTCAGCTCCGACAGCTCCGCCACCGGCTGCACCTGTCGGCAACCACAACACCAGTACTGTCAGTAGGGCTCTGCACAGTTACGGATGTCCGTAAACCTAACAGTTCACTGTCGTCTCTGATATACAGAGCATACAGAAACAACCAACCTGACGAAAGAGGTCACACCCTCGTAGGGGACGCCGAATCGAGCACGCCCGCCTCCTCCCTCTCCCCCGCACCCACCCACCCACCCACTCACCCACACACACACACACACACACACACACACAAACGGCAGCCAATCAGCGACGAACGCTCGGATGCTCGCGACGCTCATTTGCAACATGTCAGGAAGTTTCGACACTGTGTGATATTAATGTCTCCGAGGTCAACTCTGAAGCGGCCTTCGAGGCACGTAAGATCCAATATTTACTGTAAAAAATGTGATTTGTGAGAAACGAGGACCGTGACACACAAGCACGCCGTACAAGAAAATCGCAAGGTGCGAGTAGGACTCGCGCTCTGAGGATTTGAAACGTCCCCTTTGGAAAATTTATGAATTACTGTGCTGATAAACCTCTACGTTATTTGATTTTCAAACAGCTGAGCAGAACTGAACGTACTCAAGACATTTCTCTCTTTACTTATTCTGATCAACACTAAACTGATACACAATATTTTTAGCGCAACGCGATCTGACTTTCAAAAATCCCTACAAAAGAATGCCCCTCACTAACAATAAGCTATACCTTTCATGAATCACTTAGCTCACAAAAATCTTCGTTACTCGAAATAATGCAATACAGCGAGCGCCGCTGCTGCAGCTAAATAAAAGATTCTAACTACTGGAGGCACTAACTGCTGATAGGCATAGTTAGCGAATGAATGATTTTGATAAAGAACAAACAATGTATTTACCTTAATAGTGTTCTAAAGTCATAATATATGGATCAGTTCATGACATCCAGTCTTACAAATTTCATTTTTCTGACGGACACACGTCCAGATTGTCCGCTCTCAAAACTCTGCCATCTCTCTTCCCAGCTCTCAAAACTCTACCGTCTCTCTTCCCAGATCCATCACTGCTGGCGGCTCACCTCCAACTGCGCAACGCCACGCGCTGTTCACATCCAACTGCCCAACACTACAACAGCGAATATTCCAACAATGCTAACCAGCCACAGACTGCACACAGCACAGTCAGTGATTTCCGTACAGAGCGCTACGTGGCGTTATCAACATAGAAACCTAAACAGCCTACTTACAGATTCCGTAGGGACTTCATTATGCATGTAGACAGTTCATCCACTCCGGAAATCGGAGAGCTTGACACTGATACTCAAGAGATACTGGTCCCAGAGATTCCAAGAAAGACAAGAGAATTTTTAAATTCAAACAAAGTTGGAAGGTGGATAACAATGGCAAATTTTTTTTCGTTTCATATAATTACAAATTAACGATTTTCGATTTTTTTTCCTTTATGGAACTAAGGAACCTTGATTCTTGCCTAATTTAACCATTGTAAATCAACGGGAAGTATCCCATAGGTTTTAATAAGTGACTTTGCGACAAATCAAAACGTGTGACATAAATGACTATATCTTTAGGCTGCACTGACTTAAAAAGCTTCAGCTTTTTAGACCTGCAAATAATCGTACACCTTACTGACAAATTTCAGTACTTCAGCTCGATACATCTACCCGTTGCTGAGAAAAAGGGGTTTTAACAGTCGGACAGACAGACAGACGAACGGACAAACACACTACAAAGTGATGTTACAAGGGTTCCGTTATTACCGACTAAGGTACGGCACCTTAGAAACAAAGTGATAAAATCGTCAGAGTTTCGCAGGGAACGTCGAATCTACAAACACACACACACACACACACACACACACACACACAAACGGCAGCCAAAACCACAAACGCGCGGAAGGTTAAGGCTGTGACAATCATTTCTTCGACGACGTCAATTTTGTAGGGACCTTCGAGGCAGAAATTTCCAATATTTGCTGTAAAAAAATGTGATTCTTCCCCCCCTCCCACACACATGACAATAATCCCATGTAACATCATCCTCTACCTTTGGTAATGGCCTCATTTCGGCGCAGAAGACAGTCCACAAGTTTCTCTGGTATGCTATATTCAGAAGAGATCTCTAATTGAGCTACCAAATTGCGGCGATGTTGACCGCTAAGTTTCATTCGCTGTTCCAAAAATCCCCAAACATTTCTGTGGGGTTTATCGGTGATCAGCCGAGGTGCGGTAACGTGACTGACAAGGGGCCGTTGCTAGTTTCCCTCATAGACTTGATTCATATTGGCAGTGAGTGTAGGGTATGACTGAGACTTCAACATACGTAAACAGGAAAACGCAACTCTCAACCGTTGTGGAAAACATAGAATTTCAAAATTTTACAGGTGCTTGTATACTTTGTATGGTTGCAAGTACTCGGAGTCCACAAACGAGTAAATAAGCGCTTAATTTTATAAGTTCGGCGCCTTTGTGTCGAATCTCCATGCCTGCACTCCTTTTTTTTTTATTCGTAAGTAACTCTAACAAAAGATTTTCAGTACTGCGAAAATATGTTCTTAATGTTTCACTTATTACTTTCATAGTATTTATCCTGTGAAAGGAAAAAATTGTAAGAAGATTGGGAATCAAAAAAGGATACACGCGAATTTTCAGTCAAATAAGTATACTCATTTTATTTATATTACTGGACCTAGAGTTTGACAATGTACAATGTGTAATCTACGGATCACTGCACGAAAGACGACGATACTGACCACAGAAACGTAGAAAACAATAATAACTCAGACATATAGCACTTGCATTGAACGCGGAATTTTTGCATATGCAAGGTTTCTTCAGTGTGTACAAAAACAAACTTCGTTTATATTGATAAATGATTCTCGGTCATTAAACAACTTCGTGACGTACCAAGCATATATGTTTTTAGAAGCACGTCGGAATGAAAAATAAAAGAAAAAACGAAAGAGTACGGCAGCGAGATGCTTTGCAACTTTCCGCTTATTCGCAAGACTGCTGACTTCGTAAGTATTAGACACCACACATAATACTGTGTATAACCACCCGTAAAATTTTCAAACTAGATTTTCTCGAATTCGGTTGAAAGTTACGTCTTCCTGTTTACATATGTTGAAGTCTTAGTCATGCGCTACACCTCGTCAATATAAATAAAACTTCGCACACTTCGCATGTGAGTCTTCGTTAAAGCAGGAACGTATGCGTGCAGCCCCTGTGTACACGGCTGTCGCTATCTAGGAAGAGGAGAGTATCCACAGCCCACTCGTAAAGAAGATGTAGCAGAAAGGGCAAGATTTCGTCACCGAGAATGTTGAAATACGCGTTCATGTTCACGGTGACCTAAATGAGTAGGCATGAAAAATACCCCGTAACACATCGCACCCCCTTCAGCGTGAACTACACCCTCTATACACTGCGGGTTAACCGCCTCATTGGAAGTCGATGCATTCGACGCCTTGCGTCTTTTGAAAACAGACGCGAAAAAGCGACTCATCGCACCGCAGTACACGCCTTCAGTAATACTGGATGACTGAAGTATGCGTATTGACGCGTCGTGGGATGCACAATTTTTTCATCCCTACCCCAACCCTTTTGAGGGGCAGGTGCTTCCTACCGCAACACTGATTCCTTGCAGACAGAAAGTGATATGTGTACCAAGTTTGGTTGACACCGGTTCAGCGATTTAGGAGGAGACGTGGCACACACACACACACACACACACACACACACACACACACACACACACACATACACTACTGGCCATTAAAATTGCTACACCAAGAAGAAATGCAGATGATAAACGGGTAGTCACTGGACAAATATATTATATTACAACTGACATGTGATTACATTTTCACGCAATTTGGGTACATAGATCCTGAGAAATCAGTACCCATAACAACCACCTCTGGCCGTAATAACGGCCTTGATAGGCTTGGGCATTGAGTCAAACAGAGCTTGGATGGCGTGTACAGGTACAGCTGCCCATGCAGCTTCAACACTATACCACAGTTCATCGAGAGTAGAGACTGGTGGCGTATTGTGACGAGCCAGTTGCTCGGCCACCATTGACCAGACGTTTTAGATTGGTGAGAGGTCTGGAGAATGTGCTTGCCACGTCAGCAGTCGAACATTTTCTGTATCCAGAAAGACCCGTACAGGACCTGCAACTTGCGGTGGTGGATTATCTTGCTGAAATGTAGGGTTTCGCAGGGATCGAATGAAGAGTAGAGTCACGGGTCGTAACACATCTGAAATGTAATGACCACTGTTCAAAGTGCCGTCAATGCGAACAAGAGGTGACCGAGACGTGTCACCAATGGCACCCCAAACCATCATGCCGGGTGATACGCCAGTATGGCGATGACGAATACACGCTTCCAATGTGCGTTCAGCGCGATCTCGCCAAAAAAGGATGCGACCTTCATGATGCCGTAAATAGAACCTGGATTCATCCGAAAAAATGACGTTTTGCCATTCGTGCACCCAGGTTCGTCGTTGAGTACACCATCGCAGGCGCTCCTGTCTGTGATGCAGCGTCAAGGGTAACCGCAGCCATGGTCTCAGAGCTGATAGTCCATGCTGCTGCAAACGTCGTCGAACTGTTCGTGCAGATGGTTGTCGTCCTGCAAACGTCCCCATCTGTTGAGTCAGGGATCGAGACGTGGCTGTACGATCCGTTACAGCCATGCGGATAAGATGCCTGTCATCTCGACTGCTAGTGATACGAGGGCGTTGGGATCCAGCACGGCGTTCCGTATTACCCTCCTGAACCCACCGATTCCATATTCTGCTAACAGTCATTGGATCTCGACCAACGCGAGCAGCAATGTCGCGATTCGATAAACAGCAATCGCGATAGGCTACAATCCGATCTTTATCAAAGTCGGAAATGTTATGGTACGCATTTCTACTCCTTACACGAGGCATCACAACAACGTTTCACCAGGCGATGCCGGTCAACTGCTGTTTGTGTATGAGAAATCGGTTGGAAACTTTCCTCATGTCAGCACGTTGTAGGTGTCGCCACCGGCGCCAACGTTGTGTGCATGCTCTGAAAAGCTAATCATTTGCATATCACAGCATCTTCTTTCGCGTCTGTAGCACGTCATCATCGTGGTGTAGCAATTTTAACGGCCAGTAGTGTATATATATACGTACGATCATCCACTTTTATAACATGTATGGATCTGGAAGCACATGTATATTTCGCAAATCACTTTCAAATGCCCTTCATGCTACACACGCTTCCTAACGGAGCCATAGTCGCGGTCACAGAAGCGTACCTCCCTCGCGGAGGCTTCTTGCAGCTGGGCCGATGAAAAGGCAACGCTAACAGCTCTCTCAAATGGCTAGCTCGTGTAGATGCGCCGACGTTCGCGCGGAGATTAATGGCCCCTCGTCGAACAAAGCCAGACGAAGGGCGCAAGCGCGTGACGGCCTGCTCCAAGGAGGGCCCTCGAGTTTTCCCCTCAGCATCTTTCTTAACGTTCCATCTGAAAAATATGGAGTCGTCAGCTAATAAATTAGCATGAAGAAGAATCAGTAACGCATACTTGTAGCTTCCAATAAAACTTTTTGGAAAAAAATACATGCCGAATGTCCCAGGAAGTGATTCGATATAAAAAGTAAACCAAATAAAATATCGGTCCACGGTCCAATACTTAGTTGTATAGGGTGCAGTGTTCCAGACGTGTGTATACACAACTGCCACTCGTCCACTTTAACTCTGCCTTCTAACCGACGAGTCGACTGTAATTCTGTTGTTTACAGCTGTTAATTGCAGCTGCCACCCTAGTTTACCGCGCTGACGTCGCTTACACACCAGGAATAAAACCACTCTCAGATCTTCTTCGACGGTCGGATTATGGTCGACAGTATTTCGTTTAGCGGAAATATCTTCGTTGCTCGTGTCTCACTGATGTCCTCGATGCATAATCCTTCATATCTTATTTTACTTCCCAGTTCATGACGCAAGATCCTTTTCAAACCACGTGGAACCACTGAAACACTAACAAATAAGGAATTTTTTGTGCTTATCAGGCACGCAAACTAATACTCTCCAGGAGTCTGAGGAATTAGGGATTACATGATAGTGCATGAAGATTTAGGAGAAAAGCCTCTTGCTAACAGGAAGTGTGAGTCCTGTGGCCACATAACAGTTATCAGGCGCGTGGAGTTCGAATAGCAGTTTTGTCAATTAACTGTCTGTCTGTGCACTCGAAATTAAATTTCCAGAGGTGTTTTTCAGCCACGTAAATGAAATTTGCTTTTCATCCCATATCAGGCGAGAAAGTCTGCAGGAAAACGGCTTTCGTCGAGTGTGTTTTGTGGGCAACAACCTTTCATTTTTCCCTATTTCCGTGGTGAAAGATACCACCTCACGGACCGTACACTCTTAGATTTACCGCGATAAGTAGAAAATAACTGAGTCTTCGAAAAAAGAAGAAACCAATAATTGGGTAACAGTTTTGCTTTGTCATTTTCACTTTCCATAAAAGAAGATACTTTGTAAGAAACAAACACAGCAGAAAACAAGAAAAAGCAAAGAGTCCACGCTCAGGATCGAACACGTACCGTTATTTTTTGCAGACACGTACGCTCAGCACATCTTTGTTCACAGCACTACTAATATAATTAAAAATGGCAGTATATGAGTCTTACGAAAGGTTTCATTCTCTTGCCAAAGGGTGAAAGAATATTGCAAAGAAATATAATCCAATCCCACGCGGACAGAAATTGACGGCTGTCTCATCGCTGACCTTACACCATCGATCCAATTAGCAAATTCCCTAATTAAGTTTATCTGCGGCGACGCAAAATAACAAATTCTGAAGTTTCTCGGGAAGTATTAAATTGCGAGTTTGGTAAATAAACTCCCCTTATCGAGAGAGTTCTAAGATTCCTGCTGGTCCGGAAAGGATCCGCGAGCAGTAACTTTTAACCGCGATCTTGTTTGGAAAACGAAAGCGTAGCGACCTTAAACCGTTTTCTAGGAGAATCAGTTTCTAGCACCCAGAAGAGAAGATCGTTGTCAATGTAACTTCGTACACGAACACACCACGGGCGGTTATGTGAATGATTAATTATAGAATAAAAAAATTCCGCTTCGGTTACCAGTAATTTCTGTTTATTGCACGACCAGTTTCGAAACATATGGCTTCATCTTGTGGCACGATCAACTAATTATGCAAGCATAAGTGTGCGGCGATCAGGCGAGTCAGACATGTGGATGATGTCCATGCGGGCGCTGTGGCTGTCGGCCCATGCGTTTTATGACGTGGGTGAGATCCTCCATGACTGACCGGCCCGAAAGCCACACGTTTATGTTTCCTGAAGATGAAGTTTTAGGTTTCGAAACCGTTTGTGCAATAAACAGAAATTACTGGCAACTGAAGCGGATTTTTTTATTCTTTTACGTGTTCCTCGATTGTGGATGTTCGCCTGACGAAACCTTTTGTGAACGATTAGCGTTGCATCTGTTTGTGACAGATAAAACGGTCACCGGAGTGCATTAGTGAGGCAGCGTTTATCATCTCCTGACAGTGTCTGAAAGGAGCTACACAATGGATCTCCACTTGGCTGGCTGGTCGAATCGTACAATTTCCACATTTGTTGGAGCATTCTGAAGTGACAGTGGCCAAATGTTGGTCTGCATGGAAACTTCAAGGCAAGAATATTCGTCGTCAAGGTTACAGTCGACTATGTCTGACAATCACAAGGAAGGACTGACCAGCTGTGCACCAAGCATATCGCAACCCTTTCACACCTCCGCCTGCCCTCCGAGAACAAATAATGGACTCCCTGCAAACATTCTGTGTCATCCGCCAATCAGAGATTAACAGCAGCCGGACTAAGGAATTACCGTCACATGCGTAGGCTATCGTTAACGATACACTTAAGTGACGAAAAATCATAGGATAGCTACTAATATCACGTCGGACGTCGTTGGAAATCCCCTGTGCGAACACTGAGCTATATAGTCTCCATATCGTCAATAATTGAGCAATTGCTGCCAATGCACGGTTTCGTGCACAAACTGAGCTCACGATTATACCTGATAAATGTTCGATAGGAGTCATGTCGGGAGATCTGGGTATCCAAATCTTTCGGTCTAATTGTCCAGAACGTTCTTCAAAACAATCGCAAACAACTGTGACCCTGTGACACGGAGCATCGGTATTTATAAAAATACCGTCGTCGTTTGAGAACATGAAGTCCACGAATGGCTGCAGACGATTTCCAGGTAGCCGAACATAACCATTTCTAGTTAATGATCGGTTCAGTTGACCACAGGACTCAGTCCATTCCATGCAAAAATAAACCACACTATGAAGTCACCACCACCTTACACAGTGCCTCGCTGACAACTTGACGGTTCTAGGCGCTTCAGTCCGGAACCGTGCAGCTGCTACGGTCGCAGGTTCGAATCCTGCCTCGGGCATGGATGTGCGTTGTGTCCTTATGATAGGTTTAAGTAGTTCTAAGTCTAGGGGACTGATGACCACAAATGTTAAGTCCCATGGCGCTTAGAACCATTTGACAACTTGAGTCCGTGGTGTCTGGGCCACACTCGAACCTCACCATCAGCTCTTACCACCTTAAATCGGGACTCACCTGACCAGGCCACGGTTTTCCATCGTGTAGAGTCCAAACTATATGGTCACGACCCAGGAGAGGCGCTGCTGGCGATGTGCTCTTAGCAAAGGCACTCGCGTCGGTCGTCCACCGCCACAGGCCATTAATGCCACATTTCACCGCACTCTCCTAACGGTTACGTGCATCGTATATCCCACGTTGACTCCCGCGGCTATTTCGAGCAGTGTTGTTTGTCTCTTGGCACTGACAACTGTATGTAAACGCCGCTGCTCTCGGTTGTTAAGTGAAGACCGTCTGTCACTGCGTTGTCCACCGTGAGGGTTAATGTCTGACATTTGTTATTCTTGGCACACTCTTACACTGTGAATCCCGGAATACTGAATTCCGTAACGATTTTCGAAATGGAATGTAGCATGCGTCCAGCTCCTACCACTCCGCGTTCAAAGTCTGTTAATTCCCGTCATGCGGCCACACTGACGTCTGAAACCTTTTCACATAAATCACCTCAGTGCAAATGAGAGCTCCATCAATGCACTGTCCTTTTGTACCTTGTGTACGTAATATTACCGCCATATGTATATGTGCTTATCGCTCTCCTGTTATAGTGTACTACACAAACGGTAGCGTTTGGAGTGGTGGCGTGACTGGGAAGCATGTACTGCTAATGAAGGCCGTCGCATTTTGTACAGCGATAAAAAGCGGTTCAGCATTAGCCCAGATGACCATTTCGACCCGTACGGCGGCGGCGTGGAGACGGGTGCTGCTACTCGTCCATTGTTTTGGGGAGGCACAGCTGTGTTACTCCCGGTGTCAGTGTGGGGAGCCAGTGGATATAGCCTCACATCACGGCTGGTAGCGACCTGAGGAACAACAGGCTCGCGCTATTCGTCCACGAGACTCAGAGGGCAATAGACACGGGTTCACAGGTAGATGCCGTGTTTCTTGACTTCCGCAAGGCGTTCGATACAGTTCCCCACAGTCGTTTAATGAACAAAGTAAGAGCATATGGACTATCAGACCAACTGCGTGATTGGAGTGAAGAGTTCCTAGATAACACAACGCAGCATGTCATTCTCAATGGAGAGAAGTCTTCCGAAGTAAGAGTGATTTCAGGCGTGCAGCAGGGGAGTGTCATAGGACCGTTGCTATTCATAATATACTTAAATGACCTTGTGGATGACATCGGAAGTTCACTGAGGCTTTTTGCGGATGATGCTGTGGTGTATCGAGAGGTTGTAACAATGGAAAATTGTACTGAAATGCAGGAGGATCTGCAGCGAATTGACGCATGGTGCAGGGAATGGCAATTGAATCTCAATGTATACAAGTGTAATGTGCTGCGAATACATAGAAAGATAGTTCCCTTATCATTTAGCTACAAAATAGCAGGTCAGAAACTGGAAGCAGTTAATTCCATAAATTATCTGGGAGTACGCATTAGGAGGGATTTGAAATGGAATGATCATACTTGTATAAAGTTGATCGTCGGTAAAGCAGATGCCAGACTGAGATTCATTGGAAGAATCCTAAGGAAATGCAATCCGAAAACAAAGGAAGTAGGTTACAGTACGCTTGTTCGCCCACTGCTTGAATACTGCTCAGCAGTGTGGGATCCGTACCAGATAGGGGTTGATAGAAGAGATACAGAAGATCCAACGGACAGCAGCGCGCTTCGTTACAGGATCAGTTAGTAATCGCGAAAGCGTTACGGAGATGATAGATAAACTCCAGTGGAAGACTCTGCAGGAGAGACGCTCGGTACGGGCTTTTGTTGAAGTTTCGAGAACATACCTTCACCGAAGAGTCAAGCAGTATATTGCTCCCTCCTACGTATATCTCGCGAAGAGACCATGAGGATAAAATCACAGAGATTAGAGCCCACACAGAAGCATACCGACAATCCTTCTTCCCACGAACAATACGAGACTGGAATAGAAGGGAGAACCGATAGAGGTACTCAGGGTACCCTCCGCCACACACCGTCAGGTGGCTTGCGGAGTATGGATGTAGATGTAGGGTCTCACGCACATCCTGTGTGCTCCTGAGTTACCCTGCATGCGACAGTCTTGTGATACCATTTTTCAGCAGGACAATGCGCGTGGCACGCATCTCAATGAACTGCCTGCGTTATGTTGAGGTATTCCCGTGGCCAAAATGCTGAACAAATCGGTCTCCAATGGAATATGAGTGGAATCAGCTTGTGAGGTAATGGGCGAGTTGTGGTGCCCTGAAAATATTCTAAGTTCAGAGTTGGCGTGGCTGGGCGGGGGCGGCTCGTCAGCGGCCGCATGGTGTCGCACCTAGGGCGGAGCAAGAGGGGCAGCCCCAGCGCGTGGTCCAGACCGACCGCGTGGCTGGGAATTCCATGTTGATACTGTGTCGAGGACTGTGCTTTGCATCGATGAAGGAGATGTGTATGCCAGGAGTGCCAAAGATGGCGGACTTTGTTAAACCATAATAGCAGACATTTCACTGCTCATGTAGAAATTAATAATAGCCAGAGGAATCATGATACCTTAAAAAGAAAGACGTACATTACCATTATTTGCACGACGATTCTGATGGTGTAATCAGATTTGCAATATCTTTATTAGTTTAAAGTTTAGTATCTGACGATAAATTATAGAAGTAACACCCAGCAACGAATTTCCAAAATCTAATTGGTTCATCCGATTTTGTCGATCGACGTGTCTTTAGAAAGCTATTAGTGTAAACCTAAATTGATATGAATTACAGGCATGTAACTTGAATAGTACAACAGTTATTGTAGGTCATAGTGGTCGATTACTATTGATCGCATCAGGTCATAAGTACTCCACAGTTACACGAAAAAACGTTAGCATCATGTTTATAAATATATTTACTCGTCTGTTTCTTTGTTTATATCCGATATATACTATTCATGAAGAAATTGGTTAAATATTTAGAAAGCACAGAGACATTAGGCTACTGGCCTACCTTTTGTTTCTATTCCTTTATGTTTATTTGATTTGTTTATGTATTTAATAATGTGTGTTAGAGCGTGTTTATTGTCCAGCTGTATGAATATTTATTTAATTTCAAGTTATTTAAATGTAAATCCTGTACTTCATATGTGTTTCAATATGTTTGTGAGTGTGCGTTGGCCTGAAGACATGGCGAGTGCGCTCCAGCCAATCACAGCGCTCGTTAATGGGGAGACTGGATGGAAGTGCTGGACAGGGGGGTGCTGGACAGGAAGCAGCGAGGGGCAGTCGCGGGAAAGACTTGGAGAGTGCAGTAGTTGGCGCTTGGTCGCGGGAGATAGAAATATTTCGTAGTGCACTTGTGAGACTTTCGTGGCTTCTGCAGTGAAGACGTAGTATGCGTTTAGAAGTGAATAAGTCGCGAGCTATATTGTTGTTCATAACTAATTACGTGAAGTAGGAATCTATTGTTTCCCTGTTACTCAACTTATATTTTATTTAATTGCTGGACCATCGACACCAATGTGTTTGCATTAATAAACAGCATTCTTCAAGGTTCTTCTGCTACCGTACTCATCATTTAAAGTCGTTAAAAATAGTACCTGCAGATTTTATTTAATTGCAATCTTTCATTTATAAATTTCTACGTTACATTCAAAATTCGCAATTCCCGAATGATAGGAACCTTCGACCATTCGATCCATGTGTATATTCATATTGTATACTGTAGACTCAGCTGTATTTGGCTTGTAATGCGGCAAGTAAGTATCCCAGCCCCTAGACAACGAAACCAGCCAAAACTTTTCATATTTCAACTTTGAGTCAGAGGGTACGTTATTGAGGGCCATCACGCCACATCATTTTCTTTCTGAAAGCCCGCATGCTCGGACGCCCAACTCCGTCCCAGAGGCAGTATCCACGATATCAAGGTCACGTTACAGCAGATGTGCGTCAGATCACCTCAGGAGACGGTACAACGGCTTTATGACACCCTTCCGAATCGGATCAGAGCACGCATCCAGGGCAGAAGGTGTGCAGATTCATACTGAGAAGTGGGCTCGTACTGCCAAGTTCTTTGTAAATTTCGCTGAATTTTGTAATCACAGAAATAATATCGCGTTATTCTTATATTGCTTAAGTTTCATTTCGTTTCCTCTTCACCTTCTTGGAGTTCCAATGTCAGGCACTGCAGTATGCCGAAGTTCTTGGAAACCGGTGCCTCGCACCGTCTCCTTGTTAGAGGTCGAGTACCGCAGCAGAAGCGTGCGTGCGACGGAGGAGAGCTTGTGCCATGCGTTACAAAATGAAATAAGCGTGGACGGGCATCCATAAACGCTATCTCGGCCACGCCGTGAAGAATGCGCCAATGGCAGATTATTAGGCGCATCAAGACTGGAAGCTAACGAGCGCTCATTAGCGAAGCGCCTGCAGGCCGCCGTATCGTCGAAAGGTTTCCTGCGCTGCGGACGCGGCAGCCCCTCTGCTCAGTAAATCACAAGGTTTAAACCACACCGCTCTGAAATGCCTGCCGTATCTATTAGGTTGATGCATAACTTGGTAACGTTTTTGTTTTACATGTTGGTATTCCGGTCGCTATGGGTTAATTTATCGATTGTCATTTTTTATTTGTAATTCACTACTGTTGTTTGAGCCTACATATTGCCATTTTATCATATGTAGATAGAGAATAGTGCTGCGGATGCTAGAAAGTGGAATGCCAAGTACAGAAATCGACATATTGTTCTGTTCGATTTCAGCAGAGCGATCATCATCATTGTCGTGTGACTAGGGCCTCTCGTCGCGTAAACCGTTCGCCGGGTGCATGTCTTTCGATTTAACGCCACTTCGACGACTTGCGCGAAGATGAGGATGAAATGGTGATGATTAGGACAACACAATACCCAGGCCCTGAGCGGAGAAAACCTCCGACCCAGCCGGGAATCGAACCCGGGCCCTTAGGATTGACATTCTGTCGCGCTGACCACTCAGCTACCGGGGGCGGACAATAGAGGAATGACAACAGCGATATGGGGAAAATTCCATTCGACAGGGAACGGCAAAGAAATGGTTCTCTCCTTTTAGGAGGATCTTTCAGGAAGACCTTCGGGTTAAATGAAGATCGTGTAAACGCATTAACCTACAATGACCCAAGTCACTCAAGAACTGGCAGATGTGACCAACTGTGATCATGCAGTGATCGAGCCACATTTGAATTCCGTGGGGAAGGTCCAAAAATCGGGAGTATGGGAACCGCATGCTCTATGCCAAAAAAACAAAAATCAGCTGGTGGCCTAATGTACATCTCTGCTTGCTCGTCATCAACTGGCTCGTGAAGAACACCTACCATTTCTCTCCTGTATCGTTACTGGTGACGAGAAATGGTACCATTATGCTAACTAACATAAGGGAAAGAACGGAATGGCTGAGCCCAAACAAAACAGCAACTTTCCGTACAAAGACCTGCACGCATCCAAAAAAGAGAATTTTATGCATCTTGTGGAAAAGCGACGGTATGATGTACTACGAATTGTTTCAAACATGTGTAATCGTCGCTGCTAACATTTATTAGCCGGCCGGGGTGGCCGAGCGGTTCTAGGCGCTACAGTCTGGAGCCGCGCGACCCCTACTGTCGCAGGTTCGAATCCTGCCTCGGGCATGGATGTGCGTGATCTACTTAGGTTAGTTAGGTTTAAGTTGTTCTTAGTTCTAGGGGACTCATGACCTCATAAGTTGTCCCATAGTGCTCAGAGCCATTTGAGGTCTATCTTCGCAACCACGACACCATGCAGCGCGGTACAGATGGGCCAAACAATATGCCGAATGGACCGCTCAGGATTGGCATCACGTTCTCTTCACCGATGAGTGTCGCATATGCCTTCAACCAGACAATCGTCGGAGACGTGTTTGGAGGCAACCCGATCAGGGTGAGCGCCTTAGACACACTGTCCAGCGAGTGCAGCAAGGTGGAGGTCCCCAGCTGTTTTGGGGTGGGATTATGTGAGGTCGCCGTACAGCGCTGGTGATCCTGGAAAGCGGCGTAACGGCTGTACGATACGTGAATGCCATCCTCCGACCGACAGTGCAACCATATCGGCAGCATATTGGCGAGGCATTCGTCTTCATCGTGCACATCTCGTGAGTGACTTCCTTCAGGATAACGACATCGCTCGACTAGTGTGGCCAGCAAGTTCTCCAGACATGAACCCTATCGAACATGCTTGAAATAGATTGAAAAGGGCTGTTTACGGACGACGTGACACATCAACCACGCTGAGTGATGTACGTCGAATCGCCGTTGAGGAGTGGGACATTCAGGACCAACAGTGCCTTGATGAACTTGTGGATAGTATGCCATTACGAATACAGGCATGCATCAATGCAAGAGGACGTGCTACTGGGTATTAGAGGTACCACGGTGTACAGCAATCTGGACCAGCACTTCTGAAGGTCTCGCTGTATGGTGGTACAACATCCAATGCGTGGTTTTCATGAAAGGGCGGAAATGATGCTTATGTTGATCCCTATTGCAATTTTCTGTGCAGGTTCCGGAACTCTCGGAACCGAGGTGATGCAAAACTTTATTTCATGTGTGTAATATGGTGGTCAAAAAGATCGATTACAGCAGTGATCATTTTGTATACACAGGAACATACTTTTTAAACAACGTAAACCGTCTGTACTTCTTCTTCCAGAATATTTTCTTTATTCTGTGTTGTCTAGTGTTTGAATTGGTTGTAGGTGTAAATCACACAAATCAAATAGCAGAGCTGCAACAAACTGTAAAGGATATATGTTTTTTCCTGTAATAAGAATTTCACGTGTATTACCAGAAAGTAAAAAGGCGATATTTATGTTAATGGTATCAACGAACTGTTCAAATTTTTGTAAATGAAAGTAATATGTGTAATTTTTGTTAATCAAACTGTGTGCGTACGAAATTAGACATGTAATGCAAAAAATCTTCTCTCACAGTTAAAATAGTATTATAATAATAATAATAATGTAAATAACAGAGTTAAAAAAAACGGTAACATGGACATGGTTCAAATGGATCTGAGCACTATGGGACATAACATCTGAGGTCATCAGTCTCCTACAACTTAAACCTAACTAACCTAAGGACATCACACACATCCATGCCCGAGGCAGGATTCGAACCTGCGACCATACTAAGAAGGAGAGGTCCCCAAGGGTGCGATCGACTTTTTCAAACAATCTGTACGGTGATTCTCTCCAGTTTTAAAAACTGGGAGTGTCAAAAAGGACTTACCAGCTTTGGAAGGATACACTGATCAGCGAGACCATTATGACCACCTACCTAATAGCTAGTACGTCCATCTCTGGCGAGACATGGAAGCGATGAGGCCTTGGTATGTCGCTGGAGGGAGTTGGGACCACATCTGCACAAACAAATCATTCAATTCCCGTAAATTCCGGGAAGGGGGGCAACTCTCTGCCGCCGCATTCAATCACATCCACGACGTCTTCGATCTGGTTCAGTTCTGACCAGCTGGGAGCCAGCAGATCAATTGCAACTCGCCACTGTGTTCCTCGAACCACTCCATCACACTCCCGACCTTGTGACACGGCGCATTATCTTGCTGAAAAATGCATCTGCATCAAGGAGTAGGCGCCGGCCGGTGTGGCCGAGCGGTTCTAGGCGCTTCAGTCCGGAACCACGCGACTGCTACGGTCGCAGGTTCAAATCCTGCCTCGGGCATGGATGTGCGTGATGTCCTTAGGTTAGTTAGGTTTAAGTAGTCCTAAGTTCTAGGGCACTGATGACCTCTGATGTTGTCCCATAGCCATTTGAACCAGGAGAAGGCGTGCGGAACGATTCAATGCGCAACGGTTACATAACCATAGGTAAAGCAGACGCAAGACAGATTTATTTAAAGAATGCTCAGAAAGCGTAGTCTATCCGTAAAGAAGGCAGTTAACAAAATCCGCGTTCGACCAATACTTGAATACTGATTGTTAGTCAGGGATTCGTGCCAGATAGGATTGAAAATGGAAATAGAGAAGATTGAAAGAAGAGCAGCACATTTCGCCTCTGGTCCATTTAGTATGCGCGAAAGGGCCTCAAAGACG
This sequence comes from Schistocerca nitens, assembly GCF_023898315.1. Lineage (NCBI taxonomy): Eukaryota > Metazoa > Arthropoda > Insecta > Orthoptera > Acrididae > Schistocerca > Schistocerca nitens. The sequence goes on along the minus strand of NC_064622.1, from coordinate 439,598,939 downwards.
GTCGCCATATTCCAGCGACTGGCGCTACAAGAATGGTTCAAATGGCTCTGAGCACTATGGGACTCAACTGCTGAGGTCATAAGTCCCCTAGAACTTAGAACTACTTAAACCTAACTAACCTAAGGACAACACACACATCCATGCCCGAGGCAGGATTCGAACCTGCGACCGTAGCAGTCGCACGGTTCCAGACTGTAGCGCCAGAACCGCTCGGCGCTACAAGAGAGGCATTGTGCATCAAAGTGTGGTTTACCGTTAAAATTCCGACGGCGTATGTTCCTGGAAGGGGTAACCAATACACTGCTTGCTCCTGCGTCTTCAGTCCGGAGCCGCGCTGCTACTGCGGTCGCAGGTTCGAATCCTGCCTCGGGCATGGATGTGTGTGACGTCCTTAGGTCAGTTAGGTTTAAGTAGTTCTAACTCCAGGGGACTGATGACCTCAGCTGTTAGAGCTATTTGAACCACCCTCCTGCATATTTATTTCGAAAAGACCATTGAGGTGAAGTTACAGAGACTCGAGCTCAAACGGGGGTTTACAAGCAATCATTCTTCCCACGACCTACTCGCGCCGGTAACAAAAGAAGAGGTAAGTGACAGTGGAAGACGAAGTACCCTCCGCCACACACTCCATACAGAGGCTCGCGAAGTGTTGCTGTAAATGTGGACATTGATTTTCAGGAATCAGAGTCGTGCGAAGCGCTGTTCGTTGGGCAGATCGAATTTCAAATCCTTCCCCAATCAACGCTGGTATGATCCGCTCTCACTCCTCCTGTTCGTTGGGAGTACGGACACAGTAAGATCAGACATTCAGACAGCGCATCCACAGGCGATGTTACATTCCGTGACGCTGCGTACTTCACTACTCGCTCGTTTAGCGTACGACCATCCACAGGTCCACCAATCCGTCCGCGCAACACTGTTGCACCAGTTTGCGCCGTACCAGGCGACATTACGCGGTAGAAGGCAATCTGACCGAGCGGTGAGCAAGGGAGGTCTGCAAGATGAAGTCGCATTCTGCTTCGCCACGCTGACGGACGTTTCATCTCAGTATCAGTTTGCTCTGACCAAATAGGAACACACGGCAACTTCAGTTTCTCTTCTGTCCTTGTTGTCTGCTATTCTGCCAGTACTCTATTCTCTCACCATGTTGCCTTTCCCTTTATTCTGTCCATGTCGTTCTGTATTACCTATCTCTTCAGCCTTGACAGCCTTCCACAGTTAGTGTTTTATTCTTAAATAGGTTGCTTCTTGTCCCCCCCCCCCCACCACCACCACTTTTTAATGTTGTTTCTTTTTAGTTTTTTCCTTATTTTTCGTAATCCATGCCACTGTCGATCTCTTTTTTCAGAAATTGAGAAATATTTGCTTAGTTAGTGCCTTCCCACTGTCGGTAACTGTACGAGGAAGATTAATCTTCACTTTGATATTACTCGTGATATTTTCTCTGTATTTTCGTAGATCTCTTCGTTACTTCTCATTTTCCATTTGTGTGTAGTTTGTATTACACCCATTATTTTTATGAAAATCCGTCTTTGAACGCATCGGCCACATGGCATTCAGAAAACTCGGCCCTAACAAAGACTCATTTGGCGCCAGTCCATAACGTCAGCAGGAACAGTTAAAGAAAGACGTGGCCATTTCGGAACGGACGTAGCGTTTACATCTACTATAATGCGAGACAATTCGGGTCGACTTGGTGGCGGCGGACACGGGCTGTATATATAACGCGAGCCGCAGGAAGCCGCGCCGGCGGTAATTCAATTGTGCCCGCCCGCCAGATGATTAATGGTCAGCCCAGTTTGTTTACCCCGAAGCGCGCTGCTCTCCGAGATACCAATCCCGTTCCATTACGCCGCGCATAACAAACACCAAACTGGCGCGACTTTGGATGCGTTGCTCCTCCACAAACGCTCTAATGAGGACGTCCCATTACAGAAAAGCTTGGAACCAGTCAAATTACTGCGAACGCTGGTCCTGTGAATTCGTGAAGTCTTTATGCTTTAATAACGGGGCAGAGACAGAGATTAATGTTACGGGTGATATTCCAGCTAACAAATGCAGCCCTACTTCTCCCTCGAGCGATTAGCAGAGTTACGATAAATTAATAATTGGCTGTGGTCCTCCACAAGGTTTTTTTTTTTTTTTTTTTAGATTGAAATGTCCTTTTATTTGTGGTTTGAGTACTTGCTGTAGTAAGTGGAAGCTAAAAGTCATTCAGATAAATTTTACGTGGAGAAGCCTATGGTTGAGGCTAACCACCTGGTACAATCATAAGTTAAGAATGCTAATTTGGTTGGAGGAGAATAATGCGAGGGAACTGTATGAACAACTGAGCCCTTTTTGGGGGGCCACTCAAATTCTGAATGAGAATGAGCCTCGCTGGGACTTCATCTCCGTTCAAAATGTATACGAATTCAGGGTCGTAAACCCTATGACATATCGTACACTTCTGCCACGTGGTTCTGCAGAGAACTGATATGAATCCAATGCTATGTCCTCCTCGATCAAGGTAGTATTCCCTGCCGGAAGCGCGCGCGCGCACACACGCACGCACACACGCGCGCGCACACACACACACACACACACACACACACACACACACACACACACAGCACACACAGCACACGTACGGTCATCACTTCAACAATTACGCGAACGCGCGTATGTGAGAGAGAAATAGAGTGTCTCTCTCTCTCTCTCTCTCTCTCTCTCTCTCTCTCTCTCTCTCTCTGAGGGAGGAGCGGGGGTACCGTGGACACACATCCCTTTTTCTATCAAAAACACCTCCGCAATTCCGTAATATTGTCGGAGACGCAGTGGCAGTACACGCTCTTCCATCGTCCTGCGTGAAATATGTATCGGTGTTACCCGGTAAAGCAAACTTGCTACCTGGCCAGGGAGACAGCACCGTCATGATTACGCCTCAGAAGGGTGGAGGGAGGTAGCGACAGCGTACACTGTGGTACTCACAAACGGAGCGCTGTCTCACGCCAAATGACTGTACGCGCCAATCATGATGTGGTGTCACCGCCAGACACCACACTTGCTAGGTGGTAGCTTTAAATCGGCCGCGGTCCATTAGTACATGTCGGACCCGCGTGTCGCCACTGTCAGTGATCGCAGACCGAGCGCCACCACACGGCAGGTCTCGAGAGACGGACTAGCACTCGCCCCAGTTGTACGGACGACTTAGCTAGCGATGCACACTGACGAAGCCTCGCTCATTTGCAGAGCAGATAGTTAGAATAGCCTTCAGCTAAGTCAATGGCTACGACCTAGCAAGGCGCCATAGCAATTGATAGTTATCGAATGAAGCATGTCTCATCAAGAACGATGTATACAAATGATGGATTAAAGTATTCCAGCAGCTACGTACTTTTCTTTATAGCATTCATTACGTATCCTGTTTCAGACCTCATGCAAGCCTGCGTGAGTTAACGCGTGCATTCGGCCTCCTCAACCAAGTAGTGTGCGTAGTGTTGGCTAACTGCTAACACTACACATGAAGTGCTCATTTATGACAAGGACAGACAAAAAGCGTACAGTACATCACATCTTTGCTTCTCAAGAAGTTTCGCTGACATTATCCGTAAAACCGCCTTCTTTGACAATATCGATATTTTGCACAGGGTTCTTTGTTGTCTAGTCATCTGCTGTTTCAATCTCCGATGATAACTAAAACTCTTTCTTCCAGTCTATGCCGACTGATTTTCCTGTATTTTCTCTTTCCTTGTTCGTCAAAGTACGAGTTCTCCTCCACTAGTCAAAACTCACTCTTTTGGCGTGATTTTGATGATGTTTGTTTTCGGGGGCGCTCAACTGCGCGGTCATTTGTGCCCGTACAAATTCCCAATTTTTACACAGTCCAATTTTTTTTTTGCAGTCCAGTCCAGCCACTGTCACGAATGATGATGATGATGATGAAACGATAAAGACAACACAAACACCCAGTCCCGGGGCGGGAATCGAACCCGAGACTCCGTGATCCAGATGCAGCAACGCTAGGCACTAGAACACGAGCTGCGTACACTCTTTTGGCGTGATACATGGCCTTCCTAGACTAACAAGTCACAATGGTAATACCTAACATTACAGCTCCAAAACCAAACTGATTGCGTGGTACAGAGCTTACAGTTATTGGATACTAAAACTCATAGCCTGTCTTCGGTTCCCAGTCACCTCAATTTTTCCCCTGGCGAGCAGGTCAGGAAAAAGTTCCCCTCAGCTTTATGAGGTTAACCGGAAAGCTGCTTGGATATGAAAGCAACAAAACTGACACGCAAGCCGCCGGCGCAGCGCTATGAGGCGAGCCATGCACCAGGCAAGATAAGGTGACGCACAACTCTTATTTATTAGCAGCAAAAGCATCAGCCGTTGTTTTTTCGAGTTAGAGAGAGAGAGAGAGAGAGAGAGAGATGATTGACAGGTCTATAGGATTTAGGTCCAGCGGGTGGTTGTTGCGGGGACCCATTTTCTTGCAAAATTTTCTCAATGGCATGAAGAGGAGAATGCCGGTACTCCATAATTAATGTCGAAAGTTCCGTCTGTCTCTACGTATCTGTAATTGTATTCATTCCAATTCTTCATCACAGTCGGCAGTATCCCTGCTGTAGTCAGAAAAGCGAAGGCGAAACGCGACCTGGCATTCATAACAATGAAACGCTGCCTGGCCAGGCTGTTTGACAATAGACCGTCAACAGTGTCACTTTGCAACACTGAGGCTTTCATTACACGACGCCGCTGAGAAACACTTCCGCGCTGCGCATTACGACCTCCACACTGCGCTTCGCAGCACGCCGCCACTGGAAACAGGCGCAGCCGTAGTCGTCGTGCGCAGCTTTGATAGTGCTGCCACTTTAGGCCGGCTGCTGCAGCGCTGCACTTCTGTTTCGTCATGGAGTCTGATGACGAGGATGCTACTCTTTTAACTTCTCGTACTGAGTAAGAAAAACAAAAGGATGAAATTTAAAAGGAAATTCTGGGGCATCCATTTCTAGAACGGAGAATAACTAAAGGCCTTTCTCATACGTTGCGTGACGGCCTACAACAAGACAACGGAAGCTTTCCCTCTATTTCGTATTTCCAAATGTGGCGGGGATCTTTCAACGAGCCTTTTTCCACGGTTCAAGCCTGCGGTACAGGGAACATATACCAATATGCCACTGTGCTTGCCAGAAAATGAGAAACTTATTCTACCGTTAAGCTGTCTGCAGGTGGTACTCTGGTGTTTAGTGTGGATGCCACTAGATCGAGAGGTCCCAGGTTCGATTACCGGCTGGGTCTGAGATTTTCTTCGCTCAGGGACTGGGTGTTTCAAGTTGTCCTAATTATTTCGCCTCGTCTCCCTCACGAAGATGCGCAGGTCACCGAAGTGGCGTGAAACAAAAAGACTCGCACCAGGCGGGCGAGCTACACCAGATGGGGTCTCCCAACCGATAACGCTACACGATCGTTTCATTTTGTCACATTACGGCATAAACATTTTATACTTATATCCCATCGAACATTTACTTTAAATAGATTACACGTCAACTTACCATCCAAATTACTCTAAATTCATTTCTGAAGACATACTTGTAGTAGATATTAGTCCGTAATTATGACGAATTTCCGTGTGAATCAGTGTCTGTGCGCTGTTGTGGGAAATTTCCATGTCGCACATGACGTTATATGTAATATTCCTCTGTCTGAAGATATGGATCCGAATAATGTGAGGCGTATAAGGCATATGAAGTGAAAACATAAGTTATTTTTTAAATATTTTTGTTCTTCCTGTCACGCTGACGTGAACCTGCGCAAATGTGGAATAAAAACGTTTATGGTCTGTTAAGTAAGTAAAAGCAACTCAACAATTTTTGATAATTATGTCCATATGTAAGGAGGAATTACTGCCAGTTGTTAAAGACAGTAGAAAGACTTCCCAGGGAAGAGGCTTCTTCCCTTTTAACTATCTTGCATCTGTTCCTTCGGCTGTGGCAGCTGTAGATAGGTGTGACAATTTTGTAATCTGATTTATTCTGAATAATACTACTATTAACAGTAATAATTACAATCAATGTAATCTTCTACAGATTTCTCATGTATGTTTTCACGATATGCATTTTCTGTTCCAGAAAAGATCTTTCGGGAAGGGTAACGTCCATTGTTTGAAACCCCTCTGACTAATCACGTATCGTGTCTTGTTGTTTAAGCATCTCATTTCAAACAGAACATGATTTTTTTTGTAATACGAAGTCCGAACCAGTACTACCACCACTAATTAAGGTGGAAACTATATTATCATTCTTCGCGGTCATTTCGCTTATCGAACGACGGTGAGTGCAGCAACATCCACTGCCTGATACACCAATCAATCGAAAAAACCGTGGCTATTAAATTTCAGGTAATTAATTGAGTGATTAAGTTTCAGGTAATTAATTGAGTGACTAAGTAACTGACGTGTGGGTTTAAATTCAATATGTCGTGCCATCGCATTTCTGATGCATCCTTTAGACGGGAAACTTTTACTTATGCACTGGATACTGTTTGGGCTCTTTTTTTTCATACTTCTTCAACCGATGAAAATCCCCAACATAGCTAGTGTCCCAAAGAAGAAGACAGTTGGTGTAAATATAACAAAGGATTGCTAACTGGTGAAGTGTACACTCATAAGCATAGTCTGCCTCATGCAATAATGGAGGTGATAAAACCTATTTTCACAGACTTAGCAGCACCTGAACTGTTGAAAAAGTGTATTCACGGAAAAACTCAAAACCCCAATGAAAGTGTAAATAGTGTTATATGGTCGAGAATCCCCAAGACTGTATTTGTTGGAATAGAAACACTTCACTTTGGTGTGTATGATGCTGTTGCGACTTTCAATGATGGCAACATTGTAAGGTGCAAGGTATTTAGAAATATGGGAATGAAGATAGGTTCTAAAATGGTACGAGCGATGCTTGCTTTAGACAAGGAACGCCTTCGGGCTGCAGACAGGGCTGCAAAGAGACTAGAAATACAAGCAAGAGTAAACAGGAGGAGGAACAAGAGGAAGCTGGAGGAAGAGTTTGCAGAGGATGAAGATAATCCATCCGATGGACCTGGAATGCACTAAAAAGTTAATCCAATCTTTGTCGCTCGATTCACAAAACTTTTATTTTCTCATACTAATTACATGTTTTCTAAGGATCTTCCAAACATATTTGTTTCAAACTTTCAGTAAATGTTACACAGTACTTTCTGCATAATTTAACACAGCCTTTTTCCAAAAAAACTGTATATTTTTGAATATATAAATAAAAAATTGCAAAAAAATGTTGTGAATTTTCATTACAATTGAAAAAAAAATCATCTTTAATAACTGAACTAAAATTTTGTACAATCCCTGTGTTAAGTTGTAGCCCATATTCCAATAAATAATCTGTAAAAAGTTCAACTTCCTACCTCAAATACTTTGTGAGGAAAGATGTAATTTATAAGCGTTATTTTAACATTGCAAGTATAGGGCGTTCCGGAGCCCCTTAAGCACAGTCAATTAGCTTTCCGTTTTCATTTACTCTTTACTGCCTCACAAAGGGGATACATTATATTATGATGTGCAGGTACAAACTACTGCGACGTTTTAGTTGCCTTTCTTAAAACAATCAGAACATCCTCCTTTGTGTCTGTTTTCACAAGTTCAGGAAGTTTTAAAGTTCAGGCACACTAAATATAACATTGTCTTCATCCTGTCCACTGGTAATTGACTCCCAAGAGACCAAATTCATCGTGCGGGGGAGGGTCTCGTATTGTGTAGGGTGCCTTCGCACTCTGAGTTGCCTCCAAAATGGCGACGTGCAGCTCTCTCGCATTCTCCTCGGGATTTTTAAATACGAACCATGGTTTATGGACAGTGGTCCTCACGTAATGTTGCTAGCCGCGGGCGACCGCAACATGGCACTTCTTCAGTGTTTTCAGCCTCGCGAAACCGTCTGAATTTCCGAACGACGCTGCTGTGGTGTACGGGACAGTTCCCATAGTGACAGCGCTTCTCACCGCAAAGTGACAGTGCTTGAAATTTGCTTCCGAGGCGTGTTTAACAGACTGAACAGTGTACCCAAGCTGGACTTCCCCGTTCACGGTTGGTGAGACAATGGGTGGTAAATCTACATTATTTGGCCGCTGAACCACGCTTCAAATCTCTCTTGCGGGTTGCCTACCTAACGGTTTACAGGGGCAATATAAATTTGATTTTCTGAATTCCCGTGTACATGATTGAATATTTTACAAATGAGTTAAAAAATTTAAGTTAAGCTGAATACAGTGGCACCATAAAGTATTGGCACACAAACATTTTGCATCTAATACAAAATGTATAAATACTAGGAACATTACATGTACGAGGTGTGGCTAGAAAAAAACCGGACTAGTACTGGTGAAACAATAAAACGAATGCAATAAGGCTGAAAGTCGCGTGGCCTGTCACGTGACTCTCGCTCCGCCTACTGCTCGAGTTTCATCTGCCTCCTGCACTCAGTCTGCCCGTGGCGTCTGTTTTAAGTAGTTGACGTTTTGTCTGTGCGTCGGAAAATGTTGAGTGTACAGAAAGAACAGCGTGTTAACATCAAATTTTGTTTCAAACTAGGAAAATCTGCAAGTGAAACGTTTGTAATGTTACAACAAGTGTACGGCGATGATTGTTTATCGCGAACACAAGTGTTTGAGTGGTTTAAACGATTTAAAGATGGCCGCGAAGACACCAGTGATGACACTCGCACTGGCAGACCATTGTCAGCAAAAACTGATGCAAACATTGAAAAAATCGGTAAACTTGTTCGACACTTTCCTTGTCAACTCCTGTTAACTCAGACACTGCTCTGATTGTTAAACGGCGATCTTGTCGAACAAGTTTACCGATTTTTTCAATGTTTGCATCAGTTTTTGCTGACAATGGTCTGCCAGTGCGAGTGTCATCACTGGTGTCTTCGCGGCCATCTTTAAATCGTTTAAACCACTCAAACACTTGTGTTCGCGATAAACAATCATCGCCGTACACTTGTTGTAACATTACAAACGTTTCACTTGCAGATTTTCCTAGTTTGAAACAAAATCTGATGTTAACACGCCAACATTTTCCGACGCACAGACAAACGTCAACTACTTAAAACAGACGCCACGGGCAGACTGAGTGCAGGAGGCAGATGAAACTCGAGCAGTAGGCGGAGCGAGAGTCACGTGACAGGCCACGCGACTTTCAGCCTTATTGCATTCGTTTTATTGTTTCACCAGTACTAGTCCGGTTTTTTTCTAGCCACACCTCGTATACCATTAAGTGTGATTCAACAAAGGAAATAATCTGTATGTTAAAATATTTTCCCAAAACAACAGAAACACATGTAATCAATTAAATGAGGGTTTTCTCCAGCTCAAGAAAGGATTAGAGCACTGTACGAAATTCGTTATCGTGCTTGAAGACGGTGCCGCGCGAACCAGATTTGTGTAACCGGAGTTCACGAACAGTTGAGTCGCTTGCCTGACAGCCAGTGTAAGGGGCATTCACTTGTCTCGATGAGTCCGAACGGGAAGGAGCATTCTGTTTGGTTCCGCAACCAGGCGGTTTGCATTCAATGGGTAAAAGTGACCGCGAGATTGGTAAATAACTTTCTATTAACCATACAACAATGCAGGTAATCATCAAAAAATTTGGAAAGACTCGTACAGCACACAATAGACGCAGATTTGGACATCCAAGACTACTTACACGTAGGGAGCGTCGAGGGACAGTTTGTGTTGCACAAAAAGAGCCCTTTAAAGAGCGGGGTCGTTTGTACCGGACAGGCAGTCAACGTCCAACAAACAGGCCAGTGCTCAAACTATCAGGAATGTTTTGAAAGTAGCTGATACTCGTGGCAGATCTCCGAGAAAGAATTCATTTATTTCGCAAGGTAATTGTGAAAACGCTTGCAGTTAGCCAAAGATTATGTCAATAAATCGATTGAAATTTGGAATATAGAGCTATTTTCTGACGAATCTACTTTTAACCTGTTTGGGTCTGACGGACAGGAAAAAGTGTGGCGCAAACCAAACACACGGCTCCAATCACAACATGTCCTACCTACAGTAAAATATGGGGAGGCAGCATAATTGTTTGGGAATGCATGGCAGCTTCTGGTGTCAGTGACTTGAAAATTATTGGAGGTGTCATGGAACATCGTAAATATGTAAATGAGTTGCGAGGCCATTTGTGTAGAGGTGTACAGAAACTGGGAATTGATGGCAACTGTTACTTTCATTAAGACAAGAACGCTAAACATACGGCTCTGCGATCTCGGGAGTGGTTATTATATAATGCTCCAAGATGCGGTTTCACTCCAACATAATGCCCTAATCGTAACTCCTCTGGACACACTTGGATAGAAATGTGCGAAAACGTCGTTCTACATGACAAGAGGTGGTTTCAGACGCTGTTATTAGAGGAATGGTTGAAGATCTCTCCAGTTGCTTCACTCCATGCCAAGACGTCTACAAGCTGTCATCAATGCCAAAGGTATGCACAAAGGCTACTAGAATTGAGTTACATAAATTAGAGAGACTTTAACTTCATTTCTGTGTAGGTCTGTTAATACACTTTTGATGTGTAGAGCAATTGGTTCAAATGGCTCTGAGCACTATGGGACTCAACTGCTGAGGTCATTAGTCCCATAGAACTTAGAACTAGTTAAACCTAACTAACCTAAGGACATCACAAACATCCATGCCCGAGGCAGGATTCGAACCTGCGACCGTAGAGGTCTTGCGGTTCCAGACTGCAGCGCCTTTAACCGCACGGCCACTTCGGCCGGCTGTAGAGCAATTGGTTTCTTTTTGTACACAAATATTTTTGTTGTAAGGAAGAGCCTTATGTTTACTGCTGTAAATTTAAATAACTGTAACAGTGTCTGAAAATCATCTTTATTTGTTTGTAATGTATACTAATCAGCCAGAACATTGTGACTACTACTATCAATATAAATCCATCCAGACGATAGCAGCGGTACCTGGCGAGGAACGACTGCTAGACAACAGACACGCACGGTGCATGTAGTATCAGAGAGAGTGCTGTCCATGTGTAGAATGGGGAAGGAGCGCGATCTATCTGAATTTGACCGAGAGCAGACTGTGATGGCCCGGAGGCTCGCCACGAGCATTTCGCGAACTGCACGACTTGTCAGCTTTTCGAGGAGTACTGCGGTGACTGTCTTCAACACTTGGAGAAATCAAGATGAAGCAACGTCCGGATATCGCGGGGTTTGGCTGCCACCCCTCATTATAGACGTCGGACGTTTTGGGTTGCGCAGACTGGCAAAACAGGGCAGGTAGCAAACTGTGGCGGGTCTAAGACCAGACTTTAATCGTGGGCAGAGTACAGGTGTGTCTCAAATCACAGGGCACCGAACGCTCGTAACGATTGGCCTCCACAGTCGACAACCCACGCACGTGCCAATGTTACCACCACAACGTCGGCAATTACGACTGAAATGGGTGCGTGGCCATCATCACTGGAAGTTGTCGCAGTGGCAGACCGTTCCATGGTCTAATGAATCCCGATACCTTCTTCATCATGCCGATGGGAGGGTGCGAATCTGTCGTTTACGAGGTGCTTGCGTCATGATCTGACGTCAGGAGAGGGCCCTCTGGTGGCACCAATATGAACTGAACCAGTTGGGCTCTGGAGCTCGTGGTGGATACACTGGGTGCAGCCATCTTGAATGACGGTACCTGCGTCATGATCTGACGTCCAGGGCGCGCCCTCTAGTGTCACCGATATGAACTAAGCCAGTTGAAGTTCAGACTCAGTGGAGAACACACCTGCTTGAAACTGGTTAAATAATAAAGGCCTTTCTTCCTGCCATTTTCTTAGGTGTGACGCATTATCCTGTTGGAAATTGAACTTCGCGCCATTTTTCTAGGGGAGGGGGCGTGGCATTTCCCCGCCAAAATTCAAACTTCCCGCCAAAATCCGCCATCTTGATTGACGTCACAGCCACCATCTTGGATAAAGGTACTTTGTGGCCGTATGCAGGTTGTTCCAATACTCCCCCCTTCCCGGAATTTGCGGGAATTAGGTGATTTGTGTGTGCAGACGTGGTGCCAACTCCCTACTGCGACCTATCAAGTCCTCACTGCTTCCATGCCACGAGACGTCGCCGCTGTTATGCTTGCCAAAGATGGACGCAGTTGCTATTTGGCGGTGATAACGCTGTGGCTGATCAGTGTATTTATAATTGCAGATATATCAGTACTTTGTGATGCCACTGTATAATCGTCACGTTTGAAGACGTAAAATCCTTATGATGTTCATCTTACTATTTTTACACTATTCACCCATAAACGAGAAAGCAAAAACCAACGGACGTCTGACGCTGTTTTATTCATAAGAATTCGGTTCTTTAGATAATCGGGGGTGGCGATTTCTGGTGGTACAGAGTGAGCATGTTTACTTTTACAACTCCGTAACAAATGGCTCTGAGCACTATGGGACTTAACATCTGAGGTCATCAGTCCCCTAGAACTTAGAACTACTTAAACCTAACTAACCTAAGGACATCACACACATCCATGCGCGAGGTAGGATTCGAACCTGCGACCGTAGCGGTCGCGCGGTTCCAGACTGAAGCACCTAGAAACGCTCGGCCACACCGGCCGGCCAACTCCGTAACACAGATGCCCGTAAGTAGAGATTTCCTGTGGTCTAATGAAAATGAGACGTAGTGTCAGATAAAAAGAAAAAGAAAAAAAAGCTATTGCGGCGACAGTTGTTGTGGAGGTAATTTTTTGAGCAGTTTGGAGCGACATGCGCCTTAGAAAGCTGACTTTTCTATGAAACATTTCTGTTGTTCGTGGGAAAAGAGAGAGTTGGACTGTTAACAGCCTGGTGGGGAAGGGCAGTTGCGACGCCAAGCGCCGTATCGGCGGCAGCTGCGCGTTATCTGGCGGGCGTCGTTATCTCGCGTCGAGCGGAACTTCTGTCCGCCAGCTGCGCTGTTTTCCCCATAGTCCCGCCCAACATCTGCTGGCCGCCTGTGGGGGCCCGTTTCGCCGATAAACCCCCACAATTTCCCTCCGCCCTCGCCTCGTATTAACATAAACACCGATCGGCCGCGCCGCCGTACAGCGGGTCTACTACACTTACGTACAACCGACCACCACCCACCGTGCGAGGACAGCTTCCGTACAAAAGTACAACAAAATGACCATAGAAACAGCCTGCAAAGCTGCCGGCGTCGCTTTAGGTGGAATCTGTAGCGTCCGGGTAGGCGTCAGTTACGAAAACGCAAGGCGAGTTGCTCCGTCAGTCACGCTCATTCTGATGAAACGCAAGCACTGATGGGAAACTTCCATTTGCTCGCCTGTCCACAGGTTCCGTTGCGTCACGCAATCGACATCATGCTAAAGCCTCGAGGCACACGAGCGAGTAACAGCGAGATCGCGGCGGCGTCAGAGGTCGTTTCAGTGCATAGACACACGGCGGCATCGGAGCATTAAGTCTGACCCTGGTAGCTGAGCGGTCAGGGCGACTGAATGTCAATCCTCAGGGCCCGGGTTCGATTCCCGGCAGGGTCGGCTCAGGGAGTGGGTTTCGTGTTGTCATCATCATCATCATTTCATCTCCATCGACGCGCAAGTCGCCGAAGTGGCGTCAAATCGAAACGCAACCGGCGGACGGTCTGCCCGACGGGAGGCCCTAGCCACACGACATTTACAGGGTGTTTCAAAAATGACCGGTATATTTGAAACGGCAATAAAAACTAAACGAGCAGCGATAGAAATACACCGTTTGTTGCAATATGCTTGGGACAACAGTACATTTTCAGGCGGACAAACTTTCGAAATTACAGTAGTTACAATTTTCAACAACAGATGGCGCTGCAAGTGATGTGAAAGATATAGAAGACAACGCAGTCTGTGGGTGCGCCATTCTGTACGTCGTCTTTCTGCTGTAAGCGTGTGCTGTTCACAACGTGCAAGTGTGCTGTAGACAACATGGTTTATTCCTTAGAGGATTTTTCTGGTGTTGGAATTCCACCGCCTAGAACACAGTGTTGTTGCAACAAGTGGAGTTTTCAACGGACGTTTAATATAACCAAATGACCGAAAAGCGATACAATAAAGGATCTGTTTGACAAATTTCAACGGACTGGGAACGTGACGGATGAACGTGCTGGAAAGGTAGGGCGACCGCGTACGGCAACCACAGAGGGCAACGCGCAGCTAGTGCAGCAGGTGATCCAACAGCGGCCTCGGGTTTCCGTTCGCCGTGTTGCAGCTGCGGTCCAAATGACGCCAACGTCCACGTATCGTCTCATGCGCCAGAGTTTACACCTCTATCCATACAAAATTCAAACGCGGCAACCCCTCAGCGCCGCTACCATTGCTGCACGAGAGACATTCGCTAACGATATAGTGCACAGGATTGATGACGGCGATATGCATGTGGGCAGCATTTGGTTTACTGACGAAGCTTATGTTTACCTGGACGGCTTCGTCAATAAACAGAACTGGCGCATATGGGGAACCGAAAAGCCCCATGTTGCAGTCCCATCGTCCCTGCATCCTCAAAAAGTACTGGTCTGGGCCGCCATTTCTTCCAAAGGAATCATTGGCCCATTTTTCAGATCCGAAACGATTACTGCATCACGCTATCTGGACATTCTTCGTGAATTTGTGGCGGTACAAACTGCCTTAGACGACACTGCGAACACCTCGTGGTTTATGCAAGATGGTGCCCGGCCACATCGCACGGCCGACGTCTTTAATTTCCTGAATTAATATTTCGATGATCGTGTGATTGCTTTGGGCTATCCGAAACATACAGGAGGCGGCGTGGATTGGCCTCCCTATTCGCCAGACATGAACCCCTGTGACTTCTTTCTGTGGGGACACTTGAAAGACCAGGTGTACCGCCAGAATCCAGAAACAATTGAACAGCTGAAGCAGTACATCTCATCTGCATGTGAAGCCATTCCGCCAGACACGTTGTCAAAGGTTTCGGGTAATTTCATTCAGAGACTACGCCATATTATTGCTACGCATGGTGGATATGTGGAAAATATCGTACTATAGAGTTTCCCAGACCGCAGCGCCATCTGTTGTTGAAAATTGTAACTACTGTAATTTCGAAAGTTTGTCTGCCTGAAAATGTACTGTTGTCCCAAGCATATTGCAACAAACGGTGTATTTCTATCGCTGCTCGTTTAGTTTTTATTGCCGTTTCAAATATACCGGTCATTTTTGAAACACCCTGTACATTTATCGCAGCATTAAACGCGAAGCGGCACTAGTGTCGAAGCCAACCAGTATCGACGCAGACAGAAGAAAGGCAATGTTGGCTTATTTCGCTTGTGGATGGTTCAAATGGCTCTGAACACTATGGGACTTAACTTCTGAGGTCATTAGTCGCCTAGAACTTAGAACCAATTAAACCTAACTAACCTATCACACACATCCATGCCCGAGGCAGGATTCGAACCTGCGACCGTAGCGGTCGCGCGGTTCCAGACTGTATGGCCTAGAACCGCTCGGCCACTCTGGCCGGCCCGTTGCATTAACAAACTCAACAGAAGCTTTTGGACTCACCCAATGGTTAAATCCGCATCTGCTGAAAGGAGAGTTCGTGATACTGTTCATGGATTTAGGAGAAGGTGAAAGTAAATTCATTATCTTCGAATGAACGTACAACCGTTTGATGAATTTAGAGTAAAACAGCACATGTAGTGTCAACTGTTCATCTTTTGCACACATCTGGATAGTGGTTGTATTGTAATTGATCTGTTTCATCGATACAGAACCGATCATAGAACTGAAAGAAAAATTTGTATAGCTGTGTGGAAAGTCTTGCACAAAGAAGGCATATCGAAGTTCACATAAGAAAAGTGTCTGAAAAATGCCAGGGGATTTGAAGAGTGTGCTATGTAGCCTGTACAATGAAACATTATTAACGCAAGGAGGAAGGCGACGTAATAGTAGAAGAGGTGTTTTCGCTGGTTATTTTGTAGATAACGCGAGCAAAGTACCATGGCAAGGCAAATGTACGTAATAAATCTGCTCCGTGGCAATTGTAGTGAACATTGAAACAATTTACTGCCGAACGTGAAAGACTATTCCACTTGTGTCACTATTAAAATGAGTGGAGTGATGTATTTCGTGGCTTCAATACAATAAACCATTGATTAGGCTGAACCGGCTAAGGTAAAAGAATTCACTGTAAACCAGGAGTAGCGAGAGTTTCTTACCTACTGCCCACATTTGTATCTCTATTTTCCGACCGCCCACGAGTTCCATAGTAATGGTGATTTGTAAGATAGGGAAGTAGGTTGACGTAATAAAATCCATAAAGCAGAGTTGCGGCAAGTTAAAACATGTAATAATAATTACTCACCAATTACTTGACGACAAAATTTTATGAAATGCTAATAAAATATCTTCAACCTAACGTTCACCCAGAAGGTTGAAACCAACTCAGTACAGCACGAAGCTGGTGCTGAACTCGACGTAACCACAAAATTATATTAAATGTAATGTTGACCAACAAAAAGACTACCAATATGGACCTCCACCTAAGCAGGTTCGAATCCTGCCAGGGCATGGATGTGTGTGATGTCCTTAGGTTGCTTAGGTTTTAAGTAGTTCTAAGCTTTAGGTGACTGATGACCTCAGATGTTAAGACCCATAGTGCTAAGACACATTTGATTTGAAACCATTGATTTCGTTATCTTGTCTCGGCTGAACAACCCCTTCTGCGGCCCACATTTACAGAATGACGACAACGTGATTGCCAATGGAACTAAGGAAGAATGGGGTTTAACGTCCCGTCGACATCGAGGTCAGTAGAGAAGAAGCACAAGCTCGGATTGGGCAAGGAACCATTCTAGCATTTCCCTGGAGCGATTTATGAAAATGACAGAAAACCTAAATCTGGATGGCTGGACGCAGATTTGAACCGTCGTCCTCTTCATTGCGAGCCCTGTGTGTTAACCACTGGGTACCTCGCTAGGTGTGATTTTCGATGTGGAATGTTTCAAGAATAGCCAAAATGCGGACTTCTGTCACTGGAGTCTCCGTAAAGTGTTACATCGTAGGAAAAAATGTATCGTACTGCAAGCTGAGAACACAGAAGGATGAGAACGGTCTCGATGTTCCTGTGTCGCACTTTGATTCGTTTCGCTCGTAGCAAGGGCCAAAAATCTGAGGTGGGGCACGGGAGAGAATGGACCGCGTTGGCGGTCGGTCTTTTCCTACTTGCGCCCGAGCTTCATGCAACTGAAGGAGCCGCGGGTTGATTCAGCAGGCGGAACCGGAACGTCAGAGCGACGCCGCACAATGGCCGGACGCAATTTGCCGCGAGCAGAAAAAGGTGTGGCAGGCGCGGCCCGGTGGTCGGCTCGAGAAACCGAAGGCGTCTCCTGGGCGCAGGGGGCCGATTAGGGGAGAAAACTGGGGGGGGGGGGGGGGGGAGGCGAAATCACCTGTACGTGCCTGGCCGGGGACTGCTGCAGGCTGGAAGCGGCTTGCGGTCGGAGTCTGCGACCGCAGGCATCCTCCGCAGAACACACATGGACGCGTGCTCTGCACACGTCGCGGTCTGCTCTCGAATGTGGGGGCAGCGCCAGTGGAAAGTCGCCTCACCGCCCTCTGGACGTGACGGCTTCACACCTAGTTACCCGTCCTTATTCTACAACTGCTTTATTCTCATTTGATCAGGTAATTCATTTATTTTTTTCTAAACTGGGGCAACGGAGTACTGAGGTCACACAGTACGGATAAACACCAGCTACACAGTACAGGGTGATTCAAAAAGAATACCACAACTTTAAAAGTGTGTATTTAATGAAAGAAACATAATATAACCTTCTGTTATACATCATTACAAAGAGTATTTAAAAAGGTTTTTTTTCACTCAAAAACAAGTTCAGAGATGTTCAATATGGCCCCCTCCAGACACACGAGCAATATCAACCCGATACTCCAACTCGTTCCACACTCTCTGTAGCATATCAGGCGTAACAGTTTGGATAGCTGCTGTTATTTCTCGTTTCAAATCATCAATGGTGGCTGGGAGAGGTGGCCGAAACACCATATTCTTAACATACCCCCATAAGAAAAAATCGCAGGGGGTAAGATCAGGGCTTCTTGGAGGCCAGTGATGAAGTGCTCTGTCACGGGCTGCCTGGCGGCCGATCCATCGCCTCGGGTAGTTGACGTTCAGGTTTCATAACTAACCTTTTTCGTAGGACTCTCCATACAGTTGATTGTGGAATTTGCAGCTCTCTGCTAGCTCTGCGAGACGATTTTCCTGGGCTGCGAACAAATGTTTGCTGGATGCGTGCTACATTTTCATCACTCGTTCTCGGCCGTCCAGAACTTTTCCCTTTGCACAAACACCCATTCTCTGTAAACTGTTTATACCAACGTTTAATACACCACCTATCAGGAGGTTTAACACCATACTTCTTTCGAAATGCACGCTGAACAACTGTCGTCGATTCACTTCTGCCGTACTCAATAACACAAAAAGCTTTCTGTTGAGCAGTCGCCATCTTAGCATCAACTGACGCTGACGCCTAGTCAACAGCGCCTCAAGCGAACAAATGTACAACTAAATGAAACTTTATAGCTCCCTTAATTCGCCGACTGATAGTGCTTAGCTCTGCCTTTTGTCATTGCAGAGTTTTAAATTCCTAAAGTTGTGGTATTCTTTTTGAATCACCCTGTATAAGTTTTTTCCAAAGCAACAGCTTTAATTCTCATTCACTCGATAAAATTTAGATGCCATAAGCACGAATAATATTATTCAATACACTAACTTAAGTATTCGGACATCGCTAAGTAATGCGGAATTGACCACTATATCTCACCAGAGACGATCCCATGGGTATAAAAGGAGAGGGAGAATGGGTCGGTCAGGCCAGCTCAGTGACTTCGAATGTAGGCTTGTCGCTGGATGTCAGTTTTGACCGGCAATCCTGCTAGCGCAATGACTGTGCGCAGGGAATAATACGGAATGGGGTACAGTGGTTACAGTGGTACAGTGGTTGAGCAACTTATGTGCAGTCAACACTACGTGACATTTGTGAAAGGAGCGAGATCACTAGATAGTGGATGAGTGGCAAGAGTGATTTGGAGTGGTGAATCATGCTTACACTCTTTGCCAATGCGACAGAAACGTTTCGCTTTGCCGCATGCATGCATAACGCTACCTGCCATTATGTGGAGTGCCAACAGAAGTACGGATAATGTTGTGGTGTTGTGCGTTCGTTCCTTCGTGGTGCGCTGCTGCTACGGTCGCAGGTTCGAATCCTGCCTCGGACATGGATGTGTGTGATGTCCTTAGGTTAGTTAGGTTTAAGTAGTTCTGAGTCTAGGGGACTGATGACCTCAGATGTTAAGTTCAAATGGCTCTGAGCACTATGGGACTTAACATCTGAGCTCATCAGTCCCCTAGAACACAGAACTACTTAAACCTAACTAACCTAAGGACATCACACACAGCCATGCTCGAGGCAGGATTCGAACCTGCGACCGTAGCAATCGCGCGGTTCCGGACTGAAGCGTAGAACCGCTCGGCCATCGCGGGCGGCAGATGTTAAGACCCATAGTGCTTAGAGCTATTTGAACCATTTTTTTCTTTCGTGGTTATAGTTTCGTCCTGCTATTGCGCTTAAGAAAACGCTACGTGTGGAAGGACATGAAAACATTTTGCAGCTTTTCGTACTGTGTACAGTAGTCGAACAGTTCGGAGATGATGATTGTATCTGCAAGCGGATGATTGCTGTAATAGGATAGTATCTGTGAGATGACTATTTGTGCACAGTCAAATTCCCGAAAATTACTGGCCTGCCCAGAGTTCCGATTTGAGCCCAATGGAAGACCTTTGGGATGAGTTAGAACTTTTCCCTCCAGACTCCAGCGTCCTACATCACTACCTACTATGGTTTCGACAATTGAAGAAGCATGGACTGCCATTCCTCCACAGAAATTAAGACACCTCACTCAAAATCTCCAGAAGCGTTCAAGCCACCAAAAGGGCGAAGCGTCCACACATCTCATGTTCAAGCTGATAAGTATCCGGATCCTTTTGATCAGGTAGTGTACCGATAGCTTACCGTCAACAGAGTATAAAAATCTCAGGTGGCTGGAAGAATTGGGAAAGGATGTTAGAAATCCTCTCTGACGAAAACACAAATGTCAGAGTCAAGGGGGTGACATGGAAGGCAGTCGTACGGCTAGTATTGTTACATGGACGAGAGGTTATGGTCAACAACTGAGAACTCATTGCAATAAACTTGACGTAAATGAGATGAAAATGATGAGATGGATATGTGAAGTCATCAGAAAGGACCGAATTTCAAATGAGACAATACGAGGAACCGTAAAAGTTGCAGAAGTGTGCAACAAAGTGCAGGAGAAAAGACTCCAGTTGTATGGACACGAGGAGAACGATGGAATGCCAAAGGAAGGCCCCAGGCGAAGAGGAAGGGCTAAAAAGAAACCGGTGCACTGTATTTGAGAGGACAAGACAGAAAAGCAAATGACGGAGACGAAATGCAGTACGACGAAAAGTCAAGGAAACCTGCCAGAAATGTCGAACCTGCGCAGGCAGGAGGAGACGAAACAGAAGAAGTATTTATATTACGTTTCTTGTCTTTTGTTAATGTATGCCTTGATTCGTTCCGCATCCCTGAACGTTCGTCCTGGTGATAGGATCGACGAAAAACAATGAGTGAATGAATCAATGGATAATGGATGTCAGACAGTCGAATCTCCTATATGAACCTGGGCGCACTCTTGTTATACTATGACTTCTCACTTTCTGGCCGCGACTGTGTGTGCGGGTCGTGTCCGCTATTGTCGACACTGACAATATGCCATTCTGTCCATAGTTCTAAGAGGCTTGTTTAAGGGTTTGTTACTCTCCCCAGGACGATATCTGTTTTCAGTAGCCTATCCAGAGGACAGCGCTTGACGTAACAGTGTGAACAGTGGCAGCAGGAAATGGCGAATTACTTTGCAATTCGGGAAACGGCTGTCACTCATTTGCAGTGCAAAAATTTTGCATCGAAGAATGTAATTTAAAAAACAATATTGGATCATGCATTCATTGTTTTTGCATTAGCACACAGGATTTCGCTAAGAATAACCAATTCACTATCAAGTAGCGACCTGAGACCTTAATAACGTAAATAACATTTTTTTACCCAATAGTTTAGAAAAATTGCATGCATAGGAAAGAAAATACGCTAATCCAAAGAGATTTTTATTATTTTCACGCAAAAGTAAACATTATCCGAAAAACTAATTACCGAAATAGATGCAGCTTTCCTGCATATACGGAAAAATTTATTATTAACAGGAGCGCAAGAGCTCAATGGGGTTACAAAACACCAGACATATATCCGACAAGCGAAAACTTTACGAGTACCACCAGCTGCGTACCTAAAGCGCTCGCTGGCTACTGCAGCTAAATTCCCGAAAGTACTCGGTTCTCATATGTCAGCAATGAACTCGTAGAAGTCCCCTGTTCTTTTATGTGTACCCGACTCCTTTTCGTTTTCGAGAGCACACTTCTCGATTCGTGTGTGTGTGTGTGTGTGTGTGTGTGTGTGTGTGTGTGTGTGTGTGTGTGTGGTCATCAGTCCCTGAACTTACTACTTAAACTAACTTAACCTCGCTTATGCTAAGAAAAAGCCGAGCGGTTCTAGGCGCTTCAGTCTGGAACCGCGCTGCTGCTACGGTCGCAGGTTCGAATCCTGCCTCGGGCAGGTTAGTTCGGTTTAAGTAGTTCTAAGTCTAGGGGACTGATGACCACAGATGTTAAGTCCCATACTGCTCAGACCCATTTGAACCATTTGCTAAGAAAACACACACACACACACACACACACACACACACACACACACACACACACACACACACATGCCAGAGGGAGGACGCGAACCTCCGGCGGGAGTGGCCGCGCAATCCGTGCATCGCGCCTCAAACCACGCGGCCACTGCGCGCGGCTATCGATTCCTTAATCTCGATTCTGCCCGCCACTAGTCTGCTGCTTCGCCATGAATTCCGAATTTTCTCCTCACCACTCTCGAAGCGTGATTTTTGTTAGTGGAGTCTTTACTCCCGAAAGAACCAGAAGTTGCAAGGTACCATGAAACGACAAATGGCTGGAGATTAGAAAGCTTGGCGAACAACTGAAGTTCCACTTTTCTACAAGAAATGGCTGGGGCAACGACGAAGAACTGGACGCTGTCGTGATACTACGGGCTCTTAGGCAAATTACATCATTTGCAAATTACATCAATTGCTCTTAGGCAAATTACATCACCGAGACGGAGAAAAACCTTTCAGAAGCACTTTTTTGCCACAGTTTATACACCTGGTGCCTATCCGTGATGTGCAATTTAAAGACGACTCAGCACCACCTGGAATTTCCTTCGGTCTTGTTGCGCATATTTCCGGAACGCGGTAGGGGAACACTTCCAATAACTAAGCTTCTGTAAGTCGGCTGTTCCTGTATCTCCTGAAACGGTCCTCCTGCTCGTCATTAGTCCCATTCGCGGTCGCGGCCAGAATACACACACTGTTAAGTCCCCTTTACAGCGAAGCGATCACGAGCGAATACAAGCGAATGGGCAATCGCAAGCAATGCGCAAAGTGTTCGCTTGCGCGCGCTGCCGCTGACTTGTACCTGCGAATAACGTATGTAGCGTATGACAAGCACAGTAGTATTTTACGTATGTCATACAAAAAGGTCTCCGCTCGGCGTGCTGTGAAGAAATAAATTCGCAGTCGCGTGAAAATTTGCACATAGGCGCTTATTCAAAAAATTCGCGACAGGATGAAATGCCAGTGTTGTGAGAATCACGCCATAAAAAGTAATGGGTCCTTTTTTGTTATGTTTTCTCTCGTCGGCATGTCTCGTTTATTACTCGGCATATCTGTGGGGCAGAGGACACGGCAGCGCGAACAGACACTATACTGTACACGTGGCTGCCACAATATTGCTCCCAGCAGGGGAGAAGGGCCGAGGGATCTCTGACAGAGGGTGTGGCTTTGTAGATCGATTTGTGAGGCCCCCTGCCGGCCAGGTCTACGCTCCGCTAAGCACACTGCGCCAGCCTGTTCTGTTTTTAGACCTTTCGTTCGTATAGGGAAATGTCGCTCTCACGTCGAAATCATCGTCAGTATGAAATCGCTGGCTGTTGTCTACGTTAACGTGGGTTTCACTTTATATGGGGAGAACCTAAACCTAATAATATTTTCTGACTATTTTGGTGTGAAGAACCTGTGGTGTCTCCAGTGGCTCGTTACGGATTTCTTACAAATTATCATTCTATATGTATTGCACTAAAAAGATTTTTGCTAATGTTGACAGTATGTCCTGCGTGTCTTGTTGGAAACAATATTGTTTCATTCTATCACGCTACTTGCAGTTGACAACAATATTGTCCGCTTCATTCTAGTATTCAGTGCTGCTCAGGTCTGTCTCGACTTTTTTTTTTCCTCCCACCTCGTATAAGGGTTCACTCAATGCTATAGGAGTGCGGCACAACGACACTATTACGAGCTGTTCCCGCACAGACAGCAATCTGTGGAGTCTTATACCACGGGCGGAAGGGAGAGGATGTTGTTATGGGTGGCCGGTATCCTCTTTCTACAACACAAATGCACACGTCGATTAATACGGTTCTTTATTTACAAGAATAGGAAGTTGATTATCTTGAACAGAGTCCATGTGTCGTGGTACAAGCTCAGTAATAATGCCCGAGGAAGGACTCGGACCTCCGACGGGGGGAGTCGCGCGGACCGCGACAATGCGCGGCTACACCGCGCGGTACACATCATGTCTAATATGTAACGCTAACAAGCGCAGACAATATCGGTAATCTTGCTATTACCAACTTTAATCTCGCTGGTAGTCTCTATATGGTCGCTATACGAGGTGTGGCTAGAAAAAAACCGGACTAGTACTGGTGAAACAATAAAACGAATGCAATAAGGCTGAAAGTCGCGTGGCCTGTCACGTGACTCTCGCTCCGCCTACTGCTAGAGTTTCATCTGCCTCCTGCACTCAGTCTGCCCGTGGCGTCTGTTTTAAGTAGTTGACGTTTTGTCTGTGCGTCGGAAAATGTTGAGTGTACAGAAAGAACAGCGTGTTAACATCAAATTTTGTTTCAAACTAGGAAAATCTGCAAGTGAAACGTTTGTAATGTTACAACAAGTGTACGGCGATGATTGTTTATCGCGAACACAAGTGTTTGAGTGGTTTAAACGATTTAAAGATGGCCGCGAAGACACCAGTGATGACACTCGCACTGGCAGACCATTGTCAGCAAAAACCGATGCAAACATTGAAAAAATCGGTAAACTTGTTCGACAAGATCGCCGTTTAACAATCAGAGCAGTGTCTGAGTTAACAGGAGATGACAAGGAAAGTGTTAGGCAGATTCTTCATGAAAGTTTCAACATGAACAAAGTGTGTTCAAAAATGGTTCCAAAGTGTCTCACAATTGAACAGAAGGAACGCCGAAGAATGATTTGTTCTGACATCCTGGAAAACATTGAAAGTGATCCCACCTTCTTACAAAATGTTATTACTTGCGATGAATCGTGGTTTTTTACTTACGATCCCGAAACTAAACGCCAATCGATGCATTGGAGAACTCCTGGTTCTCCACGACAAAAAAAAAAAAAAAAGCACGAATGTCAATATCGAAATTCAAGGCAATGATCATTGTTTTTTTTGACATCAAAGGGATTGTGCACATTGATTGGGTACCAGAGGGACAAACAGTGAATCAGCATTACTACATTAGCGTCCTGGCTACCCTACGTGAGCGAGTACGGAGAAAACGGAACGATTTGTGGAGAAAAAAGTCATGGATCCTTCACCAAGACAATGCCCCAGCTCACAGTGCGTTGTCAGTGAAGACGTTTTTGGCAAAACACAACATTCCCATCTTAGATCATCCACCCTACTCACCTGATTTGGCCCCCTGTGACTTTTTTCTTTTCCCTAAAGTCAAGTCAGCTTTGAAAGGAACTAGAATTGAGACTGTTGCAGCAGTAAAAGAAAAAGCGACGGAAGTAATGTATGGACTTACCGAAAATGATCTGCAGCATTGCTATGAACAGTGGAAAATTCGTATGGAGCGGTGTAGAGACCGAGGAGGAGAGTACATTGAAGGAGATAACATGAAATTGTAAATAATTGTAAATAAATGTTTTTTCCAGCATCAGTCCGGTTTTTTTCTAGCCGCACCTCGTACACTGTCACAGCCAGAGTGAGCCAGTGAGCTAACGACTGAGACCCTCCCGTCAGTGGCGGCGATCTAAATACTTGCTGTCGAGAGGGCGTTGGCGGCCAGTTGCTTGTCGGTGTGTCTTCGGCCTCTCTCCTGATAGGCGTGCTTGATCCAGCACCTGCTATCGATAATCGCGCTACATCTTTGTCGGCCAGAAAATAAATAGCAATTACATTATCACTCTCCAAAGACTGAGAAAATATCCCTGAACAACCTACGAATTTTTTCGTGTTGATTTCGGGTTCACTGTGAATCACCCTTGCAGGGAAGCAGATGTGTCCAATAATTAAGTGAAATATGCGAAACATAATCATTCAGCAAAAGTATACGCCAACGCTATTGTCAACATGTAGGGTCTATATAAAATTCAGGTAGGAGAAATAAAAATTTTGAGGTTTGCTGATGACATAATAATTCTGTCAATGACGGATAGTGCCTAGGAAGAGCAACTGAACAGAACGAACGTTGTCTTGAAAAGAGCTTACGAGACGAGCCCCAACAAAAGTAAGACACTACAGAGTTTAGCTGAATTAAATCAGACGACGCTGGGAAAATTATATCTGGAAATGAGACACTAAAAGTAGAAGAGTTATGGTACGTGAGTGACTGAAGTAGAACTGATACAAAATCTAGATTGGCAACTGCTACAGACAGTTTCTGAAAAAGACAAATGGATTACACGAAATATAAAGTAACACAACAGTAGGTCTTTTCTAAAAGTATTTGTCGATAACGAAGAGGTACTGAATCGGGCTGGGGAGAAAGATCTTTATGGCAAATCTGACCAAAAGAAGTGGTAGTTTGATAAGATACATCCTGAGACACCAAGGGATTGTCATTTTGTTAACTATTTGCAGTATGGAGGTAAAACATTGTACGAGACCAAAGCCTGTCTCCAGTAAACAGGTATGTAAGTTGCGGTAGGTAGACAGAGATGAAGGGCCTCGCACAGGATAGAGTAGCGTGCAGAGGTGCATTAAACCTATCTCGGACTTAAGACCGCAACAACGTGTGGTTGGTGAGGACTCCTCTTAGATTCTGCGTGCCGCGAGTGTATCAGCCGATTGCACTGAAGGTCCCTGGAACCGCAGTTCGCTGACGATGCATGAGAAGCCGTTGCCACAGCTTGTCTGAGGCATCTTGTCGACGAAAGTCCTCATGCAATGTTCACTTCAACAAAACTCTATTCGTTATTTCATTAGGTTTGTGCCACAACCTTTCTTCTATCACTAATAACGGCACATTGATTTCTGTCATCTAGTATCACTGCTAATTGTCTTATACTCCCGTACTCCCTGTGGTGTATGGGCAAGTATCGTCGTTGGACGATCTAAGGGAAACTTGCTGTATTGAATGGCCGCTCTCTTTTAAATATGGATAAATGTAAGGTAATTCCTATAACAAAGAGAAAGAAGCTGATAGCATTTGGCTACAAGATTAGTCGTGAACACTTCGAGTACGACAAATCATGTGGTAAAATTGGAAATTTGTGGTAAGATCTTATGGGACGAAACTGCTGAGGTCATCGGTCCCCAAGCTTACACACTACTTAATCTAACTTAAACTTACTTACTCTAAGGTCAACACACACACACACGCACACATGCCCGAGGGAGGACTCGAACCTCCGACGGGTGGAGGTCGCGCAGACCGTGACAAGGCGCCTCAGACCACGCGGCTACCCCGCGCGGTACACATCATGTCTAATATGTAACACTAATAAGCGCTATGGAATGGAATGCTCAGCATTAGGGAAGGCGAATTATTATTATTTCTTATTGTGTTGCCACAATTCTGTTCTAGTGCTGTCCCGTCAAGCAAGTGCATAATTTGATACCACTAGGGCGCAAATTGCCACACATTTTATTGAACAACAGCAAGAAAAACTTTCCTGCTATCGTCAATGTTTGAGCCGTTACAACATCCCAACACTTATCAGAGACGCACCGTTGGGATTGTTACAGGTCAGCTCATACGAAAGTGTACCACAAATGCCTGGGGGACTTAAATGGAATCCTTGTAAGAAATGTAACGTAGTTCTCTCTGTTGGGTAAATTTGGAGAACCTATTTGAAAAAGACCACTATGCTGTCACCATCTTGTATGTATCGTAGGGTTCATGAGACTAAGGGAGAGGAGTTAGGGCACATACAGTCAGTCTCCCCACCGTTACGTGCTCCGTTTCATCCAAGTGCGCAGACGGGAACGCGTCCAGTCACTGGCTAGACGCGATGATACACGCACGCACCCTGGACTATCACGTCAGAGTAGGGCGGGGAGAAAATGGTATAGGTGGGGGGGGCAGGGGGGGGGGCGAGGGAGTGACGGGGCGTCGCACAAATCTCGCCCTTTCCCTCACCCTACGCTAGGGGTGCGTCGCGAGATTGCGACCTGACAATTATTGCACCACAGCCGATCGATCTGCCGCCAGCGGCGCTGGGCGGTTCCCCCTCGGATGGTGGACCCTCTCACCCCTTTCTCCGTGGGGGACACACTGACACCATTCATCCCGGCTTCGTAGCGGCTCGTGAAAAGTACGAACCTGCAATCCCCGAAAATCACACAGTCAGGCAAAAAAGACCACTGTGCGACTAAATCCTATACAGCAGCAGTTACTGTTCTCTTGTCTGTTTCGTGTAATGTCCGGCTTTTTATACTTTCTGTCTTTACGGTATCTCCTTCTACTTACTGTTCTTTGTTATATGACAGACGGATTTATTACCTGCATTCCCCAAAATACAATGTCCTATGCCCTCAGAGAGTGATAATTCACAGGTAGTGTGTATATAAACTGCAGTATCTTTATGGGAAACTTAATCCACTAATAGCGTATGAAAAGATTAGAAGTGAAGTTCCTCTCTGTAGCTGCTGCTTCCTTAAGACCGAAGACTGGTTTGATGCAGTCCTCCACGCTGGTCTATCTAGTGCAAGTCCTGTTAGCTCTGAATTATTAGTGCACCCTAGATGCAAGGTTGCTGCCTTCTTCTTCTTATCCTCGTGCCTTTCTCCCGCACCTGCGCAGGGTTGGCATGGTTAGTTACGAATTTTGCACGGTTAATTTAAGATGTGACACCTACACCACTAAATAACAAACGTAAAAAAAACCTATTGTTTAGGTAATTATTACGGCCCCTCATAGCTTTTACTGGAGGCGTTAACAACGCAAATACAGTAATGTGTGGGAGATCCCGAAGGCAGACTCAGCTGCCTGAATTGTGTTTTCTATCCTTCGCACTCAAAGGCACCTTTCCGTCGTGAAGTGTGAGTGTTGCGTGTTGCCTAAGTGTAGCTGCTAGTTGTAGGTGACTGATGGATGTAGGTGTAGTGAAGTGCCATATACTGCATGTCTTGGATGATGATGATAAGAGAAGGGACGGGTTGAACCCCCTGCCGGCACGTAGCCAACTCCTCCACCGGCCCGAGCTTAATTATCCCCATCCAACGAACGGCTCACCATCACCAGGCCTACATGTCCTCACTTCACGAGACATTACGGAGAGGTTTGGAATTTAATCCACGATACTGGCGCATTGACTGGTGATTGTGGACTAGGTGCCAACACTGCTCCTGTCCATTATGTCATGGAGATAAAGGGAAAGCCGGCAACAGCACGCAGCATACCCGGACAGTCACCCACCCAAATATTGTCCTCACCTGACGGTGCTCAACTTCGGTGATGTGGCGGGAACCGGTGCTCAACACGGTCGGGCCAGGCCAGTACTTGGATGGGCCACCGTTCGGATACGCCGCGCCCTGTTGGCAGTTTTCCCTTTACGTTCACAGCAGAGGGGGCAGAAGGGGTGGTGGCGTTAAGGGGACCTGGACGTGAACGGCTGCATTTTTATACCTCGCTCTCAGTCCACATTAATCTTTACCTACAATTCTGAGGAAGTTGTGTTTTTTTACCAACAATCAATGGCACTAACTCAAGCTGTAAAAGGAAATTTATTGGAACATCTGTTATAGTGACTAGAATACTTTCTTTCAAATTCTGAAGGTGGCAGGGGTAAAATACAGGGAGCGAAATGCTATTTACAATTTGTACAGAAACCAGATGGCAGTTATAAGAGTCGAGGGGCATGAAAGGGAAGCAGTGGTAGGGAAGGGAGTGAGACAAGGTTGTAGCCAATTCCCGATGTTATTCAATCTGTATATTGAGCAAGCAGTAAGGAAAACAAAAGAAAAATTCGGAGTATGAATTAAAATCCATGTAGAAGAAATAGAAACTTTGAGGTTCGCCGATGACATTGTAATTCTGTCAGAGACAGCAAAGCACTTGGAAGAGCAGTTGAACGGAATGGACAGTTTCTTGAAATGAGGTTATAAGATGAACATCAAGAAAAGCAAAACGAGGATAATGGAATGTAGTCGAATTAAGTCGGGTGATGATGAGGGAATTAGATTAGGAAATGTGACACTTAAAGTAGTAAATGAGTTTTGCTATTTGGGGAGCAAAATAACTGATGATGGTCGAAGTAGAGAGGATATAAAATGTAGACTGGCTATGGCAAGGAAAGCGTTTCTGAAGAAGAGAAATTTGTTGACATCGAGTATAGATTTAGGTCTCAGGAAGCCTTTTATGAAAGTATTTGTATGGAGTGTAGCCATGTATGGAAGTGAAACATGGACGGTAAATAGTTTGGACAAGAAGAGAATAGACGCTTTTGAAATGTGGTGCTACAGAAGAATGCTGTAGATGGGTAGATCACATAACTAATGAGGAAGTATTGAATAGGATTGGGGAGAAGAGAAGTTTGTGGCACAACTTGACCAGAAGAAGGGATCGGTTGGTAGGGCATGTTCTGAGGCATCAAGGGATCACCAGCGTGGAGGGTAAAAATCGTAGGGGGAGACTAAGAGATGAATACACTAAGCAGATTCAGAAGGATGTAGGTTGCAGTAGGTACTGGAAGATGATTCTTGCACAGGATAGAGTAGCATGGAGAGCTGCATCAAACCAGTCTCAGGACTGAGGACCACAACAACAACAACTGTTATAGTTTAAGAATTACAATATTTTGTCAAATAGATGTTTATATAATACACGTTCCCAGTCTGGTACCGTTTTCTGGTCCATCATCAGTGTAATAGCATTCAAACTGTGGCAGGCTGCTGCTGATGTTCATCTTATATCCTCCCTTCAAGACACTGTCCATTCCGTTCAACTGCTCCTTTGCTGTCTCTGACAGAATTACAATGTCATCAGCGAACCTCAAAGTTTTTATTTCTTCTCCATCGATTTTAATAATAAATTTTTTGAAACGGGATGAAATTGTGTTTCAGATGGTGACAAAAAAATGTTTTCGAAAATTTTAGTCACTTCACGTCGAGGTCCCCGTAAGTCTGGTCACCTGTGTTGGCCCTATGTCCTGCACATAAGGAATATGGAACAAAATATGCATAGTTCACCAGAAGATGATGGTACTGGAGATCATCTAAACATTGCGCTATTTCGACGAACTCATCCAGTTAGAAACCTCAGAAATTTGTATCAGTTCAGCTCACCGAGAAATACGAACAGATCCTCTTGGTATGGCACAAAAAAGGCAGTACACAGTGGTGTATTTTGAATCCTTCTTCATTCTTGCAGAACTGTGGACTGGACGTCGATCCTACGTCTGGTAAACGAAAGTGGATCCTCTACCTGGTAACCAGACATGGAAGCAGTACCACCTCGATGGAGGAAGTGACCTGTTGAGTGCCAAAGTACGAAACCGCAGTGTGTTGTATAGTGTCTGAACGACGTAAAGCCGTCGGCACACGGACCGTGCTGTCGAACGTTAACATTGAGCGTGCCAAGTTCAACGTGCTGCTGAACGCTCAGGAACGATGCGACTTGTGCATACGGTACGTGGGCCCCAACGTCGTATATGCAATTCCAACGCACTCCAGCGGCAGTTGAGGGATATTTCTAGTTCGTAAATCACACTGTTTCCTCAACGGGCCAGCGTAAAATTCCCACGTTAGCTCTATTAAAACGCACATTTCCTGTATCGTCCACGAAAAGGAAAGCACTATGTCCAATCAATAAGGACACAGGCTTATAAAACTTCCATTACAAACAGTGCGGTACAAATTTGGGATACTTCTCCGCATAAGAATAATAAATAATGTTTATTATTTCATCATTCCCACATTTTAGTAAAACCCCTAGGTCAGTCTTTCTTGATCACTGTTCCTACCCAGTAGCAGAATCTTTGCAACATGTGAATTACGAAGCGTAAAAGAAAAAGGAGCAAAATGTCTTTATACAAGTAGTGCAAGCTGTCTAGTAGATTTAGCCAAACGAACAAAGTCACCACTCAAAAACTAATGTTTAGATAGCATCAAATACTATAGCATATACTTATATTAAACTAATAATGAAGTACCAGAACCTAATAAAAACGCGAATGTTAGGAAAAAAAATTTGGAAGCGTTAGGACGCGAACCACAGCCTCAACGAATACTAATATTATTTTACCACTTACTGAAAATGTTAATCGTAGATAATTGTGTTACTAACTGAAATTTAATTATAAGAAATTGTACCAAGAAAAATGCGTTTTGGGTGGATCTTCAGTGTGTCGCTGCCTTCAAATAGCGTACTCTCAAAACACGCAAGTTACAATAATTTTTTACCACGAATATGATGTTTCTCATTATTTTATTGGAACGAATCACACAGTTAACAACAGATTTTCCAGTGATTCTCAATTTGCTGGTGCTGAGAAACGGCATATATACATATAGGCTTGAAATGGATACAAATATGGCGCCTCACAACTCTGTACTGAAAGACGGCGTGCGTGTGACGTAGGCGGCGTTGTGCCATCTCATTGGTCAACGCTCAGGCGCGCGCTCAGGATATCTGACATGCCAGATATTGCTCTGCACGTTCGGAAAGACTCCCGAGCGTGCTATTCCACGCTATGACGTCAGAAACTCGGCACGCTCAACGCTCAGATGCACGGTCCGTGTGCCGACGGCTTAAGGCTTGTGCGTGACGCTGCCGCCGTGCGTGGCGAAGTGCAGCAGCTGCACCGTTACGTTACGCTGGCGTGACACAGCGGCTGGACGCCGGCCAGGCTGTGTGTGTGTGTAACGGAGCCGAGCGGCAGCGGGGAAAGGGCGCGGTGGGGCAGGCGCGGCCTTGGCGCTGGCGCTGGTTGCACAAGGTTGCCCGGCAACCGGGCACGCCGAGCAGACGAGCGGCGCACCTGTCGCCAAACAGGAAGCACCAACCTGAGCGAGCACCTGCAGCTGCACAGCTGACGGGGCACGCCTCCGTCCCTACCACCGGGACAGCGCCTTCTGGACGAAGTTCGGGGCGTTTAGCACAATGATGGGATACCGTGAAGGACGGTGTCTGTGGCTGGGCCAAATAGCCCTTCTCTCTTTCTCTCTGCATGACATTAATCCCGTTTGCTCATTCAGACTGCATTTCGCGAACTGATTTATTTACACTGCCTGACACAAACCAGTGAAGCGTCAAAAAGGGGAGGAGGAAACTAAACGGAACTTACAGTGATCATAGCGTATGTGATGTCATTTCGGCGATTACAAAATCGATTCAAATTTACTAAGAGCTTGGCAGAATGAGGCCACTAATCAGTATGGGTTTGCGCCTCCTCTGGCCGGGATGCATGCAATGATTCAGATGAGAAGCGTGTCATAAATCCATTGTATCCTCTCCTAAGACAATCTGGTTCAAAACTATTGTTAACTGGTTCCTTGCATCATGGATACTGGCACTGCGACGGAGTGGACGTTTGAGCTGATCCCACAGATGTTCTTTCGGGGCAGATCTGGGGATCTTGCTGGCCACAGTAGTAGCTCAACAGTTCATAGAGAAAGACGCCATGTGTGCATGAGCATTGTCCCGTTGAAAAATGGAACTACGATAGTGTCGCATGAGAGGTAACACATGAGGGCGCAGCATGTCCGTGACGTACCGGTTGTCCCCTCAGAGTTCCTTCAGTCACAAATAGGCGTGACCTGAAGTCCCACTCGACGACTCCAACCACCATGACGCCACAATGGGGCCTCTCCCCAGCACGCTACCACACTCGCCGACGATTCATCGCTCAACTGCAAGTCATCGCTGAACACAATGCGATGCCATTCATAGCCGGCCGTAGTGGCCGAGCGGTTCCAGGCGCTACAGTTGAGGACCGCGCGACCGCTACGGTCGCAGGTTCGAATCCTGCCTCGGGCATGGATGTGTGTGATGTCCTTACGTTAGTTAGGTTTAAGCAGTTCTAAGTTCTGGGGCACTGATGACCTCGGAAGTTAAGTCCCATAGTGCTCAGAGCCATTTGAACCATTTTTGATGCCATTCATCAGCAGTCCATGTTTCCCGGTCGCGGCACTACACCAAACTCAGCCGTTTGGTTCAGGTCTTAAAGGCATCTTACGTATGGGACGGTAATCCCCTACTGCCGCTACTACCTGCCTTCGACCAATGTTTTTCGAACACAGTCTGCAGGGAGTCCATTACTTGTTCTCGAATGGCAGACGCAGGTGAACACAGGTAACGATGGGCTTCGTCCACAATACGGCGATCCTCCCTTGACGTGGACGACTGGAGCGTTGACAGGTATGCCTGGCCTCATGTTCCCATGCAGTCCAACATCGGGCCAGTGTCACATATGAATGCCCCACAAACATGGAGATTGTGCGATTCGACCAGTTGGCCAAATGGAGACAGACAGTGAGGCCCCTTTCAAACGGTTAGGTGCTGATAATGACGTCTCGTACAAGTGTGCCTCATCTCCGTGTCCTTCAAAGCGAACAATCAATATACGACGCTATTCGCGCCCTAACATACCTGGTAACGACATAAAAAACAAACAACACTAACGCACCATGGAGGAAGTTCTACCTGTCACTCTAATGATTTATGTACTCGCTGATTTTTTGCTTATGCACCGACTTACGTTTTACCGCAGTAAGACAATACAGACCCAATCTGCACGCTTATAATCGGGACCTTAGTGTGTGTATAAATAAACTAGATTCTGCTATTTGGTCAAAAACTGACATTTATAGAGGCCAGGGTTGTGTGCAAAATAAAGATGGTTTTTGAAAAGGAGAAGACAGGAACCAGCCACTACTAGTAATTCTATTGTTTATACAGTTAGCGCCGTTACCAGTTTTATCTTCAGACAGCTCTCCACGTTTAAATTTACGTTTACAGTTCTTCACAATGTCGGCCGTTTTCTCCCCGTTAAAGCCAAGGTTCCTTGGGTTTGTGGTGCTATACAGCACGAAAATATATGAGAAACGGCCTGTATAACTGCAACTCTACGAATGAAAACAATGTAAACAAATCTCTTAAGGTAGAACTGTTTTCGTCATGTTGTTGTTGTTGTGGTCTTCAGTCCTGAGACTGGTTTGATGCAGCTCTCCATGCTACTCTATCCTGTGCAAGCTTCATCATCTCCCAGTACTTACTGCAACCTATATCCTTCTGAATCTGCTTAGTGTATTCATCTCTTGGTCTCCCTCTACGATTTTTACCCTCCACGCTGCCCTCCAATGCTAAATTTGTGATCCCTTGATGCCTCAAAACATGTCCTACTAACCGGCCCCATCTTTTTGTCAAGTTGTGCCACAAACTCCTCTTCTCCCCAATTCTATTCAATACCTCCTCATTAGTTATGTGATCTACCCATCTAATCTTGAGCATTCTTGTGTAGCACCACATTTCGAAAGCTTCTATTTTCTTCTTGTCCAAACTATTTATCGTCCACGTTTCACTTCCATACATGGCTACACTCCATACAAATACTTTCAGAAACGACTTCCTGACACTTAAATCTATACTCGATGTTAACAAATTTCTCTTCTTCAGAAACGCTTTCCTTCCCATTGCCAGTCTACATTTTATATCCTCTCTACTTCGACCATCATCAGTTATTTTACTCCCTAAATAGCAAAACTCCTTTACTACTTTAAGTGTCTCATTTCCTAATCTAATTCCCTCAGCATCACCTGATTTAATTCGACTACATTCCATTAGCCTCGTTTTGCTTTTGTTGATGTTCATCTTATATCCTCCTTTCAAGACACTGTCCATTCCG
Organism: Schistocerca nitens; assembly: GCF_023898315.1. NCBI lineage: Eukaryota > Metazoa > Arthropoda > Insecta > Orthoptera > Acrididae > Schistocerca > Schistocerca nitens. Next base: position 439,563,581 of record NC_064622.1, on the reverse strand, counting down.
TTCAACTGCTGTTCCAAGTCTTTTGCTGTCTCTGACAGAATTACAATGTCATCGGCGAACCTCAAAGTTTTTATTTCTTCTCCATGGATTTTAATACCTACTACGAATTTTTCTTTTGTTTCCTTTACTGCTTGCTCAATATACACATTGAATAACATCGGGGAGAGGCTACAACCCTGTCTCACTCCCTTCCCAACCACTGCTTCCCTTTCATGTCCCTCGACTCTTATAACTGCCATCTGGTTTCTGTACAAATTGTAAATAGCCTTTCGCTCCCTGTATTTTACCCCTGCCACCTTTAGAATTTGAAAGAGAGTGTTCCAGTCAGCATTGTCAAAAGCTTTCTCTAAGTCTGCAAATGCTAGAAACGTAGGTTTGCCTTTCCTTAATCTTTCTTCTAAGATAAGTCGTAAGGTTAGTATTGCCTCCAACATTTCTACGGAATCCAAACTGATCTTCCCCGAGGTCCGCTTCTACTAGTTTTTCCATTCGTCTGTAAAGAATTCGCGTCATAAGTAAGCTAAAACAGTTTTACCTCAGAGATTTCTTTATATTATTTTTGTGGTTTTTATAGCGTTTTCAGCTTAAGGCACCCCCCCCCCCCCCACGGAACGTTCGGCACAAGGGGGAAAAAAACGCCGAAAACTAATGTAAACAACGATAAATGTAATACTAGGGTGAACAGCTTGGCGATAAACCCATCGGACTGAAACCTGTATCGTCGCTATGTGTGAAATAAATAGCATTATAAACAATGGCTGGTTGCTGTATTCTTCTTTGCAAGAATCTACTTGGGTTTAGAATCTAGTGTATTCCTCGATAGAGGAAGAGACGAAGAAGGTGAAGGTGAGGCTATGGATGAACGCATTATGCACACTGAAATGCATTTATCTCTTAGTAGAGAATAAAGGACAAAATTCGGCTGGCCACATCTGGCCACACTCGCGCGAAGAATGAGAACGATCATCAGGAATAAAGTGAACGGAAAAACAGAAACACAAAAATTCTTACAATCAATTCCTGAAAGTTAACTGAAAGCGAACGATACGTAACGCAATTGTAATTATGTAAAATAGTAGTTAGTTTCTAGCAACTAACGTGTCACTAATAGAGTGGGCTTACATATGTGATATGTTTCGTGTTTTGTAAATACAACAGGTAATAGTTTCCGTTAGACAATATATGTATTTTGCACTATCCGCGATTTTCGGTTATCCGTACAGCCTCGTGTCCACATTGACCGGGACAATCGGGAGTCTGCTGTACGGTATTTATCACTTTCCTGTCTACGACGCTTAAAAACTGTCTTCTTTGTGTTTTCGTTTTTCAAGCGGTAGTGCTCTTGTCGGAATATGGAAAATCATATTCCCATTATTCTAAGTGAACGCTAAAAATAACCTATTTCATCTCTACAAGTGGACGACGGTTTCCTTATCAGAAATAGGTGAAAGGTGGGTCACGAAAGGCATTGATGTACTTCTTTACCCTAATCAATTTCTTGTTTTTCTTCTTCTTCTTCCTGTCCACCGTAAAGGGGTCGTCGCGGGGTTTGCTACTGTGTTACGGATACTTTGTTTCATCAGCAGAAAATTGGTTGTTTGAACCTTGAAGTTGGTTCGAAACACACAATGGAGCCGCAATTCATCTTCAACATTATAATAGATGAAGTTCTAAAAGCAGTCGAAGGAGAGGACCCAGCACCTAATGCCTCACTTTATGTCGCTGGTGTAGTAGTGTGGGACGCGACGGAAGTGAAAGTGCAAAGCAAACTAGATACTGGGCATGAAGAAAACGAAAACAACTGGCTTGGTGTTGTGTAGGAACTCCCCAACAGGCCATGTAAGAATTGGAGATAAGGAGACTGGATAACTTCCAGTACTCGTGTAATATCGTTTCCTCAGACAAGAAAATATATGAAGAAAGGAAGAGTGAATATAAGGTCCCATTGTCGACGAGGTATTGAGAAGAAATGCGCAATCTAAGACTGAGGGAGGATGTGAGAGGAAACTGGCGTGTCCTTCTCAAAGGAGCTATTCACCATTAGTCAGGCCATGGGAGATCTAGATCTGAATAGCCTGATGGGAACTACAAGCTTCGTCATTCCGAATACAAGTGGAGCGTCGTACGTATGCGACATCTAGTTTGGTACAAATGAAGACATTGGAAACAGAATACAGAAAGTTTCAAGATTCGACCATGCAGTGCGTCAGACAGTTTGGTATACAATATTTCCACAGACATCTAAGATGTACAAAACAAGCGTACTACCTATATTAATATACAGGATAGGAACAGCAACAGTTGTCAGACCGAACAAAGAGAGTCTGCAAACAACGAAAATGAAGTTCAAGTCTTGCAATCAGAAAACAAAATCGGACAAAATAAGGAATGAGAAACTTTGACAACGGCTAGGATTAGATGTAAGTCTGCCGGAGAGCTATGCAGTGCGTATGAAGAGGGTCGCTTTCCGTAGGACCCCTCGGGCTTGCTTTGACTGAAATGCCTTAAGCCATCGGCACAGGCCGTGCTGTCGAACGTCAACGTTGAGCGTGCCAAGTTCAACGTGCTGCTGAACGCTCAGGAACGATGCGACTTGTGCATACGGTACGTGGGGCCCCAACGTGGTATACGCGATCGCAACGCACTCCAGCGGCAGTTGAGGGATGTTTCTAGTTCGTAAATCACACTGTTTACTCGACGGGCGCGCGTAAAATTCCCACGTTAACTCTGTTAAAACGCACATTTACTCCATCGCCCACGAAAAGGAAAGTACCATGTCCAATCAATAAAGACACAGGGTTATAAAACTTCCATTACAAACAGTGCGGTACAAATTTGGAATACTTCTCCGCATAATATAAACATTATTTCATCGCTCCCACATTTTAGTAAAACCCCAAGGTCAGTCTTACTTAATCACTGTTCCTGCCCAGTAGCGAGAATCATTGTAACATGTGAATTAGGAAACGTAAAAGAAAAAGGAGCAAAATATCTTTATACCAGTAGCGCAAGCTGTCCTGTAGATTAAGCCAATCAAACAAAGTCAAAAAGGGGAACTTATATTTCCATAACATCAAATATTATAGCATATACTTATATTAAACTAATAATAAAGTATCAGAACCTAATAAATACGCAAATGTTAGGAAAAAAAAACATTGGAAGTCATAGGACGCGCACCACCGCCTAAATGTAAACACTTTATCAGACAGCAACGCTACTCATTACGCTAAATCAACATCAGACCCATGGGACCTTAACATACTGCTAAAAATATTAATCGTAGAAAATTGTGTTACTAACTGAAATTTAATTATAACAAATTGTACCAAGAACAGTTTTGGGTGGATCTTCAGTGTGTCGCTGCCTTCAAATAGCCTAGTCTCATAATACGCAATTTAGAATAATTCTTTTGCCACGAATATGGTGTTTCTCATCATTTTATTGGAACGAATCACACAAGTAACAACGAGTTTTCTAGTGATTCTCAATTTGCTGGTGCTCAGAAACGGCATATATATACACATAGGCTTGAAATGAATGCCAATATGGCGCCTCACAACTCTGTGCTGAAGAGAGACGGCGTGCGTGTGACGTAGGTGGCGTTTGGCCACCTCATTGGTCAACGGTCAGACGCACGCTCAGAATATCTGACATGCCCGATACTGCTCTGCACATTCGGAAAGACTCCCGACCGTGCTATTCCACGCTATGACATCAGAAACTCGGCACGCTCAACGTTCGGATGCACGGTCCGTGTGCCGACGGCTTTAGGGAGAACACCTAGAACGAGACTTCGTCGAGGCTGGGAGAGGCAGATCCTCAAAATTCGAAGTACCACCTGGCATCATATAAACGAGCAACAACGGCTTCAGGACGAGATAAGTAGGAGGAGGCTTAGCTACAACCGTGTCCGGCATGCTGGAGCAGAAAGATAATGATGATGCCTTTCCAGACGTAACGGAACCTATTAAAGGCTTTATTATAACGAAGTATGCGATACCCTCCTAATTCAACCAGTTTAACTAGCAATTATGATAATAGAAAAGTAATTGTGCATGTTAGCAATGATTGCACCACATGTCTACATAAACAGTCAACCCATTAAAATATGATTGATTACTGACAGACACAAAAGTTAACATCACTTGAAGACTGATACAGCAGATGTCATTATGTAAAAACACTATATTCAACTGAAATAATTAATATGAAATACGAATAATATTGGTCAACTTACGTATTTTGGATATGCTTAAATAAAAATTACCCAGTGAAACCTATTGATTCACCAGGACTGTTTTCACTCACTATTCACGTAAACACATCAATTTTAAACGAGAACCACTGTAGTTTTTAAAAATTCGTGTTATTTACTTATCTATGCAAATGAGAAACGTCAATAGATGCACCTTTGAAAAACGGCCTTGTTGCAACAAAGAATTGTTCTGACAAGTTGACAAATCTGCCTGTCATTTTAGTGACCTGTTAAATTATGTCACTCGACGTAAATTAATAACTTTTTTGCGCAAATTACGATAACAGATGGATGCGTGACTTGTAAACCTCTTCTTATTAGTTCTCTGACGAAGTTATAAATACAAGCAGCAAGAAGCCTCGTCACCTCAGTCTTGATAGAACTTTTGTAAAGTGTGTATGTTATTGTCTTATGTGGAAAAACAATGCAAAGATGTTGTAAAAGAAGTGTTACTCTGTACTGTGACAACGTCTTGTGTGGTCAGCGGAGTTAAGATGGCTACCATGCCAATAAATATTTGAAGTTCACTTATGCTGTCGTTCATTATTTATCAACAAGGACATCAACAACACGGGACCTCATCTTTTTACCCATAGACGAATAAATATAGAGCCAACAGTAACATCAAGATACAGCAGTGAACCAGCATGCAGCAGCAGCAGCAGCAACTACTACAACACAATTTAATGGTGCCAACCCAATTCTCTACATCAAGTGCTAACAAGCTTCGTGTATTGGAGTGATAAGAGTGCGAATATAGGAATATCAACGATTGGGAGACCATTATAACGGTTACCACTATTCTAAGGGAGGAAGTCAGTCTATTGTGTAATCTTTATGCTACATGGTATCGTGTTTTCTAAGGCGGAGACTGCGGACGGGTAGTCACTTGCCTAAACCAGCGTGGGAAACCGCCTAAAAGCCGCTCTCGGGCTGGCCGGTATACGAGATCAACGGCTTAACCCGGCCTGATCTTGGCTTGACTCACCTCCCTGTCTCGTAAGCTGGAGCACTAGGCCTTAACACAATATTTTCTTGCGTTCACTCTTTCTATCTTTCATCGATGTAATACACCTAAAGCTCAGTTCCTACAAACAGTGACTGAATTATTTCTACTTGTCATCCGGTGCACTTAAGTCACAGAACCTAATGTCAGTGCCGTATCTCGCGAATTTGTGAGCAATTAGTAACTTGGAATGACGCAATCAGCCTCGTAATACTCAGCTGCACGTCTACTAACACTGCCAGCTACTGGCACGGAATTTCGAAGTAAAGTGATGTAGCAGAAGAAGGTAATTGCGAGCCTGTTAGTCGACTCACCTTGCGGGAGCGCCGAGAAGCCGCGCCACAGAAGCACATGCTGTATACTGCAGCGCCGTCGGCTCAGCGTTTTCGGAACATATGAGAGCATCCGCGCAGCGTGGCAGTGGGCAACCGCAGCATCCTGCATCACAGGATGCCGCCCAGCCCAGAATATACCTGACCCGCGACACTTCACCCAGGGGACCGCAACTTTCGTAAAACAGTTACACACAGCACACAAATTACGTGTTCTACCAGTTGGTGGTTACCGTCGCTGACTGCTAGCACGCATAGTCTTCTAGTCTACGGATTACACGATAACTGAGCAAGTACTGGAAGCAGAAAAAACACGACACCAAGATATAATAACTGTACAGTAATGACATTTCGGGAATACATTCGTCTAGGTAATATATTTAAGCGATCAACATTGCAAGATCACAGGTTAATGACACAACGAGATGATGTTGTTGTTGTTGTGGTCTTCAGTCCTGAGACTGGTTTGATGTAGCTCTCCGTGCTACTTTACCCTGTGCAAGCTTCTTCATCTCCCAGTACTTACTGCGACCTACGTCCTTCTGAATCTGCTTAGTGTATTCATCTCTTGGTCTCCCTCTACGATTTTTACCCTCCACGCTGCCCTCCAATGCTAAATTGGTGATCCCTTGATGCCTCAGAACATGTCCTACTAACCGGTCCCTTCTTCTTGTCAAGTTCTGCGACAAACTCCTCTCCTCCCCACTTCTATTCAATACCTCCTCATTAGTTACATGATCTACCCATCTAATCTTCAGCGTTCTTCAGTAGCACCACATTTCGAAAGCTTCTATTTTCTTCTTGTCCAAACTATTTTCGTCCACGTTTCACTTCCATACATGGCTGCACTCCATACAAATACTTTCAGAAACGACTTCCTGACACTTAAATCTAAATGTTAACAAATTTCTCTTCTTCAAAAACGAATTCCTTGCCATTGCCAGCCTACATTTTATATTCTCTCTACTTCGACCGTCATCAGTTATTTTGCTCCCCAAATAGCAAAACTCCTTTACTACTTTAAGTGTCTCATTTCTTAATCTAATTCCCTCAGCATCACCCGACTTAATTCGACTACATTCCATTATCCTCGTTTTGCTTTTCTTGATGTTCATCTTATACCCTCATTTCAAGACACTGTCCATTCCGTTCAACTGCTCTTCCAAGTCCTTTGCTGTCTCTGACAAAATTACAATGTAATCCGCGAAGCTCAAAGTTTTTATTTATTCTCCATGGATTTTAATACCTACTCCGAATTTTTCTTCTGTTTCCTTTACTGCTTGCTCAATATACAGGGGAGAGGCTACAAACCTGTCTCACTTCCTTCCAAACCACTGCTTCCCTTTCACGCCCCTCCACTCTTATAACTGCCATCTGGTTTCTGTACAAATTGTAAATAGCCTTTCGCTCCCTGTATTTTATCCCTGCCACCTTCAGTCCGCAGCTCGTGGTCGTGCGGTAGCATTCTCGCTTCCCACGCCCGGGTTCGATTCCCGGCGGGGTCAGGGATTTTCTCTGCCTCGTGATGACTGGGTGTTGTGTGCTGTCCTTAGGTTAGTTAGGTTTAAGTAGTTCTAAGTTCTAGGGGACTGATGACCATAGCTGTTAAGTCCCACAGTGCTCAGAGCCATTTGAACCATTTGAACCTGCCACCTTTAGAATTTGAAAGAGATTATTCCAGTCAACATTGTCAAAAGCTTTCTCTAAGTCTACAAATGCTAGAAACATGGGTTTGCCTTTCCTTAATCTTTCTTCTAAGATAAGTCGTAAGGTCAGTATTGCCTCACGTGTTCCAATATTTCTACGGAGTCCAAACTGATCTTCTCCGGGGTCGGCTTCTAGAGCGAAATACGCCATCGTAAATGTGATACGCTGGTACATTAATAACAGGTATAACCGCCAGAACGTTGAATACAAACATGCATGAATTGTGCTGTACAGGTTCCCTATGTCAGTTTGTCGGACGGAGTTCCATGCCTGTTGCACACGGTCGGTCAATACAGGAACGGATAATGCTCAAATGGCTCTGAGCACTATGGGACTCAACTGCTGTGGTCATCAGTCGCCTAGAACTTAGAACTACTTAAACCTAACTAACCTAAGGACATCACACACATCCATGCCCGAGGCAGGATTCGAACCTGCGACCGTAGCAGTCGCACGGTTCCGGACTGCGCGCCTAGAACCGCGAGACCACCGCGGCCGGCCGGATAATGCTGTTTGTGGTTGACGCTGGAGTTGTCGTTCGATGATGTCCCATATGTCCTCGATTGAAGACAGATCTGGTGATCACGCAGGCTCAGGGCAACATGTCGACACTGTGTAGAGCACGTTGTGTTACAATAGCGGTACATAGGCGAGCGTTATCCTGGTGGAAAACACTCCCTGGAATGCTGTACATGAATGGCAGCACAACAAGTAGAATTACCAAATTGACGTACAAATCTGCAGTCAGGATGCGCGGGATAACTGCTGTCATACTCAATCGCACCTCCAGACCATAACTCGAGGTGTAAGACTGGCTGCTTGCAGGCCTTCAAATGGCCTCCTCCAAACCGAGAAAGGCCATCACTGGCACCGACAGAACCAGCTCGCATTATTAGAAAGCAAAACAGGCCTCAACCTTGCCCTCCAATGAGCTCTCGTTTGACACCACTGAAGTCGCAAATGGTGGTGGTTTGGTGTCAGTGGAACTCGGACTACAGGACGTCTCGCTCGAAGCTTGAAGTAACCGATTTGTAACAGTTCGTTATGTCACTGTGGTACCAACTGCTGCTCAGGCTGTTGCTGCAGATGCAGTATGATACGCCAGAGCCATACACCGAACACAATGGTGTTTCCAAGTGTAGTGCCACGTGGCAGTACATTCTCGTGATCACCGCATTCCTGTCGACTGATTGTGCAGTGTCGCAGAAAGAACATCCAGCTTCTCGTAGTACTATCACACAACCTCGTTAAAACTCAGTGAGGTGTTGATAACCGCGTCTTTGCCGCCTTACGGACTTACTTGGCTAACATCAACTAACCACGTCTAACTAACGCTCACGATTATTACAGCGCATACTTAAAGCAAATCTTTCTTGCATCCTGATAGCGGCGCTACTAGCGGCACTCTCAAGCGACTGGTGGAAAATTTCAATAAACGTCATCTTTCAGATATAGAAACAGACCTAACAACTTTCGTTTATGTCGGTTCCTTCTTGGCGTTGTGATTTTTTCCGTCAGTGTTACCTCATAGTACGCGTACGGGGCGATATAAAGTGGACCGACCACAAACAACATGTAGTGAGGAAAGCAGGTGTCAGACTGAGATTCATTGGAAGAATCGTCAGGAAGAGTAGTCCACACACAATGGGTTCAAATGGTTCAAATGGCTCTGAGCACTATGGGACTCAACATCTTAGGTCATAAGTCCCCTAGAACTTAGAACTACTTAAACCTAACTAATCTAAGGACATCACACACACCCATGCCCGAGGCAGGATTCGAACCTGCGACCGTAGCAGTCCCGCGGTTCCGGACTGCAGCGCCAGAACCGCTAGACCACCGCGGCCGGCACACACAATGGGGATCGCTTACAAAATCCTCGTACGACCGATTGCTCGTTAGTCTGGGACCCTTACCAGAAAGGACTGATGGAGGGAACCGAGAAAATCCCTAGTGCATTTCGTCATATGTTCAGTTAATAGCCTTGAAAAGTATCACCTCGGTGGTGCGGTTTACTGGTTAAATTCCTTGAGGATACTTTCCTGGAAGAGTCAACCAATGTTTTGCTTCCTCGTTCATATGTCTCTATCTCGTATCCCGACCGATTCATACCAACAATTAATTCTTCCCGCGCGACTGCAACAGGAAATGGCGTACAGTGGAAGTGGTACACGTTGTATCTTTCACTGCACCCATAAGGTGGCTTGCGGAGCATAAATTTGGATGTGGATACACGAAGTTTCGTTAGGGCTCTGCGGGCAGAGATCACCCGGAACTCATGTTTCAGTCCTAATTGGATTGTCTCTTTCAGCCAATTCGAAGCTGCAATCCTCATTATATCCTGCCAAATTCGTCCAACACATTCAGGAGTCTCGTTTACATATTCCAAACTATCTAATCCTTGAATTTCTCTGCTCAGTTGCGACTACCAGGGCCACAATCATTGTTTATGTACGTCTTAGTCCTTTCATCCTACAAACTTTTCCACTGACTTCGTTTTATGACTACTTGTTATCATGGTTCTTCATTTCCTATTTTATCTACCCAGTTAATTTTTTAACCATATACAAATGCTACCATTCCTCCTCAGACATCCAAATTGACACTATTTGAATTACAGCCCTGACCTGTGAACCAGAGATCAAGTCTCCATAGCTTAAATCTACGCCGGAATTTGAATGCAGCAGATTTTTTTTTCCGAAGAGACTTTTTCGAGCCAATTTCCCAAACTGCACCGCTGTGCACCGTTGATCTACCACAGCAACTATACTTGGCCTATGGGGACCTACAGTTTAACGTGGAATCCGATTCACTTTAGTTCATGGCATATCTTCACATCACTGAGAGATCAAGACTAGCACGAAGACAGATTGAAAATTTCCGGCGCCTGACCAGGATTCGATCTCACGACCTAACGGTTTCTAAGATCGGACTTTACCTCTAGACCACCAAGCCCAACAGTCTACAGTGAAAGAAGTCAACATACTGAACAACAACTTAAAATTACTTTTGAATACATTATGGGAGTGACAGTGATCAATGTGTTACAAATATTTATTATAAAAACAGTCTTGATCACGATTTATTTATTAAGGTGACCGGTTTCGACCACTACTGTGGTCATCTTCAGACCTACAAGTCGTATACAAAGCTTTAATTAGAAGGCTACATACATTAAAGAAAATACATGAAGTTATAAAGCTATAAAACGATGAATTACCATTGAGTAGGAACCTCTTTCTGCTGGAGAATCACTACTGGAGAAACCAGTGCACGTCTTACAATATATAATGGAGGCTCCGCCCACTTCTGACAGCATGATGTCATTACTAACAAATGAGTTTTAAGTCGAATAACAATGTAAAATTTCTTAGTTAGAAGAACATTGTCAAGAAATAAACACACACTAAACTTAGCTTATTAAACAGCTATTTTTAATTAAGAAGCGTTAAAAATATGTAAAAATGTAGGATATATGAACTTCGGTTTGGCAGTACATGGGTTGCCCTCTGAAGGCCTGTTATTGAACCATTTAGAACCACTGGTAGCCATGGTGAAGTTGGACGCCGTTACAAAGATGAGGCAGCAGGCTTCTTTCCACTGAAGTTGTTGTAAAGTCGATAGGCAAAATAGTGGTTGCCATGGTGAGGATAAACGCCAGTGCAAAGATGTAGCAGCAGGCTTCTTTCCAAGGAAGTTGTTGCGAAAGTGGAATGGCGAAGACTGTCACGTCAGACGATGTATTATTGAGCAGCAATGTGTCTTTATTGAAACGATTTTCAATAAGTAGGCTGCAATAATCTTTAGCTGACATGTATACTACATGCTTATTCTTACACACGTGATAAGCAGTCTTAATAATACTGTTAACAGCAGCGTCGCTCTTTGTATCTAATAAGCGCGAAAGAGTTGAGAACCTCTATCAAGGACGAAGAAGTCGTCAGAGGTTCGCCTCGAGTGGGTCTACAGTTGCAGCCTGCTAACTGAATCAGACATAATGGCGACCAATTAAAATGTCGGGCGATTACTCGCGGCCGAGATAATTGCCGCTGGCGAGCGCTGAGCGCACACGCGACTCTTGTTACGCCGAGCCGGCGCGGGGCTGCGCGCAAAAAAACCAAGCAGCCGAAAGCCGACACCAGCGCAACCCGACACTGCAGGGTGAACACCCTCCGCGCGGGGGAATCCCCTGTATAACAGAGTGTGTGTGTGTGTGTGTGTGTGTGTGTGTGTGTGTGTGTGTGCGGGCCCCATTCAGTGGGACACGCCGAGAAAGACGACCCTGCTCCACTCTTTGACGTCGACAACTACGCTAAAAGCCTACGAGTGAAGGCACCGTTGTCTTTCACGCGGATGCCCTTGCGGCACGAGAACAGGACCTTTCTTGTTTCTCCACTGACGACCGATGCGGCGAGTCTCACGAACAAAGTTCGCACGGAGTTCGTCGCTGAATGGGGGCAACGTGGGAGCCGGTTTTTTGTCGCTAAATATTTGTCCGCTACGCCACCACCTTCCCCAACCGCCCGGCCTTTCCATTCATCGTATCATGCCATCTCTGTTTACATACTTGCAGCTAAGGCTCCAGTTATTAATTTCTCACTTCAAAACATTCTCCCGTACTTCATCCATCACTCTTAGCTTCTACAGGGTGCTCAAGCCCTTACGGTCAAAATTATACTGATAGTAGAGGGGGAGGAGTGGGTAGGGCTCAAAACGGAGCACGATATCGTAGCGGTCGCGCTGTTCCAGACTGAAGCGCCTAGAACCGCTCGGCCACTCCGGCCGGCGATAGATAAGTATTGGTGATAAGTGTGTATACAGGGTGATCCAAAAGTAACTGTGCTCACTTCGTAGGTTTAATGTATGCATCAAAATAAGACTAAAGTGTTAAATAAAGTTATGTCTGAAAGTGTTTTATTTTAGAATTATGCAGTAGAGTAAGAATCACCGTGCAACATAAAGAGCAAAAACTTAATTCTGCTCAGAAAGCAATCACACGAAATGACCAGAAATTCAGCACAACTAGGTACTGTAAATTTAACCGAGAACATGTCCAAAATTACATCTACATCTACATCTACATTTATACTCCGCAAGCCACCCAACGGTGTGTGGCGGAGGGCACTTTACGTGCCACTGTCATTACCTCCCTTTCCTGTTCCAGTCGCGTATGGTTCGCGGGAAGAACGACTGTCTGAAAGCCTCCGTGCGCGCTCTAATCTCTCTAATTTTACATTATCTCCTCGCGAGGAATAAGTAGGGGGAAGCAATATATTCGATACCTCATCCAGAAACGCACCCTCTCGAAACCTGGACAGCAAGCTACACCGCGATGCACAGCGCCTCTCTTGCAGAGTCCGCCACTTGAGTTTATTAAACATCTCCGTAACGCTATCACGGTTACCAAATAACCCTGTGACGAAACGCGCCGCTCTTCTCTGGATCTTCTCTATCTCCTCCGTCAAGCCGATCTGGTACGGATCCCACACTGATGAGCAATACTCAAGTATAGGTCGAACGAGTGTTTTGTAAGCCACCTCCTTTGTTGATGGACTACATTTTCTAAGCATTCTCCCAATGAATCTCAACCTGGCACCCGCCTTACCAACAATTAACTTTATATGATCTTTCCACTTCAAATCGTTCCGTACGCATACTCCCAGATATTTTACAGAAGTAACTGCTACCAGTGTTTGTTCCGCTATCATTACCCTCAAGTAGAGGAAAGCGGTGACGTGCCCGACGTCTCACCGCTCTCGGAATGCTGTGTCACCGTTCATCTAATTCTGCACAATTACATAGCCGTTTCCGATCGCTCCTGTACTTGCGCTAAATTCTCAACTGCAGCACCATACACGATTTCCTTGAGACGGACTCAGAGGTAAAAATCCGGAGATCTTGAGGACCTACCCATTTATCGGGATAAGCAAAACTGAGATGCTCTCTTGCCTCCCGACTGGAATGTGCAGGGGCACCGTCGTGCATGAATCATAAGTTAAATTAATTCCTGTAGCGAGTGGGCCATCATGAAACAGACCTTGCAAGCCATGTTCTAAAAACTGTCGAAACACTCTCCGGCAGTCGGGAGTTACGCAATAACAAACGGTCCGAATAACCGATTGTCCACTACACCAAAGCAAATGTACACTGCAAAACGATGTTGATATCCTGGTACTGTAGTGACGTGAGCATTCTCATGTGCCCTCATGTTATGAGCGTTCACGATACCTGCAACGGTAAAGAGGCTCTCATCCGTAAACAGTACCCGGCGATCGAACAATGGATCAGCAGTATTACAGAAATTCTGACATCTGCACGTGTCAGCTCCTATGCCTTGTCCACGTGAATTGAAGGAACTGCTATCTCCGAAGCCTGCCCCACACAACTGATTAAGGAATCCCTACAATGGCACTTACACGGCGGGTACTTATGCTTGGATCTTCATCTTCCATTTACAGGATGTTCTCAACACCCATTCCATACAGCTGAGACCAACCTAACAGTGGCGTAACACAAATGCCATATTCCCTTAAACACTTGTCCACCGCTGTAAAAGTCTTGACGGTTTGGTAGTCTTCTGTTTGGAAACATTTCCATCTACCGTCGTCTTGCAATTGGTACACGGCCTACACTGCCTACTGCTGTGCCGCAAAGGAAGTACATATCTGCGTTTTCACCATATGGGTATGTCAACGTATCAAATGGTTCAAATGGCTCTGAGCACTATGGGACTTAACATCTGAGGTCATCAGTCCCCTAGAACTTAGAACTACTTAAACCTAACTAACCTAAGGACATCACACACATCCATGCCCGAGGCAGGATTCGAACCTGCGACCGTAGCGGTCACGCGGTTCCAGCTGAAGCGCCTTTAACCGCACGGCCACACCGGCCGGCTGTCAACGTATCATACACAATAAATGCAGTGTATAAACTCCAGACAGAATGAATGTACGTAGTGGTGCCGCTACACTACAACAGCGGCATAGAGTACAACAGACCACACCGATGTCTTGTAAACAAAGGCACTTCGCGCCAGAATCAACCTAGCAGTCTAGAGGAGTCTACAAAACAACATCAGTCGATATGCACGCGAGAACGACACGCCAAAAGCCTGTACTGGCCCATGATGTAATGCCTACCACAAACAATATCATGCATCATTACTCGGAAATAAAGTAATTTCAGAAAAAAGTTTTATTTCAGATTTTACTCTTATTTTGATGCATACGTTATACCCACGAAGCGTGTATAGCTACTTTTGAATCAGTTTGAATCCATATTGATTATTAATTGATGGAAAGGTTTTCAAATACCGCCACCAGTCACCATTTTGTTGATAACTAAATTATTCATTTTGTGACATTTTTCGAGGATTATAACTCATCCTCAGGCTTTACTGACATTACAACAAGATTTAACACATTTTTGTACAGATACAAAAACGCGTTAAATGTTCTTATAATGCCAATATAGCCTGATGATGAGGTATAATGCTCGAAACATGGAGCTGAATAAGTAGTTTGTCAACAAATTTTGTGACTGGTAGTGATATCAGAAAACTTTTCCATACTTTTGAATCATCCTGCATATTGCTATTTCGTCAAATTAAGACATTATTGAGAATTGTGGGCGCTATGTGGCACAGAATGTTGATAGTACACAGCAGCAGCGAACCACCATTCGGTTTCTGTCCACATTATTATAAAAGAACCGTTGCCAGTTTATACAGTCATTGTCAGACGGTTTATATGCTTTCAGCAAAACGCATGGGCGTTGGTTTAGAGGTGATTTTCCTTGAAATGACAACATGGAACATTCGTTTTTATCGTCGGTCGTTGTATTCACCAAGTGCGCTTGACACCAAACAAATGACGTGGTAGGCGTAGAATGACTTATCACTTGGTAGACACTGACATCAATCGAAACGAACCGTTCAGAAGTCCAGCAATACGACGTAGCATGGGCTCGACTAATGTATGAAGTAGTGCTGGACGGCATTGTCACCATAAATCCTGCAGCGTTGTCCATAAATCCGTAAGAGTACGAGGGGTGGAGATCTCTTCTGAAAAGCACGTTGCAAGGCATGTCATGTCTGGGGCGTTTGGTGACCAGCGAAAGTGTCTAAACTCAGACGAGTGTTCCTGGAGCCACTCTGTGGCTATTCTGCACTGTGAGGTGGCAGACTGTCCTGCTGGAATCATCCTAGTCCGTCGGAGTGCACAATGGACATGAATGGATGCAGGTGATCAGATAGGATGCTTTCGTACGTGTAACCTGTCAGAGTGTGTGTGAAATATTATGGGACTTAATTGCTAAGGTCACCAGTCTCTAAGCTTACACACCACGTAACCAAAATTATCCTAAGGACAAGCACACACACCCATGCCCTCCGCCGTGACCAGCGCAGCGCCTCAGACCGCAGCGCCTCAGACCGCACGGCTAATCCCGCGCGGCTAACCTGTCAGAGTCACATCTTGACGTGTCAGGGGTCCCATATCACACCAACTGCACACGCCCCACACCATTACAGACCTTCCACCAGCTTCAACAGTCCCCTGCTAACATGCAGGGTCCATGAATTCATGAGGTTGTCTTCATATCCGTAAACGCCCATCCGCTCGATACAATTTGAAACGAGACTCGTCCGACCAAGCAACATGTTCCAAGTCATCAAAACTCCAATGTCGGTGTTGACGGGCCCAGGCGAGGCGTAAAGATTTATGTCGTGCAGTCATCAAGAATACACGAGTGCGCCTTCGGCTCCGAAAGCCCATATCGATGATATTTCGTAGAAAGGTTCGCACAGCGACACTTGCTGGTCGTCCAGCATTGAAACCTGCAGCAATTTGCGGAAAGGTTTCACTTCCGTCACATTGAACGATTCTCTTCAGTCGTCGTTGGTCCCGTTCTTGCAGGATCTTTCTCCGGCCGCAGCTATGTCGAAGGTTTGATGTTTCACCTGCTTCCTGATATTCACGGTACACCCGTGAAATGGTTGCACGGGAAAACCCCCACTTCATCGCTACCTGTGAGATGCTGTTCCCATCGCTCGTGCGCCGACTATAATACCACGTTCAAACTCACTTAAATATTAATAACCAGCCATTGTAGCAGCAGTAACCGATTTAACAACTGCGCCAGACACTTGTTGTCTTATATAGACGCTGCCGGCCGCAGCGCCGTATTCTATCTGTTTTCTTATATCTGTGCCGGCGAGAGTGGCCGAGCGGTTCTAGGCGCTACAGTCTGGAACCGCGCGACCGCTACGGTCGCAGGTTCGAATCCTGCCTCGGGCATGGATGTGTGTGATGTCCTTATGTTGGTTAGGTTTAAGTAGTTCTAAGTTCTAGGGGACTGACGACCTCAGAAGTTACGTCCCATAGTGCTCACAGCCATTTGAACTTATATCTGTATTTGAATAGTCCTGCCTATAGCAGTTTCTTTGGCGCTTCAGTGTATTTGTGCCAGCACCGGTATTAGAGGCTGGGTCTCCTGCTTAACAGGCAAGTGTGCCATCCGTTGCGCCACACTTGTACTACGGCTACCACGGCTGCACGGACTACTCTAATACGTCTCCCTTCCCGATACAAATTCCAGTCCACTCGTTGGTCCATTGTTCCAGCGTACATCATTACTGTGTATAAAGGTGAGACTCAATATATCTCGTGAACTTCACACCTGCACGTGAAGTTCAAGCAGGATTAACCCCATTTTGCTCATTGCTATGGTGATATTCCAATATCGCAGAGCCTCGACAATACCGATGTGAGTTTGGAAGCAGAACAGCAATGAGCTGAGGCGTGAACTGGAATTTGTATCGGGGAGGGAGCCGCGCTGGGGTAGTCGCTGCACGTGTCTGGAGTGCCTCTGTACCATAACGGGTAGTGCATCTGCCTAGTAAGCAGGAGACTTGGATTCGAATCCCGGTGGTTTTATAAATTTTACTTCATTGCTTCAGCCGACATCATTATCGCAGGCAAACGTGGGACACAACGTCTCAGGAATATCAACTGTTTATGATAATTCCGCATTACTTAGAAGTGATTACTTGAACAGATGGAGTACGTGCTCAGACATGCAGGTGGCGGTAATACTGTACTTTATTAACAACGGCCGCGTCAACGCGAGCGGTCTGGCACTCAGCTAACGGTGTGCGCGTGTCCCCAGAAGCAAAGCAGCTGACGCGGCACTCGCTTTGACAGCGAGGGTCGTGGAGAGCAGAGGGCTGGAGATCCCCCCCTTCGCTGTCAGACGCCGGACTCCTCCGCCTTGGCGGAAGGCTACTCGCCGGCTGGTCCGGCCGCGTCTCTCTTGCCCGTCTCTCTGTTCTGAGGACAACAGAGGAGGACTCCCCGCGAACCCTCTCCACAGCCGCGTCTGCCTGGCGATGACATTCCCGCTGTCATCCATCACGCCGAGGGCCACCCCAAAGGCGGGGGAGGCGAGGGGGCTCTGCTGCCGCCCCCGCTGCTGCTGCTGCTGCTTTTGTTCCCAGCACGGACGCGTCTGGCAGGGGTTAAGCCAGCTAAAGGTTTGTCTTCACTCCTTGCTGGCGTGCCGGCAGATTACATGCAGGGCACAAGCCACTTCCTGACTCTCACAATAATGAATACACTCCTGGAGGGCTGTACAAGCAATGATCACACGCACGGCACAGCGGACACACCAGGAACCGCGGTGTTGGCCGTCGAATGGCGCTAGCTGCGCAGCATTTGTGCACCGCCGCCGTCAGTGTCAGCCAGTTTGCCGTGGCATACGGAGCTCCATCGCAGTCTTTAACACTGGTAGCATGCCGCGACAGCGTGGACGTGAACCGTATGTGCAGTTGACGGACTTTGAGCGAGGGCGTATAGTGGGCATGCGGGAGGCCGGGTGGACGTACCGCCGAATTGCTCAACACGTGGGGCGTGAGGTCTCCACAGTACATCGATGTTGTCGCCAGTGGTCGGCGGAAGGTGCACGTGCCCGTCGACCTGGGACCGGACCGCAGCGACGCACGGATGCACGCCAAGACCGTAGGATCCTACGCAGTGCCGTAGGGGACCGCACCGCCACTTCCCAGCAAATTAGGGACACTGTTGCTCCTGGGGTATCGGCGAGGACCATTCGCAACCGTCTCCATGAAGCTGGGCTACGGTCCCGCACACCGTTAGGCCGTCTTCCGCTCACGCCCCAACATCGTGCAGCCCGCCTCCAGTGGTGTCGCGACAGGCGTGAATGGAGGGACGAATGGAGACGTGTCGTCTTCAGCGATGAGAGTCGCTTCTGCCTTGGTGCCAATGATGGTCGTATGCGTGTTTGGCGCCGTGCAGGTGAGCGCCACAATCAGGACTGCATACGACCGAGGCACACAGGGCCAACACCCGGCATCATGGTGTGGGGAGAGATCTCCTACACTGGCCGTACACGACTGGTGATCGTCGAGGGGACACTGAATAGTGCACGGTACATCCAAACCGTCATCGAACCCATCGTTCTACCATTCCTAGACCGGCAAGGGAACTTGCTGTTCCAACAGGACAATGCACGTCCGCATGTATCCCGTGCCACCCAACGTGCTCTAGAAGGTGTAAGTCAACTACCCTGGCCAGCAAGATCTCCGGATCTGTCCCCCATTGAGCATGTTTGGGACTGGATGAAGCGTCGTCTCACGCGGTCTGCACGTCCAGCACGAACGCTGGTCCAACTGAGGCGCCAGGTGGAAATGGCATGGCAAGCCGTTCCACAGGACTACATCCAGCATCTCTACGATCGTCTCCATGGGAGAATAGCAGCCTGCATTGCTGCGAAAGGTGGATATACACTGTACTAGTGCCGACATTGTGCATGCTCTGTTGCCTGTGTCTATGTGCCTGTGGTTCTGTCAGTGTGATCATGTGATGTATCTGACCCCAGGAATGTGTCAATAAAGTTTCCCCTTCCTGGGACAATGAATTCACGGTGTTCTTATTTCAATTTCCAGGAGTGTGTATTTACTCGTGCAGTCTGACACTGAATATTGTAGACTTGGTGCTGCTCACTTCTGCGCAACGTCGGGTCAGCGATTTAGCCCGTACTGTGGTAAGAGCGCCACTCTGCGCTAAGGATGGACTAAACCTTTGGTTGTGATTTACAACAGTCTTAAATCACAGTTTACGAATTCACTACCTATATCTCTCCGCACTTGTTGTTTGTTCCTGCTGTAGCTCTTACAATGTAATTATTAACATATAGTCACTTCTGTACACAGAGTAGCTGAGCACTTTGGCACAGCTGAGACAGTTTATGTGCTATTTGTAGCTGTAAGTGTTCAGGTGCCATTGGGAATGAGTCGGTCACGTGACGCGGAGTGCTCGCCCCTTGGTAAGCGCCTGTGGCTGGCGTTCATGTCGGACTCTCATTGGCTGTACGTGGCGTCTCTAATATCGCGGCGGCCTGCACAACTCTGGTGCCACAGCCGGTGGGATTCTCCCGGTCAGTTTAGCCCAACGAGCAATGCCACACTTTGAACGCAGATGCAAAGAGAGTGAAAATAAAAGTACAATCCAAGACCCAATCGTCCGCAGCTCGTGGTCGTGCGGTAGCGTTCTCGCTTAACACGCCCGGGTTCCCGGGTCCGATTCCCGCCGGGATCAGGGATTTTCTCTGCCTCGTGATGACTGGGTGTTGTGTGATGTCCTTAGGTTAGTTAGGTTTAAGTAGTTCTAAGTTCTAGGGGACTGATGACCTTAGATGTTAAGGGGCTCCGGAACGCCCTATACTTGCAATGTTAAAATAACGCTTATAAATTACATCTTTCCTCACAAAGTATTTGAGGTAGGAAGTTGAACTTTTTACAGATTATTTATTGGAATATGGGCTACAACTTAACACAGGGATTTTACAAAATTTTAGTTCAGTTATTAAAGATGATTTTTTTTCAATTGTAATGAAAATTCCCAACATTTTTTTGCAATTTTTTATTTATATATTCAAAAATATACAGTTTTTTGGAAAAAGGCTGTGTTAAATTATGCAGAAGGTACTGTGTAACATTTACTAAAAGTTTGAAACAAATATGTTTGGAAGATCCTTAGAAAACATGTAATTAGTAAGAGAAAATAAAAGTTTTGGGAATCGAGCGACAAAGATTGGATTAACTTTTTAGTGCATTCCAGGTCCATAGGATGGATTATCTTCATCCTCTGCAAACTCCTCCTCCAGCTTCCTCTTGTTCCTCCTCCTGTTTACTCTTGCTTGTATTTCTAGACTCTTTATAGCCCTGTCTGCAGCCCGAAGGCGTTCCTTGTCTAAAGCAAGCATCGCTCGTACCACGTTAGAACCTATCTTCATTCCCATATTTCTAAATACCTTTGGCTTTCCAACATTTCTCCTTTTCTTTAAAGCCTTCAGAGGATTTCTAATAACTTTACTTTTACTCATTATTATACTTCAACAAAACAGAGACTCAAGAAACAGAATTAATTACGAATAATTTCGAGATAACGACAGAGTAAATAAACATGAAACAATCGACAATCACACCAGCGATATATATTGAACCATCACAGGTTAGCCACAACACATACTTTATCTCACATCACTAAAATGTACCTGATGAACACGGACGTTAATAATAACACCATTTGACAGCAGTTTAACAGCGCCACAGTGGGTCACGCCCATGTATAACACATTTCAAAAAAAAATTTTAAAGTAGTTTTAGTTTTCGGAATTGAATAAATTATATATCTATTAAAAGGTAATAGTCTGCAGATTCAGAAAACGCAAAAAAGTAAAAATTGAACTTTTCATGATTTTGAGCCTGTCCCATAGTGCTCAGAGCCATTTGAACCATGACCCAATTCCCGATATTAGCTTCTT
The DNA here is from genome assembly GCF_023898315.1 of Schistocerca nitens. Classification (NCBI taxonomy): domain Eukaryota; kingdom Metazoa; phylum Arthropoda; class Insecta; order Orthoptera; family Acrididae; genus Schistocerca; species Schistocerca nitens. Next base: position 439,542,433 of record NC_064622.1, on the reverse strand, counting down.
GAAACATGACACTGCCTACTATGCTGTTTTTTCGGTGTTACTACAGCAGTTCTTACAGAGAGCCCAGACACGAAATGTAACTACGCATGCTATAAAGCCGTTAGTCGCTGCAACATATCTATTTGTGGCATTACGGGGCCCACGGATCATGATTTCGAGCTCGACGCTAGGTTAAATAATATGCGTTATATTTCAAGATGTTTCTTCATGTTCGACTTTTTTTCAGCACATACTACATTTTACGAAATAACCACACAACTCGCACGTCAGCGATCGCATAATGTTGGCAGCAACAAGAAGGAAACCCGCGGAAAAACACCGAGCGAGGTATCGCTGTCGTTAGCACACTGGACACCTATTCGGGAGGAAGTCTGTTCAAACCCGCGTCCGCCGATTCTGATTTAGGTTTTCCATGTTTTCCCTAAATCGCTTAAGGCAAATGCCGGGACGGTTTCTTTGAAAGGGCACGGCACATTTTCTTCTCAGTCCTTCCTTAATTAGGTTGTGCTCCGTCTCTAATGACCTCATTGTCGAAGGGACATTGCCGGCCGGGGTGGCCGAGCGGTTCTAGGCGCTACAGTCTGGAACCGCGCGACCGCTACGGTCGCAGGTTCGAATCCTGCCTCGGGCATGGATGTGTGTGATGTCCTTAGGTTAGTTAGGTTTAAGTAGTTCTAAGTTCTAGGGGACTGATGACCTCAGACTCAGAGCCATTTGAACCATTTTCGAAGGGACATTAAACTCTAATTTCCTCCTCCTAGAAAAATCGGAGAGCAAGCAGACGATATATTTGAAACCCTCTTTCACTTTGTGAATTTCCTGGCAAATTTCCAATGACTTATGGGCCGTGTGTTCATTCACGGCTCTGGCTTATTTCTTCGACCACAGATAGGTCTATACGTCGATAGCGCGAGTCACGAGCTTTTTAGAAAGACGCGCGAATTTTGGCCAGCACATGACACACAGCGCTGAATGTTGTAATGCTACTTTTAGCTCTTATACAGTCCTTGGCAACAGTCGAAATATTATGTGATTTCGATGGTAGTATGAATGTCGTTAACCTAATGGCGTAAATGTAACTGAAATCACAGCCTAACGCTGGTAAATTTTTATTTCGGTAACACTGTGAATTCTCAATTCCTTGTAATCTGTAACAGTTGGGGAATATCTAGCTCACCCCCAAGTCTGCACGTGTACGGTGATCCAGCCAGTCGCTAGTTGCAAGCGCTGATACGAATGAAGTTATGCAAATAAACCTGTATGCTAGTACACATAGTCTACGCATATTTCTATCCCACAGACCCACCGACCCCTTACATTACCACGATTATGAATTAGATTTGTTTACGCTGGACTTATGAAACTGCATTGCAGCGTACACACTCCTCCAGAGTACAAGATTAATGGTGGACTCATTTCCAATCTTTGCTGGCGCTACTTGAGAACCAAAGAACTGACTCTACCTACGTCAGTTTGTTGAAGAATATAGACCTATAGAACGCCACAGCTCCCATTCGATTACATAAAAAAGGTGGGAAGTTCGGAATTGACAAACTAGTATGGACAAGACACACAACAACTTTTTCCTGTAGCTAGTGAAGAGATTTTCAATTCATTAAGCTGTGATGATGATGAAGTATCCACAAGTGGACGTTACCCGAAGAACCTCCGATAAGCAGATTTGTTCACTGTTTAGTTTACTTCGGATTCAGAAGAACTTCAACAAAGCTTGGAGGAACTGAAGACAAAAACTATGACACTAAAAATGAAGGTTAATTATAATAAGACGAAAATACTCTATAATGAATAGATCGATGACAAAGTGTAGATATTAGGCTGTGGAAAAGTCTGAAGAATTTGTATACTCACAATAACTGCAAGCAAAAAGCAGACTGACGCCTAAAGAAATGCATAGGATGGCATAAATGGATTGAAGTTCATTCGAGAAATACAAGTAAATTCCAATGTGCGTTAAACGAATGTTTCACAACCACAGTACACGGCCAGAACTAACATGCCTTTAATAAAACTTCCTGGCAGATTAAAACTGTGTGCCCGACCGAGACTCGAACTCAGGACCTTTGCCTTTCGCGGGCAAGTGCTCTACCATCTGAGCTACCGAAGCACGACTCACGCCCGGTACTCACAGCTTTACTTCTGCCAGTATCTCGTCTCCTACCTTCCAAACTTTACAGAAGCTCTCCTGCGAACCTTCTGTAAAGTTTGGAAGGTAGGAGACGAGATACTGGCAGAAGTAAAGCTGTGAGTACCGGGCGTGAGTCGTGCTTCGGTAGCTCAGATGGTAGAGCACTTGCCCGTGAAAGGCAAAGGTCCCGAGTTCGAGTCTCGGTCGGGCACACAGTTTTAATCTGCCAGGAAGTTTCATATCAGCGCACACTCCGCTGCGGAGTGAAAATCTCATTATGCCTTTAATAGTCTCCGCGACAAGAAATGTCCGAGAACTTAAAAAAATGTTTAGAAATACACAGTATAAAAAAAAGAGAACGCAGCACACAAACGTCGTCAAAACAAAAGTATTCAAGTTAAAAGGATTGCACGCTGGAAACGGTATGAGGAAAGGGGTTACGTGGTCTTATGAAAGATAAAAGGGAAATTGGGGAAAAGTGAAAAAATACTGGGAAACAAGGAAACGAGAAGGCATTGATATCGACGTGGGTCCCCAGCCAGCCATAAACAAAAGGCACTGGACCCGCTAGTCGGTAGTAATAAACGCTATCATGAGGCAGAGGCGAACAAGACCAACAGCATTGTACTCGATAAAGTGAGGCGCGAAGTACCTGGAGATACGGGACACTATCTACGTTAACCACGCTATTTCATTATCCTGAAAAAAAAAATACGGATACTTATCTCACCATCATTAGCGCTTTCCCCTCTCCTCCACACAACACACTGATCCACTTTCAAAGTTATTCCGGCAAAAGGTAACAGTCCAGTGTAGGTATACTAACACCCGCTGGCCTGTTCTCCGGAACAACCCGGCACACCACACGCCAGGCACGAGACTGGTGGAGACCGTAGCAGCGGCAGTACGCCTCTCACCCCTTCAGTTCCAGACCGCTGCCCGACCAACACACGGCCGCCCGGAATTAGGCGTGTAGCCGCTGCCCGCAAATGAAGCGCTGGCGGATATTGCACGACGATTGTACTCCGGGGGGAAAAAGAAATTGACTTGTGGCGCTGGTTAACGCCCTCCCTCTGACCAGGCCAGTAGCCTGTCAGCCGGTACATACCGCCGTCGGCCGATATTTCAACACTTCCCTTTCTTCTATTATTCTGAGGTACGTCATGACGAAAGAAGTGTCTAGCATGACAAAGACTGTTTTAAATTTTCCATTCTCCCTGAATGGGACAATGTGAGGTCATCGATCCATGCCAATATCGGAATTCCTCTATAAGGCTATCGCCAATTGCTTTCCCTGCCATTCCCTACTGCGCTAGAGCTCCTTTCCAATGACCTTGGTATAGGCGGTACGCTCATATCTAAATTTCTAACCTTCATAATTGGTGCTTCGGATGCACCCCGTATACCGCAACTCAAATCATGGTCATTTGTGCTTTCCCCATTAATTTGCACGGTACTATTAAAGACGAGTGGGGTGGGATGTTGTCTAGTTTATCGGGACTTGTAGTTACATTTTTAAGCGGCTGTACTGCTCCCTTCCTTATTTAAGACAATTCTGTTGTCCTAGATTCGACTCATGCAGTACCTTCAATGTGAACAGCTTATAGTCGGTGTCTTCTGTCGGACCACAGTACTTGTTACATGATTATACGAATGCGTGGCAACCGCAGATGTGATACGTAAATTGAAGGGGCCGGAGGAAGGGAAGGGAAGGAAAGGAACTAATGATATCAGTTGCGTTGGTAATTTTTGCGGAAGCAGCGGTAACGAGTGAAAATGTGTGCCGGACTGGGACTCGAACCACGGACCTCCCGCTTACTAAGCAGTTGAGTTAACGACTGTGCCACTGGGACACAGTGTTTATCGCAAATGCCCGGACTGTCTCGGCGTACATCTCGGCTGACTCACATTCCCACCAATCGCCACCTTCCTGTACTCCCTCCACGCTCGCTAATTTTAGGTTCCCTCTAGAGATCCACCGTAAATGTGCATACGCACTGAAAGTGGCGGATTCATTGCCCGTCGCGGCCAATCAGTTAAATGAATGCGTGGTGCCTGTTCTTTTGGACATTTTCACTCGTCGCCTTTGATTCCGCACAAAGTCCCGATGCAGTTAATATCATCACTTTCCCAAGTTTGCTGCAGAGAATGCTTGGGCGATGACTCTATTCAATATTTGTGCTGCCAGCGTGCGCTTTCGTATGACGGCTTGGATTGTCCACAGAAAATCCTGATACAAGGCTCGAAACTTGTATCTACCCGACCGACGTTTTCGAGGGATGGGTCAAGTCTTGGGAGCGTCACTTCGCTCACTTCATCACTGTCTGCAACATTCTACAGCTTTTGAATCCAGCAGTTTGATCACATACAGTGAAGGCTGTTACCGCTGTGTCTGAGATACGAAGCACAGTCTTGGATTAGGTAAGGATATCGGTGGGAATAGGCAGTGTTGTCTTCAATGCAAGCATCCGAGCATTTAGCTTACCCGATTAAGGGAAATCACGGTACACGTAAATGTCTACGGTCGGGCGTTTGTTAACAGACATATTAGATCTCTTTCTTTAATCCGTATACAATCCTGGAAGTAGATTTAAACTAGGTTACGGTAAATGGTTTCCAGTTGTTGAAATGTTACGCAATGTCAACAAAAAATGTATCAAAACGCAAATTTTTTCACGAAAAATGCCGTTTGAATGCAAGCCAGGTCTGTAGCTAATTGGTGCCTGTTCCACTGGGTGACATAACTGGAGATAACTAAGTTAACAGATAAATATTCACTTCCTGCAAGTGACAGAGTTAAATAAAGAATATCACGACAGGTAATGGGAGTTTGTACTACTTTTCCTATAAGACGAAACAGGGAAATAACCTTGACTGGAAACACGAACAAGAGTTATGTCACAGTAGTCCTCTTTTCGCTGGGTATAAAATTTCAAAAGTAAAGTGTGTCATTTCATTTTGCTTTTCAAACGGTAGTTTTTTTTACTGCCATGGACATAGAAACGCTGCGTTCGAACGACAATGTAAGGCTCAAAATGGCTCTCTACCTGTAAAACGGAAGCAGTCTCCACCATCAGTCCAATTCTTTCTCCGACTAGTAGCGGAGACCGAGGTTAATTGGCATAAGAAGCTAGTCGGCACACAGCTTTTATTTCTTACCACCGTGGTTCATGGTGTGGGTTCCTGTAGTCATGTCCTAGTACATGAACCACGGGCAACGTATGAGTGGCCAAGTAAGTGGTCCCGACAGTCGGAATACCAGTTACTTTGGAATAAGGCTAGGCATCTCGGACATATTCTGAGTCGTGGTCACCTTTGTGCTCATACGGCGAAGACAAAACCGTTACGGGTATAACCCAATGGGACTCGGGGCAAGTAAGGCTAGCAACCTGCTTCCCTGGTACTTTAAATATGATGCTGGCAACAATCAGAGCAAAATGCCTCGGACCTTTGGAGGTGACGGAGTTCCACCTCTAACTGACGAACCAGGGACTCCTAAGATACGACTTTGCAAACAAATGGTAATGAGATGGGGAGCTATTAATATCAATTGGGGCTACTCTGGGAAGAAGGTAGAGCTGGCAGAGGCTGCAAGTAAGATGGGGCTGGACGTTTTAGCTGTTAGTGACATTCGGGTAAGGGGTGAGAAAGAAGAGGAAGTGGGAGAATACAAGGTCTACCTGTCAGGAGTCAAAGCAGGAATAGCGCAATGGGGTACAGGGCTTTACGTCAGGAAAGAAATGGAACACAGCGTAGTTGCAATAAGGTATGTAAACGAACGACTGATGAGGATAGATTTGACGGTGTCTAGCAAGAAAATTAGGATTGTGTCAGTATATTCGCAGTGTGAAGGGACAGATCAAGATAAGATGGATAGTTTTTATGAGGCACTCAGTGATGTAGTTGTTAGAGTAAAGGACAAGGACAGTGTTCTGCTCATGGGTGATTTTAATGCCAGGATTGTAAATCGAACAGAAGGGTATGAAATGGTTATGGGAAAATTTGGAGAGGATATGGAGGCCAACAGGAACGGGAAACAACTCTTGGATTTCTGTGCCAGTATGGGCTTAGTAATCACAAACTCCTTTTTTAAACATAAGAACATTCACCGGTATACTTGGGAAGGCAGGGGAACCAGATCTGTCATTGACTATATAATAACAGATCAGGAATTCAGGAAGGCTGTGAGGGACACACGTGTATTCAGGGGATTCTTTGATGACACTAATCATTATTTAATCTGCAGTGAAATTGGGATTGTGAGGTCGAAAGTACAGGAGGTCAGGTCCATATGTAGGAGGATAAGAGTGGAGAAACTTCAGGATAAGGAAATCAGGCAAAGTACATAGCAGCGATCTCAGAAAGGTACCAGTTAGTTGAATGTAGTCAATTACAGTCATTGGAAAAGGAATGGACAAGTTACAGGGACACAGTACTAGAAGTGGCTAAAGAATGTCTTGGAACAGTAGTGTGTAAAAGTAGGATGAAGCAAACAGCTTGGTGGAATGACACAGTCAAGGCAGCCTGTAAAAGGAAAAAGAAGGCGTATCAAAAATGGCTACATACTAGAACTCAGGTAGACAGAGAAAGTTATGTTGAAGAAAGAAACAAAGCCAAACGGATAATTGCAGCATCCAAGAAGAAATCTTGGGAAGACTTTGGAAACAGGTTGGAGACTATGGGTCAAGCTGCTGGAAAACCATTCTGGAGTGTAATTAGCAGTCTTCGAAAGGGAGATAAGAAGGAAATGACGGGACAGGTTCCATCAGACTGGACAAAAGCAGTAATCACACCAATCTTTAAACATGGAAACAGAGAGGATTGTAACAACTACAGAGGTATCTCTTTAATCAGCGTTGTGGGTAAAATCTTCTCAGGTATTGTTGAAAGGAAAGTGAGAGTATTAGTTGAGGACCAATTGGATGAAAATCAGTGTGGGTTTAGGCCTCTTAGAGGTTGTCAAGACCAGATCTTTAACCTACGGCAAATAATGGAGAAGTGTTATGAGTGGAACAGGTAATTGTATCTATGCTTTATAGATCTAGAAAAGGTATATGACCGGGTTCCTAAGAGGAAGTTATTGTCTGTTCTACGAGATTATGGAATAGGAGGCAAACTTTTGCAAGCAATTAAAGGTCTTTACATGGATAGTCAGGCAGCAGTTAGAGTTGACGGTAAATTGAGTTCGTGGTTCAGAGTAGTTTCAGGAGTAAGACAAGGATGCAACCTGTCTCCACTGTTGTTCATATTATTTATGGATCATATGTTGAAAAAAATAGACTGGCTGGGTGAGATTAAGATATGTGAACACAAAATAAGCAGTCTTGCATATGCGGATGACTTAGTTGTGATGGCAGATTCGATTGAAAGTTTGCAAAGTAATATTTCAGAGCTAGATCAGAAATGTAAGGACTATGGTATGAAGATTAGCATCTCCAAAACGAAAGTAATGTCAGTGGGAAAGAAATATAAACGGATTGAGTGCCAAATAGGAGGAACAAAGTTAGAACAGGTGGACGGTTTCAAGTACTTAGGATGCATATTCTCACAGGATGGCAACATAGTGAAAGAACTGTAAGCGAGGTGTAGCAAAGCTAATGCAGTGAGCGCTCAGCTACGACTACTCTCTTCTGCAAGAAGGAAGTCAGTACCAAGACTAAGTTATCTGTGCACCGTTCAATCTTTCGACCAACTTTGTTGTATGGGAGCGAAAGCTGGGTGGATTCAGGTTACCTTATCAACAAGGTTGAGGTTACGGATATGAAAGTAGCTAGGATGATTGCAGGTACTAGTAGATGGGAACAATGGCAGGAGGGTGTCCACAATGAGGAAATCAAAGAAAAACTGGGAATGAACTCTATAGATTTAGCAGTCAGGGCGAACAGGCTTAGATGGTGGGGTCATGTTCAACGCATGGGAGAAGCAAGGTTACCCAAGAGACTCATGGGTTCAGCAGTAGAGGGTAGGAGGAGTCGGGGTAGACCAAGGAGAAGATACCTGGATTCGGTTAAGAATGATTTTGAAGTAATAGGTTTAACATCAGAAGAGGCACCAATGTTAGCACTGAATAGGGGATCATGGAGGAATTTTATAAGGGGGCTATGCTCCAGACTGAACGCTGAAAGGCATAATCAGTCTTAAATGATGATGATGATGATGATCACCGTGGAGAGAGAGCGCTGTCGTCGTACTAGTGGAGCGTATATGTAAAAGTGCATCATCCATCGCAACTTCAGTCCGCTTGGAAGCGTCACGAAGTAAAGACCCCTGTTTGATAGTTTTCCTATCTTCATTACCATTAATTAAGAAAAAACTCATTTTTGTAAAAAATGAATAAATACACATTACTTCAGAAGAAATTCGCCCTTTCCCTACAGTCAGGCCACGACAGAAATCCAACCATGTCCAAAAAAGAAACTTTATTGTTATTTTAACGAACAGTCCTCTCAAAGGTAGAATCGTGCTATAAGGGGCAGTAAGGAGAAAACGCTACGTACAGTCGAGAAGAGCAAAACGGATAAGGTTGACAAATCTAAGACGAAACAACTTCCCAGAAAACGTCGATTTAAATTTTGTTCTTCGGATTCTGATGACGGTGTTACAGATATTAGCTATGCCGGAAGTAACGACAGCTTGGACTTCCTCAGTGATAGCTCTGAGCCTGAAGAACATCTGCATGGTGAAGAGATCTCACCCTCAGCCTGGTGCCTAGACGATGGTGAGGGTTCTCATTCCGCAGTTCCCACGAAGCCCGGAGAATCTCAAAAATATGCCAGCAGGCCTGATCGAACAACATCAACAACGAATCCCACACAACCTCAAGGGCCTCCGGGCGTCCTGATCACCCTGAATTCCACGCAAATGACTTTCTTTTGATGAAGTACCGTCCCCCGCCAGTATACTGAGAAGATTACAGGGAGAGGTACCGCAGTGCTTAGCACACTGGATTCGTATTGGGAGAACGACGGTTCAAATACATGTCCAGGTATCCATATTTAGGTTTTCCCTTATTTCCCTAAATGCCACGATGGTTCCTTTGAAACGGTACTGCCGATTTCCTTCCCCATCCTTAAAATATTCCGAGCCTGTACTTTGTCTGCAATGACCACATTGTCGACGAGGCGATAAAGCTTAATCTTCCATCTTTCCTTCTTACGAAGATTGTCGAAAGTGATGGCAACGAGATTTGCATGTCCTCCACCGTAAGATGCCCAGACGAGAATTATTCAATTGGATACGACAAACGCAAAATTGTGCTGAAAATGAAATTTTGTGGTAAGTTCTGTGGGACCAAACTGCTGAGGTCATCGGTCCCTAGGCTTACACACTACTTAACCTAACTTAAACTAACTTACGCTAAGTACAACACACACATCCATGTCCGAGGGAGGACTCGAACCTCCGACGGGGGGTGCCGAGCGCACCGTGACAAGACGCCCTAGACCGCATGGCGGGAAAATGAATCCACCTGTTCAAATAAACGAGCGCCAAACTCCAACATTTGTGGTCGATTCAAAATACTGAGCTTATTCTATTTGAATAACTCTAGGCAGCCATGATAATAAGCAGAATTTGTTTTTCTTGAAGATTGCATTGTTTTTCGTACAACTCAGCTCATTCTATTGTTTATACATTGAACTAGAATTAATTTCTGTTCAAGTATTATTTCTTCATGGGGAATTTATTTTTTTGAACAATTCATGCTTTGTACAGGAAGTTACCCCGAGGTTTGATAAAATCTTTTCCCTCAAAGACTGCTATGCTCTGCCGAAGTATCCCTAAGCATCTCAGCTTATGACAACTCGCCCCTGGGGTATGCCCAACTAGTCCCTGGCATAGATGTAACCTTTTAGGAAAAATGTTTTTGTGGTTCTCTGAAAAGGTATTTACTTAAGGGTTCCTACATTTGTGTGTAATCAAAATTTTAAGCTACCCGCAGCATTCGGCACAACCCCTCCAAGTATTGCGCAAAACAACAGATAAATCAAAAACCAAAATACATGCCAAGCCAAGCGGCGACGAACTACCCTTACATTCTACCGAGAAATCAGTTACGTTTCTCAATTTTCGTTTTATTTAATTTCCTAATTAGAGAGGCTCATTCATTTCCGAAGCCTCTGTTGACGGCAGAGTAGATGGATGGAAATACAAATCCATTATTTTCCGTTTACATTTTACTGTCTCCAGAAAGTTCTTGAGACCAGTTCTGGGGTAGGTTCTTGAACGATATTACAGCAATGCCTCCTCGTCTTGCCTTTTCCTGCTGAACGAGAGATACAACTAATCTAACTCAACTCGGCGAAACACTGAGCTACGCCAAATAAAAATATGCCCTGACACTTTTCATTCTGGGATTTCGGAAACACAAACCAAATACTTGCATTTTCGAGCAAAACTTAAGTAACGGTCAACCTTCGTAGCACGTAATGCAGGCAGAATGAATCTCTCCGCCTCCAGCGGAGTCTGCGCTACACTTGTGTCGGATCCGGACTCGAACCCGAAAACCAGATATAATTAGTTGCCGCTATTCTGATTTGCCGCTGCAACAATGTAGGCATTCGAAACTCTAATAACTTTTCTTGCCAGTGATTAACACTGTGTACTAAGTAGGGTTTCCAAAACAATTTTTAAAACAAGTTCACTTTCAACTAACTTCCACGGCCCACTGACCACTAACTGGCAGATCCACATTGTTACCAGACCAGACTTCATCGTCGCCGTGATCACCGGGGGGCTAATTTACCGAGAGGCGCTTGTGCTTGTAACTACATACAATTTGTTCGCCTATTATTACACGCAGCGACAGTTTAATTCCTATATCCAACCGGAACTAAATGCTATAACAGCAAGAGAGATAAGGGGTTTCCCCCCGCTTGTTAGAAGGAAATTGGACAGAAAGAATGGCTCCAAATAACTAGTCGTCTTGGTACCAAACACAGTGCAAGAGAAGTCTTTATTTAAGATGTGCACACATAAGAGCAGCCAGTGTCTGATCCACGAACCATACGTGGAACATGATGCGATGTGCGGTAAACAAATGAAACTAAAAGCTGAGACTCGAAGGACATTATGAAGAAACACTTTCAGCTCATGTAAAGTAATGAAATAAAGAAACACTAAATTGAATCAAGGGAACGACAAAGTCAAAAAAATAAGAAAATATGAGAGAAAGAGAGAGAGATAGATAGAGAGAGAAACACCTAGCCCTGTTCGTTGACTGAAAATGAAAATGGTGTGGAAACTATGCAGCGTGAAAGTTCACACATGTGCAATTCAGGATCATCTTTCAGAACTTCAGCGGTGTATTAATTATACCTTACATAACAAGTATTGTATGGTATTTACAGTTCAGCCTGACACGTATTTCAGACTGAACGTGTTACTGATGAATTATACACGCAATAGGAGTGAAATGAAATTTCAATCATTTAACACGTATAACATTGTTCATCCATGTGAAATTAAAATACACTGCCTGACAAAAAAAGTGAAGCACCCAGAAGACATAGTCAGATGCCAGTGAACCTCATTAGACATACACACCATCGGCGAATATGTAAATGATTATAGGCACAGTTCTCTGTGACAGATAGATTGGCCATCAGAGTGAATTAGTGTAGTTCGTGTTTAGTGTAGCCAGTTCTGGTAGGGTAGGTACACAAGGGTCGTGAATAGCGTCAGATGTTGAGTGATCACTGACGTATAAGGAGATTTCGTGTACGCCTATGAGATAGCTTTATCAGCACTTGACCGCTACGGTCGCAGGTTGGAATCCTGCCTCGGGCATGGATGTGTGTGTTGTCATTAGGTTGGTTACGTTTAAGTAGTTGTAAATCTAGGGGACTGATGACCTCAGATGTTAAGTCTCGTAGTGCTCAGGGCCATTTGAACCATTTTTTTCGAATCGTGCAGTATCCAGATCTCTGGGGCATTTGCATGTGACAGCCAACCGACGTTGGACTTTATGGGAACATGAGGGCACGCAATTCGTCTTCAGTATTCCAGTCAACCACATCGGACCATACCACAAGGTAAGATCGCCGCTTTGTGCACGAAGCATATCGAAACCGCTTCACTTCTGTGCATGCCATCTAAGAACAAGTTATGAACTAACCGCTTAAGTTGGCACTGTTGCTAACGTATGCTGCAGCTCCGTATCACCTAAACTGCATGACAATGACCCATGTTTATCCGTGACCTCTCAGTCGCAATGGATGGAATGAGGGTGTTACGAGAACGATTTTCTACAACTGTCGTATAAAGAATAATTAATGAACACCGAGAAATGCGGTGCATATCTGTATCTGTGATTAGCAGTACTTAATTAACGTAATTTACATTCTTATTCGAAACTGGATCCATCCCATATTTCAATAATGGGAAACTCACTGTAGAGTTATGCCTCCTGCCAGTAGGCAGCTGTCCCAATTTTAAGATAAGTTCAATGATGTTATAGAAAAAAAAAATCGAGCTCATCAGCTCAGGGTAGCCAACAAAAGAGAGCGTCTCCGTTATACGTCGCCCAGCTAGGTCTTCTGGAGAGCAACTATACACCTTCAGTCGTCTTACTGAGACAAAACTTCCAACCCACCTTGCGGCTGCATTTGCGTGAGCCTTAAATTACATAGTTAACGATATCTTACCATAGAAGTTTCCCACAGTGAAATTCCCTGACAATTCACTGATTACCAGACACTGTTAAGGGATTTCTATGTTTATTAACGAATTTGTGGTATCATGTATCGATACTATACCATGCCCTATCACAGTTGGCGACGGAATTGTGAGTTTCCATCCAACAGTGATAGCAGTTGCGTGGGATCCACAGTGGAGCAGCCCCGCTGAGCCACACCTCCAGTGGCTTCGTGCCGCGAGTGGACTCTGCCACCACAATATAGGATGGGCGGTGGCAGCAACTCAACCCACTTGCGCTTGGAGAAGATGGCTCTGAGCACTATGCGACTTAACTTCTGAGGTCATCAGTCGCCTAGAACTTAGAACTAATTAAACCTAACTAACCTAAGGTAGGATTCGAACCTGCGACCGTAGCGGTCGCTCGGCTCCAGACAGTAGCGCCTAGAACCGCACGGCCACTCCGGCCGGCTGCGCTTGGAGAGACTACACTACTACACCTTCGTCGGTGCTTCTTCCTTGTATCACCGATAGGTGAACTCTGTTTCTTGTTGCATCATCTGTAATAAGTCTTCGCATGTATGGAAAAATACAAGTTAATCTTCTGTTTGTTAACTATTAACTAATCACTTCCGCTCCTGTCCAGCTTTCCTAAGGTGATAGTTGCTGCACGACTGTGCAGCTCACCTCTCCTTGCCGACCGGAGTGGCCGAGTGGTTCTAGGCACTACAGTCTGGAACAGCGCGACCGCTAGGGTCGCAGGTTCGAATCCTACCTCGGGCATGGATGTGTGTGATGTCCTTAGGATAGTTAGGTTTAAGTAGTTCTAAGTTCTAGGGGACTGATGACTTCAGATATTAAGTCCCATAGTGCTCAGAGCCATTTCACCTCTCCTTACTGTTTCGCACGAAATGGTACACAACAGAGGTAAATTGAACTTCGAAATAACAAAAAGGTTTTCTCTGTCTCCGACTAAGCTTTTATGAGATTTCCAGGCGAGATAATGTGCCAGATTGGATAAGAACTATAAAAGAAATATGTGGTATAATGAAGGATGGGGTAGTGAGGGTGCACGCGACACTCGGCAGTTACTCGGCTGCGTCCAGCCAGCGACGATGCGTGGCGTCTCCGTAAAAAAAAAGACTTTCCAGTGCTTTTTTTTTAATTTTGTTGAACGTTTGGTGTGTTCACCTATACCCTGATTTCCAGCACTTGTGGCAACCCTGGTGACAAGTCTTGCACCAGTAATGAGGTACAAGGAAGATAATACAACGTCGCTGCTTCAAGTCTTGTAAGGAATTTCACGCCTCCGGAGAGAAACTCAACACTGATGGAGGTGGAGGAATCACTTGCAGGCTGTCGTGGCTAGCGTGCAGAACAGCCTATAAACAGAACAGGCTGTAGATGAGAAATGCAATGCAGTACTTGTAAAGGAGGACATCGTCTTTGGGAAGAGAACAGTGATAAGAGAGTTCTTCTCAACTTCGTCACAGGCACAGTATAGTATGTGAATGAAATAGTGGCGAGGGTGGAGGATGGGCTATCCCTGTTTTGCAGCCCCCCAGACAGGCGCCGCAATCCGCGGCGGTCATTCGCGGCGAGCCGCTTCGCCGCCGGAACGTAATTACGCGGCGACCCCGGCACGTTACGAGGTCCTAAACAGAGCGGCCCGCCCCCGCCGTGGCCGCTGCTTTATTTTTGCTCACAACGCCGAGGGCGGGAGGACGCTCGGCGGAGCGCGCAGAGCAAACCCCCCTCCCCCCGGCCGCCACTCACCTACCACGGTGGCTGGGCGGTCCGACACGGCAAAGGCGGGCAGCGACGCGGGAGCGCGCGCTCATCCGCGGCACACACCAAAAGCGAAGCGCCAGCACGTGGCGGCACGTGACGTGTCACGCGTGGGCGAAGGTTGCGAACGGGAACTTCTCCGCTGGTCGGTCACGCGCACTATTGTCCAGACGTTTCTCCGAAACGGTGGTGAGCTCTTAACACAACCGACACGTGACGGGATGTATACATGTCCGTCGGTGAGAGTGAAACGTCCCTTTCGTCCGTACCTCCAGGCTACCGTGCAGCCGCGCGACGTAACACTGGCGGCTGCGGCCTGGATCCGCGCACTCCCGGCCGTATGCGACGCGCCCCGCAGATTAATCGGAAACGTTTCTTGGTGGACCAGCGTTAATTTATAAGACATAATGAAAATTGAAAGCTCAAAAATTAGCTGCAGTTAGGTAATATATTTAATCCAGAATGAGATTTTCACTCTGCAGCGGAGTGTGCGCTGATATGAAACTTCCTGGCAGATTAAAACTGTGTGCCGGATCGAGACTCGAACTCGGGACCTTTGCCTTTCGCGGGCAAGTGCTCTACCAACTGAGCTACCCAAGCACGAATCACGCCCCATCCTCACAGCCTTACTCCTGCCAGTTTCGGCTTGATTGCCTGTGGAAATAACATTGATAAAATTATCTATACGTAAATCGTGGCTGTTTTATGATTGCATCTGCACTGGTACTTACGCGTAGTTGGAAGCTACAACCATACCGCATCTACTGTAAAGCTTCTCTGCCCTGGTAAGTATTATATTTTTTGTAGCTACAAAATGTAAAAAATACGTTTTTGACAGATGTTCAGCAATACTGTATTCTCACAGTTCTTTACTGCGATCCTACATGTCTAAAAAGTAAATAAAATGTCTGTCAAAAAACTATTTTTTAAGTTTTGTAACTACAAAAAATAATATACTTGCCACGACCTGACAGAAAAAATTTACTATACATCCAATATGGTCCTCACTTCCAACTTGATATAAGTACTCATGTAAAACTAAACATAAAACAGCCAAGATCTAGGTGTAGATAATCTTACGAATATTATTTTCGTAGGTCACCTGACAATGGCAATTAAGACGAAATAGGCCTGCCGTGTAAAATATTAAATATATTACCTTATTTCAGCAAAATTTGTAGATTTCACCTTTGTTAGTCTTGTAAAGACGGATACTATGCTGTGCCTCCAACGGAACGTAAGTACTGACCGCATTAAATCGTTACACCGCTAACTGCGAGACGCCAGTATAGTTTCGACCAGAGAGACAGCGCTAAACTTGTCACACCTTTCAGTCAACAGAAACGCCGGCCGCTGTGGCGCTAGGCGCTTCAGTCTGGAACCGTGCGACCGCTGCTGCTGCCTCGGACAGGGATTTGTGTGATGTCGTTATATTAGTGAGGTTAAAGTAGTTCTAAGTTCTAGGGGACTGATGACCTCAGATGTTAAGTTCCATAGTGCTCAGAGCCATTTGAACCAATTAGAAACCATGTAGCTGTGACTACCATCAGAAAATATTCCGACATGCGGCCACTGGACTGGAATACGTTCAGCGCTAACTGTTCAGTATATTCTCTCCAAATAGGTATTAACTCATGCCGATAATAAAGACAACAAAAGAACAGTAATAGAAGTAAAATCAACAGGAAAAAAGTCACACAAAAACTCCACCCACGGTCGCAGGTTCGAATCCTGCCTCGGGCATCGATGTGTGTGATGTCCTTAGGTTAGTTAGGTTTAAGTAGGTCTAAGTTCTAGGGGACTGATGACCTCAGATGTTAAGTCCCATACTGGTCAGAGCCATTTTTCTAATAAAAAAAAAAAAACTCCACACTCAAATTTTTACAGAACCAAATGAAATTTTTTTGTATCAGTTAATCCTAGGCAAGTCCAACACCACCTCCGGTATGCTATGAGGCCTTTTTTTATTGAAAAAGTCCAGCCTGACAAATAAGCAACGGTTGCAGAGAAAAACAGGAAAGTACCTAAGCAGGATTCGACATACCACGGACGGGAATTCACTTTCGAATGCTTTGTAGGCTTTCCATATTGCAAAAGTAACTTTGTCGATCACGAAGGATTACGAACTCCAGAATTCTGAAATAAACACAAACACAAACTCTGCCCCTCTGCGCTGACGACTTGCCAAGTCAATCCCACAAGGGCTCCCGATTTCGCGAGTTCACGAACCACTCCAAGAAATTATTTAGCATACAGGCCTTTCAGCCAATCAGAATCAAGAGCATTCTCATTGGCCATTTTCTGCACCTATTGAGAACGCACCGGTAAGGTGCCGCCTTCTGGCTGGACCTTCATGGCTCACTCTAAAATAAAAGTTGTAAAGACAGGCCTTAACGGCGAAACTGGAAAAAGAAAAGCACAGATGGGCCAAACGGGCACCCCCAGCCGACTGCCGTGTCATCCTTCGCCAATGGCGTCTCAGAAATGTATGAAAACCACGAGGGCTTGTTGCTCCGGAGCTTTCAGATGCTTATTACAGGACTTTCTCTACACACCATTAGCTGTATTAGAATCATTTCTTTTCCAAAATCGGTTTTTGGGTTTATAACCCATCATCAGTGGCATCTGTGACAGAGGAACAAAATGACAACTATAGATACACTACCAGTAATATAAGACTACTTACATTATGTACCTATATAGCAATGATATGCGTGTCAGTTAATACTATAGGATCTAAAATCTGTCCTGTCGCGTAGTATCTTGATTGTCATGTACATTACTGCTTTCAGATCTTAGACTGTGACAATTCTTGATAACCTCTGCCATAAGTTTCATATAGTGTATACATGCAACTGATAGGTCCAAGAGTATATATTACCTATCTTTCGTTATTTCGAAAATCATATTTATATAGAACTGTGACATGGATTCATATATATAAACTACAATCTTTCGACGATTAGTATATCGGAAAGGTATAAACTGCAAAATAATCCCACAGATCGTGTCAAATTGGACATTTCTACATGCAGGACAGACTCCAAAACAAAATCATTCGGTTAAAACTCTGTTGAAATTTTTTGTATACATCTTATTGCGCAGCTCTGCTCATTAATTATGTTGTCTGGTTGCCTTGAGGGTGTATATTTCAATTTCTTCTAGAATTTTAAATAATCTGCGTTTTTGTGCTTTATTGACACTGGTAAAGTTTATGTTAATGCCATTAGCACAATGCTTTTATTCTTCTAAATGAGCACTGAATTGCCGAGGGACTGGTTTCACTAAGACAAATTTGTTCTCTAAACCTCGTGTTGAAGTTCCTCCCTGTTTGCCAAACATAAAATTTATCATATTCATACACGTCAATTTACACACACCTGACGTGTTATACGTTTGGTTCTTTTTATACACAACGTAATCTTACGTTGTTCTCTGTCTTGAAGCCAATTTGCAGCCTAGTTTTTCGAAACAAACGATTTACTTTGTCGGAAATGTGACCCCAGTATGATATGGTTGTGAACTTATCTTTCTTTACTTCCTCGCTCTTTTCGAATTTGATCTGATTTCTGTTGTTACTGTGTTCTTACAAGTGCAGCTCATGTTGTATAGAATACGTTCTTTAATAGAAATGAGGGATGGAGGGACATTGGGCCAGCACACTGCTCTCCTGGTGATTGGTTGTCGGGTTGGCAGATCTGGTGCCACTACGTCACACACAGGTATCTCCTCAATCGGTATCGCGAGGCTTAGTGGATCCCGTTCCAGTCCTCCCACCACGCAAAATCCCCTGGCAATGCCAGGTCTCCCACACAGCAGTTAACCGTGCAGAGTACTCAGCTACGAAGGCGGACATAGGGAAATTACTCGCCCTTAAATTCAGTCTAGTCGGCTCCGAGCACCACTCATTTCGGAGAGTTAGGGAAAACCCGTCTGTCCAACTTCAGGCCGAACATAAACCCCCTTGCCCTTTCATTCGGAAACTAGTCGATGCAAGTTGCAATGTCGGACGGGGCTAGCACACGTAGGTGGCTAAGAAAGAAAATATTACAAGAGGTCAGTACGAAAGATTCAAGTTCCGAATAATTAATAATCAATGCATATCAATGCAGGTTCTGGGCCCATTCTTAATGGCAGAGTCACCCTTGAAATTACTGACGGGTTACCAATTTTACACTCCTGGAAATGGAAAAAAGAACACATTGACACCGGTGTGTCAGACCCACCATACTTGCTCCGGACACTGCGAGAGGGCTGTACAAGCAATGATCACACGCACGGCACAGCGGACACACCAGGAACCGCGGTGTTGGCCGTCGAATGGCGCTAGCTGCGCAGCATTTGTGCACCGCCGCCGTCAGTGTCAGCCAGTTTGCCGTGGCATACGGAGCTCCATCGCAGTCTTTAACACTGGTAGCATGCCGCGACAGCGTGGACGTGAACCGTATGTGCAGTTGACGGACTTTGAGCGAGGGCGTATAGTGGGCATGCGGGAGGCCGGGTGAACGTACCGCCGAATTGCTCAACACGTGGGGCGTGAGGTCTCCACAGTACATCGATGTTGTCGCCAGTGGTCGGCGGAAGGTGCACGTGCCCGTCGACCTGGGACCGGACCGCAACGACGCACCGATGCACGCCAAGACCGTAGGATCCTACGCAGTGCCGTAGGGGACCGCACCGCCACTTCCCAGCAAATTAGGGACACTGTTGCTCCTGGGGTATCGGCGAGGACCATTCGCAACCGTCTCCATGAAGCTAGGCTACGGTCCCGCACACCGTTAGGCCGTCTTCCGCTCACGCCCCAACATCGTGCAGCCCGCCTCCAGTGGTGTCGCGACAGGCGTGAATGGAGGGACGAATGGAGACGTGTCGTCTTCAGCGATGAGAGTCGCTTCTGCCTTGGTGCCAATGATGGTCGTATGCGTGTTTGGCGCCGTGCAGGTGAGCGCCACAATCAGGACTGCATACGACCGAGGCACACAGGGCCAACACCCGGCATCATGGTGTGGGGAGCGATCTCCTACACTGGCCGTACACCACTGGTGATCGTCGAGGGGACACTGAATAGTGCACGGTACATCCAAACCGTCATCGAACCCATCGTTCTACCATTCCTAGACCGGCAAGGGAACTTGCTGTTCCAACAGGACAATGCACGTCCGCATGTATCCCGTGCCACCCAACGTGCTCTAGAAGGTGTAAGTCAACTACCCTGGCCAGCAAGATCTCCGGATCTGTCCCCCATTGAGCATGTTTGGGACTGGATGAAGCGTCGTCTCACGCGGTCTGCACGTCCAGCACGAACGCTGGTCCAACTGAGGCGCCAGGTGGAAATGGCATGGCAAGCCGTTCCACAGGACTACATCCAGCATCTCTACGATCGTCTCCATGGGGGAATAGCAGCCTGCATTGCTGCGAAAGGTGGATATACACTGTACTAGTGCCGACATTGTGCATGCTCTGTTGCCTGTGTCTATGTGCCTGTGGTTCTGTCAGTGTGATCATGTGATGTATCTGACCCCAGGAATGTGTCAATAAAGTTTCCCCTTCCTGGGACAATGAATTCACGGTGTTCTTATTTCAATTTCCAGGAGTGTATTTCGAGGCCCCCAAAACACTGAATGCAAATTAACACCAAATTAAAAGTTCCAGAGGAAAAAAGAAACCTTCATACACAAAGTTCTCCCACATACTGAGGGATGGTATTCCTGCATCTGAATTCAGACGCGATCATTTTGTGGGATCGTACACAGATCGCGTTGCCAGACCAAAGTCGGAAACACATAGCGATACCACAGACATTAGTGAAGGCCCGCTGCAGTCCGCAACGAAGTGTGGGAGGCATTCCTAAAGACCACACCTTTCCTCTCGGCATCATCAGCAGCGCCCTCACACTGAGGTCAATATACATCCAACATGAAAGATCTCATCCCCATTTCGAGACCTCACCTAAAGCAGACATGGTCATATCGTCATCTAGCACCAACGTGACAGTTTAAGATTCTCATGGAGCTGTTCATTTAAATGTGGAACTTTATACTGCAGGAGAACATATTGTTAATCTGTGCATCAAATGATGCTTTGACACTCAATAATAGTCGTATCTTATTATGCAATCCCGTGTCAAAGAAGTGCGTTCTAGTATGACGAGCCTTCCCTCAGAGCAATCAAAGGACCCACAGTTCTGGCTCGACGATTACCGTCTCGTCTGGTCACAGCAAATTTTAAGAGCATTTAATTTTTTACTCGAGATGGCGGCAGCCGATAAATTCAGGTAAAAATACAAACGGTTCTCTTCTTCCTTGAGGAAGCATAGCGATACGAGGGCGACCGTGTTTTGGCGGCTGGAGTCGAGGCAGGGTGTGTAGCCTCTGTGGATAGAAGACGTTGTCGGTTCTCTAAGTCCCAGCAGCGAGTTCTTGGCCACAGCCCCTCCAGGCAGTGTGGTAGCAAAATGTTCAAATCTGTGTGAAATCTTATGGGACTTAACTGCTAAGGTCATCAGTCCCTAAGCTGACACACTACTTAACCTAAATTATCCTAAGGACAAACATACACACTCATGCCCGAAGGAGGACTCGAACCTCCGCCGGGACCAGCCACACAGTCCATGACTGCAGCGCCTCAGACCGCTCGGCTAATCCCGCGCGGCAGTGTGGTAGCAGCTAGTTTTTGAGGTCGGAAGCTCACTGGTAAGCGGGCGTTTCGAATTCATAAAACCGCGAAGAACCGCCGCCTTAGCTTCAGATTGCCATGTTCTCTTCAGGGCAACGCTAGCAGCAAGGCAACTCCGATCGTGCTCTTTTCTGTATTTGAAGGGGAACAACGCCGAAAAGATTCGTGGTGGATAGGTGGAAGTGGTGTGCTAAAACAAGCCTTCACGATCAGAACATAGTGGTAGATCATTTCTGTGTAAAGAACCGGGAATCGCAAACGAGGCGAGAATGGGTTGCGAGCCTCTGAAGACAACCCGGATGTGTGTGTGTGTGTGTGTGTGTGTGTAAGTATTAAGTCAGCTCCACATCGATGCGAAGCTAATCCGATGGCCAATGGCAAGACTGATTCTGGCAGTTTTACGGTACTGCAACGTTTCTATCCGCAAGACGGGAATTTACGACCTGTGCATCATGCATTCAAATAAACTGAGCCGAAGGTCAACTTGCACTGTACTTTCGCGGAGCGTCAGAGGGAAATCTACGCAGAAAAAAAAAAAAAAAAAAAAAGAACGCAACTTGCGAAATTACGCAGAGAAATAACATTGCTTTCCTCGTAGAAGGATGTACCGC
Organism: Schistocerca nitens; assembly: GCF_023898315.1. NCBI lineage: Eukaryota > Metazoa > Arthropoda > Insecta > Orthoptera > Acrididae > Schistocerca > Schistocerca nitens. The sequence goes on along the minus strand of NC_064622.1, from coordinate 439,520,581 downwards.
TTTTAGACATTACGCTTCGACTTCGACAGCATCCATGACGATATTTACATCCGATAATATTATACTCCTTTACTGCGTGGAAGCTTCAAAAGGCTCTAATCTCTCTGTACAGACATATACAAGGACGGGTTTAATGCGACAGCGTCATGTATTCTAAAACATTCCGCGAAAATCTATACACGCTGGAACAGACAACAGATGTGCTTCCTATCTTTAAAATGCCTTTTACCTTTCATGCGCATTGAGAGACGAGAATAACATTATAGCTTAAATTGCTCTATTTTTTAGGTTTCCGTACCTCAACCGATAAAAACGGAACCCTTATAGGATCACTTTGTTGTTCATCTGACAATCTGTCTGTCCAACTGTTGAGACCTATTTCTCTTACGAAAGGTTAGAGGTATTACGTTGTTGTTGATGATGATCATGATGATGATCATGATGATGATCATGATCATTGGTCTGTGGGGCGATCAACTTCGTGTTATCAGCGCCCCAATCTCGCCACTTTCCCGAATGATGATGAAATGCTGATGACAACACAAACACGTAATCCCGGGTGGAGAAAATCCCCGACCCAGCATGGAATCGAGCCACGTGACCTAGAGCTGCGTACCGTATTAAGTTGAAATTTATGTCATGTACGAAGGTCTACGGTCTCTTGCTGATATGAAAAATCTGAGCTTTTAGCTCAATGAAACGAAAAGATACGGCCATTTATGTCACATATTTCGATGCTTGCTAAGTTACTCATAAAAATCCGTAGTGTACCTCCAGTTGATCTAGAATCATTAAGTTTGACAAGAGGTAGGGTTTCACAGCACAAGTAAAGGAAAAGATCCGAAAATTTTTACTAAGTTATTATATCACAGAATTTTTTTTATATTTATTTTGCGTCTGTTTGTTGGTCTGTTAAGATTCATTTTTCTCAGGAACTGGTTGAGGTATCAAGTTGAAATTTATGTCAAATACTAACATCCACGGTCCATTGGCGGTATACAAAATTCGAGCTTCTACGTCAATTGGCATCTAAATGACCCCTTTTTCTCAGGAACGGGTAAAGCTATCACGCTGAATTTTACGTGAAATACTAAGATCAAAGGTCCCTTGACGACATAAACAACTTAAAGTTCTAAGTCAATGGAATCAAAAGATACGGCCATATGCGTCGTATATTTTGATACTTGCAAACCTATAGATGAACTATCTGTATACATGCCTGGGTATCTAGCGGTAGAGTGCGTGCCTGTAAACCGAGACGTGGTGGAATCGACTCTCGGGCGGACCACCTAGCCTTCTTCACCTATCAACGATGTGTGGGTCGGATTCCACGTCAGACTGGAGGTCCCCTTTCCCCGGTTGGCTAGGGACGCGGAGGGGGCGTCCAATAGAAAGACTTGCATCCGGCCATTAAACCACAGGAAGTTATTGTTCTTATTATCTGTATACATAATTAAGTCTGTACGAAACGCTCACAGCGCGAATCCTACTCACACTTGTCCGTTTTTTTTTCTTTTTTTTTTGTAACGGATAACTGTTAAGGATATAGCCGTATACTAACTAAAACCGTTGTTTCTAACACAATATTGTACGAGTAAAACAGTTTTCATTGCTTTGACAATATCTCGCGTCTACATTTTAAAAAAATGAAGCTTTTGAGAAACAGCTTGAGACAAGTCATTCAATGGGGTACACTTCCTAACCGAAGATTCAAGCAACATTACACAAGCATTTTCGTTGGCGTCTCAGAAGTTCAATGCGACATCCGACATCGCGCCCACGGGTAGGGCAAGCGTACCATCGTTGATGAATTTCCTCCATATGCTGCGATCTTTGAAGAGCTCCTCCCATTTGCCGCAGTCAGTATTAAACGCTTTCTAGTCGCACTTGAAGCGCAGTGCAGGTCTTCCAGAGCTTTCCTGGCACGTGCTACCTTACTAAGTAGTGTGTGTCGGGGAGGTGAAATCGAGATAGGTGGTGTACAACAAAACATAACAAAAGAAAAGATATATGGACTACTGAGAATGAAGTAACTGTCGAATCCGGTTTAGCCAATGAATAATATCGATGAGCCATGACAAAGTCAGTAACCATGTTGTTGTTGTGGTCTTCAGTCCTGAGACTGGTTTGATGCAGCTCTCCATGCTACTCTATCCTGTGCAAGCTTCTTCATCTCCCAGTACCTACTGCAACCTACATCCTTCTGAATCTGCTTAGTGTATTCGTCTCTTGGTCTCCCTCTATGATTTTTACCCTCCACACTGCCCTCCAATTCTAAACTGGTGATCCCTTGATGCCTCAACACATGTCCTACCAACCGATCCCTTCTTCTAGTCAAGTTGTGACACAAACTTCTCTTCTCCCCAATCCTATTCAACACTTCCTCATTAGTTATGTGATCTACCCATCTAATCTTCAGCATTCTTCTGTAGCACCACATTTCTAAAGATTCTATTCTCTTCTTCTCCAAAATATTTATCGTCCATGTTTCACTTCCATATATGGCTACACTCCATACAAATACTTTCAGAAACGACTTCCTGACAAATCTATACTCGATGTTAACAAATTTCTCTTCTTCAGAAATTCTTTCCTTGCCATTGCCAGTCTACATTTTATAACCTCTCTACTTCGACCATCATCAGTTATTTTACTCCCCAAATAGCAAAACTCCTTTACTACTTTAAGTGTCTCATTTCCTAATCTAATTCCCTCAGCATCACCTGACTTAATTCGACTACAGTCCATTACCCTCGTTTTGATTTTGTTGATGTTCATCTTCTCCTTTCAAGACACTATCCATTCCGTTCAACTGCTCTTCCAAGTCCTTTGCTGCCACTAACAGAATTACAATGTCATCGGCGAACCTCAAAGTTTTTATTTCTTCTCCATGGATTTTAATAGCTACTCCGAATTTTTCTTTTGTTTCCTTCACTGCTTGATCAATATACAGATTGAATGACTCTCTTCCCAACCACAGCTTCCCTTTCATGCCACTCGACTCTTGTAACTGCCATCTGGTTTCTGTACAAATTGGAAATAGCCTTTCGCTCCCTGTATTTTACCCCTGCCACCTTTAGAATTTGAAAGAGAGTATTCCAGTTAACATTGTCAAAAGCTTTCTCTAAGAGTACAAATGCTAGAAACGTTGGTTTGCCTTTCCTTCATCTAGCTTCTAAGATAAGTCGTAGGGTCAGTATTGCCTCACGTGTTCCGATATTTCTACGGAATCCAAAGTGATCTTCCCCGAGGTCTGCTTCTACTAGTTTTTCCATTCGTCTGTAAAGAATTCGCGTTAGTATTTTGTAGCCGTGACTTATTAAACTGATAGTTCGGTAATTTTCACATGTGTCATCTCCTGCTTTCTTTGGGATTGGAATTATTATATTCTTCTTGAAGTCTAAGGGTATTTCGCCTGTCTCATACATGTTGTTTGTCAGGACTGGCTCTCCCAAGGCTGTCAGTAGTTGTAATGGAATGTTGTCTACTCCTGGACCTTGTTTCGACTCAGACCTTTCAGTGCTCTGTCAAACTCTTCACTCAGTATCGTATGTCCCATTTCATCTTCATCTACATCCTCTTCCATTTCCATAACATTGTCCTCAAGTACATCACCCTTGTATAGATCCCCTATATACTCCTTCCACCTTCCTGCTTTTCCCTTCTTTGTGGGTTTCCATCTGAGCTCTTGATATTCATACAAGTGGTTCTCTTTTCTGCAAAGGTCTATTTAATTTTCCTGTAGGCAGTATCTATCTTACCCCTAATGAGATATGCCTCTACATCCTTGCATTTGTCCTCTAGCCATCCCTGCTTAGCCATTTTGCACTTCATGTCGATCTCATTTTTGAGACGTTTGTATTCCCTTTTGCCTGCTTCATTTACTGCATTTTTATCCTTTCATCAATTAAATTCAATATTTCTTCTGTTACCCAAGGATTTCTACTAGCCCTCGTCTTTTTTCCTACTTGATCCTCTGCTGCCTTCACTACTTCACTACCCATTCTTCTTCTACTGTATTTCTTTGCCCCATTCTTGTCAATTGTTCCCTTATGCTCTCCCTGAAACTTTCTACAACCTCTGGTTCATTCAGTTTATCCAGGTCCTATCTCCTTAAATTCCCACCTTTTTGCAGTTTCTTCAGTTTTAATCTATAGTTCATAACCAATAGATCGTGGTCAGAGTCCACATCTGCCCCTGGAAATGTCTTAAAATTTAAAACTTAGTTCCTAAATCTCTGTCTTACCATTATATAATCTATCTGAAAACTGTCAGTATCTCCAAGCTTCTTCCATGTATACAGTCTTCTTTCATGATTCTTGAACCAAGTAGCCATGTGATACGGTATAAAAACATTACAAAATGAGAGCACACGTTTAACTAATGGCTCTAAGCACTATGGAACTTAACATCTGAGATCGTCAGTCCCCTAGACTTAGAACTATTTAAACCCAACTAACCTAAGGATACCACACACATCCATGCCCGAGGCAGGATTCGAACCTGCGACCGTAGCAGCAGCGCGGTTCCGGACTGAAGCGCCTAGAACCGCTCGGCTACAACGGCCGGCCGTTTAACTACTGTGGATCTATTAACAGTAACTAAGAACGAAAACGAAAGGAACCGCAAATATAATTTTCTGAGATGTATAGACAGATTGAAAACTGAGGACGTTGAGAAAAATCTTCAGGTAGATTACCTGTTGAGACGTGAGGAAGACGAAAAATTCATTAAATGCTTGTATCAGGCGGGAACGAAGGGATTAAGCACGAGCTTTGTAACTATTTTTACGAAAAACGAACGAAGTGATTAAGCGCGAGCCTTGTCATTAATTTCACTAAAAAGGAAAAGCACAATAAATGTGATTAAAATTTAAAAAAAAAACATATAAGTTCTGATGACTCTGCTACGGTCATGGTATTTATAATTACATGGCTATTATATTACTGTGATGTTAGAAATTTTTGACGATAAATAAAAACTGTTTACCCGGGATCACGCTGTCTGTCTTTAAAAAAACTATACAGGATTTCCCAAGGTAATGTTAAGCATTCAGGGGTAAGACAGAAATTTATCATTCTAAGCAAAAATGCTTAGTAAACATGGGCTCTAAAATACGTACGCTAAGAGCTATGAGCAGTTGTTCATCTTCGCTACTGTGAAGCACAGTTCTTCTACTCAACAAGTGCCCGTACTTCTTAAGGTACGCGTTTTAGGGTCCCTGTCTGTTAGATTTGCTTCCTTCGAATGATCATTCCTGTCATATCCCTGAATACTGATCATTCCTCATGGGACACCTCGTACCGCAGATTTCATCAAACCATGTGATAGGCTGTATGTGCACGAGTATGCGTACCTGTCACCCGACATCCACAAACGAGGCCGCTTCCGCCGCACACTGTTGCGCATCCTTTTCGAAACCTTCAACTAGAGCGCCTCGTCAACTGGCTGACCTTGCGGAACAAACTTTGAATGGATGACTCGTGTCAAGTCGAAAGAACAAATCAGTACTGTCTCAATGTTTGATTTCACCTGACGAGCTTTTCTGGGACAAGGCGAACTTGAAGCCTTCCACTGACTTGATTGTTGCTTTGTTTTAGGGTCGTAACCATATAACTAAGTTTCGTCACCTGTGATTATTTTTGAAAAATTTGCATCGTTTTGCAAAGAACAGGAAGCTTCAACGCGCCCTTGTTTTTGTTCAGAAGTCAGCAGTCGTGACACGAATTTGCCAGCCACCTTTTTCATCCCTAAATCTTCTGTCACATTACACTCCACTGAACTTCGAGTCACTCCCGACAGCTCCACAATTTCTTCAATGTTCTGTCGTCAACCTTCTTTAATGATTGCAGGAAGGTTTTCAACATTATCATGTGTTAGACCGTGGAAGGACAACCAGAACGATATTTGTCATCAATTGGCGTTTCACCATTTTTGAAACGGGAAAACCACCCAAACACTTGAGTTTTCCCCACAGAATCATCCTTGTACGCTGTTCTTAACATTTCAAGAGTTTTTGTTCCACTTTTTCCCAGCAAAAAGCAGAATTTCATTGCCGCACGCTGTCCACTAAAAACAGCCACTGAAAAACGACAATGACACAAAACACTCGTCACTATAAACTCTGCGCTCCTAGTGGGAAAGCACCGTACTGCAAAACCACTGCCCATCAGAAAATTTGTTCGGGCACTTTTGGGCACCCTTTCGTATTTCACATTTTATTCATCATATTTCATCGACATTATTTTCGTTACGCGTGTTTCAACAATTCATGAACTGCTTCGCGCATGTCGTTGCACTCATCAGACATGAGGAACTATGTGGCACGTATTCAAATGTGAAACAATAACAGACATAAATGTCTTCGGTTACTAATAACCAGAGTGTAAATACCAGCCTTTTTTCAGATTATTTTGCCTGTCGGTAATAAGTATCATGACTTTAAGTTTGCTCCTCGGTTGTAATGAAAAGCCAGCGAAAAGCGTCAACCAACATATGTGCAAAACTTTCAAACAACGCTAAAGAAAGCGTGAGCTGCTATTCAATGTTAACAACATTACCTGCACGCATTTCACACACACACACACACACACACAGACACACACACACACACAAATGCTTCTTTTCCTATGTTATGTTACTTACTTCGCCTAAAACAGTGCGTCGCCATGCAAAATAATCGTCTCTGAACGCCGGAGTCTGGCATCGTGGCTGTAATTGTATAATGCTGTACCCAGTGAGGATTTTTAGCGCCGAAAAACAATAACGCAGCTTTCATAGGCCATGCTCTTTATCTTCTGTTCTCTTCCGTTCCCTCTCCTGTTCGCAGACACAAGCGAATTGCAGTGAGCACTGAATAATTGTCTACGAACGAGCGTTCGCTTGTGTTCGCTCCCATTCGCTCCACCGTAAATCAGACTTAGCAGTTGGCGCGCGGCGAACTTTTGTCCTTCCTCGCAAGCAACAGTCGTGCTTAATACGTAGCTACCCATCCAAAAGCGACGCGTTGCGCTAGACCCTTCGAAACACACGCTCAGTTTTAATTTCGCAGTAAGAGCACGAAAGGCGACGCGAAGAACAGGACACAGATGTGTATGACGCGTGAAACGTTCAGATATGCTGAGTATATTCAAAACCGCCAATTTATATCGATCCAAAAGTCAAAATTTTCAGCTATCTCTGCATTTTCTACATAGAAACAAGATACATGGAAGAGGGAACATTGAGGCAAATTCTCGGCAGGAGTCTATCAACAACTTCTACAGTGAGCTCGTAAGCATCCTATGGAAACCAAATATCGCCATACAAATTGGTCAAAACAAAAGTTGGGGCAAATTTCAAGGCGACGATTTTACTCGAAAATATGTATATTACCACAACCCTAAAACTGTCATCCAATCCCTGTTGCAGGTTGCCTATCTAAGGACTTCTAAGGGCAACAGGAAGTTGATTTTCAGTATTTTTCATATAGTTATTGATTGAATTGAAAAATTGAGAGTTCTATCAAAAACTACACATTAAGAGATATAATATTACATTAACGGTATAACAAAGCAAGTATTAAAGTTGGAAACTGTGTATGTGCCTTGAGGTAGCATAACACACAGAGCGCAAATTAGCCAGACTATATTCATCCAGAGTTTGAGAAAGAGAGCATATAACATCTTTTAACAAACTCAACACATAACTTCAAAACTATATGCAAGTATTCGCAGTGACGCGCCTCTCCCCCCCTCCCACCCCACAAATCATGAAAGGAAAACCGTTTGTCGCTTAGTACATTTTTGCTGTTCACGCAGTAAAACTGCGGCATCAGGAACGACATTTTAATTTATTACTTCTTGACTACGAAATTTATTTACAACACGTTTTGCAGATGGTATCCATATATACCGCTGAATGTACCTCTACAATTATATCATTGTACGAAACACAGTCAACGAGATATGATGCAAGTACAATGCCTTATGCAGTAAAGCTGACAATTGTTTATGTTCACTTTTTCATAGTGTTTGGCTGAATAATCCGGAACCAATAAAACCAACATAATTAGAGTTTTTGTCTTCAAATATATGGATTTTACATGTTTAACATAAAATATTTAACACATTAACTTATCTGTGAAGTAATCGCACGTATGAAACAGTTTTACACATCAGAGTTCTATTCTTTAAAGAATCGTGGGTTGTGTGTGTGTGTGTGTGTGTGTGTGTGTGTGTGTGTGTGTGTGTGTGTGTGTGCGTGTTACTTGGGGTATTCAGCTACGCATGAATATTTGAATAAATCACAAATTTCAACAAATCATTAATATCATTGATATTCATATCAAATTTGACATTTGTTATCACATAACGCATGTATTCTGCATTAATTGTTGCCGTTCTGCAACGCTTCTCTAATTTACCTCTAAAAGCAGTTCAAACAATATTTCCACATATCCCAGACAAAATGATCAGCAAAAAAGTTAGAAACAGTTTATACTGTTTAAAAAATACATATTCTTCGGAGTAAATCAAACAACCTAATTTTTAAAGGGAGTGGTGGTGATGGATAAGCAGGATATTCTGGGTTCGAGTCCAGGGCTAGCACAAAGATTTGATATTGGCTGTACTGCAAGTTGGCAAAGGCCTTCCCGCTGTGGCTACACCGGTTCCCGTGAGATCACCGAAGTTAAGCGCTTTCGGGCGTGGTCGGCACTTGGATGGGTGACCATCCACGCCGCCATGCGCTATTGCCATTTTTTGGGGTGCACTCAGCCTCCTGCACTCAGCCTCCTAATGCCAATTGAGGAGCTTTTCGACCGAATAGTAGTGGCTTCGGTCAAGAATACCATCATAACGACCGGGAGAGCGGTGTGCTGACCCCACGCCCCTCCTATCCGCATCTTCCACTGAGGATGACACGGCGGTCGGATGGTCCCGGTAGGCCACTCGTGGCCTGACGACGGAGTGCTTTGTACTGCAAGCTCATCATATCGAAACGGTTTACACTGATACGATTCATGTAGAAACATTTTCATTGATTTCATCGTCATTGATCTATTTTTTTCTCTCTAGTGCATTTAATTAATTTCGTAGAAGTGTAAACGACCATATTTGCAGCCTCTGAGCAGAACACTTCATTTCTTGTATTCTTACATTAATAGTTGTTCGTGTTGACACGCATAGGCCTGTTACAAGGATAGACAGGAATTTTACTGCATTACATCGAACTAGGTCCCTACGAAGTTTCCTGGCAACAGGAGTCCAGTAGCTACGACCAGGTACAGCACGAAATGTGTTCACTTTAATGGACAGTAGATTTTCTGACCGAACAGAGAGCAATATTCTCTCGGATGAACAGAATCAGATGCAGCAATACGAACGAAGGTAAATTTAGTACTTGTGAAACGTTCATTGTGTGTTTTCAGGATGTTGTAGAATGCATTCGAACTGACAAATAATTTAAATCTAGTGCTTTAAATCTGAAATTCTTCCTTTGCATACGCATTCAGTCAAATGTAAAAGAAAACAGACTGCACTCATCTGCGTACCCCTTTGTCGCTAGTTTCTGTCCTAAGTCGAGTTACTGAGCGACGTGGTGCAGTGGTTAGAACATTGGACTCGCATTCGGAAGAACGATGGTTCAATCCCCCATGCGGCTATCCTGATTTAAGTTTTTCGTAATTTCCCCAAACTATTTCAGGCAAATGCTGGAATGGATCCTTTGAAACGACACGGACGAGTTCCTTCCCCATCCTATCCTAATCCGCGCTTGTGCTCCGTCTCTAATAACCTCGTCGCCGACGGGATATTGAACACTAATCTCCTCCTTCGTAAGCATGTTTGCATCAGCGTCGTTCAAATGAGGTCGCTGATGTGGAGTACCTGGCAGTAGGTGGCAGCACAATGCACTTAATATGAAAAACGTATGTTTTTGGAGGTGTCCAGATGCATTTTATTACATACTGTATACTTTCCTTTTCCTATGCCATGTTGGTTACTTCGTCAAAAACAGTGCGTCGCCAGGGAAAATAACAGTCTCTGAATGTCAGAGTCTAGCATCGCGGGTGTAATTATACAATGTTGTATCCAGTGTGGCGATTTTTAGCGCCAAAAATCAACGCAGCTTTCATAGGGAACGCTCCTTATTTAATGTTCTCTTCCGTTCGCTCTACTGTTCACAGATACAATCGAATTCTCGTGAACACAGGCGAATTGTCTGCGAACAAGCGTTCGCTACTGCGAAGGTATGAATCAAGGGAGGCTTTAAGTCCACGATAGACGGCGAAATGCTTCCCTTCCATGACCTGCTGGCTGCGTGCAGATTAATGCAACATCAAACGGACCACACAGTAATTAAAAGGAAAACTTGCCGATACATGTAACCAACCTCTTCATACGCGTTTGAACGTGGGTTGACTAAAAAGTAACGCAACATATATGTTGTTATCCCGGTCCGTGGGCGAACTGTCGCTCGGTTGGGAGCAATGCATAAAAACAAACTTGTTTTAATGTGTCTTTCCACTTCACCGAGGGCGTAAATAAAAATCTTGCAATCCTCCTTTGTTCTATGTAATACAGTAAATGGTTCAAATGGCTCTGAGCACTATGGGACTCAACTGCTGTGGTTATCAGTCCCCTAGAACTTAGAACTACTTAAACCTAACTAACCTAAGGACATCACACACATCCATGCCCGAGGCAGGATTCGAACCTGCGACCGTAGCAGTCCCACGGTTCCGGACTGCGCGCCTAGAACCGCGAGACCACCGCGGCCGGCTATGTAATACAGTACTCAATCTGACGTACTAACTTTAGAATATGCATGGTTCAAATGGCTCTGAGCACTATGGGACTTAACATCTGAGGCCATAAGTCCCCTAGCTTAGAACTACTTTAACCTAACTAACCTAAGGACATCACACACATCCATGCCCGAGGCAGGATTCGAACCTGCGACCGTAGCGGTCGCGCGGTTCCAGACTGAAGCGCCTAGAACCGCTCGGCCACATCGGCAGGCAGAATATGCATGAAGCACGACGTCCCTTGTATAATATCAGCTTGCTTTGCGATTAGTTCTATCAACAGCTGCTGAGATCCTGTTGTAAATGGCCTAAAAAGGTGTGGGCCGTCAGAGAAACTTGCCGGAAGCTCTTTAGGTCAATGGCTTGCTTTCAATTCAATGCGTACGAACGGCCAGAAGCGACAACTCGTCTGAGTGGTGACTGTAAGTCGTATTTTCCCTACCGGCTCCCGGCTGTGTGTAACACGTGTTACACTGCCCTAAAGAATCTGCGTATTATCGTACCATTGGATTATAAGAAAGCTAATGTTGTTGAGGGGAATGGCCGAGCGGTTCTAGGCGCTTCAGTCCGGAACCACGCTGCGGCTACTGTCGCAGGTTCGAATCCTGCCTCGGGCATGGATGTGTGTGATGTCCTTAGGTCAGCTAGGTTTAAGTAGTTCTCAGTCTAGGGGACTGATGACCTCAGATGTCCCATAGTGCTCTGAGCCATTTGAACCATTTTATTCAGGGGAAAATAAAAAAAAATAATAGGAGAGTGTGGGAATGGGGATGGAAAGTTATTACCACAGCATTTTAAAACCAGCCTTTTAAAGATATATCAACACCACATTAGAAATAACCCATATTTCTGCCACGCGGAGTAACCGTGCGCTCCTGGGAGCCTTGTCACGGTTCGTGGGGCTCTCCCTGTCGTAGGTTCGAGTCCTCCCTCGGGCATGCGTGTGTGTGTTGTCCTTAGCGTAAGTTAGATTGTGTAAACCTAGCGACCGATGACCTCAGCAGTTTGGTCCCGTAGGGACTTACCACAAATTTCCAAAAATTTCCTTATTTCTGCAATAGCAAAGTCTCCAGGAAAGGAAAATATGAATGGTAACACTTGAAATTTTGTGTCGTTTCACTGATTTACGCATGCTGAGTGGAGAGAGAGCTCATTTAACGAATCCACTGTTTACACAGGTGAGCATAAAGTGTTTCCGTGGTTACGAAAATTTATTTCTTTGAAACTATGCTGGACTCCACTATGCGTTTTGTTGCAGATGGCAACTCAACTCATAATGATTGTCACTGTACATTCTTTCAAATGTGCTACATTTGTTGCACGTACAACATCTAGGCGATATTGAATTTCTCGTATGTCTTCGCCAACATCTCTTCCGTCGCCGCCTGTGTAATATTTCGTATTCGTGTCGTAAGAGCTTGAACATCAGGAACCGGCAAACCGAACATTTTATCCGTAGTGTACCGCAAAAAAAAAAAAAAAAAAAAAAAAAAAAAAAAAAAAAATATGTGTCTAGAGGGGTTACGTCTGGTGAACGTGGTGGCCGTCATGTTGGACAGTCTCTATTAGTCCCTCTGTCTGGAAACGATTCATTCAAGAACTGGCGAACAAATAACCCCAAGTGTGTCGGTGCACCATCTTGCTGGAACACTGCCCATGGCTGAAATTCCTGTAACTGAGGTAATTGAGCACAAAAACCGCGTATACATATATATCTCTAAATACTTCCTGTGGTGTCACCGCAAGGCACCACACTTGCCAGGTTGTAGGCTTCGAATCGGCCGCGGTCCGTCAGTACACATCGGACCCGCGAGTCGCCACTGTCGACTCTAGCAGACCGAGCGCCGCCACTCGGCTGGTCTTACGAGACAAGCTAGCGCACTGGCCAGTTCTACAGCCGACTTTAATAGGAATGGTTCACTTGTTATAGCTTCAGAGATGTCATTTGAAGGGACGCTAGTTAGCATAGCCTTCAGCTAAGTAACTACGACCTAGCCAGGCGTCACATACATTTTATGCATTGACAATTGATCTATATGTGTGAAGCAATCAGAATTGTAAAGAAGTATTCGCAGTTCAGTTTATAACAGCACTTGTAAATATTATTGTACAAAGTCACGATCGACGTTCACCGCTGATCTAAGTATTAAATTGTATTCCTGTCTACTAACTTTCTAATCACTTAAGATGCTCCAGATACATCCCGTCAGGTATGGTTCATTGATCGTTACGTCAGCCTACGTGATCAAAGCGTGCAATTAATGGCCACAGCTCGTGAACAGACTAAGAGTCAAATTGCGTGACTCAGCCGCACCCTTTTTCCATGAGGCCCATAGTTCCGCCTCACACACAACACTTCCCTAGTTATGCTAGCATTTCCAACAAACCACGTAGCTGAATCTAGCACAGTTCCTTATAAATAAAATTTTCTAATCAAGGAAAGGCTTTATGCTCATAGCGCTTCCCGCTAAAGAATTCCTGTAAAGATCTCACTGTAAACTAGATGAAATAAGCTAGCAATGCGCATGACAACACTGTAATTAGCTTAGGTTCTTGCATATTCTTCATTCGTTTCTTTTCTACTGATTTAAGTTTCGCTCGCAAATTTTCAGATAAGCACACTTATTCCGTTTGTCCTGTGACATCTTCTAATTGCCCTACTGCATTTTTAAAACGCTGACACCACTGAACTATGGCTCCCGGAACCGAATTCTTTGGCAGCGTGCCAATGAAATGGTGCAGTAGTAGTTCGCGAGCTGGAAACTAATTACGTCAGCCGGAGTGGACTGGACTGCGCTCTTCGCTCTATCGCCCCGGCCGCTTCACATTCTTTCGTGACCGGAATGCAAGGCGGAGAGACGGCCCTCGCAAGTTCTAGAAGGAATCAATCGGACGCCGCGGGTCTTTTCCAAACAACTCAATGGCCACCGCCAAGCGATCCAGTGGCTGCTTTACGCCGAAATTAGACGCAGATTAATCTGCCGGAGAAGAGGAATGGCCTCTTGATTGTTTGCAAGAGTCTGGAAACCGGAAGTTATTTATACGGTGGTGGGAGGGGGGGGGGGGCGAATCTTCGACGCTGAGCGACAGATCAGGAGGAGGAGGAGGAGGAGGAGGAATAACATGGAGCGACAGGACGTCGGTTTCCGCGAGTTTGAGGGGAGGGGGGGCAGGTTAGGGAAGAGACGACCGAGGCAGTCAATCAGCGGCCGAGCTGAGGTCTGCGATATTCGGGCGGCGCGGCGAGGAGAGTCAATTCCCGCTGGATTTCTCTTCTCGGTCGGTCGACTTCATCGGCACATCGACATGGTTTTCCGGCCTGTCTCGGAGCCTCTTCCCTGCCCGTCCGCCCGTTGCCGCCGATGTCTATCCTCAGCTTTTCCCTTCGCCTCTACACTGCTTTCTCACACATTAGTACAAACACTTAATAAAGCCACAATCGCTTCAATATCGTTTACTAGATGACCGGTTTCAGCAGGTAAGCCTGCGCGGAATAGGGCAGTGATGATGCCGATTGGTGTTAGGCGAGCAGTGGTAGTTTCATCTGGTGACTTCAGTTTTATATTTTATGGAAAGAACGACCATGAGAGCATTTTTTTATTATTTTTATTGATTGTGACGATGATATCAGATGGTCTGCCTCATGTGCCATGATGTCCATATGGTTTTATAAATGTTAATCCACGTTTCAGGTATGTGGTTCTGTAATAATTGTAATGTATGTAGTTATGTAAGCTCTCCCTCAAACCTGGTATGTTACACCTTCACAGATCGGATGGTGGCACCTTCAGAGTGCTGAAACCGGTCATCTAGTAAACGATATCGAAGCGATCCTAGCTTTTCAATTATTTTAAAAACCTAGTGATCGCCGCATGACACACCATGTGTTCATTGCAAAACTTAATAGAGTGACAATTTTTTCTGGACTTTTGTGTTTTTCAAGAGGACAGAAATACAGTGGAACTTTGTCCATCTGGCCCTCATTAACATCACTCTCCTATTCATTCAAATGTACTTTTATACTCAGGTAAATAAAGTCGCTGATCCATTAAAGAATCGAATTACCATTTATAAAACATCTTTAAACGTCTGATTACATTACAAATGAGTTGTTGTTGTTGTTGTTGTCGTCGTCTTCAGTCCTGAGACTGGTTTGATGCACCTCTCCATGCTACTCTATCCTGTGCAAGCTTCTTCATCTCCCAGTACCTACTGCAACTTACACCCTTCTGAATCTGCTTAGTGTATTCATCTCTTGTTCTCCCTCTACGATTCTTACCCTCCACGCTGCCCTCCAATATCAAGTTGGTGGTCCCTTGATGCCTCAGAACATGTCCTACCAACCAATCCCTTCTTCTAGTCAAGTTGTGCCACAAATTTCTCTTCTGTCCAATTCTAATCAATACCTCCTCGTTAGTTATGTGATCTACCCATCTAATCTTCAGCATTCTTCTGTAGCACCACATTTCAAAAGCTTCTATTCTCTTCTTGTCTAAACTATTTATCGTCCACATTTCACTTTCATACAAGGCTACACTCCATACAAATACTTTCAGAAACGACTTCCTGACAAATCTATACTCAATGTTAACAAATTTCTCTTCTTCAGAAACGCTTTTCTTGCCATTGCCAGTCTACATTTCATATCCTCTCTAATTCCACGATAATCAGTTATTTTGCTCCCCAAATAGCGAAACTCCTTTAACTACTTTAAGTGTGTCATTTCCTACTCTAATTCCCTCAGCACCACCCGATTTAATTCGACTACATTCCATTATCCTCGTTTTGCTTTTGTTGATGTTCATCTTCTCCTTTCAAGACACTATCCATTCCGTTCAACTGCTCTTCCAAGTCCTTTGCTGTCTCTGACAGAATTACAAATGTCATCGGCGAACCTCAAAGTTTTTACTTCTTCTCCATGGATTTTAATACCTACTCCGAATTTTTGTTTCCTTCACTGCTTGCTCAATATACAGATTGAATAACATCGGGGAGAGGCTACAACCCTGTCTCACTCCCTTCCCAACCACTGCTTCCCTTTCTTGTCCCTCGACTCTCACAACTGCCGTCTGGTTTCTGTACAAATTGTAAATAGCCTTTCACTCCCTGTATTTGACCCCTGCCACCTTCAGAATTTGAAATCATATGATGTCCATATGGTTTTATAAATGTTAATCCACGTTTCAGGTATGTGGTTCTGTAATAATTGTAATGTATATAGTTAACTCACGTAAGCCCTCCCTCAAACCTGTTATGTTATACCTTCACAGATACGATGATGGCGCCTTCAGAGTGCTGAAACCGGTCATCTAGTAAACGATATAAAAGCGGTCATGGCTTTTCAATTATTTTAAAAACAGAGTGATCGCCCCACGACACAACATGTGTTCACTGCAAAACTTGATAAAGTGACAATTTTTTCTGGACTTTTGTGTTTTTCAAGAGGACAGAAATACAGTGGAACTTAGTTCATCTGGCGCTCATCAACCTGACTCTCCGGTTCATCCAGATTTCTTTTTATGCTCACGAAAAGAAAATCCCTGATTCTTTAAAGAGTCGAATTACCATGTATAAAACAACTTTAAAAGACTGATTACATTACAAATGAGTTAATGTGTTAAATACCTGACGTTAAGCAAGTACAACTTTTAAAGCGGGAAAAACTTCAGTAAAGGTTTGAAATTATGTTTAAAATTTGTCGAAGTAGCTACGTGCTAACTGTGTACTTTGGGTAATTTTCTTTCCTTTTTAAGAAAAGGTAGTTTCTCACGCACCTCAAATGTTCATGACGTGATACCTTCTGAACTGTGTGTCGTAAAATTTCGCAAGTAAATTCAATGATATAATTTCGCAAGTAAAATCAGTGGTATATGTCGATACTATCTTCAAAATGTCTTGCGAACAGAGTTAGAAGAAGTGAAGAAGTGAAGAGCTTCATGCCTGAGGCTCAATTGTACTGCATGAAAAGCGAATATGTAGTAACCGATACCCTTTTTTCCTTTCATTTTTTGTTGGGACTGTAAGCTACGAAAAGTTTGAAATAAATTTGAAATCATACGTTGAGTTTGTTGCAAGTCGCTAAGTGCTCTAATTCTCAAATACTGGATGAATTTGATCTGGGTAATTTGCGCGCAGCCGGCCGGAGTGGCCGTGCGGTTCTAGGCTCTTCAGTCTGGAACCGCGTGACCGCTACGGTCGCTGATTCGAATCCTGCCTCGGGCATGGATGTGTGTGATGTCCTTAGGTTAGTTAGGTTTAAGTAGTTCTAAGTTCTAGGGGACTGATGACCTCAGATGTTAAGACCCATATGAACTAAACACATATGAACAAAACACAATTACAATTAATAATGGGTTCAATCACCAGCAGCGTCGTACTGCTTGGCACCTCCGAGGCCTGTTTTCCGTTTGTTCACGTGGAATAGACCCCAAATTGCGCCGAAATGCGTTGACAGCTGTTTCAATGTGAAGATCTTTTTTCACTGCAACTTCTTTTTGATTTAAGAGCATACATTTTCAATAGCATTAGCGTCAGGCTACTGTGAGGGCCAATACAGTGCCTGCACAGCTTTCTCCAATTTCCAGTCACTTCTAATGATTAGATACGAAACATCGTAGCCCTTTTTCTTTAATTTGGCTTGTGCTTGACGCAATGCACAGAAAGTGTTTTCCGAAAAAAGGTTAATGATAATTTTTTCTACTTTTGGAGTCAATTTCCCGACTGAGCCAATTATCAAAGTCATCCACGTTTTTAGCCGGTCGGTGTGGCCGTGCGGTTCTAGGCGCTTCAGTCTGGAACTGGAACCGCGTGACCGCTACGGTCGCAGGTTCGAATCCTGCCTCGGGCATGGATGTGTGTGATGTCCTTAGGTTAGTTAGGTTTAATTTGTTCTAAGTTCTAGGCGACTGATGACCTCAGAAGTTAAGTCGCATAGTCCTCAGAGCCATTTGAACCATTTGAGCCACGTTTTTAACGAATTTATGGCGTGTTATCCACTTTTTTACAGATGACTGATTTCCCCATATGTTATATGCCGCAGCATGATTCATATTCGGACCCTTGGGGTGACTACAGAGAGAAACAGCCACAAAACGCGACGCGGAAACTGCACTCATGTCTCTTTTTGTATATCTCAGTCAAGAATTCAATGTAAAGTAATGCTTTGTGGACATTGCACGAAAGAGAAAGACTCCCTTTGTTGGGCTGCGGAAGAACTAACGCGATATCTTTTACCATCTGTGAGTAATGCTGACCACGCTCCTACTTGACTACAACCCGCCATCATTTGCCACAGTGTTTTGATGGCGCAGACGTTTCCATTCTAGTCAAACGAGACTGGATGAAAAACACTCTGGCAGTCCATTTCTCTACGAAGAACCGAAAATCTCACGATAAGTGGAGGCCCTGGTGCTCTGAACATGATAAAGGTCGCCACTTATTGAGTTTCGTGGCTAACACTCGTTCAATAAGCCCGCCTAACCCAGGCAGCAGCGGAAATAGGAGCAAAGCAAACAGCTGTAAGATATTCAAGCTGGGCGAAAAGTCTCCGTAGCCTGTAACCCCCGTTTAGCATCAGATATTATTTTGCTGGTTGGCAGCTACTGTATGTTACTTCTTATAAATTGTCGGGCTCCATCGTTGGAATTAATATTTACACCTTTTCGCGGTCGCAGTTTGTAGCCATGGCAGATGTGAGCAGTCATACTGTAGTTACATTATTGAGCATCGCTTATAGACAAATGTATGGGTGCACTAACGACAATACACACGGCAGACAATGAGGCAGATCACGAGAGCATTCCAGGAATGACTTAAAAAAGCTCCAAAGCGAAAGGTGACACTTCTGGATTGGGAAAGACGTGCTTTTGCTTTTGGCAGTATTAAAGACAGAATGTGGAGTGCAATGAAGAATATTAGAGAAGCAACTCGTGCCGGAGTCTCCGTTTCGACTGAATAATATTCTACAAAGTCGACACGTACACATGCTTCGTAGCTAGATATACCGAAGACAACAATGCTAGGTAACATGAAAAAAGGCCGTAAGGTCAGACCTTTTCGACCTACGTTCGTAAACGAGTTAGCGGATACAGACCGGATGTGTACGTTTTAGCATCCGTGCTTCGTTAAGTCAGTATCTAAATACAGTGAACAGTGCAAAGGTTATGTCTGCAGATGACTGTACCATTTATCGCACCTCACGTGCTGAAAGTATTATCGTTTGGGCCAAAGAGAATCATCATTACACAGTTGACTGAGAAAGGAATCCACCTGACGTCACATCACATCTGCTTGGATCGTACTTTTTTTTTAAGGGACTGTGGATGGCTCAAATTAGTTTCACATGTTACAAACACGCTTACTATTTAACCTTCAGAGCCAATATGGTTGCAGCAAGGCGGAGGACCTCCTTACTGAGTATTTCCCAGGTAGGTGGATAGGTCGTGATTCATCAGCAACCCCAGCTGTCTTGAAACGGCCACCAAGAAATCCTGACCTGGCCGCAGCTGAAATCTCGTTATAGGAAATCATTGAGGCCTATGTATCTGCACGTCGTTATACTACGAACTAAGAACCGCGCAGAGGATGCACTTCGCACTATAACACCAAACATGCTAAAAAATACGTCAAGACGAACACGAAGGCGTATGGAAATGTTTACAGCATGTTGGGAAACACATCGACATACTGGGCACAGAAAGTAGGGAACCGAGCGAGATGGCGCAGTGATTAGCACACTGGACTCACATTCCGGAGGACGACGGTTCAATCCCCCGCCCGGCCATCATGATTTAGGTTTCCCATGATTTCCCTACATAGCTTCAGGCAAATGCCGCGATGATAATTTGAAAGGGGAACGGCCGACTTCCTTCCCCATCCTTCCCTAATCGGAAGAGACCAATGACCTCGCTGTTTGGTCTCCTCCCCCAAATCAACCTGCACCCTCCAGAAAGTAGGGGCCTATTTGTGCTAAGACAAATCAAATCAATTAGCATTCGATACCAGCAGGTACCGGGACGTTTCGCACATTCTGTAGATTCACCATTGCGGCAAAAGGCGAAGACCCAGCCAGTATCAGGCAAGATAATAATTATTATTATTTTTTTTGTGCGATTGGCATGCTGTGGTGCAAACAGATTAAGCTCAGAAGGGGCTAACCGTCGCTGGCGCATACTACCGAAACCTCCTGACGAGATTATGAGAGGTTTTCAAGACGAAGCGCCGTAGGCAGATGCTGAGGGAAGTGCTTTTTCTCCACAACGCCCCAGCTCACTCTGCACAGGACACGGTCATACGTGCTACTTCTTTGATCTGTCAAATTCTGATCAACTCTCTATATTCTGGTGGCAGAGTGATAAAACTGCCACTGGATAGAGATAATTTCGAGAATGTTTCCAGAATGAGATTTTCTCTCTGCAGCCGAGTGTGTGCTGATATGAAACTTCCTGGCAGGTTAAAACTGTGTGCCGGACCGAGACTCGAACTCGGGACCTTGCCCGCGAAAGTCAAACGTAAGAACCTTCAACATCGCAGCGTGTCAGCAATCATTGGTTAATATATTAAAAAACTAAAAACCCGCCTCGATTGCGAAAAAAGCACCTAGTGTTAAGTGTTACCCAGGTTTCGGCGTAGATAACTACACCTTCTTCAGAACAACAACAAAACCCGCAAGTGCCTAAGAAGACCTTTGTCAATGATTAAAAGAACACCATAGCTATACATTTATAAACGAAAAAGAAAAGGAAAACACAAACAGTACGTATGTATAAAGTCAAAACCACTACTTAATGGTGTACGCTCCACCTGACACCGGCCTATGTTCGATGGGCCATGACCCGCCATAAACGGCAGCTACAAACGGTCGCTAACTCACAAGCCTGACGCGCTATCGAGTTACTTCATACCGAGGTTAAGGGCTTAAAACTGGATGTTTGGAAGAAATGCAGATCTTTAAGCATCTGCAACATGTTAAAGACAATATCCTCAATGACCAACTCCTACTAAGAAATAGAAATTTTTTTGAAGGTTTCGCGCCTTTACTTTGATCTTCATATTTGGGATCTGGGGATTATAACATGCGCGCGCTGATTGGCGAGCGCGGTTGGCCACGCTGTTCATCTTCTTTCTTTTTATCCTCATTTTCCTTTTACGATGAAGGTGATTCTACCCGTTGAACGCCACACGTTTTATCCCTATATCTTTCTTAACACGACGTCTTTAGATTACGTCCCCTCAGCCCCCCCCCCCCCCCCCGACCCCAGGCTAACTATTGGCTTTAAGTAGAGTTCCTCCTGTTGTCATAGGTAGCTTCATATATAAGTTTCTTTACTAGCATAAGCAACCGTGTCCGGTTATTTTTAGGTTTCATCTCCTATTTAGCCCGTCTCTTGTTCTATCCATTTCATTTTTTGATATACGTTGATCCACGGTTGGGAATATATGGACTATTTAGCCCCGACCCATGTATAAACTTTCTCGTATAAGTATGCGCATGCGCATTCAAGTAACTTCCCTTGTTTTGCGCCTGTGCATAGATAGCGTTTATAAATGTATAGCTATGGTGTTCTTTTAATCATTGTCAAAGGTCTTCTTAGGCACTTGTGGGTTTTGTTGTTGTTCTGAAGAAGATGTAGTTATCTACGCCGAAACCTGGGTTAACACTTAACACTAGGTGGTTTTCTCGCAATCGAGGCGAGTTTTTAGTTTTTTAATATAAAGGCAAAGGTCCCGAGTTCGAGTCTCGGTCCGCCACACAGTTTTAATCTGCCAGAAAGTTTCAATTTCGAGAATGAAGAACACGTGATTTTTTTAGGTGGAAAGTAACCTAAGCACCCACCAAAATGCAGACAATTACTGAAATAGTGTTCGTCAAACCATATCTCACTGTGTCATTGAAGAGTCAGTGGAGACAGAAGGACTTAACAGTACGTTTCTGGGTGACCTTCAGTTTTTTTTCGAGGTGTGAGCTAAAACTTGATGACTACCACTCCTCCAGGCGCGTCCCCTCGTCGTCCCTCTCCCACCCCCTGGAGACAGCAGAGGGGGGCACGCAGTCAGTGTGACGCAGCAGCAACAGCCGCCCCAGACGTCCTCGGGCGGATGGCGGCCAATACCTGCACGTAGCCGGGGGCCGCTACGCTAGCGCCCGGTGACGTCACGGCGCGTGGCGCCCGCATAGTGCAGAGTGGGCCCGGGTGTCAGCGACCCGTCCGCGCCGCCCACCCGCCTGTGTGTTCCACTGCGCGAAGATAGCCGGCAGGCCGCTTCCGTGCTGAGACCGCGAGGACGAAGCAGTACCACAGCCCCGTGACCGCCACACTCGCTAAAAGCGGTGCCAATAGCTAGCTCAAAGGTTTATTCAAATAGCCATTTCCTCTCTGGAACATGAGGATAGGTCTACTTAAATATGCTCATCGGGAAAAAAAAGTTCAAATGTGTGTGAATTCTTATGGGACTTAACTGCTAAGGTCATCTAAGCTTACACACTACTCAACCTAAATTATCCTAAGGACAGACACACACACCCATGCCCGAGGGAGGACTCGAACCTCCGCCAGGACCAGCCGCCATCGCGAAAAAAATGCGAATTTTTTACACGTTCCCTATAACATAACCGCAAGATAACGAAAAGAAATTTCAAGTTACCGATTATATCTTTCATATAAAACAAACCGTCTACTTATGTATCATCCTTTTTCTTTATTTGTGTCATCATATTGTCCGTAGTTGCTTTACAATTGCCGGCCGGTGTGGTCGTGCGGTTCTAGGCGCTTCAGTCTGGAACCGCGTGACCGCTACGGTCGCAGGTTCGAATCCTGCCTCGGGCTTGGATGTGTGACGTGTCCTTAGGTTAGTTAGGTTTAAGTAGTTCTAAGTTCTAGGGGACTGATGACCACAGATGTCAAGTCCCATAGTGCTCAGAGCCATTTGAACCATTTTTTTTTTTGCTTTACAATTCTTGAGGGTACTTTTGTTCTGTAGTTGCAACTACAAAAATGTGTTTCTTTTTTCTACCAGACGCGATTCGCTTTATAGAGGTAAAGCATCATCAGTGGTCTGTAATTACTTACCTCTAGATTTGCTTTAGGATCGAAAAAACTTCGTTAGCAATATGTTGGTTTGTATTTACGGTGATTTTCGCTTGACTTCCCGCTTACATCGGGAAATGCCGTCTGCTAGCACACTGTTGATGTTTTTCTGATTTAGACACTGATAGTTGTGGTCTGATTTTTAGTTGGTATGCAGCACTATGAATTTCTTTTTCCCACACCATTGTTTCTGTTTGTTTTTATACTTCCTAGTATGTGTTCTGGTTTGTGTTTTTTAGCGTTGCCAACATAACCTTGCCACAAGTTTGTCTTTGACATAAATATTTTTTCTTTTATTATGTTATTGTATGTGTGTAATTCTACTTAATTATGTTGCTGTATATATATACTGTGTAAGAGTAGGGAATGAACAGTGATGCAGTTCTTCATCTCTCTCTTTTTTTTTAGGTGGAGGAGGGAGAAATCATGATGAGCGGACATAAGTACAGAGTAGTGTGATCGAGTGTGAGTTAGAGGAGAAGGTGAGGAGCAAGAAGTGAAATGAAATTGGGAAGGGGGGGGGGGTACGAGCTGGGTGGGAGGGGCGACTTTTTCATGTAATTTCATGAAGTATTTTTAAAAGTTTCGTTTCCACTATCTATTTGGTCATTGAGGAACGGTCTTTTTGTGTAAATGCTTTATGCCTTGTTTTTTTAATATCTTACCTATTTTATGGGTAGATGAGAAATAGGCAACACATGCAAAAAACAGGTTATAAACATTGCTTGCAAAAGAAACAACTCAATACAAAAGCACATCCCAAAATTGAAATCTAAACCAGATAGATACCAATAATCTGGTATCTATAAACTCAGTTGCAGAGATTGTGAAAAGATATACACCGGAATGACTGGCAGGACATTCGACACAAGATATAAAGAAGACGTCAGAGCATTTAAATACGATAAAAACCATTCGACATATGCAGATCATGTAAAACCAGACCACCACAGAACATGCAATATTGAAAAAGATGTATTACAAGAATCAGCAAAGATACACACCTCCCCCCTTTCCAAGAAAATATTCACACACATAAAGCATTAACACAAAATAAACAGTTGCTCAATAACCAAATAAATATTGGAAACCAGACTCTATATAAAGTACTTGATGAAATTATATGAAAAAGGAAAGAGCCTTTTCCATCCTTCACCCTCTCCCAGTCAGCCCGTACTCCCCTCCCAATTTCATTTCACTTCTTGCTCCTCACCTTCTCCTCTAACTCACACTCCATCGCACTGCTATACACTTACAACCACTCATCATGGTTTCTCCCTTCCCCATACAAAAAAGAGAGAGAAATTCCATCACTTCTCCTTCCCTACTGTTACACAGTTTATAAATACATAGCAACATAATTAAATAGAATCACACATATACAATAATCTAATGAACAAAAAAAACATTGTAGGTCAAAGACAAAATTCAAATGGTTCAAATGGCTCTGAGCGCTAAGGGACTTGACATCTGAGGTCATCAGTCCCCTAGAACTTAGAACTACTTAAACCTAATCAACCTAAGGACATCACACGCATCCATACCCGAGGCAGGATTCGAACCTGCGACCGTAGCAGGAGCGCGGTTCCGGACTGAAGCGCCTAGAACCGCTCTGCCACAGCGGCGGGCAGGTCAAAGACAAACTAGTGGCAAGGTTATGTTGGTAACGCTACAAAACACAAACTACAACACATGTTTGGAAGTATAAGAATAAACAGAAAACAGTGGTGTGCGAAAAGCGTGATGTGAAGAACATAATAAATGCATAATTCTGCAGGACAACTAAAGATTAGACCACAACTATCAGTGTCTAAAGCAGAAAAATATCAACGATGTGCTATCAGATGGCATTTCTCGATGTAAGCGAGAAATCAAGCAAAAATCACCGTAAGTACAAACCAACATATTGTTAACGAACTGTTTTCAATCTTAAAGCAAATAAAAATGTATCTAACTTAACAACAGACCACTGATGGTGCTTTACCTCGACAAAGCGAAACGCGTCTGGCGAAAAAAAAGAAAAAACGCATTTTTGTAATTGCAACGACAGAACAAAAACCGGTTTCGTCCTAGTGCACATTCGGTCGCTTGAGTAAAAAGGTGGATCATGTCCAATTATAGCTTTTCAGCTAGGCATTATTCTTGCAGCTGACACAAAGATCTCTTAGGGAAAATAGGGACCATGTCCACTGAACGCGGTCGATTGCGATCTGGTGTTTTGTATTTACAGTAACTTTGCAGACGATAAAAGAAAGTAAAAACTGAGCTGTTCGTTAAAAATTTGTATTTTCTTAGTTTTTGGTTAAATTTTCGTGTAGTACAATACGAGGGAGAGTAATGAAGCGTATCGCTTCATATGATTCGTTTTTATATTTTTGCTGTGAACATGAAATGCAACCCATTAAAGAATCAGCCCACAGGTTTCAATGTCTTTTCATATTTCAAAAAAATACATTTCCAAAACTCTACTCAATTTAGAACTAGTAGCCAGAATGCAAGTGAACGACGAATGGACGATGCTCTTGAGCAGTATATGAGGGGGGGCAGCGGCAGCAAATCTCAGCCGAAGCTGCAGAGCCCAAATAACCTATTTCCTTACCCATCCCTAGAGTACCACGTTTTCTGCCTGAATCGATTACTAGACGATGGAGTTAAAGAACAAGATGACACATGCGATGCTGAAAATGGAGTAGACCGGCAGCTTCAATGCTGGAACGAAGGAAATGCTGTGGTTTCGTAAATGTTGGTAAATGCCATGAATGAAGGTATCTGCTTCAAACATTCTGCAGTTGAAAGTGAATAACATAGACACGTTCCAGTATTCCTCAAAATCCCTGTTGCTCTACGACAGTACTCAGAATTTTGTGTCAAAGCACTCACTCGAAGGCAAATTTCATCGCTATTGTAACTTTCTAATGTTAATGATTGACAGCCGAATAAATTAACTAAAAGTCAGAATACGGGCAAAGCCGTTTTCTATATCGCCTTCAGATACAAAATATGTGCTGCACAGTACTAGTTACAAATCCCCTCCCTTTCTCTACTCAAATAAAAAAGAAACACACAGTGTATGAAAATGGTTCGAATGGCTCTGAGCACTATGGGGGTCATCAGTCCCCTAGAACTTAGAACTACTTAAACCTAACTAACCTAAGGACGTCACACACATCCATGCCCGAGGCAGGATTCGAACCTGCGACCGTAGCGGTCGCGCGGTTCCAGACTGAAGCACATAGAACCGCTCGGTCACAGCGGCCGGCACAGTGTCTGACCCAGAGGGTGTTTTCATACTACGCCAATGGTTTCATATTTCCCAAAGACGTCACATTTTCAATCATGAATAATTATCTACCTTAATTGCAAATAGCCTCATTAGTGCACCTTTCTGCTCGTTTCCTGAAAATCGGCTATTTGAAAAATTCAATAACTTCATTGTGAGGCACCTAACAGCAAACTGGCGGGACTTGACTGTACTGTTTGACATTATTTGCAATGCACTCTAGCGCCCAGAAAATCAATGAATCACATCGAAGATAGAGCGGTCATCACAACCTGTAACCAATACCAACAAACAGCCACTTCTTTTTTTCCATGGCAAGAAATATGTAATCCATACACGTTTTTTAATCTTAAATTTGTGATTAAAAAAAAAATGGTTCAAATGGCTCTGAGCACTATGGGACTCAACTGCTGTGGTCATAAGTCCCCTAGAACTTAGAACTACTTAAACCTAACTAACCTAAGGACATCACACACATCCATGCCCGAGGCAGGATTCGAACCTGCGACCGTAGCGGTCGTGCGGTTCCAGGCTGTAGCGCCTTTAACCGCTCGGCCACTCCGGCCGGCAATTTGTGATTAAACTTATCCGCGAAGCAGAATATAAGTGCAAGGTGACGTATACTGACAGTACGACAGCATACATTACTGTCGTGTCGGCGATATTGTTACCGTATTGTGCTGTTCCTTCTGGGAACAACAGACGTAAATTACGAATGGTAATCTATACACTTCGAGCCGGAACATGGGATACATGCATCATTGTTCTCAGGTTCGAAGGCCAAAATGTCATTTGTGTTTCGTTCCACAAGGTTAATGGCAGACGGAAATCCGAGTCAAAAAACTGTTTCACCTCCCCTAAAAAAGGCGAACAATGAGCAGTAAACAGTAGGCGCAAAAATTTTACACAGCACTACGGTGAATAAATTGCAGTGTTTCGGGAAGTACTGTGGAGGCAATAATGTTGTGTAACATGAAAGTTGTTCGTTCAGCTGAATGCTGTCAGATTGAGGAGGAAGTAAATACAATGCCTCTGAAGAACGTTTACATCGTTTGTGTCAATGTTTCATGCTCTGTAAATTAATCCAAAACCTTTAAAGAACTTGCGTTATTTGACCGTGTGTTTCAGAAAGGGAGAACAACGTCTATTTTCATCAAGACCTTTGAAATTCATCTTAGCGTTTTTCATGAGTATTTTAGCCTCTCTATTTGACAGTACCTTATTCACACCCTCCACATGTTATCTGCAAGTTCTTCGTCCACTATTTGGACGTGTTGTCCACAACCGACCCAGGACTGTTTGCTAGAGTACCTCTACTCAGTTGATGGATCTTTACTTTAAGGAACTGCAAATTAATGAAGTACGATGCAAGCTGCCAAAGCGGAAGAAAATAAAGAAGCAGATCGGAGAACTTGAGGTGAAACGATAACTTCAAACAGTAGAAGGTAAAGTAATCGAGTTTATTCATGTTAAGTCAATTGTCTGCGACTGACGGTATGTTCCATTGCGTATTCTAATTTTCTAGAGAAGCACCACCAATACGCATAAATGAATTTGCAGCAGTCTTAACTCGCGACGTGTCATCGGCTCAAAATATGATTGGATTCTTGACGTAAACTGCTGTAAAAGTCCTGCAAAAAGCAAGTAACAAAATTCAAGGCCACGAAATATGGCAAAATTAGTTCCACAACTTACATATCTTGGAAAATCCGTTCGGTAAAAAGGAATCGAGACAAAAACAAAAGAACTTAGATGTCAAAAGATGAGAACTGCACACCGACTTATACAAAATGTATACAACAAGAAATGTATCTCCAAGCACACAAAATTAAGACACAGTTACTAAACTAGAATTCCCTATGGGACAGAAACACTAATCCTGAACAGGAAACCAGAAATTGGAAACACTGAGAAAAAAATCTCAAAAAATTCCTAGGCCTCGTGCAAGAACAATGCAGGCTTAGAGACAAACAGGAAATCAAACAATTGAAAAATATCCATAGTGACGTTAGAAATCGCAAGTTAAGAATCTACAGACACACATACTTCTACAAAGTCGAATTCTTTGTCAACAGGATTAATGCCAAAAAGGACAAGATGAAATGAACTAGCAATAACAAAAATAATCTGAAATTAGTAGGAATTGCTATAGAACATGTGCAAAACCGTATATTCTTCCAGTGCAAAATTCGCAGATGGAAAGCTGACTAAGAGGAAAAACTAAAGAAGAGTGGAAAACATGGCCTGCAGAGAGAAAAGAAGCCCATAGGAAGAGAATGAAAGAAATATGGGCAACAAAGAAAAGCAAATACCCAGCTCTTAAGTACTCTGCGAAGTTTTAATGGGCTTATTCGCAAATAGTGGTAACAACAATAAAAATAATAATAAAAATGATAACGACAATAATATACATGGAATTCCGGAGATCGGTTTTTGCGGTCATAATTGCATGCTAACTCTGAAAAGATTTTTTACAGCCCAATAAAAACTCGCTTTTCCGAAAAAAATGGCTCTGAGCACTGTGGGACTTAACCTCTGAGGTCATCAGTCCCCTACTATTTAAACCTAACTAACCTAAGGACATCATACACATTGATGCCCTAGGCAGGATTCGAACCTGCGACTGTAGCAGTCGCGCGGTTCCGGACTGAAGCGCCTAGAACTGCTTGGCCACAACGGCCTGCTTCGCTTTTCCGAGCGTCAGTTATTTCACACGAATTGTGTCCGGAATTCAGGTGTTACGGCTAAGTTTGTATGATGAAGTGAGGTCATCAGTATCATCGCAATATTTTTAATACAGAGAGAACACAGTCTGAAACCACGTGGCAGTTTGAAACTGTGTGCCGGACTGCGTCTCGAACTCGGAAACTTGGCCTTTCGCGGGCAAGCGCTCTATCGACTGAGCTACCCAAGCACGACTCGCTACCCGTCCTCACAGCTTCAATTCTGCCAGTCTCCTACCTTACAAACTTCAGAGAAGCTCTTCTGCGAACCTCTGTCCCGAGTTCGAACCTCGGTCCGGCACACAGTTTTAATCAGCCAGTAAGTTTCATATCAGCTCACACTCCGCTGCAGAGTGAATGTATCACTCGGTAGCGTACAGTTTACTTACGGACGTCAGTGAAATGTGAAAGGAGAATGGGTAGAATGATTAACAATATTTGTTTAAAAATGTTTTTTTTTTTGGGGGGGGGGGAGGTGGGGGGGGGGGGGTTTGATGCGGCCCGCCACGAATTCCATTCCTGTGCTAACCTCTTCATCTCAGAGTAGCACTTGCAACCTACGTCCTCAATTATTTGCTTGACGTATTCCAATCTATGTCTTCCTCTACAGTTTTTGCCCTCTACAGCTCCCTCTAGTACCATGGAAGTCATTCCCTCATGTCTTAGCAGATGTCCTATCATCCTGTCCCTTCTCCTTATCAGTTTTTAAAAATGTTATCCACGCAAATTAGTGCGCGTAGAACTGTGTCGTTACACTCATCTAGGTCAGACGCGTTGAGGAAAGTGGTAGTGGCGTAACATTATTACACTCCAACATTTTGGAGACTTTGAATAGACAGAAAACTCCCCAACGAGAAAAAGACGCAACCCTAAACACGTGCAGAGAATCAGCGAATATTTTGTCACCAGTCATCGATTGTGCCCGAGAGCCTTTGCCAGTAAAAGTGATAGTGGCTACAGTATTTTACAAATTAGCGGGGCAGGATGTAGGATTGTTGGCAGTTCTGTTTCTTTAATTCCGCAAGTATATCAGCATTTACTCGTATGTACAGCTTTTCATCTCATAAAAATGAAAAGTAAGCCTCCTGAATTAAATGAGCTCCTTTTAAGTTCAATACCACTTGTTATCCTTCATTTTTTTCAAATGCACTTCGTTCACAATAGCTTACGCTTTAAAAAGCACAGAGCAGTCTCCCAACCCAGTAACGACTCAGATGCTTTAGAGCGTTTCATTATGGATTACGAGCAATACGTAGCAACCTGACAGTTCCTGCCAGGTAATAGGTTCCAGAAACCTATTCATGATGTAACAGCTTCCAAGTACGCTGTGAAGTAAACTGAATTCAGAGAAACAGTTGGCATTACCGTTGCACTTTGTGAATTGATAAACATACTGCCGGATGCCTTTGCTACAGATGTCCAGGTTAGCCACAGTCGTTTTGAAACACAGCAATGCATTCTCTGTCTGATACGGTTCTCAGTAGTAGCCACTGAGGCCGCCACACGACAGTGGCTACATTATCACGGTAATCGCCAGAGTGAGTGCACATAACGGGAACTACGTTATGCTTCCGCCACAAGACTTGTAAATAGCCCTTTCCACCCTCTAATACTAATAACTGACGCTAGCGAGGGAGCGGATAGCCTACACCTTATTCTACATAAATACTGCGCAAGGTAGAGTATGGTACGTGGCGGAGGGCACCTTGCACCGCTACTAGTCATTTCCTTTCCCGCTCCACTTGCGAGTAGAGCGAGGGGAAGAAAGGAGCGCCTATACGCCTCCATGAGAGACCAAATTTCTCTTATCTTTGTTATCCTTACGCGGAATCTACATTGTCATCAGTAGAATCGCTCTGCAGTCAGCAAAAATGTCGGCTCTCTTAAAGTATCTCAGTAGTGTTCCTCTAAGAGAACGTCGCCTTCCCTTCGGGGGTTCGCCTTCAGTTCCCGAAACATCTATCTAAAACTTGCGCATTGATCAAAGCTACTGTTCGCACATCTAGCAGCGCGCCTCTGAACTGCTTCGACGTCTTCCTTTAATCCGACCTGGCAGGGATCCCAAACACTCGAGCAGAACTCAAGAATGGGTCGCACTAGTGTTCCATATGTGGCGTCCTATACAGATTAACATCTATTTCCTAAAACTCTCCCAACAAACCGAAGTCGACCATTCGCCTTCCCTTACTACAATCCTTACATATGACCGTTCCATTTTACATCGCTTTGCAGCGTTACGCCTAGATATTTAATAGACGTGACTGTGTCAAGAAGTACGCTACTAATTCTGTATTCGAACATTAAGGGATTGGTTTTCCTACTCACTTGCTTTAACCTATATTTTTCTGCATTTAGAGCTAGCTGCCATTCTTCACAGCAACTAGAAATTTTGTCTAAGTCATCTTGTATCCTCCTTCAGTCACTCAACGACGATACCCTTTCGCAGCCAAGCTCCCTTTCGGGTGCTTACGAGTGAAGTCAGATAAATACTCGTAGTTCGCAGACGACCATTCGTCCACTGACCGCCGATCCGAGCGACCGTCTAGCTTCACTCGGCCAGCTGCCACAGTTATCAACGAATTACTATCAAACAGTCAACCCCGAGTGCCGCAGTGTTCATCTATTAGCTGAGCCAGAAACCAGCTACTGTTACTGATAGCAGTCCAGACGGGACCACTGTGAATCATAGTTCACAGATTCTGGCTAGCCAGGGTTCAGACGGTTTATCCGGCACATGTGGTGTACGTTCTTGAGCCAATGGTTCCTTCAGTGCAGACGCACACTAAGCTCGAACTCTTACGGGAATTGATGGGCTGCCGGAAGCAATGCGGCTAATGAGCAGGGGCACTACATTAGTACTGTGAGGTATGCGTTGAGAATTTGGGTCTGGTGGGATGCATACTAGGGCGGTCCGTGTAGTTGTGGTGGCCACTGTGTCAGGATGGCGTAGTGCACAGTGCGTCAGCCTAGTAAGCAGGAGATGTAGGTTCGAATCCCGGTCTGCCACAAACTTTCAACTTGTTCCATTGATATCAGTGCCTTGTGACAGCTACTGTCTTTAATTCCCTTGTGTCTCGAAGAACATTTCTATTCTGCCGTGCATCCGCGCATGCGCAGTGGAAGAGATGCAGGCGCGCATGTGCAGAAGGCAGCAATTCGAGAGGCATCTCTGCCTGTGATCGTTTTTGCTTGTGATCAGCAGACGAAAAATATGTGAGCTCTTGAGGACTCTTTTCACTATTGCGCGAAATGGTCCACACATTTTTAGTGAGTCATTTTTTATAAATACAGTAATAAAACAATTGAAAATTATCTTTTTTGGACAGGCGTTGAGAAAAGTTGTATACCTAATGACAGCTTCTTATCATAGAAATAGAACGGAATAATGAAACTAAGCGTGCTTACTGAGGCATACAGCAAGGAAAGGTGTCTGCATAATCCTTCAGATACGTTGTATCATAATAAGGTACGTCTACAAATATTAGATTCAATCCCGCCCAGTTGTGCGGTCTAACGCACGGCATTTCGGACGGGAAGGAGCGCCTGGTCCCCGGCACGAATCCGCCCAGCGGATTTGTGTCGAGGTCCGGTGAACCGGCCAGTCTGTGGATGGTTTTTAGGCGGTTTTCCATCTGCCTCGGCGAATGCGGGCTGGTTCCTCCTATTCCGCCTCAGTTACACTATGTCGGCGATTGCTGCGCAAAGAAGTTCTCCACGTACGCGTACACCACCATTACTCTACCACGCAAACATACGGGTTACACTCGTCTGGTGTGAGACGTTCCCTGGGGGGTCCACCGGAGGCCGAACCGCACAACAGCCCTTGGTTCGGTGGGGGCGGCGAAGGGGTAGACTGCGGTAGTCGTCGTGGGGTTGTGGACCACTGCGGCTGCGGTGGGGACGGAGCCTCTCCGTCGTTTCTAGGTCCCCGGTTAACATACAATACCATACAATACAATATTAGATTCAGAGAGTGTATCTTTTGCGTAAATGTGGATATAATTATACTTTCGATATTTGTACGTATCACCTTAATTGGTGAAAGTACCGCACTTGTTTGATTTCATTGCATCTCTTGAATTATTTAAGCAAGCCACCAAGGACGGTGTTGAGACACTAGCGACAAGAGTCAGATCAGTTGTGGCGGTCGGTCCAGTGAGGACCGTAAAAGCAGTTTTGCATCTTTGCGGTCGCACTATTGTGAAACAGCTTCCCTTATTACCGTGTCACTTGCGCGAATCCCGTCATGTACGATTGATAGCAGCTTGTCACAACAAGGCACATTCATTCCGAGGAAGTTCCTAAATTCCTGTTCATTTTCGGGCCTCAGCTCCTCCATTAACAGGGGCCATGTGGCCATGCCATTACCCCTTCTCCCCAGCCAGCGTTGAATTCAGTTTCTTCTCCCGGCATTACAACGTCGTCGTCCTGCCATTCTCCTAACGACTAAGGCTGACAATGTTACGGCAAATGCTGTACAGATAAATTCATCCACCATGTCTAAAATTCTGTGAAACGTACAATAGATAACCATTTGCTACTATGACCGTGACATAAAACAAACGCATTAGTCCCTAATTCCATATAATCGTAACGTAATTTCATTCTAGCTGCACGATATAACAATAACCTAGATGTCTCAGAAGTTTAGTATGAGAAAGAAGCAGCTTTACAAAAATACACTACTGGCCATTAAAATTGCTACACCATGAAGATTAACGTGCTGCAGACGCGAAATTTAACCGACAGCAAGAAGATGCTGTGATATGCAAATGATTAGCTTTTCATAGCATTCACACAAGGCTGGCGTCGGTGGCGACACCTACGACGTGCTGACATTAGGAAAGTTTCCAACCGATTTCTCATACACAAACAGCAGTTGACCGGCGTTGCCTGGTGAAACGTTGTTGTGATGCCTCGTGTAAGGAGGAGAAATGCGTACCATCACGTTTCCGACTTTGACAAAGGTCGGACTGTAGCCTATCGCGATTGCGGTTTATCGTATCGCGATATTGCTGCTCGCGTTGGTCAAGATCCAATGACTGTTAGCAGAGTGTGGAATCGGTGGGTTCAGGAGGGTAATACGGAACGCCGTGCTGGATCCCAACGACCTCGTATCACTAGCAGTCGAGATGACAGTCATCTTATCCGCATGGCTGTAACGGATCGTGCAGCCACGTCTCGATCCCTAAGTCAGCAGATGAGGACGTTTGCAAGACAGCAACCATCTGCACGAACGGTTCGACGACGTTTGCAGCAGCATGGACTATCAGCTCGGAGATCATGGCTGCGGTTACCCTTGACGCTGGATCACAGATAGGAGCGCCTGCGATGGTATACTCAACGACGAACATGGGTGCGCGAATGGCAAATCGTCAATTTTTTCCGCTGAATCCAGGTTCTGTTTACAGCATCATGATGTCGCATCCGTGTTTGGCGACATCGCGGTGAACGCACATTGCAAGCGTGTATTCTTCATCGCCATACTGGCGTATCACCCGGCGTGATGGTATGGGGTGCCATTGGTTACACGTCTCGGTCACCTCTTGTTCGCATTGACGGCACTTTGAACACTGGACGTTACATTTCAGATGTGTTACGACCCGTGGCTCTACCCTTCATTCGATCTCTGCGAAACCGTACACTTCAGCAGGATAATGCACGACCGCATGTTGCAGGTCCTGCACGGGCCTTTCTGGATACAGAAAATGTTCGACTGCTGCGCTGGCCAGCATCTCCACGTCTTTCACCAATTGAAAACGTCTGGTCAATAGTGACCGAGCAAATGACTCGTCAGAATACGCCAATCACTACACTTTATTAACTATGGTGCCGTGTTGAAGCTGCATGGGCAGCTGTACCTGTACACGCCATCCAAGCTCTGTTTGACTCGATGCCCAGGCGTATCAAGGCCGTTATTATGGCCAGAGGTGGTTGTTCCAGGTACAGATTTCTCAGGATCTATGCACCCGAACTGCGTGAAAATGTAATCACGTGTTAGTTCCAGTATATTTGTCCAATGAATACACGTTTATCACTGCATTTCTTTTTGATGTAGCAATTTTAATGGTTAGTAGTGTATCAACTTTCACACTTGACTACGTAAAAAAGACTGCAGTTCCGAATACGCACCTCGTAACAGGGCTGGAGGAAAAGTTGATTCCAGACTTGTAGGCATGAGACGCTGGTGCACACTTGTATAAGATAGCTGTGTCGTGTAATAGCAACTTCACACGCCAGCAATCTCTTCCATTAAAAGGCGTCGGGGCAATATTTACCTGTGCTGCTCTAGGACAGGACACGCTCGAGTCGGGAGCAGCGAACCAAGCGGCAAAGGGCGCGCCGTAAATCTAACCTGTGCTCCATAAAGCTGCCATTAAAACGCCGCGACGGAGAGATGGTCCGTCGGATATCGGTCTGGCGGCTGGCCAATCGCTACGCCAGCGGTTTACGATGTCCAGCGTGGCTTTACGTCCGTTAACCGCAATAAGCTGCCAACTGCAGGCATTAATATATCACCCCCACTCGGCAATGAGATCATCTGGCCGCGCTGACTAGTAATGAAGCACATCACGCATCCAATACTGGGTGTATCTCATCAATCAGCGGGAGGAAGCGGCGCCTAAGTGTTGCCGCGGGCTTGTCGCAATTTGTACATCCGCTCACAAAAGACGCATGCCTGAACTGTGATGCGAGAACTGAGTCATTCTCGGATCAGCTGCGCGACGTCGTTTACTGCAGCTCTTACAGCGGAATGGTCCGTTCGGCAAACACCTGGTGATTCACAACGCTGTACTAGCTAGGCAAGTCAAGCCATCACATTCGGATTTCCATGAAGACCCAGTAGGTCGGATTTTACAAACCGTGCTGTCCGACGTTTCGCACTGACTGGGCGACGGATTTACATGAATATAAATATCTGTTCGCTTGTTACTTTTATAACAGATTTTATTATTAATGTTGCAAACATCAGTATCTGTAAAAACATTTTTATTCCGAACGGTTTGTAACGAAAAAACGTAATGTTAATAACTAATAGACAGACTGCATGGGCGGTCGAGGGGAGACACTTCTTAGTTCATAAACATTATTCCATTCCACCTTGACGTGGTGGTACAGCAACGTTTTAATCGCTACTATTTAAAAAAATCCGTAGATTGCGCAGTGCTCTTTATTAACTCAAGGATGACGCGTTCCGCCCGAATAGGGCACCATAATTTTGATTTTTTAACATAACTTGATGATGCAACACCCCACAAGTCCAGAATTGCTACAGAGTGGCTCCAGGAGCACCGAACTCCCCAGACATGAACATTTTTGAGCATATCTGGGATGCCTACCAACGTGCTGTTCAGAAGAGATCTCCACGTACTCTTACGGATTTATTGAGAGCCCTTCAGGATTCATGGTGTTAATTCCCTCCAGGACTTCTTGAGACATTTCAGACATTGGTCGAGTCCATGTCAAGTCGTGTTACGACACTTCTGCGTCCTCTCTGGGGCCCTACACAATATCTTCAGTATAGTACCACTGGACTTTCTCGTGAACAAAACAGTTGCGTCCAAATGTCACCAGCGACTTAGCAAAACAGGCGCCAGTATTTGCAGTGCACTGCCCGATACGCCGGTGAAAGTGGGCGCCTCCGACGGCCCGCATTGCGGGACACGAGGGATTTCGTGGCGTGTGGCGGTGCCAGGTGAAAACCAGACGACTGACTAACATGGGGACCTTACTCACTGGCTCTCTTCGCTTTTGTTCATACATACAGTCCTTACAGGCCAGTGCACGGACCTCTATTTCCTGAACCCTTACCACGAAATTCTAAAAAAATAATGCAACTTTTGTACAAATTTCGAAACAGCAAATACATAAAATAAAACTTTTTATTTTCACAGACTGAACTGTACTACTGATATAAATCAGTCTCTCATTTGACAGTAAAGCATCTTGTATTTCCGTGCAAAATTTTAGTTATTTTCATGTCATTAGCAATTAAAAAATAAACACATTTTATTATAAATTATGATTCGATATTTTTATTAATTAATACTTCCATTTCGTAATAATATAAAATTCAAATAAAAGTCTAGAAAGTAAGAACTAGCGAGTTTCGACCAGAGATGTCGTGATTGCATGACTATGTGCCACGCATCAACTGCTAGGTGTCTCACAACAAGAGATCCCAGTGAGTTAATTACGACATTTTGAAACCATCTGCAAAGTGCTGATGTTAGAGTTCCAGATATCACACCCTGGCGGGCCCCCGTTTGATGTTAAAAAACAATTTCAGAATTTCTTGTGATAAGCGGCACCGTAATCTAGTGGTTGTTTGTGAGTTATGGTGAAAGTTGTGAGTTGAAAAAAATGTTCAAATGTCTCTGAGCGCTATGGGACTTAACTGCTGTGGTCATCAGTCCCCTAGAACTTAGAACTACTTAAACCTAACTAACCTAAGGACATCACACACATCCATGCCCGAGGCAGGATTCGAACCTGCGACCGTAGCGGTCGCGCGGTTCCAGACTGTAGCGCCTAGAACCGCTTGGCCACTCCGGCCGGCGTTGTGAGTTGAAATCCTATTTAGCGCAATATGTTTC
Organism: Schistocerca nitens; assembly: GCF_023898315.1. Lineage (NCBI taxonomy): Eukaryota > Metazoa > Arthropoda > Insecta > Orthoptera > Acrididae > Schistocerca > Schistocerca nitens. The sequence continues at coordinate 439,483,109 of NC_064622.1, read as the reverse complement.
GCTACATTTTTATCGAAACGATTGCGAGCGCCGTTTTTATTTAATTAAGTGGTTTCATTCTTTTTCATTTCTAATCCTTTGTCGCGTCATTTTAAACACTGAATTAACTATTAACTTTTTTACTTGCTCTCATTTCTTGCTTCCTTTTAGTCTCTTTTTATTTTGAACGTATGTCCACGTGTTTTTAATAATTTATTTATCTGTCGTAATATTTAAACGCGTGAAATAAACCAATATATGGAATACAAAACGAAAGATGAATTAACTTATTGGCTATGCAGTGGTATCAAAAATTTGTTTTTCTTTACAAGATCTCCACTTTTTAATATGGTAATCTTCACACAAAGAATTATACCGTAAATTTATCTAGCACGATGGACGAAATACTGAGGACGAAGATTTAAATGAAACAAAGTACAATAAATAGCAGAAGATTCCAACAAAATGAACAATAGAATTAACGATTGCTATAACTTGGACGAAAATACAAAACGACAATAGCTAACAAATTAATTAGAAGCAATGAAAAAAGTACAATGAAAAATATCATGTTAAAACCAATTAATTTGGTAAAAAAATTATCGCCATCATGTCCGATAAAAATGTTAAAAAATAGGTAGCTTCCGAAGGGATTGGAAGACATAACTTTCATCATACCCGCCGAATAATTTAACCGCTGGACTACGGCACCTTTCTGAAGTCAGTTCTCTATTCAAGGCTATATACTCCAGGCATGGGCAACCTTTGGGGACTCGAGGGCCTGATTCACTTACATACTTAAGCTCGCGGCCCTGGTCGTGTCGTGACGCAACAGCAGTGCACCTGGAGCCGAAACTCAAAACTATAGCGCCCGTGACGTTAATGTGCATGGGATGATGCACCTATATGCATGGCATGACATGTGTCCTATTCCCGACACACCACACAAACAAACTACGTCTCAGAAAACGCAACACCCGCTTTTGAGAGAATCCTCATTTTATCTGAAGATGTTTACGTTTATTTACGTATGGTGAACATTGCCTCTTTTCTTACCGCGTTTTAAATTGATGTCTTAAAAACTGCCATTGCAAAATTCTGCAACGAGGTTCGTACGGAAACAATGTTTAAAACATTTAAATACATGTACACATCTGAAGATGAAGTGCCGAGCATCTTGAAATGCCATCGAGGAAAAATAAACGCCTGGATTGCAGACGGTTGCAGCTAAATCATTATAAATTACCTTGAATATTAAAACCTGCGCTGTTTTAAAACGTCGACAATGGGCAAGAATTACTCATTAATATTGAAATGAGAAAACCAGCCCCAGTCTACGGGCAATTTGGATAAACTTTACGATTTTTGGCCACAGGAAGTTCTTAGAGTTAGACACTCTATATGCTAATAGTTTTTAAATATTTTTCAAAAACTACTTTTTAAGGCTGATCGTATAGACATGGTTCGTTTATAATGATGTAAGACATCATTTCTTAGTTCATTTTAAAATATTTAAAAACGTGAATCACTTGAACCTAACGTACACTGAATCGCTAAAGAAACTGCTATAGGCATGCGTATTCAAATACAGAGATTTGTAAACAGGCAGAATACGACGCTGCGGTCGGCAACGCCTGTATAAGAAAAGTGTCTGGCTTAGTTGTTAGATCGGTTACTGCTGCTACAATGGCAGTTTATCAAGATTTAAGTGAGTTTGAACGTGGTGTTATAGTTGTCGCACGAGCTATGGGACACAGAATCTCCAAGGTGGCGACGAAGTGGGGATTTTCCCGTACGACCAGTTCACGGGCGTATCGTGAATATAAGGAACCCGGTAAACATCAAATCTCCGACGTCGCTTGGGCCGAGATAAGATCCTGTAAGAACGGGACCAACGATGACTGACGAGAATCGTTTAAAGTGACAGAAGAGCAACCTTTCCGCAGGTGCTGCAGATTTCAATGCTGGACCATCAACAAGTGTCAGCGTGCAGAGCATTCCAGAAAACATCATCGCTACGGGCTTTCGGAACCGAAGGCCCACTCGTGTACCCTTGATGACTGCACGACACGAAGCTTTACCCCTTACCTGGGCCTGGACTGTTGATGACTGGAAACATGGTGCCTGGTCGGTCCAGTCTCGTTTCAAATTGTATCAAGCGGATGGACGAGTACGGGTATGGAGACAACCTTATGAATCCATAGACTATGCATGTCAACAGGGGACTGTTAAAGCTGGTGGAGGCTATGATTTGGTGTGGAACGTGTGCAGATGGAGTGATATGAGACTCCTGATACGTCGAGATGCGACTCTTGACAGGTGACACGTACGTAAGCATCCTGTCTGATTACCTGCATCCATTCATGTCCATTCTACATTCCGACTGACGTGGGCAATTCCAACAAGACAATGCAACACTCCACACGTCCAGAATTGCTAAAGAGTGGCTCCAGGAACACTCTTCTGAGCTTAAACACTTTCGCCGGCCACCAAACTACCCAGACATGATTATTATTCAGCATTACGGATTTAGGGACATCCTTGAAGGATTCATGGTAATTCTCTCGAAGACTACTTCACATATTAGTTGAGCCCATGCATGCCACGTCGTGGTTCATTCTCGTGGCGGCCCTACACGATATTAGGCAGGTGTACCAGGGGATATCGGCTGTATTATACAGAAGCCGAAGTATATAGATACGGAAACACAATGGCGAATATCCGAAAATGGTGTCACGGAGGAAGTACAATGAGAGCTCCACGCACTCCGGCGAATTCTTTCCGCGGGCCGTCGGTTGCTCCCCCGTGCTGTAGCTGGGGCTCGTAACATATAGCACAGTATAGGTGGTTTCACAAGCACTACCCCAGCCCTGGGGAGACCCCAGCACTCGGCAGCTGCCCGCGGCGGCTACGGTTCGCGCAGGCGGCGCCAGCCGGTCGTGATCCTCTGGTCTGCTCTGTCCCGGGCCGGTCGCCGCCTTCCGGCTGATCCCGCGGCCTGCCCTTTGAGTCGTTGCGGCAACGCTCTGACGCCCCACCACCGGCACCGTCACTGTTCCGGGAATGAAGAAACTACAGTAGAAAGCTCCGCTCCCACGGACGTCGATGCGTGACGATGCTCAGCCGTACCCGTCCGCACAACCGACGCCCCCGTCAAAACTCTTTTCGCAGAACTGGTGCAATGCCGTCTTCTTCTTCTTCTTCTTCTGCTTGCAGACTTTTGTGATTTCATACTGTCGAATTTCACGTTGCGCAGAATTCCCAAGTGTCAAATGCAGGATCAGACACGTCAGACTGTTGTAGTGTGAAGAGAAACGTGGCCACTGTCATGCATGATCGCTTGCTCCGTCACAAGCAAAGCTTAGGAGACGCCATATTGTATTACATCGTTTACAGTAATTATGTCAGTATCGCTGTTTGTTTACACTGCAACTTACGTGCTACAAAATTGTTCAAATGGCTCTGAGCACTATGGGACTTAACATCTGAGGTTATCAGTCCCCTAGAACTTACAATTACTTAAACGTAACTAACCTAAGGACATCACACACATCCATGCCCGAAGCAGGATTCGAACCTGCGACCGCAGCAGACGCGCGGTTGCCGACCGCGGTGGCCACGCGGTTTAGGCGCTGCAGTCCGGAACCGCGCGACTGCTACGGTCGCAGGTTCGAATCCTGCCTCGGGCGTGGATGTGTGTGATGTCCTTAGGTTAGTTAGGTTTAAGTAGTTCTAAGTCCTAGGGGACTGATGACCTCAGATGTTAAGTCCCATAGCGCTCAGAGCCATGTGAGCCAGACGCGCGGTTCCTGACTGAAGCGCCTAGAACCGCTCGGCCACCGCTGCCGGCTTACGTGTTACAAATAGACTTTGAGTTCACACATTAGGGGATACCTTGTAATACACTATTGGCCGTTTAAATTGCTACACCACGAAGATGACGTGCTACAGACGCGAAATCTAACCGACAGGTAGAAGATGCTGTGATATGCAAATGATTAGTTTTTCAGAGCACACAAGGTTGACGTCGGTGGCGACACCTACAACGTGCTGACATGAGGAAAGTTTCCAACCGATTTCTCATACACAAACAGCAGTTGACCGGCGTTGCCTGGTGAAACGTTGTTATGATGCCTCGTGTAAGGAGGAGAAATGCGTACCATCACGTTTCCCACTTTGATAAAGGTCGGATTGTAGCCTATCGCGATTGCGGTTTATCGTATCGAGACCCAATGGCTGTTAGCAGAATATGGAATCGGTGGGTTCAGGAGGGTAATACGGAACGCCGTGCTGGATCCCAACGGCCTCGTATCACTAGCAGTCGAGATGACAGGCATCTTATCCGCATGGCTGTAACGGATCGTGTAGCCACGTCTCGATCCCTGAGTCAACAGATGGGGACGTTCGCAAGACAACAACCATCTGCATGAACAGTTCGACGACGTTTGCAGCAGCAGGAACTATCAGCTCGGAGACCATGGCTGCGGTTACCCATGACGCTGCATCACAGACAGGAGCGCCTGCGATGGTATACTCAACGACGAACCTGGGTGCACGAATGGCGAAACGTCATTTTTTCGGATGAATACAGGTTGTGTTTGCAACATCATGATAGTCGCATCCGTGTTTGGCGACATCGCGGTGAACGCACATTGCAAGCGTGTATTCGTCATCGTCATACTGGCGTATCACCCGGCATGATGGTATGGGGTGCCATTGGTTGCACGTCTCAGTCACCTCTTGTTCGTATTGACGGCACTTTGAACAGTGAACGTTACATTTCAGATGTGTTACGACCCGTGGCTCTATCCTTCATTCGATCCCTGCGAAACCCTACATTTCAGCAGGACAACGCACGACCGCATCTTGCAGGTTCTGTACGGGCCTTTCTGACGATCTGGTTGGCCAAATCATACGCTGGAACCGTCCACAATGTTCTTCAAACCAATCGCGAACAATTGTGGCCCGCTGACATGGCGTATTGTCATGTATTAAAATTCTGTCGTTGTTCAGGAACATGACGTCCATGAGTGGCGCAAATGGTGTCCACGTAGCCAAAATCCAGAGCAGCTAGTCCATTCCATATAAACAGAGCCGACACCATTATGGAGCCACCACCAGCTTGCGCAGTGCCTTGTTGAGAACTTGGGTCCATAGCTTCGTTGGGTCTGTGCCACAGTTCAATCGTACCATCAGCTCTTACCAACTGAAATAGGGACTCACCTGACAGGTGACGCTTTTCCAATCGTCTAGGGTCCAATTAACAGGGTCACGAGCCCTGGATAGGCGCTGTACGCGGTGTCGTGCTTTTAGCAAAGGCACTCGCGTCGGTCGTCCGCTGCCACGGCCCATTAACGCCAAATTTTGCCGCACTGTCCCTAACGGATGCGTTCGTCGTACGTCCCACGTTCACTTCTGAGACTATTTCGCGTAGTGTTGCTTGTCTGTTAGTACTGACAACTCTACGCAAACGTCGCTGCTCTCGATCGCTAAGTGATGGCGGTCGACCACTGCATTCTGCGTGCTGAGGGGTAATGTTTTAACTTTGGTGTTCTCGGCACAGTCTTGACACTGGGGATCTCGGAATATTGAATTGCCTAGCGATTTCCGAAATGGGAAGTCCCATGCGTCTAGCTCCAACTACCATTCCGCGCTTAGAATCTGTTAATTCCCATCGAGTGATCATAACCCCGTCGGAAACCTCTTCACATGGTCACTTAACTGCAAATGATAGCTCCCTGAATGCTTGACCTCTTATACCTTATGTACGCGAAACTACCGCCATCTGTATATGTACATATCACGCTCCCATGACTTTTGTCACCTCAGCGCATGCTATTTCCAAGCACTAGTACAGTAAGGATCTCTCGAAAACGAGTCGTATTTGGTCAAATTTGTTATAATAAAATGACGGGGAACGACCTACTGATGGTTAAAGGCTTTCGTGATATAACTTGCGTGCTATGAAAACGCAGCGGCGCGCTGAAGGTTTATCGAAAACGCGCAGTATTCAATTGAATAGCGATGTGACATGTTCCTGGTTCTGCAAGCCAGAGCAAAACTCTCGTCTACTGCCACCACCTCACTCCCCAGCCTCGGTGCAGACAGCTGTCGGTCAGAGTAACGTGGGGTACGCCCCAGCAGCTGCGAGGTCTCCAGTTCGTGACCCGGCCCGGGACGGCCGTGATTCACGGAACGAATGAGTCGCAGCAGGAGCCGACACTTCTCTGTGGGGTGCCTGCTGCTGCAGCTGCGGAAGCCATTAAAGACGGACGCGTTTATAGCGTCCGGGGTATTAACTGACATCTCACTGGCGTACACATACTACACATCAGCAAAAAGGAATGCAGAAGAAAGAGGGTCTTTGTTGGAAATGAATTGCCACACATTAGGTCTGTGGAGAAAAGTGACTGACATGGAATGTACCCGTTTTACCTCTTCTAGACACGATCATAGAACTCGTTTTAATTAGTGACTGGTATAAGCTATATTTTGGCCAACTTCAGAAGAACTCAGAAAACACATAATTTTTTAGTAAATGTGTTTGAGCACAGCTTTTTTTTTAAGTAAGAGGTGGACACGTATTCAATCTATGGAGAAAAGTCATTAACATGTGATCGTTTCTTAGCTTTAGTTACTGATAATAACTTGACACCAGTGCCTATGAGTTTAATTTGTACACCACAGCACTGAAGATGATCACTATGTGATTGAAAATCGATTTTGCTATCAATAAACCATCAATATTACGGCCAACTCTGATCTTACTTCTAATTCCATTAACATGTGTTACATACTCCCTTTCATTTCTTATGGAAACAAACAATCACCATAATATTAGAAAATTACCAGCGCATGGCTGAAACAAGTCTCGGGCAGTTGTGCCCAGAAGAAAGTCTTTTTTTCTTTCTTTGCACAAATTAACACCTTTGCTTGCTAATTACGAGCTTATTTTTCGGAATACGACGTATATCACGTGTTCTTTACTGCCGTGCTTAGTCTGTAGTTGTGGGTACACAGATATCTGTGAATCTTCGTAAACTTCCTCTGTGTCTAGTCAGTTTGCAGCTAATTTAGACATTCAACAGTATTTTGCCTGGTCGTGGCGTTCGTTTTCTATAGAGCGGCACCGCTTGTGCAGCGTCACGACCTTTACTTACGAGGGGCGTACAGTAAATAATGCTACATATTTTTTTTTTTCTGAAAGCAAGTTGGTTTTGTTCAGGATTCCAATACACCGTATTATTCCCCACTCATTTTGTTATAAAATCCTATTAAGTGTAAATTTTTTGTAGCTCGTTGATTAATGGTTCAAATGGCTCTGAGCACTATGGGACTTAACATCTGTGGTCATCAGTCCCCTAGAACTTAGAACTACTTAAACCTAACTAACCTAAGGACATCACACACATCCATGCCCGAAGCAGGATTCGAACCTGCGACCGTAGCGTTGATTAATGGCTGGTCCTGTCGGCGACGTGGTCACTGGAGAAGAAGAAAATCTCAGTTTTGAAAATGGTGGGGAAGAAAATCGGCCGTGCACTTTCAAACGAACCATCCCAAAATTAATTTGAAGCGATTTGGGGGAATAGCGGAAAACCTAAGCCTGAACGGCCGGACAACGATTTGAACCATGGTCCTGCCGAAAGTCCCCTGTCTTATGACCGCTGTATCCCCTTCCGTCGTGTCTCTCATGCTGAAGATGACGCAAAGCCTACTCCTTTCGAATAGCACAAAGGAAACCGCAGAACTCGAAGTCCCCATACGACGGACGGATCACCACCAAACGCCGTCGCGTGCTCTCACTTCATGAGACACTGCAGACTCTTTAACGCAAGACGCCACTGTCCTTGTCTATAAGAAACGAAAATGCTTGCATTACTAAGGAGCTATTTGACGTTGAGTATTAGCGTGCAACTATTTTCCGAACATGAGCTACGTTGTTATGCCGTGACTCACTTCACAGAAGTCAAACAATTCAGTAGGACAAGCAGTTGACTACTGATATGGATTCGAACTGGAAAATACATTGATAAGCCACAATACAGGGTGATTCAAAAAGAATACCACAACTTTAAAAATGTGTATTTAACGAAAGAAACATAATATAACCTTCTGTTATACATCATTACAAAGAGTATTTAAAAAGTTTTTTTTTTCACTCAAAAACAAGTTCAGAGATGTTCAATATGGCCCCCTCCAGACACACGAGCAATATCAACCCGATACTCCAACTCGTTCCACACTCTCTGTAGCATATCAGGCGTAACAGTTTGGATAGCTGCTGTTATTTCTCGTTTCAAATCATCAATGGTGGCTGGGAGAGGTGGCCGAAACACCATATCCTTAACATACCCCCATAAGAAAAAATCGCAGGAGGTAAGATCAGGGCTTCTTGGAGGCCAGTGATGAAGTGCTCTGTCACGGGCTGCCTGGCGGCCGATCCATCGCCTCGGGTAGTTGACGTTCAGGTTTCATAACTAACCTTTTTCGTAGGACTCTCCATACAGTTGATTGTGGAATTTGCAGCTCTCTGCTAGCTCTGCGAGTCGATTTTCCTGGGTTGCGAACAAATGCTTGCTGGATGCGTGCTACATATTCATCACTCGTTCTCGGCCGTCCAGAACTTTTCCCTTTGCACAAACACCTCTGTAAACTGTTTATACCAACGTTTAATACACCACCTATCAGGAGGTTTAACACCATACTTCGTTCGAAATGCACGCTGAACAACTGTCGTCGATTCACTTCTGCCGTACTCAATAACACAAAAAGCTTTCTGTTGAGCGGTCGCCATCTTAGCATCAACTGACGCTGACGCCTAGTCAACAGCGCCTCAAGCGAACAAATGTACAACTAAATGAAACTTTATAGCTCCCTTAATTCGCCGACAGATAGTGCTTAGCTCTGCCTTTTGTCGTTGCAGAGTTTTAAATTCCTAAAGTTGGTTTCCGAGATGTGCAAATTCGTAGATATTGGCTTCATTTTGGTTATTGATTCTCAGTGAAGTTAGTCTTCCATTCGCTGCGGCACTTCAATCGGAGGTCATACGTGTGTGGTGCGAAACGTTCACTTTTTTCAGAATTTTATTTATGATTCCTTGTGCGACAGACTGTATTGACTAGTAAAAGTAAGTTTCTTGTAACAGCTAGAAAAGTCTTCTGTCATACACAGGATATGAGGGCAGTTCAGAAAGTAAAATACACATTGTTATGGCAGGCCAAGGAACTTTTACTGAATGCTCCACCACACCTCGGAGTGACGCACATACATGACAGTATTTTTCAATATAGTCATCAAATCTCTCTAAACGACGGTGGGAACGACCAACCAATCGTTCAGTTTCTCGACGGTAGAAATCTTCTGCATGGTCACGGGGTCATTCTTGAACAGCTTCCTGGACGTACTCATCGCTGGAAAGTCTCTTTCTCCCGTAACGTTTCTCCAGCTTGCCGAAAAGATGGAGAGCGCATGTCGCGAGATCTGGACTGTATGGTGGATGCTTCCAAACCTCCTAACGAAAATGTTGAAGCAAATGCTTTATTGTGCGCGTAGTGTGGTGTGTTGCATTGTTGTGCAGGACAACAATGCCTTTGCTCGATTTCCCACATCTCTTGTTCCTTGTGGCGTTGTGCAGCGATGTCGATGTTCCTCATTGCGAACAGGCATTTATGTTTGTACCCATTGCCATAAACTTTGCGTACACAACTCCTGCACAGTCTAACAAAACGGTAGCCATGACCTGCCCCGCTGATGTTGCAGCTTTGCATTTTTCCTGCGTAGGCGAGGATACGTGTCTCCATTCGATAGAAGCTCTCCTTGTCGCATTTGTCGCGGACGAATTTCTTCTTACAAGGGAACCTCCCCATCGCACCCCCCTCAGATTTAGTTATTAGTTGGCACGGTGGGTAGGCCCTGAAAAACTGAACGCAGATAAATCGAGAAAACAGGAAGAAGTTGTGTGGAACTATGAAAAAAAATAAGCAAAATATAAAAACTGAGTAGTCCATGCCGAAGATAGGTAACATAAAGGGGGGTGTGAGCTCAGGAGCGCCGTGATCCCATGGTTAGCGTGAGCAGCTGCGGAACGAGAGGTCCTTGGTTCAAGTCTTCCCTCCAGCGAAAAGTTTAATTTTTTATTTTCAGACAATTATTATCTGTCCGTCCGTCCGATGCGAGGTGACTGCGCCGTAGTATCGGGCAAGGTAGAAGGATCTCTTTACCCATTCGCCAAGTGTAAAGTTAGGTGGGTCGACAACATATTCCTGTCATGTGACGCACATGCCGTCACCAGTGTCGTATAGAGTATATCACACCTGTTTTCCCGTGGAGGAGTGGATTGACCTATGACATTTCGATCAAATGTTTTCGGTTCCCATTGGAGACGCACGTCCTTTCGTCTACTAATCGCACGGTTTTGCGGTGCGGTTGCAAAACACAGACACTAAACTTATTACAGTGAACAGAGACGTCAATGAATGAACGGTTAGATCATAACTTTGCGAAAATAAAGAAAGTAAACTTTTCACTCGAGGGAAGACTTGAACCAAGGACCTCTCGTGCCGCAGCTGCTCACGCTAACCACGGGACCACGGCGCTCCTGAGCATACACTTATCCTTGATGTTGCTTATCTTGCGCATGGACTACTCAGTATGTATATTTTGCTTATTTTTGTCATAGTTCCACACAACTTCTTCCTGTTTTCTCGATTGATCTGTGTTCAGATTTTCAAGGCCTATCCACTGTGCCAACTTATAATTAAATCTGAGGGGGGTGCGATGGGGAGGTTCCCTTGTTAGAAACCGGTAGCCAAAAAAAATGTTTCAAGTGTAGTTGCATGAGTAGGAGTAAAATGATAGTTTGACCATTAATGTTAATAGTAATCATGTATACGTATCCTGTAAACTGACTAGTTCCGCATCATTTCGATAACCTTCAAATGACCTGCGGAAGATGTAACTAACGAACTTCCCGAACTCCCTGTCCACGGATGCAACTCCAGCACTTAACTCGCTCACTACTAGAGATTTAGTCCCGTGACAGACCTACGACTCTGGGGGAGCGGGGAGGGCGCGGAGTGGCCTGCGCTTATCGAGTATCGATAGCAGCGTGGTGGGCAGCACGTGGCAGCCACCGGACACCGCAACTTCCCGGTACAGCCCGCCACACCGTGATAGTCAACACGAGGCACGGACAGGATAGGCAGTGCGTAACCAGCTAAACGCTGCGCTTTGCCGAATCAACTTTCCGGGAACAGAAATACGAGCTATATTGGAAGCTGTACTGCAGTACGCTGAACGATTCGGTAAGGATCCAAGGACTCGCTAAGGGTCCAAGGACTCGATACGGATCCAATAGTGTTGTCCTCGATTGTACAGCAACGGGTTGCAGCACATGAGGGCTGTACGTAAAGCCTTTCATTGAATCAATTACGGCGGCTCCAATGAGTGAGATTTCCTTCCCCCAGACTATTCATTCGGAAAATTTACGCACCCTCTATTCTTCAAATATCATTTGCTGAAGTCGGGTGGGAAAAGGCTGGGTAAAGAAACTGGCCGCGCCCTCCTGAGAGGCACCATCGCAGCATTTGCCTCAGGCAGACAACGGAAAAACTAAATGTGGACGTCCGGATAGACATTGGGAGTATGGTGTGTTAACACTACGCCAGCGCGCTCCGTTCGTAATGGGTTCGATCCAAATTTGCTGGGAAAGGCATTAAACGCACGCGTATGGTCGCGCTAAGCCCATTATTACATTAAAAAAACACTTGTTTTCGTATATGGACAGGTATAGAGTTGGAGCAGCACGTTACGTTAGCGCCGGTCACGGTCACTTCGCAAATACCCTGTTTCAAACGGACCCCCCCCCCCCCCCTCCCTCGTAACATCGCATTGTAAACGTCTTTTTTTTCTGCCACCAGTCTTCTTCTGCTCGCCTCGAATACCTAACCTACGCCAACCTCTTCATCTCAAAGTAGCACTTGCAATCTACGCCTTCAATTATTTGCTGGTTGTGTTCCAATTCCTGTCTTCCTTCACAGATTTTACGCTCTGAAGCTCCTTTTAGCACCATGGAGGTCATTCCCTGATGTCTGAACGGACGTCCTATCATCCTATCCCTTCCAAATGGTTCAAATGGCTCTAAGCACTATGGGACAACATCTGAGGTCATCAGTCCCCTAGACTTCTAAGGACATCACACATATCCATGCCCGGGGCAGGATTCGAACGTGCGACCGTAGCAGCAGCACGGTTTCGGACTGAAGCGCCTAGAACCGCTCGTCCACAACGGCTGTCTTATCCCTTCCATTCCACTTGGCAGTCTTTTCCATATGTCTCTTTCCTCGCCGATTCTGCGCAACACCTGCTCATTCATTACTTTACCCGTCCACTTAACTTTCAACATCCGTCTGTACCATCAAATCAAATGTTTCGATTCTCTTCTGTTCCGGTTTTTTCACAGTCCATCTTTCACTACCATACAATGCTGTGCTTCAGACATAGATTCTCAGAAATTTCTTCGTCAAGTTGAGGTCTATATTTGATACAAGTAGACCTCTCCTCGCCAAGAATCCTCTTTCAGCAAGTGCAAGTTTGCTTTTTATTTGTCCTCGTTCCGTCTGTCATGGGTTATTTTGCTGCCCATGTATCATAATTCCCTAACTTCGCGAAAGCTAATTTTGGTGTTAAGTTTTTGGTAGTTCTAATTTCTGTTAATTATCATTATTTCCGTCTTTCTTCGATTTACTCTCAACGCGTACTCTGTGCTCATTAGACCGTTCATTCCATTCAGCGGATGTGGAAGCTCTTCTTCACTTTCACCCAGGATAGCAATGTCATCAACGAATCGTACATATCATCGATATCCTTTCACCTTGAATTATAACCCCCCCACCCTTTAACCTTTCTTTTATTTACGTCATTGCATATTCGATGTATACCCGTAGATTGACCAGTAGCGGCGAAAAACTACATCCCTGCCTTACTTCCTTTTTAATCATAACACTTCGTTCTTAGTCTTCCAGGCCATTACGCTGTTTTACATTGTCTTTATTCATTTTGTTAGTGATGAATCGATCCACCAAATCTTACGCCAAGGTCACTGACTAGTTCGTACAACTGTCCCATTCAGAACTGCTGCATCACATTCGAAACAAAAATTAAAACATTTTTTGAAAATTGTCTCGATAAAATATAGCTACGTACCAACTGGAATTCCTCAAAACTTAAAATCTAGCGTGGTCACCAGTATCATAGAGGGTAGTACGTGATCCACCAATTAATAATTTAAAATCAATATAAAAATTCATGCAAGATCTTTTTTTAAGGTCTGTTAACATCATAGTAAAATACTGACGACAAACATGAGAAGACTATTGTAAACCGCTACAATTAATAAAGGAATACTAACGCCCTCTGATGATGATTTCTTACGCAACGTATGGTGTAGCTCAATTGTCATGCGCTGCTAACAAAGGAGGATATAACACATTGTCTTATACTTAGTTGAATAATGTTTTACTTGTCTGATGGTAAAACCGATATAGCATTAGATAGTACCAACAGACTGGAAGACAAATCGATCCACTGGTAGTAGTAAATTATAATCTCACATACTACCATGCCTCGTGGCGTCATATCTAGGGCAGGCCAACATTTAGATATTAGTTTCCTCCTGAATCTTGACGTTTCCTGCCCTGAGTCAAGGAGGTAGTGGAAGAGCTTGCAAATCCGGCTGCTCTACACCAGCACTTGCTCACTGAACAGGTGAACACCAGATGACCTCAGATGGCAGTAGGTGTCCGCCTCTCCAGGAGGTCCATGAATCTGCCCTTTTGAGCTCTGTGCAACAACCTGACACTTGACCTGAGCGAGGGAAGTGTGTGTCCATTCTTAAGCAAGTCGGCAGCTTATATTTTAGGACTGAAGATGGCTATTCATATATGAAATCTGGATATGCATAATAATAAAAAACCAATGAGATCACAGGGTTCCTATTCTTCCTTATAATAATATACAGTCGCTGTGCACAACGGTTCCGTATGGAATCAAAGTTGGTAAGTAAAATCAGATTTTGGGCCGATGACGGCAACAACAACAACAACATCAACATCAACGCCACGCCCTGGCAACGACTGGAAGAGCACTGGTACGATCGTGGCAAACAGTGAGAGGCCACAGCCGCCAGCAGGAGGTAGCAGCCTGATATGCAAAGAAACAAGTCGGCTACTCTCCCGCCATCAGGCGGTACGTCGGGGGCGGGTGAACTCTGGCTTCGGTTTTAGGAGTGCCCGCCCGGTTGCCCAGCGAGGGCCCCCGGCAGCGGTGAAAGCCCGCCCCGGGCGCCGAACGCAGCCAGCAGCCTGGAACCCCAGCACAGCTGCTGCTGCCGCCGCGCCGGCCACAGCCCGACGAGCTGCCTCTGCAGCGTGGAAAGCCAGTCACACGCTGTCCTAGGGGATACCACTACCGACGCCGGTATGGCTTAAGCTGGGTTTACACTAGCAAGTCGCTTGCAGAAGTTATTGCTGCAAGTTATTGCTAGCCGCTTGCAGCTGTGTTTACACAGCAGCGCAAGAATTAAGCAAGATTCTTCCGCAAGTTCTTGCGTCAACAACTTGCTGATACTGTTTACATATGCTTTCAGTACCATTAGGAGTGTCAGCCGAAGTGTACAATGACAAGTAGGCGGGTGAGATATGCTGCAGCTCTTGTAATTGTAATGCAAAACGTGAAAAAGAAAAAGAGAACTATTTGGGTTAGAGAGTAGACAATTAGAAGATCGCAAAATGGTGCCTGTAATAACCTTTTGCAAGAACTTACTATCGAGAGCATGGATACTTTTGAAAACTTTTGCAGAATGTCCGCAAATATCAAAACGAGACACAAACTTCGGTACTGCTATTTCAGCAAAGGAACGTTTGCTAGTTACTCTATGATTTATAGCTACCGGTGAGCTACGAATAAAATAGGCATTTCATTTATTTATGTGAAACATACAACAACAAAAAAGTTTGAATTTTGAAATCTTTTCTTTGTAGGAGACTCATACAAGTCCCTAATTTACTTGTTTCATATTCCCGTCAGCACGATTTCTCTGATCGTACCCGATGTACGTAGAGCCATTTTTAACGTCTTGAAAAGGGAAAATTATTTGAAGGTATGTGAAAACACAACAATGAAATTAAATTTTTATTGAAATAAACTGCATTTTAGAGAATGATATGCTTATAAAAATGTTTTTTTTTCTAATGCTCATAAAATGCAAAGTGACAAGCTAAGTAAATAGAATATGCAATAATTACACATCGTCTTTTTCTAGACTCCTAAAACAACAAACGGGTGGATGCAGATGGCAAAGGGGTTGTGTCTTCAAGTTATGTTACTTTCTATGTACGTCTTTTATAGATGTGTCGGATATCGACGAGATTTCATTTAACGCGCTCATCTTCTTCACTCTATCCTTAAAGTCTCGGTTATGCACGTTCCGTATTTCTGGGTAGCTCTCCACGGCTTCAATAAAATGTTCTGTATCCTGCTTCATCCATTCCCGTTTCTCATCCATTTCTGAAATTTGTTTGCATATAATACGTAAGATGGTTGCATAAAATAAAGTCCCCACATTAAGTAAATTGTTAAATATGAGTGTTATGCAGACGACATACTTACTATAACTTGCGCTTCCTACTTGCAGCAAATAGAAATAAATCCTAAAAGCTGCAAGTTACTTGCAGATACTTCTTGCGTGGTGTTCACACTGGAAGCGGAAAACGTGTCGAAAGTCACTTCCACAGTAAATCGCTACGGTCGCAAGTCGATTTGGCAATACGTTTACACTCGCAAATCCCGCGGCAAGTTCCTCCGCGCAAGTAAATTGCTGCTATAAGTTGCTAGTGTAAACCGAGCATTAGTCAAACATACTCATCGCTGATTCTTTGGAACATCAGGAGTTGAGCGCGGCTTTTCCGGTAGGAGGTATTGTCTTGCTGTTTTGTTCAACAATAGCCGTGCGCGCATGTACACTGTCCAATCACATTAATGTCAAAAGCCTGCTCAACCACCATTTGCAGCACGAGACTTGCAGGAAGAAAGGCAATGTTGTGGACGGGATGTGGAGCCTGCTGGGCTAGATTCCTGGGCTGACGTTCAACAGCTCGAACGAGGTGGTCTCTCAGATTCTCGATTGGATTTAAATCCAGGGTGTTTGGAGGCATGAATGTGCGGTAAACTCACCGTCGTCTTCTTCCAACCACGGATGTACGCTGCGAGCTGTGTGACACGTTTCATTGTCGCGCCAGTAGATGCGATCGTGCCAAGGAAAAACAATCTGCGCGAAGGTGTCGACGTGGTCCCCAAGTATAGATGGATACTGTGCCTTCCAGAATGACGAGATCAGCCAGGGAATGATCCCTCTCTGGCCTCGACCCTTCCGACGATTGTTGCGGGTGTTTGCTTTCGGACGTTTCACACCGTACACGCCAACAACCATCTGTTCAATAGAGGATAAAACGTGATTGAAAAGGCCACATGTCGGCTACAGATTAAAACAGAAGAAACCGCAAAAAGGTGGGAATTTAAGGAGATGGGACCTGGATAAACTGACTAAACCAGAGGTTGTACAGAGTTTCAGGGACAGCATAAGGGAACAATTGACAGGAATGGGGGAAAGAAGTACAGTAGAACAAGAATGGGTAGCTCTGAGAGATGAAGTAGTGAAGGCAGCAGAGGATCAAGTAGGTAAAAAGACGAGGGCTAGTAGTAATCCTTGCGTAACAGAAGAAATATTGAATTTAATTGATGAAAGGAGAAAATATAAAAATGCAGTAAATGAAGCAGGCAAAAAGGAATACAAACGTCTCTAAAATGAGATCGACAAGAAGTGCAAAATGGCTAAGCAGGGATGGCTAAAGGACAAATATAAGGATGTAGAGGCATATCTCACTAGGGGTAAGATAGATACTGCATACAGGAAAATTAAAGAGATCTTTGGAGAAAGAGAACCACTTGTATGAATATCAAGAGCTCAGATGGAAACCCAGTTCTAAGCAAAGAAGGGAAAGCAGAAAGGTGGAAGGAGTATATAGAGGATCTACACAAGAGCGACGTACTTGAGGACAATATTCTGGAAATGGAAGAGAATGTAGATGAAGACGAAATGAGAGATCCAATACTGCATGAAGAGTTTGACAGAGCACTGAAAGACCTGAGTCGAAACAAGGCCCCGCGAGTAGACAACATTCCATTAGAACTACTGACGGCCTTGGGAGAGCCAGTCCTGACAAAACTCTACCATCTGGTGAGCAAGATGTATGAGACAGGCGAAATACCCACAGACTTCAAGAAGAATATAATAATTCCACTACCAAAGAAAGCAGGTGTTGACAGATGTGAAAATTACCGAACTATCAGTTTAATAAGTCACAGCTGCAAAATACTAACGCGAATTCTTTACAGACGAATGGAAAAACTGGTAGAAGCCGACCTCGGGGAAGATCAGTTTGGATTCCGTAGAAATATTGGATCACGTGAGGCAATACTGACCTTAGAAGAAAGATTAAGGAAAGGCAAACCTATGTTTCTAGCATTTGTAGACTTAGAGAAAGCTTTTGACAATGTTGACTGGAATACTCTCTTTCAAATTCTGAAGGTGGCAGGGGTAAAATATAGGGAGCCAAAGGCTATTTACAATTTGTATAGAAAACAAATGGCAGTTATAAGAGTTGATGGGCATGAAAGGGAAGCAGTGGCTGGGAAGGGAGTGAGACAGTGTTGTAGCCTCTCCCCTATGTTATTCAATCTGTATATTGAGCAAGCAGTAAAGGAAACAAAAGAAATATTTGGAGTAGGTATTAAAATCCATGGAGAAGAAATAAAAACTTTGAGGTTCGCCGATGACATTGTAATTCTGTCAGAGACAGCAAAGGACTTGGAAGAGCAGTTGAACAAATGGACAGTGTCTTGAAAAGAGGGTATAAGATGAACATCAACAAAAGCAAAACGAGGATAATGGAATGTAGTCGAATTAAGTCGGGTGATGCTGAGGGAATTACACTCCTGGAAATGGAAAAAAGAACACATTGACACCGGTGTGTCAGACCCACCATACTTGCTCCGGACACTGCGAGAGGGCTGTACAAGCAATGATCACACGCACGGCACAGCGGACACACCAGGAACCGCGGTGTTGGCCGTCGAATGGCGCTAGCTGCGCAGCATTTGTGCACCGCCGCCGTCAGTGTCAGCCAGTTTGCCGTGGCATACGGAGCTCCATCGCAGTCTTTAACACTGGTAGCATGCCGCGACAGCGTGGACGTGAACCGTATGTGCAGTTGACGGACTTTGAGCGAGGGCGTATAGTGGGCATGCGGGAGACCGGGTGGACGTACCGCCGAATTGCTCAACACGTGGGGCGTGAGGTCTCCACAGTACATCGATGTTGCCGCCAGTGGTCGGCGGAAGGTGCACGTGCCCGTCGACCTGGGACCGGACCGCAGCGACGCACGGATGCACGCCAAGACCGTAGAATCCTACGCAGTGCCGTAGGGGACCGCACCGCCACTTCCCAGCAAATTAGGGACACTGTTGCTCCTGGGGTATCGGCGAGGACCATTCGCAACCGTCTCCATGAAGCTGGGCTACGGTCCCGCACACCGTTAGGCCGTCTTCCGCTCACGCCCCAACATCGTGCAGCCCGCCTCCAGTGGTGTCGCGACAGGCGTGAATGGAGGGACGAATGGAGACGTGTCGTCTTCAGCGATGAGAGTCGCTTCTGCCTTGGTGCCAATGATGGTCGTATGCGTGTTTGGCGCCGTGCAGGTGAGCGCCACAATCAGGACTGCATACGACCGAGGCACACAGGGCCAACACCCGGCATCATGGTGTGGGGAGCGATCTCCTACACTGGCCGTACACCACTCGTGATCGTCGAGGAGACACTGAATAGTGCACGGTACATCCAAACCGTCATCGAACCCATCGTTCTACCATTCCTAAACCGGCAAGGGAACTTGCTGTTCCAACAGGACAATGCACGTCCGCATGTGTCCCGTGCCACCCAACGTGCTCTAGAAGGTGTAAGTCAACTACCCTGGCCAGCAAGATCTCCGGATCTGTCCCCCATTGAGCATGTTTGGGACTGGATGAAGCGTCGTCTCACGCGGTCTGCACGTCCAGCACGAACGCTGGTCCAACTGAGGCGCCAGTTGGAAATGGCATGGCAAGCCGTTCCACAGGACTACATCTAGCATCTCTACGATCGTCTCCATGGGAGAATAGCAGCCTGCATTGCTGCGAAAGGTGGATATACACTGTACTAGTGCCGACATTGTGCATGCTCTGTTGCCTGTGTCTATGTGCCTGTGGTTCTGTCAGTGTGATCATGTGATGTATCTGACCCCAGGAATGTGTCAATAAAGTTTCCCCTTCCTGGGACAATGAATTCACGGTGTTCTTATTTCAATTTCCAGGAGTGTAGATTAGGAAATGAGGCACTTAAAGTAGTAAAGGAGTATTGCTATTTGCGGATAAAATAACTGATGATGGTCGATATAGAGAAGATATAAAATGTAGACAGGCAATGGCAAGGAAAGAGTTTCTCAAGAAGAGAAATTTGTTAACATCGAGTATAGATTTAAGTATCAGCAGGTCGTTTCTGAAAGTATTTGTATGGAGTGTAACCATGTATGGAAGTGAAACGTGGACGATAAATAGTTTAGATAAGAAGAGAATAGAAGCTTTCTAAATGTTGTGCTACAGAAGAATGCTGAAGATTAGATGGGTAGATCACATAACTAATGAGGAGGTATTGAATAAATTGGGGAGAAGAGGAGTTTGTGGCACAACTTGACAAAAAGAAGGGACCGGTTAGTAGGACATGTTCTGAGGCATCAAGGGACCACAAATTTAGCATTGGAGGGCAGCGTGGAGGGTAAAAATCGCAACCAAGAGATGAATACGCTAAACATATTCAGAAGGATGTAGGCTGCAGTAGGTACTGGGAGATGAAGAAGCTTGCACAGGATAGGGTAGCATGGAGAGCTGCATCAAACCAGTCTCAGGACTGAAGACAACAACAACAACAACAACATGTCGGCACTCAGCGGGCGTCCAGTTGCGGTTCTGGCGGGCAAATTCCGACCTTCGTCATCGGTGAGCAGCAGTCAGCGTAGGTACATGAACCAGGCGCCTGCTGTGGAGACTCATACGCAGCAATGTTCGCTGAACGGCCTTTGAGGAGACACTGTTGGATTTATCCGGTCAGTCAGTTACTCAACAGTTGCACGTGTATTCGGCCGTACAAATACGTGCAGTCGTCGTTCACCCTTGTCATCTATGGCCCGTGGTGCATCAAAGTTGCCTCGTCGTTGGTTTTGGATAATGGTGTTTTGCCACGCACGGTGCACTTTAACAACGACGGTCTGAGAACAGTTTTATGACACAGTCGTTTCGGAAACGCTTCAACCCTTGGCCCGAAAGCAAATGACCTAGTACTTTTGGACGTCAGTTCAACAGCTGCGTTTCCGTATTACGACAACGACTGCATTGTTCTCTGCGTACCCCCGACACGCTTTTTATACACTCCACTGCTACTGGTGCCAGCTGTCTTCTGTCACTGGTTAACGGACACTGACGTCAAACATAAGCGGTGGTCACATTAGTATGACCGGGCTGTGCATATTACAAAATAGAGATGCACACGGAAAGGGAGGAGGAAACGAAATAAAACTTGACGGTTTGAAAAGGTATGTCATGCTATTGAGTGTTCACAACACCGAGTTAATTTACAAAGAACGTGGCAGTATGAAGCCATTTATGACGTTGCATTCCACCCACTGGTCTGGATGAATCCACTGATCCGGTTGGGAAGGGTGTCATAAGACCACTGTATCCTCTCAGGAGGCAAGCTGGCCCACAACTGTTGTTAACTGCTGCTTGCTATCATGCCTACTGATACTCGGATGCAGCTGACGTCCGAGCTGGTCCGACACATGTTCTAACAGAAAGAAATCTGGGGATCCCGCTGACCACAGTAATATTCCAACATCATGCAGACACTTCATACAGACATTTTCCATCGGTGGGCGACCGTTGTTCTGTTGGGAAATGGCACCACGATATTGTTGCGTGAGAGGTAACACATCAGGACGTAGGACGTCCGTGAAGTGCTGTAGTGCCATTAAAGTTTACTCCGTCACTACTGGCCGAGAGCTGAAGTCATATACGATGACTCCCGACGCCACAACGCCACGAGTAACGCCGCTGTATTCTGTAAACACTGGAACACTGGAAGACGAACGGAACCTCTCCCCAGACCGCCGCCATATTCGCCGACCATGGCCATCTGGGGTAGCGCAGAACCGCGATTCATCGTTGAACACAATACGCGAAGGCACTCATCAACAGTCCATGGTTACGGTTCACGGCACCTAACCGAATTCAGCCATTTGTGTTGTAGTGTATCCCCAGTCTAAGCATGTAACGGTAATTGCCTAGTACAGCTGCTGCTAGTCTCCAACGAATGGTGCGGCATGACGCAGAATTCTGCAGGGAGTTTGTTACTTGCTCTCGGGTGGCAGACGCAGATGTGAAGAGGATGCATTGCGTTTGGTGCACAGCACGGGGACCCTGCATTGTGGTGGTCACACGTGTTGAGCTGCAACACTGATTTGATTTTTCTGTCTGGGGCAATGAACATCATTCTCCTAGAAGTAAGTTAGAAATAGGTCCTGTCTTCCAGTTCCAATCAAAATTTTCTGGAGGTTTCCCATGGTCCTCAGGCGAATGCTGTAACTGGAAATCCTCTCATTTGTCAATTGGGAGACCCTCTGCCCCACTCCCATGTCCACCGATCGGCTGCTGGGAATGAAAGACATGAAAAGAAAGTAAGAATTTCACGCCTTTATGCGAGACGAGGGAGTAGTTCCGGTCGAGCCGCAACAACAAATATGGGCAGTCTGTAAATGTTGTAAAATGTAAATTTGGAAGTCTCTCGTCTAATGGTAGGGAACCAGCGAGTGGTTAATCGATTTATTCGCGGAGATGCACCCAGTTAAGCACGAAATCAATGCACAAATCATTTTCCTCATTCTTAGCCATTAGCATCCATTGGGGGGCGGGGGGGGGGGGGCAGTGTTACTGTTGAACAATTATTATGGCGACAGTGAAATTTTATAATGCGACGGTTTAATTTGGAAGAAGAGTGAAGCAATGGCTATTTTCAGTGCGATAGTGACATTACATATTAAAACTGATATGGACGTTTTTTAGTACAGTCATTGTTAGCAAGTGTACTTCTCACGGACTCAAGCAACAAAGTAAATGGTATCGGCATTTCTCTATTCAATGCAACATTTCTCTATTCAATGCTACCTTTTCACTTAAGTTGAAGAACTGCGGACGTTAATATTCGTAAAGAAGAGAGACCTGGTTTCGCTTAGGCAACGCAGTCAGGTTTCGTGTTGAATTGCGTTCTGTCTATTACCTATGTCTTACCGATGTTCAGTCGTCGCAAAGAAAACTGGTTCAATTTGGAGTCAACAAATAAAGAAGTCGGGAGGTTCCAAATGGCTGGCTGCAGATTACGTGGAGGTAACAACCGACCACAACTAGGAAATCCTTGGGATTTTGCGTTTAGTGAGCGCACTTATAATCGCTTGTGCCACAGAGATCACCGAATCACTGTAACGCAGGGGCTCTCCAATAATAGGTGGCTGGTTCGATTTCTGGAGGTACAAGTAATTTTCGAAACCGGAATTCGGCCGGAAGGGCAGTAATGCATGACAGAATAAGCAAGGACGATGAAAACAATAGGGCACCATGGCACAGAAAGTGTTCTTCGTCAAAATAATTTTAATAGTATCGACAAGGACCATTAACACGAGATTTACATCTGCAATAAAGCATTATATCGAATTGACTCATGGGCGGTGGGAAAACCGAGAGGTAAGAGAATCGAAGCATTGAAATTGCCATGTTACAGAAGCATGCAGAATATTAAGCAGACAGATAACAAATCAAAGGTTTGGTACTTAAAAGTATCTAAGGGTAATGAAAATACCAATAGGTTTAAACGTCGGGAAATCTTAACGAGCAGCGTTCGGGTAATAACAGGCCTCAGCTCACACCGCCAACTGACCGTGCCCTTTGTTCGCGAGCGCTGAACAACGGTGGGAAAATTAAGCGAGGCCTGCTGGTCTGGGAATCGTTCCACTGGCTCCGTTCACTCGGCGCTCACTCCAGCAACACGGTTTTGTACTCCACTGGCGCGCTAATTCCTCGGCTTCCACGCCGTGAGAAATCCCGGCCGCCTCGCAACAGCTCGTCGCATAAACAAGGACTCACAGTGTAAACATCATGGATGTTGACATTTGTCGCGTATAATACATTCGATGTTTCACCTTGGCATTCACAGCTCTTACATCAGTAGTCTTCGGTCCCATGAACGCATCAAGGACCGTACTGAATCCTATACTCACGCTTGCCATGCGGTCTCCTCTCATGAAGAACAAAAACTTCAAAGGTCAAAGGAATATGTACATTCTTTCATATCATATTAACTTATTTATTTATTATTGCTTACAATCTCGACGCCAGCCACCTCGAATCTCGCGTTTCCACATAGCTACAGAAAATTTTACACAAAAGTGATTAAATAGTCACTAAACAATGTAGTTTAAGCACTTACAAAAGCTGAATAAATCTGTACGTAATATATACTGAAGAGCCAAAGAAACTGGTCCATCTGCCTAATATCGTGTAGGTCCCCCGCGAGCACGTAAAAGTGCCGCAACACGACGTGGCCTGGACTCGACTATTGCCTGAAGTAGTCCTGGAGGGAATTGACACCATGAATCCAGCAGGGCTGTCCCTAAATCCATAAGAGTACGAGGGGGTGGAGATCTCGTCTGAATAGCACGTTGCAAGGCATCCCAGATATGCTCAATGATGTTGACGTCTGGGGAGTTTGGTGGCCAGCGGAAGTGTTTAAACTCAGAAGAGTGCTCCTGGAGTAGCTCTGTAGCAATTCTGGACGTGTGGGGAGTCGCACTGTCCTGCTGGAATTGCCCAAGTCCGTCGGAAGGCACAATGGACATGAAAGGATGCAGGTGATCAGATAGGATGCTTACGTACGTGTCACCTGTCAGAGACGTATCTAGACGTATCAAGGGTCCCAACTGCTCACGCCCCACAACATAACACTGCCTCGACCAGCTTGAACAGTCCCATGTTGACATGCAAGGTTATCTCCATACCCGTACACGCTCATCCGCCCGATACAATCTGATATGAGACTTGTCCGACCCGGCAACACTTCTACAGTCATCAACAATCCAATGCCGGTGTTGACGGGTCTATGCCAGACGTAATGCTTTGTGTCGTGCAGTCATTAAGGGTACATGAGGGGGCCCTCCGGCACTGAAAGCCCCTATAGATGACATTTCGTTGAATGGTTCGCACGATGACACTAGTTGATGGCCAAGCATTGAAATCTGCAGCAATCTGCGGAAGACTTGCACTTCAGTCAAGTTGAAAGATTCACTTCAGTAGTCGTTAGTTTCGTTCTTGCAGGATCTTTTTCCGGCCACTGTGATCTCACAAGGGAATCTCCCCATCGCACCCCCCTCAGATTTAGTTATAAGTTGGCACAGGGATAGGCCTTGAAAAACTGAACACAGATCAATCGAGAAAACAGGAAGAAGTTGTGTGGAACTATGAAAAAAATAAGCAAAATATACATACTGAGTAGTCCATGCGCAACGTAAGCAACATCGAGGAGAGTGTTAGCTTACGAGCGCCGTGGTCCTGTGGTTAGCGTGAGCGGCTGTGGAGCGACAGGTCCTTGGATCAAATCTTCTCTCAGGCGAAAATTTTAATTTTTTATTTTCAGATAACTATCAAAGTTCAGGCACTCACATATAATCAACTTCGCTCTCCAAAATTCCAGGACATGTTCAGATTTGCTTGGACATATACAGAATTTGACGGTCCACGCACGGAAACATTTGAAAACGTAAAAAACAAATGTTTTGACAGAGCACAGGGAAAACTGTGCGACTCTGTAACTGTTGCATTCATTTGATGCAGTTTATGTGACAAACTCTTATGTTTTCATCACTTTTTTGGAGTGATTATCACATACACAAGAAAACCTAAATCGGGCAAGGTAGAAGAATCTTTTTACCCATTCGCCAAGTGTACAAGTTAGGTGGGTCGACAACATATTCCTGTTATGTGACGCACATGCCGACACCAGTGTCGTATAGAATATATCGGACGTGTTTTCCTGTGGAGGAATCGGTTGACCTATGACCTTGCGATCAAATGTTTTCGGTTCCTATTGGAGAGGCACGTCCTTTCGTCTACTAATCGCACGGTTTTGCGGTGCGGTCGCAAAACACAGACACTAAACTTATTACAGTGAACAGAGACGTGAATGAATGAACGGACAGATCGTAACTTTGCGAAAATAAAGAAAGTAAAATTTTCTCTCGTGGGAGGACTCGAACCAAGGACCTTTCGTTCCGCAGCTGCTCACTCTAACCACGAGACCACAGCGCTCATCAGCTATCGTTGTCCTTTATGTTGCCTATCTTACACATGGACTACTCAGTTTGTATATTTTGCTTATTTTTTCATAGTTCCACACAACTTCTTCCTGTTTTCTCGATTGATGTGTGTTCAGTTTTTCAAGGCCTATCCACTGTGTCAATTTATAACTAAATCTGAGGGGGGTGCGATGGGGAGGTTCCCTTGTCAGAGATTTGATGTTTTACCAGATTCCTGATATTCACGGTACACTTGTGAAATGGTCGTACGGGAAAATCCTTCATCGCTACCTTGGAGATGCTGTGTACCATCGCTGGTGCGCCTGCGCGTGCTGTAACACCACGTTCTAATGCACTTAAATCTTGATTATCTGCCATTGGCGGTAACCGATCTGACAACTGCGCCAGACACTTGTTGTCTTATCAATAGGCTCCGCCGACGACAGCGCCGTATGCTGCCAGTTTACATATCTCTGTATTTGAATATGCATGTGTATACCAGTTTATTTGGCGCTTCAGTATACAAACTGAAGTGCTCTGCTGGAGTTTCCGTCTGTATGTTCGGATTAATTTCAGGAACTACTGTAAGAACTTAGATCCAGTTTCGACCAACAGGCAGACTGCATCACGAGAAAGATTTGTATGGCTCTTATAGCCAGTATACGAACACTGAGGTGACAAAAGTAATGGGACAGTAATACGCACATATGTAGAGGGTAGTAGTATCGCGTACACAAGACATAAAAGGGCAATGCATTGGCGGAGCTGTGATTTGTACTCAGGTAATTCATGTCAAAAGGTTTCTGACGTGATTATGGGCGCACGACGGGAATTAAAAGACTCTGTACGAGGAATGGTAGTTAGACGCATGGGACAATCGACTTCGGGAATTGTTAGAAAATTCAATATTCCGTGATGCATAGTGTCAAGAATGTGCCGGGAATACCAAATTTCAGGCATTACCTCTCACCACGGACAACTGAGTGGCCGACAATCTACACTGTATGAAATAACCGCAAAAGTCTAAGTGGAACGTAAGACGAAAGTGTCCGTCAGGACAGTGCGACGAAATCTGGCGTTAATGGACTACGGCAGAAGGTGACCGACGCGATTACCTTTGCTAACAGCACGATATCGACTGCAGTGTCTCTCCTGGGCTCGTGACCATATCAGTTGGACTCTAGACGACTGGACAATGGTGGCCTCATCAGATGAGTCCCGAGTTCAGTTGATAAGAGCTGATGGCAGGGTTCGAGTATGGCGCAGACTCCACGATGCCGTGGACCCACGCTGACAAGAAGGAACTGTGCAAGGTGGTGGCCGCTCCAAATGGTGTGGGCTGTGTTTACACGAAACGAACTGGGTCCTCTGTTCCAACTGAACCGTTAACTGGTTGGAAATATTTATGTTCGGCTACCTGGAGACCATTTTCAGTCATTCATGGTCTCCACGTTCCCAAAAATCGATGGAATTTTTATGGATGACAATGCACCATGTCACCAGACCACAATTATTCGCGACTGGTTTGAAGACGATTCTGGACAATTCCAGCGAATGATTTGGCCTCTAGATCGCCCGACATGAATCCCATCGAACATCTATGGGACAAACGAGAGGTCAGTTCGTGTGCAAAATACTGCACGGGCAACACGTCCACAATTCGGCCCACAGACGGCTATGGGGGCACCGTGACTCTGTATTTCTGCAGGGGAATTACAACGACTTTTTGACTCCATGCCACGTCGAGCTGCTGCAATACGCCAGGAAAAAGGAAGTCTGGCACAGTGTTAGGAGGTATGTGTTTTGTCACCTTAGTGTACGGTACAACACAGCGGGAGGTGAGCAGCCGCGCCGGAGCGGAGTCTTCGATGCTCGGCTGGCAGCGCTAGGCGTGTTGCTGTGATTTTGATGTACTTGACGTTGCTCTGTGGATTTGAATCATAATTCTACGCAGTGGCATGTAAACAAGATTACAGCTACGCAAGAAAAAGAGGCGGTAGTTAAATATAGAATGAAATGAAAAGCCACACAAAACCCTTAAATCAGATACTACATTTGTTGATCATCTACACTACCATAGCAGCAAATGGATTTCTGGCAGGTCCCGATCTTATCCTCTGGGCCACCTCAGGGTTAAGGAAGTCACATTCTTCAACAAGTCCCTGGTGTGCTATTCTACATGAATGACCTACGCGAACGACGCAGAGGAGGAGGAGGAGGAGATTAGTGTTTAACGTCCCGTCGACAACGAGGTCATTAGAGACGGAGCGCAAGCTCGGGTTAGGGAAGGATGGGGAAGGAAATCGGCCGTGCCCTTTCAAAGGAACCATCCCGGCATTTGCCTGTAGCGATTTAGGGAAATCACGAACGACGCTGGGGACAATGTGTTAAATATCTAGAAGCGGAGTTCCAGGAAACCCATACCATCCCTAAATAATGCCCAACTCAGCACCTGTCAGCTAAGGGATGGGGCCATGACCTCTACGTCCCTTACTCCTTACTATGCCCATCATGTTTCGGCCTTACACAATTCCTGAAAATTCTAACTATACCGAATGAGCCAGTCACCCGTATCTGTGTCTTGTAGTGCGTCACATATATCAGATACGATCATCCATTTCAATGTGAGTCGATGGTTGTAGCCCAGTTTACAAGCGCTGTATGTTTCTTCTTCACGTTAACACAGAGAAATAGATTAGTTTCTTATACACACATCAAAAAAAAGTTTTGCGTCACCTCGGTTCCGAGACTTCCGGAACCTGTACAGAAAATTGGAATAGAGCTCAACATAAACATCATTTCCGCCCTTTTTATTGCTCATGAAAACCATATTGCATGTTGTACCACCACACAGCGAGACCCTCAGAGGTGGTGGTCCAGATTACTGCACACACCGGAACCTCCAATACCCAGCAGGACGTCCTCTTGCATTCATGCATGACTGTATTCGTCGTGACATACTATCTACAAGCTCATCAAGGCACTTTTGGTCCAGACTGTCTCACTCCTCAACGGCGATTCGGCGTAGATCCCTCAGAGGGGTTGGTGGGTCACGTCGTCCATAAACAGCCCTTTTCAATCTATCCCAGGCATGTTCGATAGGGTTCATGTCTGGAGAACATGCTGGCCACTATAGTCGAGCGATGTCGTTATCCTGAAGGAAGTCATTTGCAAGATGTGCACGACGAGGGAGGGTGGGAGGGGTGGGGGTAGCGAATTGTCGTCAATGAAGACGAATGGCTCGCCAATATGCTGCCGATATGGTTGAACTATCGGTCGGAGGATGGCATTCAGCCGTTACGGCGCCTTCCATGACTACCAGCGGCAAACGTCGGCCCCACATAATGTCACCCCAAAACAGCAGGGAACCGCCACTTTGCTGCACTCGCTGGGCAGTGTGTCTAAGGTGTTGAGCCTGACCGGTTTGCCTCCAAACATGTCTCCGACGATTGTGTGGTTGAAGGCATAACGACACTCATCGGTGAAAAGAACGTGATGCCGATCCTGAGTGGTCCATTCGGGAAGTTGTTGAGCCCATCTGTAACGCACTTCATGGTGTCGTGGTTGCAAAGATGGACCTCGCCGTGGACGTCGGGAGTGAAGTTACGCGTCATGCAGCCTAATGCGCACAGCTTGAGTCGTGACACCACGTTCTGTGGCTGCACGAAAAGCATTATTCAACATGGTGGCGTTGCTGTCAGGGTTCCTCCGAGCCATAATCCGTAGGTAGCGGTCATCCACTGCCGTAGTAGCCCTTTGTCAGCATGAGCGAGGCACGTCACCGACAGTTCCTGCCCCTCCGTATCTCCTCCATGTTCGAACAACATCGCTATGGTTCACTCCGATACACCTGGATACTTCCCTTGTTAAGAGTCTTTCCTCACACCAAGTAACAATGCTGACGCGATACAACTGCGGTATTTACCGTCTAGGCGTGGTTGAACTACAGACAACACGAGCCGTTTACCTCCTTCCTGGTGGAATGACTGGAACTGATCGGCTGTCGGATCCCCTCCGTGTAATAGGCGCTGCTCATGCATGGTTGTTTACCTCTTTGGCCTGGTTTAGTGACATCTCTCCACAGTCAAAGGGACTGTGTCTGTGACACAATTCCCATAGTCAACATCTATCTTCGGGAGTTCTGGGAACCGCGGTGATCCAAAACTTTTTTTGATGTGTGTATAACATGAGTCTGAATTGTCTTATCAGGAAGTGACTGAGATTGTAGTAATAGCGGTTATCTACTTTGTGCATCATGCACCTTCCCTTATACCGCACCAAGATACGCTAACACTTCAATTTTTGGATGTGGTAAGTTTTCAACCAGCAGTGTGTGGATATGCCTTGTATGAATGTTTTGTCTACGACTGATTAAAGAGTTTTCAGGCTTTGCGTCTGATTACTTTAACAAGTAGTCAGATCTTGAGTGTTCCACTGCCAATACGTTCTTTCATTTAATGTACTCCTCCCTAAATTTAAATTATACGGCAATGCGTTAAAATGTGCAGTTTGTGCATTTTGTCCATTTTGAGTCTTGAGGACAACCGCCAAAGACAGTACAGCCGCCATAAAAAAATAAAGAAACATACAAATAAAAGAAACGTGATATTAATGAACAGTTTGTTACGTTTGATACACAGCAAAGGCGCACCACTCTAGTGAGCGGGGAAGCCTGGTGCTACCGCGGTGACGTCACACATGTAATCGGCCGACAGCTGCCACTCAGCCCACAGTGAGCTCTTCTCTCTGCAGGCGACAGCTCTGTGCGAGGAGGCGAGAGCACAGACTGCCCCAGGCACCTCATCGCCAGACCCCATCTGGGATATTCAATCTGACCTCGTTTTCCAGGATTTTCGGGAATCACATTAGACGAATGGTCTGCGTACATCTTTTAATCAAGTCAGTAGCTGCACGCAAAGCAGGACACCCATGTGTAGTGATAGAAAACTATCTAAAAATACGCAGCACATTATCAGGAAACGCCAGAAAGACATTATTTCAAAACAGTGAGATGCAAAATGAAAGCACTGAAACTGATTTTTTTTTTTTTTTTTACAAATGTTTTACACAGTTCACGGCGTTTCCAATATAAGAATATCATAGAAAGGTAGGGCCTATACGGTTAAAATACATACAGTAATTTAAAAGTAAATCGATCTTTATGTAACTTACGTAATACAGCGGCTATCTGTAATATCTCTCTCTACGTGTCTGTATATGTGGGTGGGTGGCGGGGGGGGGGGGGTGGTTGTAACGTTACTAACTGTTTCTGTAAAAATATCTGTTATTTGGCTGTCTAGGGAACGATTTACAGTTCACTTCTTTGCCATTTTGCAGCCAGTTTTGGCATTAAATCATGCTCCAACAGGAAGGCGCCAAGCAATCTGTGTCTGGACTCCTCGCAACGTGTGCTGCTTGTGCCACATTCCCTACACATTTAGTGGCCCATTCAAAATATATAAATATATCTTGCATTCTAAAACGAATTACTATATTTTTACATGTTAACTTTAATTGTTTTTAATCAAATACATTGTTCCATTTTAGCTCAATTGGAAAAATTCTTCATAATATGTGGCGCACGGATACAAACACGCTAAAACAATGCCTAACACATACACAGTCGCGCGGGACTAATATTTCTGAGATCTTCAGAGGCTCCGCGATGCTGTCTGCTAGGTGACAACGATATTATTCTATCGTTATAGTGTGTGTGTGTGTGTGTGTGTGTGTGTGTGTGTGTGTGTGTGTGTGTGTGTGTTATTTCGTTTCAAGCCAACTAAGGACCACGTCAAATTAACTGTTTCTCCAAAACTGTTTCATGTTCTCAGAATGAGCTCTTTTTCTTTCATCTGACCATTTGACTCCAGTAGGTTTTCTCTTACTTCATCTTCCTGAAAACCTCCCAATTTCTTGACACCCAGTCTGAATTTGTTTCTGTTGGGTAAGGTTTCCTGTTCAAACTGCACTTTTTTAAAGTCCTTTTCTGTCTTGCTCACCACACCTTCATATTATGGGAGAATGTCTGGAACTTTATCGTTAGTCTGTCTTCCTTCATTCTCTCTAGATATCCACAAGGTTGTTTTTTTTTCCGGAGAGACTGCCTACACTTCGTAATTTCCTCTTGATTCGACGTGTATTTCTCGCAAGTTTTTCTTTTTTTCTTTCCCAAATCTTCAAATGCTATTTCCCAACCAGATAAAACAAATGTTTCCAATCCGTACAGAACTTTTAGTTATACAACTGAGTTTAATACCTGAATTTAACATCATTGCAATAGAAATTATTTAACAGATTTCTCACTTTGTTGCCGGCTGTTTTCATTTTTTCTAGTTCTTATCTTAATTGCTTCGTTTTCACTTTTTATGTCCATATTTTTCCCCAGACCTTTAAAGCTGTCTGTTTTCTTGATGTTACCATACTTTCAATATTACCCAATTTTGAATTTTTTTTACGTGAACTTCTTTCGTAGGCTGCTGTAGTTGCAGACCAGCTCCAATACTCTACAGCTGAGTGGTTTGAGAGGTCGATTTCCAACGCAAGCGTTCACCAATCAGCATCATCCTCATTATGCGCAATGGGGTTAGCGACAATCGAAACACCCTCCACTCATCGTAACCACGTAACTATTGAGCTCTCAAATCCGCAGCCGACTATAGGGGATGGACAAATATTGGCTCACGATTGGCCAGCAAATCACGTATCGTACCACAATTCTCCCGTGAACATCCCCCTCTTGCATATGCCAGCCTGCCTTTCGACACATTTCAAATTCCAGTTCATGTTCTAGTGCGTCACCTCCACACGTGAGTCTAGGTGTGCCATTTTGGAAGTTTCAAGTGTACAGTGTGGCATGACGAATGGTCAAGAAAGTCTACCATCAAAGGCGGCTATTCTGTGTAAATTCATCCAATAATTCCAGCAGTACCGCGGTTTCATCAGTAATTTTCACAACAGCTACAGCAAGACTGAAGTTTAAGCACTGGAACTTCAAGTAACACCTTCATGGTATCAGTCCGAATGCCACAATCTTTTCTGCCTTTGGCGAGTAAGACTATCGAAACCACAATTGTTTACTTTGTGTTAGGAATATGGAGCGCTTAAAAATGTCTGAAAGTAAGAACTCGGCCATCACGTGCCAACTAATCTTTGAAACTAATTTCATTAGTCACTAACGATTTAGTGAACTATCGACGTAGACTACTGTACGAGTAGTGTAGCAAAGTGAAGCATTGAACTAATAAAACATGTGCTATTTCTTTAACATTTGTGACGCCTTTAGAGACCAAAATATTCGTTCTTGTTAGGTAGGCTTACAGTCAGACATTAACATACGGCGTTTCGATGTTCTCAATCTGGAGAACATAGTCTATTTTCTACTTGGCCCATTGCTGTGGAAAGACGTCAGTAGTCTAGTCTGCGCTAACACCAAGAATGTAAATATGTAATTCTTCACCTGAAGACAATGATGTGAACCATTCAGCCTGTATTTCGGAGACATATACACTATGTGATCAAAAGTATCCGGACACTCCAAAAAACATACGTTTTCCATATTATGTGGAGTGTGCTGCCACCTACACTCTCCCATGAGGCACCGCCTTATCGTAGCAGTGTCCGTGTGGGCGGGAGAGTTTGTGTGCTCCAAGGAAGCTGAGAGCTGTGTCGGCGGTAGTGTAGCTACTGGCAGGTCCAACCTAGCCGGGCAGGTCTCAGCAGAGGAGCCAGACAAAGTGTGCCTCACAACGACCCGTCTTATATCCTATCTCCTATAATACTATTCCCTACCCTCTCCTCAGTTACCATTCCTTTTCTTTCTCTAATTACCTTAACACACCACTGCCTTGTGGTTGCTCTCGGGAGGGATGAAGGCTAAGGGAGAAAACCCTGAAAGAAAATCTGGAGTGGGGCCCCAAAGGCGGTAGGAAGGCTCACTACGTCCCCTTTCGGCAGCTCCTGCAACCGAAGTGATACCAGACGTATTGGCTTGCCTTTCCTCTGGATATTATTATTTAGGTCGAGAGGGAGACCGTGATGATTGGGCAACTCACGTGTCTTCATATTTATCGCTCAGGCTTGTAGCATCCTGGAGAGGACACTTCAGCGACGTCCAAGGACTTCGGCACAACACGGGAAGAGGCAGCTACCGGTTATAAGCTCTGTCTGATTGGCGTAAGACTCGAGCGCCAGGGGCCACTTCCGACGGTGGGAGAGATCATTGCATCTCATTGGACAGCTACCGCCCGCCTCAAGCTGGGCAGCCCACAGCCAATAAGGTGCTGTCCCGCCACTATCCGCCTGCTTCACGGGGTGTGTGAAGCTTAGAAGTAAGGTTGATTTCATCCGTAAGACTGCCGTAATTGACAGAGCGCTCCATCATTTGAATGTTGACATCGCGGGACTGCAGGAGACGCGGCTTCCAGACGCGGGCTCTATCAGGGAGGATAATTACACATCCTTCTGGCAGGGGAAGTCTCAAGACGAGCCAAGACCTCATGGCGTAGGATTTGCTGTTAAAAACGCCCTCCTGGACTGTACAGAGCGAATTATTGGTTTGAAAATATGCTCCTCAAGTGGCACTGTCAACATCCTAAATGTGTACGCTCCTACCTTATCATCCAGCATGGAAGAGAAGGATCTGTTTTATGACTTACTCAGTGACAGAATAGCCAAGGTACCTAGCACCGAGACACTGTATATTCTAGGGGACTTGAATGCTAGAGTTGGAGCAGATAACGACATATGGCCGAATTGCCTGGGACATCATGGGGTGGGAAAAATGAATGAAAATGGCCAGAGACTGCTTGAAGTTTGCTGCTTTCATGGACTCTGTATCACAAACACATATTTCCAGCTTAAGGATCAGCACAAGGTGTCTTGGAGACACCCGCGCTCTCATCACTGGCATCAACTTGACTTAGTCATAGCTAGGCGTACTGGTCTCAAAAATGTGCTACTGACACGAAGTTATCATAGTGGCTGATTGCAACACAGACCACGCCCTAGTGGCGTGCACATTGAGGCTCACTCCTAAGAAATGTCACCACGCTAAACCGAGAGGTCATCCCCGTATTAACACAGATCAAGTTCATGACACACAAAGAAAGCAGGATTTTGCCAGTAATTTTGAAAGTTATTTTCCAGGAAACGTGCAAGCAGAAAGGAATGTTGATAAGAAATGGGCAAAACTCTCGGGTTTAATCTAAAACTCAGCAGTATTGGCCTATGGAATAAAAGGAAAAAGAAATAAAGACTGGTACGAGCAAAATTTGGAAGGAATGGAACCAGTAACTCAGGCTAAACGGAAAGCCCTGCTTGCTTACAAAAGAAACCCAAATGAAAGAACTCGAGAT
Organism: Schistocerca nitens; assembly: GCF_023898315.1. Taxonomy (NCBI): domain Eukaryota; kingdom Metazoa; phylum Arthropoda; class Insecta; order Orthoptera; family Acrididae; genus Schistocerca; species Schistocerca nitens. Next base: position 439,448,233 of record NC_064622.1, on the reverse strand, counting down.
GACTTACGAAAAGCAAAGAACAGGGCACAGCAAACAGCCAGGAGATGCGCAAATAACTACTGGCTGAATTTATATGCAGGTATACAGAAAGCGGCCGACTCTGGGAATGCTAAGGCAATGTACGATGGTATTAAAAAAGAAATTGAACCAACTGTCAGAAAAACAGCTCCTCTGAAGTCCAAGACGGGTGAAGTCATTACTGATGAAGGCAAACAAATGGAACGCTGGGTTGAACACTACCTCGAGTTGTATGCAGCCGAGAATGAAGTTAGCAAGGATGCATGTGACGCCATCAAACAAATGCCAGTTGATGCAATGCCTACTATGGAAGAACTTAGTAGAGAAAGATTCTCTTGCTAACGGAAAGGCCCCAGGTGAAGATGGGATCCCTGCAGAGGTTATTACGTATAACAAGTCTGTTCTTCTCAAACATTTATATTCACTTATCACAACCAGCTGGGAAGAAGGGTATGTCCCGATGAGTATGCGGAATTCGAGGATAGTTACTCTATATAAACAGAAAGGGAACAGAAGTGACTGTAACAATTACCGAGGCATTTCATTACTAAGTGTAGCCGGGAAAGCTTATGCAAGTCATCCTAATGCGATTACAGATCTTAGCTTCCAGAATCTATCCAGAATCTCAGTGTGGCTTCAGGCCCGGCCGATCAACCGTAGATATGATCTTCTCCTTAAGACAGCTACAAGATAAATGTCGTGAGCAGCAGAGGCCACTTTATATTGCTTTCATTGACCTTGTTAAAGCGTTTGATTTAGTGAGCAGAAATGGACTTTTCAAACTGTTGCACAAGATTGGATGCCCACCTAAACTACTGCAGATAATTCTCTCTTTCCATGAGAAAACACAAGCAACAATTTGCTTCAACGGTAAAACATCAGAAGCATTCCCTGTTAACAGCGGTGTGAAACAGGGGTGTGTGTTAGCTCCTACATTATTTGGGATTTTCTTTTCCCTTCTGCTCAGATTTGCCTTTGAAGACTGTGAGGAGGGAGTGTATCTACATACGAGGTCTGATGGAAATCTTTCCAACATTGCTCGCCTCAAGGCCAAGACCATAGTAAGTACAGTTGTTATCCGTGAGTTGTTATATGCGGACGATGCAATTCTAGTAGCGAACACAGAAGATGAGCTGCAGTATATAATCAACAAATTATCAAATGCTTGTGAAAAATTTGGTCTACTCATCAGCCTTCAAAAGACTAAGATCATGGCGCAGAGCACTACCAACCTTCCATCCATTAGCATTGATGGCAATCCTCTCCAGATAGTTGATGACTTTACCTACTTGGGATCCACAATATGTAGCAACTTGTCCATGGACACTGAACTTACTAACAGAATCGCAAAGGCATCATCTGTCATGGCTAGATTGAAAAACAGAGTATGGAACAACGGACTGCTTACCACAAAAACTAAATTAAAAGTCTACACCGCTTGTGTTATAAGCACCCTTCTCTATAGCTGTGAGACATGGACAACTCTTTCTAGGCATGAATCTCGACTCAACAACTTCCATCTCCGCTGTCTCCGGAAGATCCTTCAGATCTCTTGGAGAGATAGAGTACCCAACACCGAAGTCTTTCATCGTGCAAGCACAACCAGCATCTTTGCACTCCTGAGTCATCGACGTCTAAGATGGTTGGGACATGTCAGGCGCATGAATCCTGAACAGATACCGAAACAGCTGCTGTACGGCGAACTTCAGAAAAGTGTGAGGCCAGTGGGACGACCGCATCTTCGTTTCAAGGATGTCTGCAAGAGAGACCTGACCAAGACCAGAATCAATCAAAGTCGCTGGGAAAGCATTGCAGATGACCGTGTCAAGTGGCGAGTAACTGTGCGCAACGGCGTCAAGCTCTCAGAGGGCAAACGCACACAGGAACAAATCAGGAAGAGGACAAAGCGAATAGACAGAGCGGCCCTTGTTCGAAGTCCCTCAAATTTCACATGTCCAAACTGCAGTAGGGACTGCCACTCTCGAGTGGGACTTTTTAGCCACAGCAGACGCTGCAGACTCTGAATCAAGCATGCTACACCATCATCCCTCAAGGATGGACGGATGCCATTTTAGACATTTAGCTGCCACATACTGCCAGGTACTCCATATCAGCAACCTCAGTAGTCATTATACAATGTGAGAGAGCAGAATGGAGCGCTCCGCGGAACTCACGGACTTCGATCGTGGTCAGGTGATTGGGTGTCACTTGTCTCATACGTCTGTACGCGAGATTTCCACACTCCGAAACATCTGTAGGTCCACTGTTTCGGATGTGATAGTGAAGTGGAAAAGTGAAGGGACACGCACAGCACAAAAGCGTACAGGCCTACCTCGTCTGTTGACTGATAGAGACCGCCGACAGTTGATGAGGGTCTTAATGTGTAATAGGCAAACATCTATCAGACCATCACACAGGAATTATAAACTGCATCAGGATCCACTGCAAGTATTATCACAGTTAGGCAGGAGATGAGAAAACTTTGATTTCATGGTCGAGCTGGTAAATGCCAAACGACGCCTCGCTTGGTGTAAGGAGCGTAAACATTGGACGATTGAACAGTGGAAAAACGTTGTGTGGAGTGACGAATAACGGTACACAATGTGGCGATCTGATGGCAGGTGTGGGTATGGCGAGTGCCCGGTGAACGTCGTCTGCCAGAGTGTGTAGGGCCAACAGTAAAATTCGGAGGCGGTGATGTTACGGTGTGGTCGTGTTTTTCATGGAGGAGGCTTGCACCCCTTGTTGTTTTGCGTGGCACCATCACAGCATTTATGTTTTAAGCACCTTCTTGCTTCCCACTGTTGAAGAGCAATTCGGGGATGGCGATTGCATCTTTCAACACGATAGAGCACCTGTTCATAATGCACGGCCTGTGGCGAAGTGGTTACACCACAATAACATCCCTGTAAAGGACTGGCCTATAGAACACCTTTGGGATGTTTTGGAACGCCGGCATTGTGCCAGGCCTCTCCTTAATGCAGCACTCCGTGAAGAATGGGCTGCCATTCCCCAAGAAACCTTCCAGCACCTGACTGAACGTATGCCTGCGAGAGTGGAATCTGCCATCAAAACTAAGGGTGGGCCAACACCTCATTGAATTCCAGCATTACCGACGGAGGATGCCACGAACTTGTGATTTTCAGCGAGGTGTCCGGATACTTTTGATCACATAGCGCATAAATTTTCCATTTTTTTGAATACCAACATAATCGTCTGTAATAATGCCAGAAATCGAAAGCAAGCAGCTGAAGTTATTGTTCACTTTACTTTCACGTGTAGAACATATGCCCATCTGCGCGTAATGGTTGAGATAAAAAGTCTGAAACTTTTATTTATTAAAAAAATATGTGATCTGTGACGGCGAAATAAACAAAACTATGGAATTTTTAGGTATTTTTATATAGAATTTTTACTGGATATTTATTGGTGATACAGTGAAATCGTTTGTGTGTCACTACACGAGTGCCTACATAATTTCAATCTATTCATTTATTTCCACTTACGGGAATTTGAGTATTTAGAAACATACGATCTTTCCGTAACACATATTCTGTATCAGAAAACTGCTCATGTATGGAGTGGTTATAATTAAAATTTCTCTACTTGAGGGGGCTCCGTAGGAGAAACTTTGGGGAAGCATTTATAAGGACATGCGGAAGCGGAATGACAAATGAATCATTGAAACAATTACGTATCATGTTTACGTTCAAGGTTACAAACACTGCTCAATGTGACGGCCATCTGTTGGTGAGCATCTATGTTCATAATGCAGGTCTTTCTTATGATGCATGAGACATAGTAGCCTGTCCGTACACGGTTGTCAGCACTGCGTAAAGGTCTTTTGCATTTACTACTACGCTACTCGAAAAAAGCGACTTGTGTGTGGCTAAAGATGCCTAATTTAAGATCCAAAGCAATAGGTAATTGTAGTCGCACAATACTCAGTCAATTAACGTCATCATGTGCATTTAGAAGACTATAACAAATGCAGCAGAACGGAGGGTGCACCTTTAGTGGGCAGCCTACAGAAAATAATAACCCCTGTTCCCGCTTGCTAACTACTCACAATACATAATTTAATATCGGCCGCTCCAACAACGACCGCTGCGTCCGTGGGAACTATTGGAAAGGCAGCTCCATCTCTCATACATCTCCTGCGAGAACAATCTGGGGAACAATCCCAGCACATTCTCCAAATCCCCAATAATTTACTGGCTACGGTGGCCGCTTCCTAACTTAATGCGTTCCGTAAACCATACGCAAATAGTTATCCGAAGCGGAGCCCTTTGTGGAATCCAATACCTCTGTCCCGTACGTTATAGCTGCATCTGTAGAACCGAGACCAATCTGAAATGTACGTTAATAGAAATTACAACCGTTAGTTTGTTTAAAAAAATAAAATAAAGAATGTGTGACAAGAAGCAGAACAACTTATCGGTAACAGGAGAATCTTGAAGAGTCAATGACACAGCATTACGACGTGATACGAACACCGAAAACATCGCCAACAAAATACTACGAGGGTTGGAACTTGATTAGTGGCAACTATTTATTTACAGCTCGTACAAAATAGATACGTATTTCGAAGTTTTACTGACCTTCAGAGTAGTCAGCAGCATTGTGTTTTACCCGTTGCCAGCGATGTGGAAGTCGTAGGATACTCTTAGCAGTGCCAGATGAGTTGACAGTTCGAGCGGCGCGGTCTATTGCCCGACGAATTTGTAGCAGTTCTCAAGCGGATGCTGTGAAGCGTTTCCTTCAGTTTAGAAATCGAGTTGATATCACGAGTGAAGGGGAGTGCAGTAGACGGTATAGCACTTAGCAGCCACATCAGTCAAACACATCAATAACAGCTTGCACTGTATGTGCTTGAGCATTGTCCTACAAAATGATGGGCAGGTCCTGCAGAAAGTGTCATCCCTTCTGTCTCTATGCTGTTCATTTTTGGAATACTACCTACGAGCTGTAAATAAATAGTAGCCACTATTAAAGTTCAAACCCTCGTATTTCTTGACATGCGTCAATTCATTCTCAACTCTTTGTAGCATGCTTCTAGTGACACAAGAGGGCAGTCCATCCGAATAGTATCTCCGTTGGACAAAAGATCTTTTCTGAGTTTCCATATCTTTTTATGATAAGATTCCAGTAGTTAATTTGTGTGTCACTTACAGGACTGCATGAAAAAAAAAATGGTTCAAATGACTTTGAGCACTATGGGACTTAACTTCTGAGGTCATCAGTCCCCTAGAACTTAGAACTACTTAAACCTAACTAACCTAAGGACATCACACACATCCATGCCCGAGGCAGGATTCGAACCTGCGACCGTAGTGGTCGCGCGGTTTCAGACTGTAGCGCCTAGAACCGCTCGGCCACCCCGGCCAGCCTGCATCAAAAGCGCCCGGCTATGAAGAGTTCGTTTCCTTACTGGATGAACTGCATGGAAACAAATTTTCATGGTCTACAGAGCTATACAAACGAACTTACTTGTTAACTTATGTTAATACAAACCGCAGTTTGTTTTCTGGTGTAGATATGAACATTCTTATCACACTTTTAAAGTGATTCACGAGAGAAAGCTTTAATTTCTACATGTGTCTTTTTTTATTACAGAGCATGAAAATCGCCGCTGTTAGGTTTGTTAGCTAGCTAAAGTGTAGTTAAGAGAGTATTATTATTATTATTAATCATTAATTTCGAGATCAACATATACTGTGAGTTCAATACAAATGTATGTCAAAACTGAGGGAATGACGTCGAAGTACTTCGCACCGGACAGTATATTCCGATAATGAGGGCCCTTTGTTTCCACAGAATCGCCACCTACCGTCGTAGTTCGATGGTGAAAATAAATAATTAAGTATATAAACAGGCCTACATACCAGCAGTCAGAGTAGCGGTCGGGTCGTGTACAGGAAAAACACGCAAGCTTTTCTTGAGGAGATCCATACTTTGCATAGCTTACCTGTAAAACAAAAACGAAACATAAGATTAAAGATCACATATCATAGAGTATGCCATTACAGTAAAAAAGCCTACAGATATGAATTTCTTTCACGTGCACTGTTTTCCACAAGAAAAGTGAATTCTTAATAAGTAAATATGCCTACAAATATCAATTTCTTTTCCTTGCAATAATATCCACAAGAAAAATGAATTCGTGAATACGAATTTGATACGACGCAGTATATCTCTTCTTAAACCTGTTTTCAGGGAACATACTACTGTCCAATAAGAATTATTCTCCCATTGAGGAGGCATTGTTACACAATCGTGGTGGTCCATCACGCCTCAGCGCTGGTTTACTTTCCCCATTAAGATTACTGTCGAAGGAACATTGCAAACACATGTCTGCAGCCTTTCAGGTGGGTCAAAAACGATGTAGATCCGGGATTTCAACATCACGACGCGTTTTTTGTACTCAATGGGTTTTGTTGATGACAATAAAAATCAGTTTCCGAGTAACTGTTTTCTACACAATGCAATACAAGAGACAAAAGTGATTTTCTAGTAGACTTTATGTCCTTGTCGACGGTTCACAGTGCCGTTAAGTGCTCTGGTGTAAAGCCATTCAAGCAAGCCTTTATGTCTGTATATATGAAAGGAAACGTCCTGACTGAGTCACTGACTAACTGACGTGATTCATCATCGCCCAGGCCAAACCGCTAAGCACAAAAACTTGAAATTGGGAGGTGTTGATCATATACTGTGGGAACCGTTTTAAGAGAAGATCTTTCGAAATTACACCCTTAGGGTGAAATGAAACGTTTTTCTTTAAAAAAAATGACGTTATTAATGCAATTTTGAAGCTAGAACTACGAAATTTTGATTTTTTTTTTACGGTCAGCATCAGAGAAATACGTGTTTCAGCATTTTTTTAAATTCAGTCACTAAGGGAATGAAAGTTTTTTTGAAAGTATACCATTATTAAACTGCTAATAAAGCATTTTTAAAGCGGCATCTATGAAAATTTGGTTTTTGACTTCTGGGTTGGAAATCTAAAAGAAAATACGTGTTTTAATGCTTTGGAAAATTCAACCCCTAAGCGGGTGAAATAGAGGATGAAATTTTTTATGAAAACATTTCATTATGAACGCATTTTTACTGCTAAATCTCTGAAACATTGTATGTGGCTTCTCTGTGAGGAATAAAAAAAAGTGTTTCAGTGTTTTTGGAAATTCAACTGCTAAAGAGCTGAAATAGAGGATGAAAATTTTATGAAAATATTTCATTATGAAAGAATTGTTACAGCTAAACGTATAAAAAATTGTATTTGGCTTCTAGGATAGGAATAAAAAACACGTGTTTCAGAGTTTTTGAAAACGAAATATGGAAAAATATAAAGGGTTTTTCAATTTAAATACTTTGGGGAAATAATAAAAAAAACGGTCTGGAAAAAGCTGCAAACGAAGTTCGCTGTCCAAAAATGGCAACTGCATTCAGTATTAAGCCCCAAAATTACTGATGGAGAAACTTATAGGCTGAGAAGTACTAGGGAAACAGAAGAATACAGAGAGATATATGGTGACATGAGGAAACAAGGACTTAAATTTTATGGGCACATTAAAAGAATGGCACCCGCTAGGTTGACAAAACAAGAAGTAGAATTCTACGAAAACAGAAGTAAGGTCAGAACTGCGCCAATTAAATGGGTCGCTGCGATTAAGGAGGATCTTAAAATAGTCGGTACAGCTCAGCAGACGTTACAGATAAAAAACCATCCCGACAAGAGATATGCGATTGGAAAGTTGGTCAGAGGGAAATAGAAAACGGGCTGGAACACCGGGGTCTGATGAAAGAAAGAGCTGTCATTCTGAAAGGGTGAAACAAATTTGGAAAGAAGAGAAGGTCAACTATCTCATTGTGGTCCTATTGGTCCCATACGTGAATAATAAATAACAACACATTCTTGAAGCTAAATCTATGACAACTGATGTTTGACTGTTGAAGAAATGTGCGTTAGGGGTCGATGGTTTCCATGGAAATATCACCACAAGAACCCAAAAGCATTTTGATGAGAAGTCCATTCGGAAAAGATCGTACTTCTACGTCCTTAATTAGTACGAAAAACTTGGCCTATGTTGAATTCATGAACAACATAAAAATTCGGTTAAAGAAAAATAAACAAAAAATAAATAAATCTGTGCGGACCACACAGTCTATGCTAGCGAAGCAGTGGGCGTTAAGCCAGTCTAGCATACAGCGCGAAATTGAGAATTCCTATTAATTAACGCGAAATTAAAAAAAAATCATAAGCAACTTTTAATAATAAGTTTTTAGCTCTCTTTTAGGGCCTGTAGAGACCACGTCAAGCAACTACTAGAGATTTCTAGAGGCCATGTTCGCACGCCAAAAGCGTTTAATTCATTCTCTGCCTTCACGTGTTCTCTCTTTAGTCTAGCAACCGCTCTGGTCTTTCTCATCGTAGAACGTCTTACACTTCTTCATCAGTGATCTGCACTTCGATCGGTTAGACATGTCCTCTGTAACGTATCATTTAAGGGTATAACGCCTGCTGTAGGCCTGTCTTTAAAATTATGGGATTCGTTCCAACAAATGCTAAAAGATCCCAAATGAGAAACAAAAAGAAATAGGAATATTTTAACCCTTACTTCTACTCCGTCTTCAGGCCACGAGTGGCCTACCGGGACCATCCGACCGCCGTGTCATCCTCAGTGGAGGATGCGGATAGGGGGGGCGTGGGGTCAGCACACCGCTCTCCCGGTCGTTATGATGGTATTCGTGACCGAAACCGCTACTACTCGGTCGAGTAGCTCCTCAATTGGCATCACGAGGTTGAGTGAACCCCGAAAAAACAGTGCATGGCGGCCTGGATGGTCACCCATCCAAGTGTCGACCACGCCCGACAGCGCTTAACTTTTGTGATCTCACGGGAACCGGTGTAGCCACTGAGGCAAAGCCGTAACCCTTACTTCTATAGAATATAAAATTTGCTGTGCCTTCAGCATAAACGTTCCATAACTATGAATATTTACTGTGAGACAATGTATTAATTGCAGATGCTTACACGTTAAAATCGTATTATTATATGAAGTATTATGAATTCTATATTACAGAATTAAAAAAAAAGGTTCAAATGGCTTTGGGCACTATGGAACTTAACTTCTGAGGTCGTCAGTGCCCTAGAACTTAGAACTACTTAAACCTAACTAACCTAAGGACATTACACACATCCATGCCCGAGGCAGGAACCGAATCTGCGATCGCAGCGGTCGCGCGGAAGCCGCTGCTAACAGCTGCACGCCCCAGAAAAACTGCCGACCCGAAAATGCACTCTTGCTGTAACCTCTGCCACGCAGTCCACAGCAGTCTGCAGAGGATGGATACAGATGTAGAATCTTTTCGCTATTCACCCTTTGTGCTCTTCAGCTTGAGGGGCCATAAAGCCCTGATCTTAAGTTCGCAATGCGCAACTAAACGGTATTAGGGCGTTTTCGATAATCGCGCAGAGATGTCGGCGCGCGCCGTGGAGGTCGGCGTGTGCCACGCCCCCTGGCGTCACGCAACAGGCAGCCACCTGGCGGCACTCAAGCCCGCGACCGAACGACAAACGTCACGGGCAGGCAAGTGGCGGGCATACAGAGACACGCGACCGGGATGCGGTGCCAAGGGATCTCCTAGCATCTTGTGGTACTGGAGAATGGAGCGCACGCACTGTACGCCGTCGTTCAGAGACCACGTGCAGACGTTCACTACTGAACACCTCGCACGAGAATTATCTGCACATAAAGGGTAGTTGTGCCCAATACCCAACATACACACTATAACTACAGTATTTCGATTTATCGAAGTAGAATCGATATGTCTGACAATATTGGCACATCGATAAATAGCCACTGATTTTATAAAGCGATAGGTCGAAACTGCTGAGCGACAGTAGCAAAATGGTGGATCAATCGATAAATCGAAATAACTATTTATACTAAAAGTCTTACCCAAGACATCGATACATAGGAGGTCTGCCGATTGGAGATGTCAGACACATCCACACATATTATAAAAATGCAGTTATATTTCATATGTCCGCTTAACCACTGGATCGATTTCGACCAAACTGCGTACACATATCCCTCAGTGTCAGGCAATAACCGCTGTTAGGGTAAGAACCGCCTACATATCGTATTTCAGGTAACATGACGTCATAAACGAGATGCATGGCGTGTTAATTTATTACTTCTGTGCTACTACGCAATGAATTTCACAAGCAGTATCCACATATGCCACTAAATGCACCTACTAAATTACACTATTGTACCACATTAATTCAGGGAATATATTGTCATAAACAATGACATGCTTGAGAAACTGCCGCATTGTGTGCGACGTTTATATTTAGTACTTCTTTGCTACTAATTCTACTCGCAATATATTTTGCAGACAATATCCACCTATGCCGCCGAAAGTACATACACAAGCATATCACTGTATGACATCACAACAACTGAGACGCGTGAAAAAATGCCGCATGTGCATGAAGTTTTAATACATTTATTCTTGCCTACTGTACAAGGAACCCATTGAGTGCGAGGTCGCAAGTTCAGTCTTTAGTAAGGCTAATCTGAAAGTGTTGTGTTAATAATTAGGACAGAAAAAATATTAGCTGCTAATGACTCACCATGTGCATCATCAGAAGGGCGACAGAAAATTGGTGTCCGGGAGGTGTAGGGATCAACCTTCCATGGGATGTATGTAAGTTTTGCAGGCACGGAAAAAACTAACATCCAAAGGGTGAAGTCATCCAGTAGTTCCAGGCGTTATGAACAGCAATATCACACACTTTTCAGAAAGGATAGTTTGCCCTAAAGGGGTAACATTTTTATACACATATGATGAATAAAGCAAAAGTAAGTTATTTTGACCAGCTATTGACGAAAGGCAATGTTCATACCATAGTTGTAGTTCTCTTACGCTCATTTTCCAATTCGGGTGCTTGCCGTGACGTAAATATTCCCTACTGCCCTTGCAAAGTCTTACACACACGAGAAAGGATCGTAGCGGAAAGAGCACTTCCACTTTCTCGCAGCACAATAAATAACTTCCCAGCCTATTTACCATCCAGATTAACTGTCGGCGTGGACATCTCTAATTTCCCGCGTTCCTTTCATACGCATTTTCTCTTCCAGTCCCGATTAGTCGAAGATGAAAACATGTTCCTTACTGAACGATGGGATACGTTTGTTTATCTGGTCTATAAATTTTCGGTCGATTTCTCAGTTTTCTGTGCATTGTCAAGTTGACAATTTGTTTGCAATTTCGTTACCTTATGTCTTCCACTATGTAGCACTGTTTGAAGTTAAGGAACGATTCTCTTGAGATCACTGTAATCAATGTCGCGCGTAACTTGATGTGCAGAACAAACTAGGTCATTATAGTGCACATCCTGTAAATTGTATCGAGCATACTATGCTGCGGATGACCTTCCATGTGCGTAACTACTTTTAGTACCCGCTCCTTGGACGATTGTCTTTTACTATGTCTTACTGGATGTGGGAACTGTGGCTCCCTGTCTGACTAGGATGATGAACTACACGGCTCGACACCTGTTTCAATATCACTTTCATTTGTTAAGCACGTATCGTCGTCATTGTACTCCTCATGTACATTTTCCGCACATCCGAGCGTATGCGACACCACAGATTCCATTGACACACCTTGCAGAAACGCTAATATTTGATTTGCCACTTCTTTCTCACTCTGCAAAATTCCTTGGGTCCATTTCTGACGAAATGTCGACCTCGGCAACTGTTGTTGTAGATATAATTCAATGATTTATTTGTTTATCATTGCCATTGCTGTGCTTTGTATCAACACGACCAACACTGTAGCACCGCTGAGAGTTACTTGCCGACTAAGCAGTTCAACATCGCTCCGTAGCCTCATGCTGTGCTCACCATTGGATACCGCCACCCTCGCCCCCTGTTGCCATTAACAGCCAATATTGTGGGTTCATAGTACACAACATGTGCGGCGTCGAATGCCGTAACATCATTGGCCTCCTGCGACCTCCCACTCGAGTCAACTTAAGGAAGCGTTTCTGACAGTTTCTAACTGCGAAGCGCAAACGCCTTCAGGCGAAAATAATAACCTTCTAGAGAGCCATGAAGAAGCGTTGCCATACTTAATGTTCACTAAATTTCGTTGGAAGCACGCGAAGCAGCCGTGCCCAGTGTACAGGAACTGTACACTACAAACACAATTCATTTTTTATTTTCGTTTCTAATAGATAATCGTCAAAATGAATACCCGGGCAAGGTTTCACAGCCAGTAAATTTTATAAATCGAAATGGCGAAACTCTCGAGTGGCAAGAGCTAACAAAGCTGGACCAACTGAAACGACTTATAGTAAAAATCATACCTAGGCCGTCGATACACATGAGATCCGTCCACTGGAGGCGTCAGACGCAGAAAACACTGACATATCGTTGTTTTTGTTGTTGTCTTCATTCCTGAGACTGGGTTGATGCAGCTCTGCATGCTACTCTATCCTGTGCAAGCCTCTTCATCTCCAAATAAATATTGCAACCTACATCCTTCTGAATCTGCTTAGTGTATTCACCTCTTGGTCTCCCTCTACGATTTTTACGCTCCACGCTTCCCTCCAATACTAAACTGGTGATCTCTTTATGCCTCAGAACGTGTCCTACCAACCGATCCCTTCTTCTAGTCAAGTTGTGCCACAAATTGCTCTTCTTCCCAATTCTCTTCAGTACCTCCTCATCAGTTATGTGATCTACCCACCTAATCTTCGGCTCATCTTACATTCTCCTTTCAAGACACTATCATTTCCATTCAGCTGCTCTTCCAGGTACTTTGCTGTCTCTGACAGAGTTACAATGTCATCGGCAAACCTCAAAGTTTTTATTTCTTCTCCGTGGATTTTAATTCCTCCCCATATTTTTCTTTTGTTTCCTTTACTGCTTGCTCAATATACAGATTGAATAACATCGCAGATAGGCTACAATCCTGTCTCACTCGCTTGCCAACCACTGGTTCCCTTTCATGCCCCCCAAACTCTTATAACTGCCATCTGGTTTCTACACAAGCTGTAAATAGCCTTTCGCTCCCTATATTTTGCCCCTGCCACCTCCAGAATTTGAAAGAGAGTCTTCCTGCGAACATTGTCAAAAGCTTTCTCTAAGGCTACAAATTCCACAAACGTAGGTTTGCCTTTCCTTAACCTAAGGTAAGTCGTAGAGTCAGTATTGCCTACCGCGTTCCAGCATTTCTACGGAACCCAAACTGATCTTCCCCAATGTTGACTTCTATCAGTTTTCCCATTGTTACATAAAGAATTAGTGTTAATATTTTTCAACCATGACTTATGAAACAAATAGTTCGGTAATTTTCAAACCTGTCAACACCTGCTGTTTCTGGAACTGAAATCATTATATTCCTCTTAAAGTCTGAAGGTATTTCGCCTGTCTCATACGTCTTAAACACCAGATGGATGGTTTTGTCATGGCTGGCTCTCCCACGGCTATCATTAGTTCTAATGGAATGCTGTCTACTCCCGGGGCCTTGTTTCGACTTATGTCTTTCAGTGCTCTGTCCAATTCTTCACGGAGTATCATACCTCCCATTTCATCTTCATCTACGTACTCTTCCATTTGCATAATATTGCTCTGGAGTGCATCGTCCTTGTGTAGACCCTCTACATGTTCCTTCCACCTTTCTGCTTTCCCTTCTTTGCTTAGAACTGGTTTTCCATCTGAGCTCTTTGTAGAAATCAATATTTAGGATATCAATGTTTCGAAGGAATTGCATGGACACTAATACGCATTCATCATATCATCTCAGATTCAGCACAAACGAGATTACCGATAGACTTAGCTTCAAAATCAGAGGTCACGAAGTAGATGAAGGAATTCTGCTACTTTGAAAGCAATATAACGTGACGGACGAGACAAGAAGCACATAAACAGCAGACTACCACAGGGAAAGAGGGAATTCTTCGACAAAAGAAGTCTACCTGTATCAAACATCGGTCTTAATCTGTGGAAGAAATTTCTGAGAAAGCACGTTCGGAGCACTTCATTATATGGTAGTGAATCACGGACTGTGAGAAAAGCGTAAAAGAAGAGAATCGAGGAGTTCGAGATGTGGTGCTGTAGAAGGATGCTGAAAACTGGGTGTACCGATAATGTAAGGAATGAGGGTGGTGTCCGCAGACTCGGTGAAGAAAGAAACATATGGAAAACATTGACGAGAAGCAGGGCCAGGATTATAGGATATGTGTAAAAACACAGGGGATTAACTTCCTTGGCACTTACAGGGAGCTGTAGAGGGTTAAAACAACTGTAAGGGAAGATACAGACTGGAATACATTCAGCAAACAATTGTGAGCGTAGGGTGAAAGCCCTACTCAGAGATGAAGAGGTTAGCACAGCAGCGGAATTCATGGTGGCCAGCATCAAATCAGACAGAAGACTGACGACTCAAAAATAAAATCAGGTTACCTTCCATTAGGAAAGTGGGTGCACTCAGCAACTATTATGTAATGTATAAATGATAGAGCGCACCAATCAGTCGTCCTTTTTGCCGGTTTTATTGCCAAATCGAGATTTCGGCTAGTGCCTATCCATTATCAATGCACTATTTTTTTAATCTCGATGCATGTTAGTTCCCTGTTGTTCGGGCGTCGACGGGAACTAACATGCATCGAGATTAAAAAATAGTGCATTGATGATGGCAAGGTACTAGGCGAAATCTGGATTTGCGTCATAAAACCGGCAAAATGGATGACTGATTGGTGCGCTCTATGATTTATTAATCAAAAATAAAAGTTAGCTGCATCATGCTGGAAGCCCCGTCAGACTTCAGTATAATAACACGAATTTCTACATGAAACAGCAATCGGTTTGATGTTCGAAACAGGTAAATCTGTTACTACTAATCAGATTTGGAAGAGTGAAACGCCACTGTAATCGTGTCTTCTAGAACTGCAATACTAACCATACTAACAAATGCAATCACTACGATTCTATTTCAAAACGCGAGGTTGGTACCGGTATCTCCGCTATTGATGCAGCTGTGAAACTTGCTGTACGCCATTTCATGAATACCTTTTCACAATTCATTTGTGTGCAGTCAGAATTACGAAACCTTAAACGGTTCAAAAATATTCGAGATCACTCTGTATATTGTGAAAAATAATGGTCCTTTTACTCTTCCTTCGGGTGCACCCGAAATTACATTTGCGTTTGAAGATTTCTTCCCGTCCAGGAGAACATTCTGAGATCTGAAGCACAGATACAACGCATTACGTTGCATCTATTTTTATTTGATTATGGCCACATTCGAAACGCATCACAAGGAACAGTAGACACATTGCTATCTAGACAAACTCTGCGTCGAAACGCCTGAGTTATATGGCAGCAACAAGTATGTTACAACATTACACATTTATGCTAGAATTTTAAAAACGGACCATCTATGGAAAAGAAGGTATTGTCAAGATGATATCTTTATTTATCTGAGCGTGCGCCGATGATTTTTATGAAAATTGGCATAGTACTACGGTGACTTCCTTTCCAATTTGTACTGAATTTCACGGAGCATTTGTTTCTTTTAGCGGGTAAAGTATGCACAATTGAAAAGAGTAATCCTACGCTGGGGTGATTCAAGAGCGCGAAAACGAGACGGTGAAGTCCAGAAAACGTAAACAGGCCGAGAAGAGAATGTAATCAAACGCAAACAGAACAGAACAATGCAGGTACAACGTCTGCTGGAAACAATGGGCCACCGCAGTCGGCCGCCTAGCGCCCCAGCACAAAGCGCTGGATGCCCGCTCTCATTCTGGATGCGAAAGCGGCTGCGAGACAGCCGAGACGCATACCGCGGCGCCAGCTGCATCCAAACAATCCGTTCGCAGGATGCACTCTGGTCCCGACCTCGTCGACGAGTGCTATTCTCGCCTACTTGCTCGCGCGCACGAATCAGACCGTACAACAGCCGTTTCCCGCTAATCTCACACAAGAGCGTCTGTTGTTTTCAGTGTTCTGGCGTAGACAAACAACACCAGTTCAGCCTTGTCATCAACATTCAAGTCCTCCTCTTCACGTGCTAACTGCAGTTATAAAAAGAAGAGCCATTGCCCACCCTGAGACTGATACTTCCAGCTGGCGCTGGGCGCTCCCAGTTCGAAGAGGGACTCATCACCGACGACGATTCTCCTTCTGTTAATGAGACTGCAGGGCGAAGACGTGTCTGGAGACATCCCAGTCAGCGGTAGGGTACCAGTGTGGCTGTCACTCGCCATACAGGACTGATGGTCTGGGGTGTCATTTCATTTCACAACAGGACCTCTTTGATTGTCATCCGCGGCACCTTAGCAGTACACAAAATCGAAGAAACTCATTCCTGACACAGTGCACTCTTATGTGTAAATAACATCTAATATTGCAAAACATACAAAACATTTATAAGAAATTCTTAAAATGTATTAAAAACGCTAAAATGAAAGAAATATGAGCAAACAGCAGGACACGAATCTATTCTATAAAGGAACTCCTTAACCACTACACATTTACCTTTTACCTCAATGTTGTTCAGTGTATCTCTTCAAGAATTTTACCGCAAATGCGTCACTGACTGACTTTTACGACGGGCGTTTGAAGTCCGTGCAGATATAAAAACTACTTACGTGTTTGGGGTAAACCTTTTTTATTTTTCGACCTAGTCCCTTTTAGACTTATACACTTCGTCCAACGCTGTTCTAATTTGTTGATCCCTTCCGAATAAGAGCAATTGTCCAAGTCTGCAAAATAGCTATTAGTTGCTGCAATAACCTCCTCGTTTGAATAAAATCTTTGACTGGCCAGCCATTTCTTCAAATTGTGGAACAAATAGTAGTCCGAGGTAGCCAAGTCTGGAGAACTGGAGGGGGGAGGGGGAGGGGGGGTGTGAAACGAGTTGGAATCCTATTTCCATTAATTTTGCAACCACAACTGCTGAGGTGAGTGCTGGTGCATTGTCGTGATGGAAAAGGACTTTTTTGCGGTCCAATCGCCGGCGTTTTTCTTCCAGCTCGGTTTTCAAACAGTCCAATAACGATGAATAATATGCACCTATAATAGTTTTACTCTTTTCCAGATAGTCGATAAGGATTATCCCTTGCGAATCCAAAAGAGACAGTCGCCATGACCTTTCCGGCCGAAGGAATGTTCTCCGCCATTTTTGATGCAGATTCTCCCTTGGTATCACATTGTTTAGACTGTTGTTTGGTTTTAGGAGTATGGTAACGTATCCATGTTTCCTCCACAGTAACGAAACGACGCTTAAAGTCCTGCGGATTCTTCCTGAGCAGCTCCAAACCATCCTTGCAACACTTCCCACGATTCCGTTTTTGGTCAAGCGTGAACAATCGCGAAACGCATCTTTCAGATAGCTTTCTCATGTCCAAACGTTTATGCAAAATATCATGTACCCGTTCATTCGAGATGCCCACAGCACTAGCAATCTCGCGCCCCTTAACTCTTCTGTCATCAATCACCATATCATGGATTTTATCAATGATTTCTGGTGTCGTAACCTCCACAGGGCGTGCAGAATGTTCAGCATCACTTGTGTCCATATGGCCACTCCGAAAATTTTGAAACCACTTATATAATCGAAGGTGCAGTCACTGTAATGTTTATCAATCTTCTCTTTTGTCTCCTGAGGCGTTTTGCCTTTCATAAAGTAATGTTTAATCACCACACGAAATTCTTTTTCGTGCATTTTTTTGACAATCACTCGACTTCCTTGATTCACAGGAATGCCAAACGCAAAGACATAGACAAATATGGCTGAAACGTGGTGTGCGTTCCTTCCAAAGATGTTACTAACTAAACATGACCTCGATACACGCCGGTGGTGCCATCTCTCGGACTTTGAACGGACTTTTCAAACGGCCCTCGTAATTAAAAGAAATAATACCAAGCGTAACGTGTTTGTAATAAATCTTCACTGTGTCGTAGCCTGGAAACGGCATACCGCAAGTTATAATACAAAAACAGCGGAATACGACGAAATCGAAACGGCATCTGTCGCATCGAGTGACACGTAATTCTGACGTCACTTCCCAGTAGGGCGAGCGGGTCGCTAGCTTCTCCCTCGGAGTGTTGCAAAATAGTCTGGGACGAAATACCGTTACAGACATTTTTGTGCTCGAGACATAGCATTGTGGTGTCCAAGTGAGCGTGTTTTGGTTCACCCTGCAGTATCATTAAAAACACCTATAAATGCATTTTCTGAATGTTGAAGATGCATTCTAAAATAATGGTAACCTATATGTCATTTCTGCTGTCGTACCAGGATTCAGAATGTTAAAAATACAAGGCGCTTTTGTTTTTTAAAAAAAAATTTCGTCGTTGGCCGGTGTTAATTTAACTAGAGGATTCTATTTCAGAGGCTGTTATAATAAATTAGTGTTTCATGTGCAAAGGAAGACGTACCTGCAAAGAGAAGATGCACAACATGTTACATTAAGTTTTCCCATAATGAAGCAGAGCAATCTGTGGTTCGTTTAAACGGGACGTACGATCACACAGACTTTGCTGCGAATAAATGCTGCTAAAGTGACATCTGCCGCAATGTCGGCTACCGGGGGCAAATCGAACAGGAGGGGTATTAAAACTTCCATACGGCAGTTTCTCGCTGCTGGGAAGTGGGGCTGGAGGGCCCACAGCAACTTCGAATGTCGAAGAAGTCATTCATCACCCAGTTGCCAACCCTGACAGACACCGGATGCTTTATGCGGGAGGGGAAGAAAAATCACCCGTCAAACGACTCAAATCGGATGATAGCGCGGGATATGAAGGGTGGATTTTGGCTCGTTATGGAGACGAGGAGCAGCTAATACAGGGTGAGCATAAAGCCTTTCCTTGACTACAAACATTTATTTCTAAGGACCTATGCTAGATACGGCTGTGTGGTTTGCTGCAAACGTTAGCTTAACGCCCTAAGTTACCATGAGTTAAGCTACCATTTGCAAGACACCGCAAAACTGTATCCAGCATAGTTCCTAAGAAATAAATTTTTGTAATCAGGTAAAGACGTTACGTTCACCCTGTATAACAGCACTGCACTAGTACTGACTAAATGATAGTACATTCAGTCTAGATAAATTGCGGGAAATATTAGGGAATTCTGTCTTCTGTGTTGCGTATCACAATCTTTTCTTTGTTGTAAAGGTACAGAGTGGCCATCAACATCAAAACTTTCCGATTTTAAAATTAAGTACAATGAAAACGAAGATCGATAGAAAAATGCAAGGAAAAAAATGGTTCAAATGGCTCTGAGCACTATGGGACTTAACATCTGAGGTAATCAGTCCCCTAGAACTTAGAACTAGTTAAACCTAACTAACCTAAGAACATCACAGACATCCATGCCCGAGGCAGGATTCGAAACTGCTACCGTGGCGGCCGTGCGGTTCCAGACTGAAGAGCCTAGAACCGCTCGGTCACTGCGGCCGGCAAAAATGGAAGAAACGGTGTGGTTATTGTGAAAGCTATAAAACTTTTAGCACGAATTTCTAAATAGTAAACTTCCTGGCAGATTAAAACTGTGTGCCACACCTAGACTCGAACTCGGGACCTTTGCCTTTCGTGGGCAAGTGCTCTACCAACTGAGCTACCCAAGCACGACTCACGCCCCGTCCTCACAGCTTAATCTGCCAGGAAGTTTCATATCAGCGCACACTCTGCTGCAGAGTGAAAATCTCCTTCTGTTCTAAACAGTAGTTACAAAATATGCTAACAGACGGTGATGTACGCTGTGCAGCTCGTATCAGCACTCATAAACAAACTCGTCCTCAGCGAGCAGTCTCTGCATATCCATCCCAATCTTCACAAAATTTCCAACGCAGAGAGGTGACGCAAATGAACAATGAAATTTGCCACGCAGACGAACGATTCAAACTCGTCTATCGTCGTGGGACTGTTCTGGTAGACAAATTCTTTAATCGTGGCTCATAGAAAGTACACTCTAAAACCAAAAAAAGAGAAGAAAAAGCACGCATCAAGAAGGAATTATCCGAATGGGACGGAAATTGGTAAATTTAATGTACAGAGAAACAAATGATAACCGTTCCGAAAAACTGGTTGATTTATTCACAAGAACAAGTTTTACAAATTGAGCAAGTGTATAACGCGTGTTGGTCCAATCCTGGCCCCTATGCAAGCAGTTATTCACGTTGGCAATGGTTGACCCCACGACTGCTGGATGTCGGGCTGTGTGAAAGGCGACGGTCAGGTTGGTAGGCCACCGCTTTCCGGGACGCCTCCATGACGCGTCTTCGCACTGGAATCTCGCTGATTGGATTGGAATTGCCCTTCATGGGCTTACATTTTAGCAATAAAATGCCTACCCACACATGACGAGAGTTTCTACTGCTTGTCTTCGTGCCTTCTAAGCCCCAACTCGGCCAGCAAGATCGCCGGATCTCTCGACAGCTGCGAACATTAGGAGTATTAAGGCAAGGCCCTCCAACCACCTGAGGATTTTGATGATATGTCGCGCCAGTTGAAGGAAATTTGGCACGATATCCCCGAGGAGAACATCCAACAACTCTATCAATCACTGCAAAGCCGAATAACTGCTTGTATAAGGATCAGAGGTGCACCAACATGTTACTGACTAGCTCAATTTGTGAACCTTGTTATCTTGAATAAATCATCCAACTTTTCTGAAATTGTGATCAATTGTTTGCCTGTACACGTACATGACATCTACCGACTTCCGTCCGAATAATTCCTTCGTGGTGTATCCTTTTCTTTATTTTTTTGTCTTAGAGAGTAGTCGCGAGGAGTCAGATTGGGTCAATACGGAGGCCAATTCTTGCCTGTGCCAGCAAATATGGGATAATCCAACGCGATGGCTCTGTTCCCAAAGTATTTATCAAGAAAGCGAAACTCTTGTTCGGTGCGATATGGTCGGGCCACACCTTGCATCAACCACTCTGTGCCTGGTCCATGCTCCAATGCTTGCTGCCTGGCAACAACCTGTTACAAAATTGCAACGTAACGTTCACAGGTTGTCGATCATTCCATGAAAAAATGGCCGGCAGTGTCTCTACTGCATACTGCAGCCCAAACAGTAACTTTGGGGGTATTCACTGGTTTCTCTTCACACATACGGATTGTTGGAAACGCATAATCACCAGTTTTGCTTATTCACGAATTGATTCAGGCAGGCCGAGCGGTTCTAGGCGCTACAGTCTGGAACCGCGCTGCTACTACGGTCGCAGGTTCGAATCCTGCCTCGGGCATGGATGTATGTGATGTCCTTAGGTTAGTTAGGTTTAAGTAGTTCTAAGTTCTAGGGGACTGATGACCTCAGAAATTAAGTCCCATAGTGCTCAGAGCCATTTGAACCATTTTTGATTCAGGCAGAAGTGTACTTCGTATGTTAGCCAGATGCAGCCAACATCAAATCTTCCATTGTCAATCATCGTGAGAATCTGGTCTGCACTTCGTCGCACAGCGAGTCCTGGTGTGGCTTGTTGACTAGACTTTGAATGGCTTGTTGACTAGACTTTGAATGGAAACGTGTAGACTGTTTCTCAGCATTGTATGCGTGCTGGAACGCTTCAAACGAGTCTCTTCTGCAGTTCTTCGGAAGGATTTCCTCTGCTGTTGCTGAGTAAGGCCAGAAACTGTGCGGACGTTTGCAGAAGTAATTATAATTCGCCTGGGTCCAACATCCCCCACGATCATCAGCCTGTCCGTTCGAATTTGACCAACGGCTTGTCAATGGTTTTCACATCAAGTCCTTTTAGAACACTACGCTTTATTTTTTGGAAACGCGCCCCGCTGGCCTAATAATATCTTCTAAATTGTGATATTACTGTACCAGGTACACTCGTTGTTCAATGGCGTACATTACTTCAACTCTTTCTTTTGTACGCTACTTGTCACTTTTCAATGGTGGAACTGATCGCTCTGTGGTGTATGTGTGCGGGTGTGTGTGTGTGGGGGGGGGGGGGGGGAGGCGTATTACTGATTATTTACTTATTTAAGAAAACTGCAGTTGTAGAGAAAGCCAACAGAGGACCTTTGATGCCTTTAACAAACATAGTGTGATGTGGTCACTTGAATGAATATCCAGTTATTATTACCTACAAATCATCATCTAGCGTGAGAAATGGGACCTTAAAGCCCACGTCTTGCACTTGGGATACAGGTGTCGTAGATGGTCTATTTTATCTTACGGCTCGGTGATTTTCTTTTTGATTGCTATGCTGTTTTGACGGTGTCCGTTTGGGGTGGGTTACCATATAGAAGGGCCATAAGTACGGCTACCCTATATAGCAGTAGTTCAATGGTATGAAGGAGCTCATCACTGATGAAGAATGGAGTCTAGGCTCTTGCCACTTATAGGCAATTTTCCTGTTTCTGCTGAGTACGCTAGTGGAAAAATAAACTGGAGTCTAAGATGTAGAGGTATGTACCTCCGCGAATTTAGAGCAACTAAAGGAAAGATGGAAAACAGATAAAAATGACGCTAATACCTAGTTAGTTTACATTTGGAGACAATGGTTTTCACTGACCATGCACTTGGACGGATCCCTTTCTCGGCCGCAGTGTCGAAAGGTATACCGTCGCTGAGTTGTCTGCATTCAGTCTGACTTTATTAGATTTGCGCTAAGAGATACCTTGTCCATCGGTCATTGTATCCGGGAGGCCTTGGCAAAATGTTGCCCCCCGCTTGTGAAGAGTGCCCTGTGCAAGGAGGACGTCGTCTGCTCAGGGTAATTCGTTAATGCAGATACTGGGGGGTGCCGGTGAGAGGACAGTCACTTAGGGGAATTCCAGAGCGGGGGTCTTCGTACTCAATTGTTTCCCCTCCATAGTGACGACGACCCGTCGGCCTTGCTGGTAACAGTCGCTAGTTTTCTGATCAGTCGTTCCTGTCATAGGCTATTCTGCGATATGCTTTATCGCAATTTAGAAAAGTAGCGGCTGTGGCTTTGGGGGAATAAAGGCTGCGGGATATGTGTCCCACTAAGCGGAATACCTGCACTTCTGCAGACAACCTCTTCTGGAACCCAAACTGCTCATGTCTTTTGGCGCCGTCTGAGGGGAGAGACTGTTGGATGCCCTTGAGGACTACTCGTTCCAGTATTTGGGTTATCGATGGTAGGCAATGAAAACCCCGTAACTCCATTTTGTTAAATTTTGCAGATGAAGCAAAAAAGGGTATCCTAAAAATACACAGACAGTTGCTACATGTGTAACTGTGTAGTAAAAGCCTAGTTATTTACAGGTTAGAGAAATCTATGCACTTTCAAATCGCTCTTTGATGATGGAGCTACTGGAAGTACGAAATTCCACAGAGAGATGGAGTTACGGGATCTTTATTGCCTACCGTCGTTATGATGCTAAGCAGGCTAATGGATATGTAAATAGTAAAAAGTTTGAGGTCCTTACCTGGCTTTTATTTACTTATTTATTTATACATCGCAAACTGAAAGACCTATTACTTAACATTTTAAAACTGGTCGCACAAATTACAGTTTTCGTTTATCACCTGCTTAGATTTCTTTTTTCCTTTTTTGTTTTGTTTTTATCTGTAACACTTGACACGGAACAAATCCCTTTTTTAAAGTAACAAATAATTTGAGATTGAAACACAAATAAAATTTTGGTATTTTACGAAGACTGTAAAAAGATGAGATAAAGGTCAGATTTGTTAGTGCCATCACCTAGTGTGACTGGTGGTAAACATACTAGAATGGTTTCTTCGAGTTGTTGACCACTAGTCACAACAAAATAGTTTATAGTTAGCAGTAGAGAAATTGTATTGCTAATCCTATGGAGTAACATCAGTTGTTCATCCATGTACAACATCGGGTGCTATCTTCGCTAGACTGGCAGCACCGTACACTACATTTATTCTAATATTCGCTATCCTTTACTATTATTTGACTTATATGTACCATTTGTCAATGCATTTTGTCATGTTACGTGCGATTCATAAATCTAGGTGTCTTACTTACTGTTACATCTCATCTTCCTCCTTCTCATCCTCTTCCGTGTTACTGTTCTCGCTGTAACTGTGGGTGTGTCGCTGTCCAGCCTCTGGAGGCTGTTGTTAAGTTGCATACAAGCGTGTCTGATATGTCGTGGCTGCAGGTACACTTTATGTGTTAGTTTTGAAATATTGTCTGTTAACGCCTTCAAATGTGCCCACTGTTATTGGTCTCTTATTGTAGTCTAAGTGTAGTGTTTGTCTATAGCTCGCGTGTTGTTCGAACAAGAAGACAGAGTGCTCTGGGGAACCTTCTTCCCCGAATGTGCATGGAGGTGCGTGTCTCAGACTCAAGCGGTTCAAGAGGGTGGGACGTGTCCAGTTAAGAAATGGACCATACCGCGGCTGGTATCGATACGTTTCATTCGCTCCCTTATATCATGGAGAAAGTCGTACAGTCTGCGTCCCTTATCACTTACGTCCCACTGGCCTTGCCATGTATACAAACGCCAATTTTTAAGGTGATGTGTCATCTGTATTAGTACATCAGTTAGTGTTTCCTAGCTTCGGGACTGGGACAACCTGACTTTCTTTCATTACTGTTGGCAGCAGTTCACCTGAAAGTACCTGTTGAAAACTGGACATCACGGCCAATGATTTTCTTTGGAGCTGTTCGAGATGGCTCTGTGCCAGGTTCAAAAATGGTTCAAATGGCTCTGAGCACTAAGGGACTTAACATCTGAGGTCATCAGTCCCCTAGACCTTAGAACTACTCAAACCTAACTAACCTAAGGACATTACACACATGCATGCCCGAGGCAGGATTCGAACCTGCGACAGTAGCGGTCGCGCGGTTCCAGACTGAACCGCTCGGCCATAGCGACCGGCCTCTATGCCAGGTGATGAAGAGCATTTCATCTGTGTGAATGTGGATTTTCCCGGCACATACTATTGATGTATAGCTCTCTGGTTTCCAGCTGGGTGGCAGTGTTTAGATACAGCGATATTTCGACGAGTGTCGTATCGTCGTTGTCGCCAGAAGTTGACAAGACTGACACTCTTCGAAATATCACAATATTTTAATGCTTTCGCTGCTGTGGGCGTGTAAACACGTCCTGCTACGCCGTTCCCCAGGCGTTGTGGACGTGTATAAATGTCTGTTTTCCTACAGTACTATGGACGTCGGAATGCGTCGTGAGGTGCCGATCTGTCCCACTGCCGCAGACGAGTTACTTCTCCGTGAATAACGAAGTTTCGAATGTTTATCACACAACCTATGTGCCTCATTGCGTGGAATCGTTTGCCGAAAACCTCGTTTTGGTATCTTGAATCATTTACAAGAGATGGCCACATGACTCGCGATGCTCAAGGACGAGAATGGGCGCATCGCGCGCTACCGTCCTCGGATGTAAAACCCAATAACTCGGGAACAAAATGAGGTATCATTCTGCCCTCAATTTTAAATAACATATCGACATCTCATCTACATTTCATTTACTGCCATGTATAATCTTAACTCAACCACACGCAGAGTTTACTCATTGTGTTTCTATCTCTTCGAACTCTTTAAATATTCGTGCAATGTTTTACTTAATTTGATACAGCGCAGAAAATATGACGGGGAACGAAAAGGAATTCAATTCATGTCGGAGTGAAGATATCAAACAGTAAGATGTGCAAAAGCAAATTTTTTCATCTAATGGTTTTCGAAAAATCAGGAGACAAGTATTTCATATCGGCCGGAACGCCGTCTCTTAGGGAAGGCTCCACCTTTTGGCGAGCAGTTCAGCCATAAGAAAACCAGCCTCAGCACGGAATGCAAAGACCTCGTCTGTAGCAGCGAAAGGGTCACCGCCAGCCGGTTGGTAACCCGTAAGTTTTTCACCATCGTTTCCGCTGTTTGATATCTTAATTTCCGTGCAAGCCGTTTTTTTTTTCGTTGTTGATCCTTTCACTCAGTTTTATTTTATTTATTTATTTTTTTTTTTTATTACAGAGGCTAACCAGCTCTCTGACCGAACATGCTGAGCTACCGTAGCCGGCCGCGGTGGTCTCGCGGTTCTAGGCGCGCAGTCCGGAACCGTGGGACTGCTACAGTCGCAGGTTCGAATCCTGCCTCAGGCATGGATGTGTGTGATGTCCTTAGGTTAGTTAGGTTTAAGTAGTTCTAAGTTCTAGGGGACTGATAACCACAGCAGTTGAGTCCCATAGTGCTCAGAGCCATCTGAACCATTTTTTTTGAGCTATCGTGCCTGCGGTCAGTAGTGGTGGGCTGGTCGCCGGGGCGCTGCCTAAAATTACTGGTGGAGTGTCTCGTCTGTTGTTCTTAATGACCGATTACAAACCGCTTTTGGCGGATGTCGGGTCGGCTACAGCTTGGAGGAAGTCAGAGTGAGGTGAGCCGGTCGCTGGGTGACGCAGCTAGCTACGCAGACAGGGAGCTAGCTGTGCTCCCACGCCGTCAGAGGGCGGCGCCGGCTCGGTTTGTTTGTGGCGGTGGCGGCGGCGGCGGCGGTGTCGGTGTCGGCGTGTCGCCTCGGTAAACACAGCGCGGCCTGCGCCGAGCGATTCCGGGCACCTCGTCAATGGCCGCTGTGTGTGGACGCGCGCGGGAAAAAGCCGCCGCGCTCTGTGCGTGTCGGGCGCGATCCCGCCGCCAAGCGGCCGCTAACTGGCCGTCCCCGGAAAAAAGTCACCGGCTGCAGGCTGTCCCCGCACAGTGGCTGCGGTGGGCCGTTGGTGTAACGTCATCCAGGGCCGAGGCAGGGTACCGGACTAACTGCTGTTCCTATGTTAATATCTTACTTGATTTTGTATTAGTTATAAGTTTTTCTAATGCTGCACAAAAAAAATATCAAATGGATCTAAACAAATAGAGCCCGCCTCCACGTGGCGGGACACGGGCAACGGTGTGAGTGGGGACGGGAGCCGGGGTGATGTTACTTTGTCACTCCGGACCCCGGACCCAGTCACAGCGGCTAAGTGGCAACATACGACCCACCATAAGAAATTAGACGGTGGGTCATAAAATATAAGCAGCTAGTGAAAAAAAAATAGGGGCAGGTGTGCGGAAATAAATAACTTTCCCTTGTGTGAAACGTCACGGAGTTCGCTATCGACTGCAAGTGCCATCGATTACTAGGAGAGTATTTAAAGGCAGGCGAGTCATCAACAACACTCCTTAATGAAACTGGGCATTGTACTATCTTTATTTAGACATGAAAACTTTGTTTAAGGTGAATTTCCGAAGTCTCACATAAATATATCATTTGCATTGAAGTCGTACGTCTGCAATTTCTAGGTGCCGCGACACTCTGTATTTACACATCCCATTTTGTTACTTTCATGTCGACAGACAACGATTATTATTCCCATATGGCCAATATCCATTTTACTACTTTCATGTGCATAGACAACGATTACTGTTCACATATGGCCAATATTGTACTAATACTAGCGAACCTGGCAATGCTCCACAATTGCCAAATATGTATTGGAACTGTATATACGTCCTAATCTCCTTCCTGATCGCACTCTCTCCACCTTCTCCACAACCGCCGTCTTTGTTTAATTTTTCCAGCCCTCCTCTCTCTCCATCCGCTCCTCCTCTGCTCTATATCCCTCTCCACCTCAAACGTTCAAATGTGTGTGAATTTCTAAGGGACCAAACAGCTGAGGTCATCCGTCCCTAGACTTACACACTACTTAAACTAACTTATACTAACAACATCACACACACCCATGCCCGAGGGAGGACTCGAACCTCCGGCAGTAGAGGGCGTGTCAGTGACATGGCGCCTCTAACCGCGCGGCTGTCCCCTCCTCCACCTATCTCTGTCCACTTCCTCCTCCACATCTTTCTCTTTCTCTCTCCACTTCCTCCTCCGTCCTCCCTCTGTCTCCAGCTTCCCCCTTCTGATCAACTGAAACAATGTCAATAGTTTATTTAGGAACGGCGTTTGTGTTGCTACATCGGGACAAACTGAAACAATGTCAATAGTTTATGTACGAACAGCGTTTGTGTTGCTGCATCGGGACAGTGACAGGAAAAAGTTATACTCGTAGACAACGAAGTCAGCAGTGGCCTTATCAATGCTAAAATATAATTTCTTTCCATTTATAAGGTTCTTCATGTTTCTTACGATAACATGTCTGATAATGCAAACATGGCAAGGCAATGGTATTCCGTGAGCAAGCATTATTACGCTGCTGGAAAATAAATTTATAATTCCACATTTGGGGTTGAAAAAGAATTTTTGGAAGGAAGAAGTACGAGCTCTGTTAGACTTTGAAACTGATGATATTACGATGACAATTGGGATCATGTGAATGAAGTGTTACGGACCCTGGCGGCAGCAGTAGCTCTCCACGGCATAACGCGTACAGACGAATCAAAGTACGCTAAGACACACATCGATAGCGACAGCACAATTAACAGTTAATTGGACAGCGCCGAAGTAGCTTCCCAACACTCTGATCTGAAGACTTTTATACTATGTGACATTCTCTTGCAGCTGAGTAAGTACTGAAATACCACGGCAAACAACACCTTGACAACCCTCTGATGTATAAGACAATGCAGCATGCGGACTACTTGCAGGGGAGGAATAACCTCTGCATTTGCGTCTACACTCCACAAGCCTCCTTACGGTGTTTGGCATAGGGTATTTCTGGTACCGCTATTTGACCCCCTTTCCCTGTTCCACTCGCTAATGGCGGTAGGAAGGATAATTGACGGTAACCGTCCGTTGACCGCTGACCTCTCTTGTAGTGTCTGCCACTTTAGAATCTCCGGACCTCTCTCGCACGGACTAAACGATCCCGCGACGAAACGCGCCGCTCTTCGTTGTATCTTGTCTGTCTCTTCCATTAACCTAGTCTTGTAAGTATTCCAGACTGATAAGCAATACTTAAGAATCGGTAGAACGAGTGTTTTGTAAGCAACTTCCTTCACTGATGAGTTACATTTGCTTCCTATGAATCTCAGCCCGGCATCTGCTTTTCCTACAGTTTGTTTCATGCGGTCATTGCACTTTTGGTCGCTACGGAGCTATTTTACGGTAGTTACTGTTTCCAGTGATACGTCACTAACAGCATGATCGGACAGTAGTGGATGTCTTCGCTTATTTATCTGCAATACATCGCATTTATTTACGTTCAGTTCCTGCAGCAGTCATCAATCCTCTGTGGGTCGTCGCGTAATTCGCTTCGGTCTTCTGGCGTCACTACCTTCTTATAGGTATCACCTGTTAACACCGTCGTGGAGCTTTCGACGTTATATACTATATCATTTACGTATACTGTAAACAGCGACAGTCTTATCACATTTCCTAGGGGTACTGCTGAAATTACATTTACATCTGTCAATTTTGTTCCGCTGAGCGCGATGTATTGAGTTCTGTGTCCAAGAAAGTCCTAAATTCTAAATTTGGTCAGATACTCGGTAAGTTCGTACTTTTTTCACTATACGACTGTGCGGAACGGTATTGTGTGCCTTCCTGAAGTCAAGGAAAACGGCATCACGGGTCGCGTTGTTTGCGCCACTCTGCATCTCGCGGACAAAATGAGCGAGCAGAGTTTCGCAAGATTCTATCTGCGGAACGCACGCTGATTTTTGTAAAGATTTTCCTTCTCCAAAAAAGTTATAATACGTGAGAATTAAACGTGCTCCACAATTCTACAACAGTGCATCAGCAATGTAAGTCTGTCCAAAGACCCTTCTTGAAAACCAAGTTATGTTTATACGGGTGTACAGCCTTTCCGGCCATCACAGGTATGGAGCCAGCGAAAGAAGCGAGTACCATGGGCAGTCAAGAGTACTCGGACTTCGTAATTTAACTGAATGAAACGTTAAGAACAACTGGAACTGCTAATGCAAAAGATCTATCGCTGCACCGAAAGGAACACCTAACGGGCATGCTGCTCGGTGAAATGCTGAACGTGTGATGAAGGGGGCCACACAAAATCACAACTCCTGTGTCTAGAGTCGACGTCAGTCTCTTCGAACCACTATCGAACTCCCTCACAGTGACGGTGCATAAAAGTGAGTGGCTCAGTCAAGCCTTCCTAAAATAAATCTGTGTTAACCTATATATTAGAAGTAAACAAACTTTTGTGTAAGTGTGTGTGTGTGTGTGTGTGTGTGTGTGTGTGTGTGTGTGAGAGAGAGAGAGAGAGAGAGAGAGAGAGAGATATCAAATGGTTCAAATGGCTCTGAGCACTATGGGACTCAACTGCTGTGGTCATCAGTCCCCTAGAACTTAGAACTACTTAAACCTAATTAACCTAAGGACATCACACACATCCATGCCCGAGGCAGGATTCGAACCTGCAACCGTAGCAGTCGCACGGTTCCTGACTGCACGCCTAGAACCGCGAGACCACCGCGGCCGGCCAGAGAGAGATCGCGGGGGACAATTTTGTGTACGTCTGCTGTAAATAATAATGATAGTTGTATAATATATAAGATGGCTGTTGATTCTCAAATAAATGCCAAAAATCCCAAAAAAATGAAACAAAAAAGCATCGCATGACTGGCAGTCACAATACATCGTAAATGTGGTGATAGTTCTGACAAGCCAAACTGTCTCTCATACGTGGAAGATACAAGAGATGCAATACTTATGTCCTTTTGTAATAACCCCCAGAAAATTAAAATACACTCCTGGAAATGGAAAAAAGAACACATTGACACCGGTGTGTCAGACCCACCATACTTGCTCCGGACACTGCGAGAGGGCTGTACAAGCAATGATCACACGCACGGCACAGCGGACACACCAGGACCCGCGGTGTTGGCCGTCGAATGGCGCTAGCTGCGCAGCATTTGTGCACCGCCGCCGTCAGTGTCAGCCAGTTTGCCGTGGCATACGGAGCTCCATCGCAGTCTTTAACACTGGTAGCATGCCGCGACAGCGTGGACGTGAACCGTATGTGCAGTTGACGGACTTTGAGCGAGGGCGTATAGTGGACATGCGGGAGGCCGGGTGGACGTACCGCCGAATTGCTCAACACGTGGGGCGTGAGGTCTCCACAGTACATCGATGTTGTCGCCAGTGGTCGGCGGAAGGTGCACGTGCCCGTCGACCTGGGACCGGACCGCAGCGACGCACGGATGCACGCCAAGACCGTAGGATCCTACGCAGTGCCGTAGGGGACCGCACCGCCACTTCCCAGCAAATTAGGGACACTGTTGCTCCTGGGGTATCGGCGAGGACCATTCGCAACCGTCTCCATGAAGCTGGGCTACGGTCCCGCACACCGTTAGGCCGTCTTCCGCTCACGCCCCAACATCGTGCAGCCCGCCTCCAGTGGTGTCGCGACAGGCGTGAATGGAGGGACGAATGGAGACGTGTCGTCTTCAGCGATGAGAGTCGCTTCTGCCTTGGTGCCAATGATGGTCGTATGCGTGTTTGGCGCCGTGCAGGTGAGCGCCACAATCAGGACTGCATACGACCGAGGCACACAGGGCCAACACCCGGCATCATGGTGTGGGGAGCGATCTCCTACACTGGCCGTACACCACTGGTGATCGTCGAGGGGACACTGAATAGTGCACGGTACATCCAAACCGTCATCGAACCCATCGTTCTACCATTCCTAGACCGGCAAGGGAACTTGATGTTCCAACAGGAACGTCCGCATGTATCCCGTGCCACCCAACGTGCTCTAGAAGGTGTAAGTCAACTACCCTGGCCAGCAAGATCTCCGGATCTGTCCCCCATTGAGCATGTTTGGGACTGGATGAAGCGTCGTCTCACGCGGTCTGCACGTCCAGCACGAACGCTGGTCCAACTGAGGCGCCAGGTGGAAATGGCATGGCAAGCCGTTCCACAGGACTACATCCAGCATCTCTACGATCGTCTCCATGGGAGAATAGCAGCCTGCATTGCTGCGAAAGGTGGATATACACTGTACTAGTGCCGACATTGTGCATGCTCTGTTGCCTGTGTCTATGTGCCTGTGGTTCTGTCAGTGTGATCATGTGATGTATCTGACCCCAGGAACGTGTCAATAAAGTTTCCCCTTCCTGGGACAATGAATTCACGGTGTTCTTATTTCAATTTCCAGGAGTGTACTACAAGTAATTGAGTCTTGTGTCAGAAAATTACACATTCATAGGTAAATCTATCATCAAACTGAAAGTTCGTTTGATCACTATAGAACCTTGATAGGCCGGCTCATATTCCAAGTGGTACGCCCACCCATTCCTGCAACCTTTGAACTGACTGACCCATCCAGGGGGGCGTACACTGACGTGACAGAGGTCATGGAATAGTTCCCAATATTGTGTCGGACATACTTTGGCTCGGTATAGTACAGCAACTCGTTGGAGGCCGCTGCAGAAATATTCAGCCATAGAGTCCCTACAGCCGCCCACAATTGTGAAAGTGTGGCCGGTGCAGGATTTTATGTACGAACTCACCTCTCGATTATGTCCCACAAATTTTTGATGGGATTCATGTCGGGCGATCTGGGTGACCAAATCATTCGCTCCAATTGTGCAGAAACTTCTTCCAACCAAACGCGAACAATTGTCGCACGGTTACATGACGCACAGTCATTCATAAAAATTCCACTGTTGTTTGGGAACATGAAGTCCATGAATGGCTTGCAACAGAAATCGGGAATCGGCTCACCACGCCACAATTTTCGATTCGTCTAGGGACCAATCGATTTCGTCACGACCCCAGCGGAGGCGCTGCAGGCGATGTCGTGCTGTTAGCAAACGCGTTGGTCGTCTTCGGCTATAGCCCAGTAATGCCAAATTTCGGCACAATGTGCAAACGGATACGTTCGTCGTACGTGCCACATTAATTTCCATGCAATTGCCTCTGCTCTCGGTGGTGAGAAGTAGTGCTTGAAATGTGGTATTCTTGACACTATGGATCTCGGAATACTGAATTCCCTAACGATTCCCAAAATGGAATGCCCCATGTGTAATTCCAACTACCATTGCGCGTTCAAAGTCTTAATTGCCGCCGTGCGGCCGTAATCACGTCGGAAATCTTTTCACATGAATCGTCGAAGTACAAATGAAAGCTCTGTGAAATTCACTGACGTTTTCTACATTCTTTACACAATACTGCCGCCATCTCTATACGTGCATGTGGCTATACATGTCTCTGGCACCTAAGCATAAAGTGGGTCCTGAAGCACAATGCAATTCGTCATTTTCCAGAATAATAAACATCTGTAACACCCCGCCTCCGACTCTTCAAAGAATCGAACTCCCATGTACGAAACATTTTCAAACGTAATTTACGCTCCGTTATTTTTTATTTTTTTATTTTTTAAAAAGGGAGGGTTTCACGCATCTCGATATTTATGATTCACGTCTTCTGGACTATAATGATATGATTTTGCAGTACATTCAATGGTACTTGTGGATGCTCTGCGGAAAATGTGTTGCGAACAGAGCTACTAGTAAAGTAGTACTAAAATAAAACGTCATACCTGATGCTGAAGTCCTACTACATGAACTGCGAAATTTATTTTGCGGGAGGCGGGGGATGCAGGGAGAAATGTTTCGAAAACGTTTGAAATTATGTCTAAATTTAGTTTGAAGACGTTAAGTGCTCTGTTTTTCAAATACTGGATGAATTTGCGCGACGTGAGTTATGTTCCTTAAAAGCAGTTACTAATTTTAAATATTTGACATATTCTGTTAAACCTTTGACGTCACATTATACCTCTTAACGGTTAAATAACGACAGAATGTATATGAAATAATGAAAATCAAAATTTTTGTCGCCCCTGGTACATCTACATCTACATGACTACTCTGCAATTCACATTTAAGTGCTTGGCAGAGGGTTCGTCGAACCACAATCATACTATCTCTCTACCATTCCACTCCCGAACAGCGCGCGGGAAAAACGAACACCTAAACCTTTCTGTTCGAGCTCTGATTTGTCTTATTTTATTTTGATGATCATTCCTACCTATGTAGGTTGGGCTCAACAAAATATTTTCGCATTCGGAAGAGAAAGTTGGTGACTGAAATTTCGTAAATAGATCTCGCCGCGACGAAAAACGTCTTTGCTGTAATGACTTCCATCCCAATTCGCGTATCATATCTGCCACACTCTCCCCCCTACTACGTGATAATACAAAACGAGCTGCCCTTTTTTGCACCCTTTCGATGTCCCCCGTCAATCCCACCTGGTAAGGGTCCCACACCACGCAGCAATATTCTAACAGAGGACGAACGAGTGTAGTGTAAGCTGTCTCTTTAGTGGACTTGTTGCATCTTCTAAGTGTCCTGCCAATGAAACGCAACCTTTGGCTCGCCTTCCCCACAATATTATCTGTGTGGTCTTTCCAACTGAAGTTGTTCGTAATTTTAACACCCAGGTACTTAGTTGAATTGACAGCCTTGAGAATTGTACTATTTATCGAGTAATCGAATTCCAACGGATTTCTTTTGGAACTCATGTGGATCACCTCACACTTTTTGTTATTTAGCGTCAACTGCCACACCATACAGCAATCTTTTCTAAATCGCTTTGCAACTGATACTGGTCTTCGGATGACCTTACTAGACGTTAAATTACAGCATCATCTGCGAACAACCTAAGAGAAATGCTCAGATTGTCACCCAGGTCATTTATATAGATCAGGAACAGCAGAGGTCCCAGGACGCTTCCCTGGGGAACACCTGATATCACTCGATGATTTGCCGTATATTACTACGAACTGCGACCTTCCTGACAGGAAATCACGAATCCAGTCGCACAACTGAGACGATACCCCATAGGCCCGCAGCTTGATTAGAAGTCGCTTGTGAGGAACGGTGTCAAAAGCTTTCCGGAAATCTAGAAATACGGAATCAACTTGAGATCCCCTGTCGATAGCGGCCATTACTTCGTGCGAATAAAGAGCTAGCTGCGTTGCACAAGAACGATGTTTTCTGAAACCATGCTGATTACGTATCAATAGATCGTTCCCTTCGAGGTGACTCATAATGTTTCAATACAGTATATGCTCCAAAACCCTACTGCAAACCGTCAGCCGTCAGATAGCCAACGTGGAACTGGGAATGGATGATAAGGTGACCCTTTTTGCCGTTTCATAATATAATTTTCCAGAGGTGGAAGGAGTCCTAAGAGATATATAACAATCCTAGAAATGACCAGAGATCGTACAGGAGTCCTTTGCATTCGTAGTCTGGTACTTCAGCATCGAGCCTGCGAGGCAAACAGTTTATGCGCATTTACACACAAGAACCCCTAAGACAATATCAGAATCTTTACGAATAAGTGGTACCAACTTTTTAGATTTGCTCCTTTACACGACCAACTGTGGAGCGAGCCTGTGGCAGCAATAATAGCTGACTTGTTAGTGCACCGGGTGAGGGGGCTCATATGGTAACACAAAGGACACGCACCTGGAAAGATCTAGATTTTTTTTTCTCTGTCCGACCGTCCACTTGTAGTTTTTTCGTAGTTTCCATAAATCGATTGTGGGGTATTTTCGTTCCCTCTCTTCCAACCCATATCGAGCTTATGCGCAGTCTGTGATGCCTAGTCGTGGACAGATCTTTAAATCCCCATCTTGCGATATTTTTCCTTGGATGGAAAATATCCTGTTTCCTTCCCCGCGTTTCTCTTGTCCGAGCATGTACTCCGTTTCTAATGACAGCGTCGTTGACAAAACGCTACATCCAAGTCTTCATTCATTCGTTCGACGAAAAGGATCAAAGACGAGAGACGAGGGGCGTCAGAGCAGAAAAACGTTCGACTTGTCAGCGATAATGACCCTCAGTGAGCAGTGCTCTAGCAATTAACTCGTGCCGTTAGCGGCGTAATTCCTGCTTGCGGGATAAGAGAGACGTCAACAAGAGGCGGCGGCTTATCCCGTGGGAGATCTCGCCTCCTGTGACGCCGCCCTGCTCGGGCCTTCCTTGTAGCCCTGACGAGGCGGCAGCGCTTTGAGCTCGTCCGCAACAGACAGACGCCGCGCCCGCAGCCTTTCTGCCGGACGTCTGAATAGCTGCGTCTACTGACTGGCGCCCAGACAGCCAATGGAGAATGGCGGCGCCGTGTTGCATTGTGGGCACGCGTCCTAGTGCCACAGTCCCCGCCTCGGTAATACAGTGCCCACCCCTCGTCGATTACGTAGCTTAGCGCTCGTGACTGTACGTTATTGTGATCTGCGCGACCTTCTGTCAAAAATCAATGCCTCTACGTCCATAATTACCATTAACATTAGCGGCTAACACTCTTTTAATCACAAATGTCTTGATCACATATGGTAGATGCACGGTGCACTAAAGTGGTCTGGAAACTATTTCGTTAGTTTGCAGCCATTTTGACTATTTTTCGACCGTGACTGCTTCTTACTAAGTTTTCTCTTCTTCCACAGGCTGACCACAGTATCTTTAGCTGTGCTACTCAATTGTTTGCATTTGTCTCGGCTTAAGCCTTCAACATTTAGTTTTAAGATACGGACACAAGTTCCGACATCTCTTGTCAGGTGGTTCTGGCAAGAACCATTACCTTTTTGCTTTTTCATTTTCCTCTGTAGATTTTCTTGACCGTGAGAGAAATTCATTCTCGTTCGGTCGCTTAATGTGTAGACTGTTTGTTGTTCCGTCGTCACGGACCGTTGCCCGGGGTACACCGTCTTGGTCGTCTACACTTCGTACCGCAGCACAATCTCTTGTGTACTCGGTGGAAGAATACTGAGCCCCAGTCTGGTACAAGAACACACACACACGAAGAAAATAGAAGTCCTGCTTAATACCACCATGAGGAGTGTCTCAGGAACTCTGCAATCAACTCCTCTTCCCTGGCTTCATGCCCTTTGCAATATAGCTCCTCCCTCCCTCACAAGGCAACAAGCAGCTATCCGAGAATGGAAGAAAATTAATGACCCCTCTGTCTCTGAAGATATACCAATCCGAAAAATATTGGACCATCTACCAACTACCCGCCTAAAATCCAGGAAACCTATATCGGAAGACGAAGTCCTCAAATTCCCAGAAAGGTACGACATAGCAAGGGAATGGAGGCAATACTGGTTGCTGAATTATCACCATCCTCTCATCACTGACTTTGATCCTTCGATACCGGTGGAAGGAATGCAAATGCCCAGAACAACTTGGTGCAGACTTAATCGTGTGAGGACAAACCACGGCAGGTGTAAGGGCACTCTCCACAAATGGAAACTCACTGATGACCCACGATGCGATGGTGCAGAAGCACAAACAGTCCCTCACCTGATCTTCGAATGTCCTGCGAGGAGGTTTGAAGGAGAATGGAGGGATATCATGAATGCTACTCCACGTGCTGTTCAGTGGGTGACCTGCTTAGATGTGGACTTTTAATAGCTGCAGTGGCTGTCTCCCTAATCTCTCGCATACTGTTGTTTGCAATCAATCATTTAATAATACATTTGTAATTCGTTTATTATATTAATTAATAGTATACGTGCAATTTTACTCTGTAGATGCCATACGATAAATAAATAAACCACAATATTGTCGAGAAGAGTATTTAATATCAATATGAACTTATTGTAAAGTTGTTTTTGTAATGCCATTTAGCCTTAAGATCAGTTACAACCCTCGAAACATGTCGCTAAATAAATAAGTAATACTCTAGTTGACAAAGTTTGTGACTGGTAGCGGTAATTTAAAAAACCGTTACATATTTCGTTAGCTAGTGTAAACACAGTGTGTGTCACGAGTGCACGTCGCAACAGTGAAATATACAGCGTAATTTTATAAAAGTGAACATGGACGCGAAAATGATATCAAATGTGCAACTAAATGGACAAACTGTCAGCACAGCGTAATTATAATAATGACGCTTCATCTTTATGTAAGTACATATATATTTTCGACAAATGCTACCCTGTAACTTACAGTTCTTCCACTTGTATCTGTTCAGCCACCAGCAAATAATTTTCATTGTATTTAAATTGTGATCTTCAGCAATATAAACATGTACATGAATGTATAAACACCTGAGGATGGGCACTAGCCCGAAACCGGTCGTGTGATGAATAAATAATCTTCTATTGTGACTGTGAAACCTTCCCGTCTCCTCTATAAATCTTTTGTTACGCAACTTTCCCTTCTACAAAACCTATGATACCTCCCCTTAGGATTTCTATCTCTTGCTTAATAATTGTTTGTTGTTGTGGTCTTCAGTCCTGAGACTGGTTTGATGCAGCTCTCCATGCTACTCTATCCTGTGCAAGCTTCATCTCCCAGTACCTACTGCAACCTACATCCTTCTGAATCTGCTTAGTGTATTCATCTCTTTGTCTCCCTCTACGATTTTTACCCTCCACGCTGCCCTCCAATGCTAAATTTGTGATCCCTTGATGCCTCAAAACATGTCCTACCAACCGATCCCTTCTTCTAGTCAAGTTGTGCCACAAACTTCTCTTCTCCCCAATCCTATTCAACACCTCCTCATTAGTTATGTGATCTACCCACCTAATCTTCAGCATTCTTCTGTAGCACCACATTTAGAAAGCTTCTATTCTCTTCTTGTCCAAACTATTTATCGTCTATGTTTCACTTCCGTACATGGCTACACTCCATACAAATACTTTCAGAAACGACTTCCTGACACTTAAGTCTATACTCGATGGTAACAAATTTTTCTTCTTCAGAAACGCTTTCCTTGCCATTGCCAGTCTACATTTTATATCCTCTCTACTTCTACCATCATTAGTTATTTTACTCCCTAAATAGCAAAACTCCTTTACTACTTTAAGTGTCTCATTTCCTAATCTAATTCCCTCAGCATCACCCGATTTAATTTGACTACATTCCATTATCCTCGTTTTGCTTTTGTTGATGTTCATCTTATATCCTCCTTTCAAGACACAGTCCATTCCGTTCAACTGCTCTTCCAAGTCCTTTGCTGTCTCTGACAGAATTACAATGTCATTGGCGAACCTCAAAGTTTTTACTTCTTCTCCATGAATTTTAATACCTACTCCGAATTTTTCTTTTGTTTCCTTTACTGCTTGCTCAATATACAGATTGAATAACATCGGGGATAGGCTACAACCCTGTCTCACTCCCTTCCCAACCACTGCTTCCCTTTCATGCCCCTCGACTCTTATAACTGCCATCTGGTTTCTGTACAAATTGTAAATAGCCTTTCGCACCCTGTATTTTACCCCTGCCACCTTCAGAATTTGAAAGAGAGTATTCCAGTTAAGGTTGTCAAAAGCTTTCTCTAAGTCTACAAATGCTAGAAACGTAGGTTTGCCTTGTCTTAATCTTTCTTCTAAAATAAGTCGTATGTTTAGTATTGCCTCACGTGTTCCAACATTTCTACGGAATCCAAACTGATCTTCCCCGAGGTCCGCTTCTACCAGTTTTTCCATTCGTCTGTAAAAAATTCGCGTTAGTATTTTGCAGCTGTGACTTATTAAACTGATAGTTCGGTAATTTTCACATCTGTCAACACCTGCTTTCTTTGGGATTGGAATTATTATATTCTTCTTGAAGTCTGAGGGTATTTCGCCTGTCTCATACATCTTGCTCACCAGATGGTAGAGTTTTGTCATGACTGGCTCTCCCAAGGCCGTCAGTAGTTCTAATGGAATGTTGTCTCCTCCCGGGGCCTTGTTTCGACTCAGGTCTTTCAGTGCTCTGTCAAACTCTTCACGCAGTATCTTATCTCCCATTTCGTCTTCATCTACATCCTCTTCCATTTCCATAATATTGTCCTCAAGCACATCGCCCTTGTATAAACCCTCTATATACTCCTTCCACCTTTCTGCCTTCCCTTCTTTGCTTAGAACTGGGTTGCCATCTGAACTCTTGATATTCATACAAGTGGTTCTCTTCTCTCCAAAGGTCTCTTTAATTTTCCTGTAGGCAGTATCTATCTTACCCCTAGTGAGACAAGCCTCTACATCCTTACATTTGTCCTCTAGCAATCCCTGCTTAGCCATTTTGCACTTCCTGTCGATCTCATTTTTGAGACGTTTGTATTCCCTTTTGCCTGCTTCATTTACTGCATTTTTATATTTTCTCCTTTCACCAATTAAATTCAATATTTCTTCTGTTACCCAAGGATTTCTATTAGCCCTCGTCTTTTTAGCTAATTGATCGTCTGCTGCCTTCACTACTTCATCCCTCAGAGCTACCCATTCTTCTTCTACTGTATTTCTTTCCCCCATTCCTGTCAATTGTTCCCTTATGCTCTCCCTGAAACTCTCTACAACCTCTGGTTCTTTCAGTTTATCCAGGTCCCAACTCCTTAAATTCCCAATTTTTGCAGTTTCTTCAGTTTCAATCTGCAGTTCATAACCAACAGATTGTGGTCAGAATCCACATCTGCCCCTGGAAATGTCTTACAATTTAAAACCTGGTTCCTAAATCTCTGTGTCTTACCATTATATAATCTATCTGATACCTTTTAGTATCTCCAGGATTCTTCCAGGTTTACAACCTTCTTTTATGATTCTTGAACCAAGTGTTAGCTATGATTAAGTCATGCTCTGTGCAAAATTCTACAAGGCGGCTTCCTCTTTCATTTTTTCCCCCCAATCCATATTCTCCTACTATGTTTCCTTCTCTCCCTTTTCCTACTGACGAATTCCAGTCACCCATGACTATTAAATTTTCGTCTCCCTTCACTACCTGAATAATTTCTTTTATCTCGTCATACATTTCATCTATTTCTTCATCTGCAGAGCTAGTTGGCATATAAACTTGTACTACTGTAGTAGGCATGGGCTTTGTGTCTATTTTGACCACAATAATGCGTTCACTATGCTGTTTGTAGTAGCTAACCCGCACTCCTGTTTTTTTATTCATTATTAAACCTACTCCTGCATTACCTCTATTTGATTTTGTATTTATAACCCTGTAGTCACCTGACCAAAAGTCTTGTTCCTCCTGCCACCGAACTTCACTAATTCCCACTATATCTAACTTTAACCTATCCATTTCCCTTTTTAAATTTTCTAACCTACCTGCCCGATTAAGGGATCTGACATTCCACGCTCCGATCCGTATAACGCCAGTTTTCTTTCTCCTGATAACGACGTCCTCTTGAGTAGTCCCCGCCCGGAGATCCGAATGGGGGCTATTTTACCTCCGGAATATTTTACCCAAGAGGACGTCATCATCATTTAATCATACAGTAAAGCTGCATTTCCTCGGGAAAAATTACGGCTGTAGTTTCCCCTTGCTTTCAGCTGTTCGCAGTACCAGCACAGCAAGGCCGTTTTGGTTAATGTTACAAGGCCAGATCAGTCCATCATCCAGACTGTTGCCCCTGCAACTACTGAAAAGGCTGCTGCCCCTCTTCAGGAACCACATGTTTGTCTGGCCTCTCAACAGATACCCCTCCGTTGTGGTTGCACCTACGGTACGGCCATCTGTATCGCTGAGGCACGCAAGCCTCCCCACCAACGGCAAGGTCCATAACAAATGAAATCTTCCCTTTCAAATTAATTCTCTTTCTCAATAATAATATGTGCAATCTTCGCATACAAATTTAAATGCTACTTATTAAAAGTTATTTGCTGATTATTTCGACGAAACACAGAATGTGTCTTCGTCGTGGTCCTCAGTCGTTATCTGCAATAACCCAAAACTGTTCCTTACCTTTTTTACTGTTACTGGATCGCCATCTGGCTGCTACATCGAACTGCGACATGAATATACTTACTCTGGTTTACTATACACTATTAGCTGCTGGCGGGCTGTCATAATAAGTGGCTGCATTTATTACCAAAGCTGACGTTATTCTTTAATAGCAAAGCTGACGTTATTCTTAAATTAATTTGGCTGAAGTTACGTATTTCATAGTTAAACTTTTTCTTGACAGCAATAAAAGTTTTACGTTGATGGTTTTTGGGACGGATTGTAATCAGTAATGCAATATTGCTGGCAAAAATTAATTATATTCTGAAAACGATTCTTCAATTATTTACTGTTGGTAATGAAATGGTTTTACAGACGTTCAAATGGGACTTACTTTTTACAATAATCTTACAACTAGGATTGCGCAAACATAGCTTCAGTAGTCTTGAGGTTCTAAAAAAAAATAATTGAATAACATTATTTCCTCTTATGATAGTAGCCAGCTGATGTCTCTGCACATCCGTTTATAATCTCTTGTAAATCATAGCTGGTGGCTGGCAGGCACACCGCTCCTCTCAACCTCTCGCTTCAGACTTGCTACCGACTCCCTTCACATCTCGTTTACTACTGACTTTCTACGAACGCTAAAGTGCGGTCTCTCCCGCTAACAATGTTTTCTGGTACAGAAAATCCCTGCTACTATTACCAAATGTATCAATGAGCGGTCTTTCCCGCTCTTTTCTTAAAATGTATCCATACGCGGTCTCTCCCGCCCTTTTTAAAATTATATCAATGTGCGGTCTCTCCAGCCAACAATACTTTGGTGCAGACATTCCCTGCTACCACAATTATTTCCAAAATGACATATATTAATTATTCCTACTTAATCCTATTAATAAAATATAAACATCTTTCATAAATTGTGGTTTGACAACAGACAATAGAAACGTACACGTCTTACAACTAGTAGCGGAAATTTCTCTACACCCTATAAAGGAACAGTCACGGAGTTCAACAGCGTCCACTATGTATAAAATTCAAGAAAGAGTTTTGTGGGAACGGCCTTTTAGGATGACTTCAGAAAATCAGTGCCTACCCTGACAGTCTACTGTTTTCTTGCTTGTACCCAGTTTTTGAGCAAGACCCAACGAGGTCACCCGCACTCACTTTTGTCAGTATCCTGGAGCAGTCAACACATAGCGTCCATGTCCATCACATCAACCACCAGCCGCCGTAGGCGCAACTCAGTGAGATGCGTCATAGGCTACAGGGTGAGTAACGCGCCATCGTGCTCCACAGTTGCTACTCACTGCTATCACTTTTCTCAACCTTCTACGCGCTTCAACTATCACGCACTGTTCGCGACCGATTCAGTGCCTAATATTCAATTTCGGACGCTTTGTAAATGTTTAATGCGGGGTATACCGCAATTTAGGAGTCGAATTTGGGGTCTTCCCAGTGTTATGATCGTGGTACTGCCCTTCCTGTTAATTTATTCCCTGTGATTAGCTTCGATTAATCAATCTTCAAAATGGCTACTTGATTCACAAGTGCTAGTAGAAGCCCGTCACATGCTTCCAAGGCCACACGGTACGGCATCACCTTCATTGGATTCCTTTTGTTGGATGGACTGGAGTAAGCGGTGCCTCAGAGACATTTTGGCTCCTACGTCGGGACGGGGATGGCGACGTGGGCGGTGGTGGAGCCTGGGGGAGGGGTTGTGGGGGTGGGCTTTTGTGACACGCACGTTTCCGCTGCCTGACATATGATGGACGTGTAGCGGAGACCCCACCAGAAGCTCTCGTCGTTAGCTGTTTTGGTTCCTCGCCACTGACCAGCAGGCAGCGTAAAGCCTGCCACAGCTCGTAAAAACCGAAAAGTCACCTAGCCGCTTTTCTTTTGTTCCTCGCTTCCCCCAGTAGCGGGGAAATGTAAATGGATTTAAATGGACGCGGTCACCGTAAAACCTGCTCCGGCTATTGTACCTCGCCTGTACGCACGGGCGCGCACAGATCCTCCCCCCACCCTCTCCT
Source organism: Schistocerca nitens (assembly GCF_023898315.1). Lineage (NCBI taxonomy): Eukaryota > Metazoa > Arthropoda > Insecta > Orthoptera > Acrididae > Schistocerca > Schistocerca nitens. Next base: position 439,404,637 of record NC_064622.1, on the reverse strand, counting down.
TCCTCTCCCCCCCCCCCCCCCCACACACACACATACGTCAAGGCCGACCACAGCGGACGGCCATTCCACAGGACTGACGCAACGCGGGCATGGGGCGTGTTGCTCTGCTCCCACGCAGGCCACCTGCTCTGATAACAATCCAAATAGTTTCCGCTCCTCCTTTGTAAATGCTACGATCCACAAGTCAGGAGAACTAACTCGTTAGTCTTGAAACACTCCTACGTTTACTTCGCGTAGCGGCAGCAGCGTCGCTGTAAGTCCTTCTCGCGACCGCAGCTCGTACGAGAGGCAAATTATGCGATGAATTGCTGCCCTGATTAACTTGTACAATTTAGTGTACTGCTACACGTATTATTATTATTAATTATTATTATTATTATTATTATTATTATTTGATTATCTACTGTCGTTTACTCCAAAGCTAACTCGAAAACACTCTTTGAAATTCTGTAGGTAGCTGGGAAATAATACAGGGAACGACATGTATGAACAGCTTGAACAGAAAACCGACTGCAGTTGTAAGAATCAAAGGGCATGAAAGTAACTGACAAGTAGTAGCCTATTTCCAACGTTATTCAGTATGTAAATTGAGCAAGCAATAAAAGAAACAGAGGAAATATTTGGAGAGGTAATTAAAGTTCAGGGAGCGAATTAAGGTTCTGACAGGGAAAATTAAAGCTGTCGGGTTTGCAGATGTCAGAGATGGCAAAGGACTTAGGAGAGAAAATGACAAGAGGTTGTAACACGATCACCAACAATAGTAAAACAGTCCTAATGGAATGCAGCAGAGTTTAAACTGCCAATGCTTGAAGAAATATATAAGAAAATGAAACAGAAATTAATATATTTTTACTATGTGTGCAGCAAAACAAGTGACGTAGCCGACATAAAGACGACACAAAATGCATACTGGCTACATCAGAGAATCAGTTTCTCAACTGATAAATCAGTTAACACCGAACATAAATTTAAATGTTAGGAAGTCTCTTTAGCGTGGTATAGAAGTGTAACGGGAGCGACATACAGTTCAGGCAAGAAGAGAATAGTAGTTTTTGAAATGTGGTGCTTCAGAAGAATGCCGAAGATTAAGTTGACAGATTGAATAAGTAAAGAAAAATATAATTTGAGGTACAACTTATCTAAAAGAAGGGATCGATTGACAGGATACATCCAGAGGCATAAAGGTATCGTCAGTTTGGTGATGATGACACTGCGAGGGGCGTGGAAGGGTGGGAAGGGAAGGGAAGGGAAGGGAAGGGGAAGGAAATTGCAGAGTGACTACAATATGCAGGTTCAAATAGATGCAGCTTCCATAATTTATGCAAGGACGAAGGAGATTGAACAGGCCAGAACAGCGTTGATAGTTGCATCAAACCGGTCTTCGGAATTAAAATACATCACCACCATCACCACCACCACCGCCACCACCATCATTATAAAAAAAGCCGCAGCAACAAGAAAATGGCTTTCACACGGCAGTCCACTTTCAGAGATCTATATAAAAGTTTGAGACCCTGTTAACAGTTTAATCAGCTCTGTTCTCCGCAGTTACATTCATTGTTTCAGCAATAATGCGGATTAACTCATTTGGACGGACATCTCTTCGGCTTGTGTGCGTACTGCTGCACCATAATTGAAAACTATACTCTGCAAATGAGTACACTAAGAATTATGCGGCAATGTACATATACCTGCTTGCGCTCCAAACGCTGCTCCAGCCAATTCCTTATTAACGGTGTTTTGTTTTTGATGTTTGCTGTAAGTTTTTTTTTATGTCAGAGAACATTGAACAGTGATGCCAAGGTATTTTGGATAATTCATGTGGTTCATTTGTTTGTTGGAAAATGAAACATTCGCTTTGTGTGCTAGGTGGCTACTGGGTTAAAAGTGTTTCGACCGGACTGAAGCCCAGTCGTCACTTTTTCGAATGTTCATTGAGCCTTCCCACTTTTACTCTCGCCTAGATGTTCCGTTTGGATCGTTATACTGCCATGTAAGCACTATAGATTGTTAGTAGCATCAAAAAAGTATAAACGGTAGGGGAGCTGGTACTGAGCACTGTCGTAAGCTCAATTTTTTACGCAGAAAGATTAACAACAATTTTGTGCTATAACTGCTCAAACGTATTTATTTCTTATCATGTTTCCGAAGAGCCACACTTTAAGACTGGTACAAATATGTCTGCCCAGCGTCGCTTCACGTCCATACATTCAAAAGGGTCACTCTGCAACTTGGCTGGTGAGGTGACAACTGTCATGGGATATCGTTAAATATCGTGTCATACCTCATTTTGCCAGACGTGACGTGTACTCAGCAAGTCGTTGGAAGTCACCTGCATAAACACTGAGCCATGAAAGCTCTGTAGCCGTCCATAATTGCGTAACTGTTGCCGGTGCAGGATTTTATGCACGAACTGATCTCTCGATTTGTCTCATTTATGTTCGGGGGATTCATGTCTGGCGATATGGATCGCCCTTCGCTCGAATTGTCCAGAATTTCCTGCAAACCAATTGCGAACAACTGTGTGCAATTGACATGGCGTATTGTCATCCATAAAACTTCCATCGTTGTTTAGGATCATGAAGTCCACGAATGACTGCAAATGGTCTCCAAGAAGTTTATTTGGACCAAAAGACCCAGTCCATTCCAAGTACACGAAGCCCACATCATTATGGAGCCACCATCAGCTTGCACAGTGCCTTGTTGACAACTTGAGTCCACGGCTTCGTGGGTCTGCCCCATCCTCCAACTCAAATTGAGACTCATCTGACCAGGCCACTCTTTTCCAGTCATTTAGGGTGCGACCGATCTTGTCACCTGCCCAGGAGAGGCGCTGCACGCGATGTCGTGCTGTCAGCAAAGGCACTCACGTCGGTGGTCTGCTGCCACGGCCCATTAACGCCACATTCTGCGGCACTGTCCTAACGGATACTTTCGCTGTACGTCTTACATTGATTTCTGGTTACTTCACGCAGTGCTGCTTCTCTGTTAGCACTGACAACAGTGCAACGCCAGAAGATAGCGAGAATTTGCAGAACGACCTGCAGAGAATTGATGAATGGTGCAGCCTCCGGATGTTGTTCCTGAAGGTAAATGAATGTAACATATTGCGCATACATAGGAAAAGAAATCCACTACTGTACAACTACACTATTGATGGCAAACAGCTGTAGATAGCGTCTGCCGCAAAATATCTAGGCGTAACTATCCAGAACGAACTTAAGTGGAACGACCATATAGAACAGATAGTGGGAAAAGCAGACACCAGGCTCAGATTCACTGGAATATTCTTAAGGAAATTTAACTCATTCACCAGAGAAGTGGCTTATAAGGCTATTGTTCGCCCGATTCTTGAGTAATGTTCGTCTATCTGGGACCCCTATCAGGTAGGACTGATACAGGAGATACAGAAGATCAAACGAAGAGCGGCGCGTTTCGTCACGTGGTCGTTTAGCTGGAGAGAGAGCGTTACGGAGGTGCTAAACAAATTCCACTGGCAGACGTTACAAGAGGGGCGTTGTGCATCAACGCGAGATTTACTACTGAAATTTCGGGACAGCACTTTTCAGGAGTCGGACAACATATTATTTTCCCCCAAATGCATCTCGCGTATTGACGACGAGCAGAAAATTCGAGAAACTAGAGCCAGTGCAGAGCCTTACCGACAATCATTCTTCCCACGCACTATTCGCGACTGGAACGGGATTGGAAGGATGAGATAGTGGTACCGAAAGTACCCTCCGCCACACGCCATTAGGTGGCTTGCGGGTATGATGTAGATGTAGACAACGTTACGCAAACGCCGCTGCTCTCGCTGGTTAAGAAAAGGCCGTCGGCCACTGCGTTGTCCGTGGAGAGTGATGATGCCTGAGATTAGGGATTCTAAGCATACTCTTGACACTATGGATCTCAGAAAATTGAAAACGGTTTCCTTGGGTAACAGAAGAAATATTGAATTTAATTGATGAAAGGAGAAAATATAAAAATGCAGTAAATGAAGCAGGCAAAAAGGAATACAAATGTCTCAAAAATGAGATCGACAGGAAGTGCAAAATGGCTAAGCAGGGATGGCTAGAGGACAAATGTAAGGATGTAGAGGCTTGTCTCACTAGGGGTAAGATAGATACTGCCTACAGGACAATTAAAGAGACCTTTGGAGAGAAGAGAACCACTTGTATGAATATCAAGAGCTCAGATGGCAACCCAGTTCTAAGCAAAGAAGGGAAGGCAGAAAGGTGGAAGGAGTATATAGAGGGTTTATACAAGGGCGATGTACTTGAGGACAATATTATGGAAATGGAAGAAGATGTAGATGAAGATGAAATGGGAGATAAGATACTGCGTGAAGAGTTTGACAGGGCACTGAAAGACCTGAGTCGAAACAAGGCCCCGGGAATAGACAACATTCCATTAGAACTACTGATGGCCTTGGGAGAGCCATTCATGACAAAACTCTACCATCTGGTGAGCAAGATGTATGAGACAGGCGAAATACCCTCAGACTTCAAGAAGAATATAATAATTCCAATCCCAAAGAAAGCAGGTGTTGACAGATGTGAAAATTACCGAACTATCAGTTTAATAAGTCACAGCTGCAAAATACTAACGCGAATTCTTTACAGACGAATGGAAAAACTGGCAGAAGCGGACCTCGGGGAAGATCAGTTTGGATTCCGTAGAAATGTTGGAACACGTGAGGCAATACTAACCTTATGACTTATCTTAGAAGAAAGATTAAGAAAAGGCAAACCTACGTTTCTAGCATTTGTAGACTTAGAGAAAGCTTTTGTCAACGTTAACTGGAATACTCTCTTTCAAATTCTGAAGGTGGCAGGGGTAAAATACAAGGAGCGAAAGGGTATTTACAATTTGTACAGAAACCAGATGGCAGTTATAAGAGTCGAGGGGCATGAAAGGGAAGCAGTGGTCGGGAAAGGAGTGAGACAGGTTTGTAGCCTATGCCCGATGTTATTCAATCTGTATATTGAGCAAGCAGTAAAGGAAGCAAAAGAAAAATTCGGAGTAGGTATTAAAATTCATGGAGAAGAAATAAGAACTTTGAGGTTCGCCGGTGACATTGTAATTCTGTCAGAGACAGCAAAGGGCTTGGAAGAGCAGTTGAACGGAATGGACAGTGTCTTGAAAGGAGGACATAAGATGAACATCAACAAAAGCAAAACGAGGATAATGGAATGTAGTCGAATTAAATCGGGTGATGCTGAGGGAATTACATCAGGAGAAGAGACGCTTAAAGTAGTAAATGAGTTTTGCTATTTGGGGAGCAAAATAACTGATGATGGTCGAAGTAGAGAGGATATAAAATGTAGACTGGCAATGGCAAGGAAAGCGTTTCTGAAGAAGAGAAATTTGTTAACATCGAGTATAGATTCATGTGTCAGGAAGTCGTTTCTGAAAGTATTTGTATGGAGTGTAGCCATGAATGGAAGTGAAACGTGGACGATAAATAGTTTGGACAAGAAAAGAATAGAAGCTTTCGAAATGTGGTGCTACAGAAGTATGCTGAAGATTAGATGGGTAGATCACATAACTAATGAGGAGGTATTGAATAGAACTGGGGAGGAGTTTGTGCCACAACGTGACTAGAAGAAGGGTCGGTTGGTAGGACATGTTTTGAGGCATCAAGGGATCACCAATTTAGTATTGGAGGGCGGCGTTTAAGGTAAAAATTGTAGAGGGAGACCAAGAGATGAATACACTAAGCAGATTCAGAAGGATGTAGGTTGCAGTAGGTACTGGGAGATGAAGATGTTTGCACAGGATAGAGTAGCATGGAGAGCTGTTTCAAACCAGCCCCAGGACTGAACACCACCACAACAACAACAGGGTCAGATCGCCATTGGCGTACATGGTGTAAAGCGTTCGAAAGCAAACGTCTTCAATGTTGTCCTGGTATTCTGGAAGGCACAAAGGATCAATACAAGGATGTATCCATCCTTGAGGACCACCCGTACATGCAGTTCGTTTTTCTTCGGTACAAAGGCATCTATCGGCAGGGTAATGCAACACTTCACACAGATCGCAGTGTACGAAGAGCACCAGGGTGAGTTTACTTTAGTCCCCTGGTCACCAAACTCATCGAATCTTTGGGCCCACTTCGATCGTGCTATTCGCACCATGGATTCTATTCTGAACCGAGAGACCTATCGCATCTGGCCACGGCACTGGCGCTGGCAAGACTCCACATCCCTGTCGATACCTTCCAGAAGTTCGATGACTTTCTTCCTGCACGTCTCGCAAAGGTCCGCGCTGCAAAAGATGGTTATTCAGGCCTTTGACAGGTGGTCACGTTAGTGTGATTCGGCAATGTAATACAGACGAGTGCAGCTTGATAAATTTCGAGTTGTAGTGGTGTTGCGAGCTTTCTACCAGCAGTGCTCCCTCGTGACTCTGCGACCAGATGCTTTCTGCATTCCGTGTGGAAACGTCTTTTGTAGTGGCTGTAACGCTCGCCACATGCTACTGCCCGTGCCGAATGACGGCTTTTCGGCCGATATGAAATACTTCCCTGATTTTTCTACATCTACATATATACTCCGCTAGCCACCAAGCGGTGTGTGGCGGAGGGCACAATTCGCGCCATATTCCCCTGCCCCCCCCCCCCCCAACCTGTTCCACTCGCGGATCGCACGAGGGAAAAACGACTGTCTGAACGCCTCAGTAGGAGCTCTTATTTCCCTTATCTTTTAATGATGATCATTACGCGATCTGAAATTTGGTGGTAATAATACACTCCTGGAAATTGAAATAAGAACACCGTGAATTCATTGTCCCAGGAAGGGGAAACTTTATTGACACATTCCTGGGGTCAGATACATCACATGATCACACTGACAGAACCACAGGCACATTGACACAGGCAACAAAGCATGCACAATGTCGGCACTAGTACATATATCCACCTTTCGCAGCAATACAGGCTGCTATTCTCCCATGGAGACGATCGTAGAGATGCTGGATGTAGTCCTGTGGAACGGCTTGCCATGCCATTTCCACCTGGCGCCTCAGTTGGACCAGCGTTCGTGCCGGACGTGCAGATCGCGTGAGACGACGCTTCATCCAGTCCCAAACATGCTCAATGGGGGACAGATCCGGAGATCTTGCTGGCCAGGGTAGTTGACTTACACCTTCTAGAGCACGTTGGGTGGCACGGGATACATGCGGACGTGCATTGTCCTGTTGGAACAGCAAGTTCCCTTGCCGGTCTAGGAATGGTAGAACGATGGGTTCGATGACGGTTTGGATGTACCGTGCACTATTCAGTGTCCCCTCGACGATCACCAGTGGTGTACGGCCAGTGTAGGAGATCGCTCCCCACACCATGATGCCGGGTGTTGGCCCTGTGTGCCTCGGTCGTATGCAGTCCTGATTGTGGCGCTCACCTGCACGGCGCCAAACACGCATACGACCATCATTGGCACCAAGGCAGAAGCGACTCTCATCGCTGAAGACGACACGTCTCCATTCGTCCCTCCATTCACGCCTGTCGCGACACCACTGGAGGCGGGCTGCACGATGTTGGGGCGTGAGCGGAAGACGGCCTAACGGTGTGCGGGACCGTAGCCCAGCTTCGTGGAGACGGTTGCGAATGGTCCTCGCCGATACCCCAGGAGCAACAGTGTCCCTAATTTGCTGGGAAGTGGCGGTGCGGTCCCCTACGGCACTGCGTAGGATCCTACGGTCTTGGCGTGCATCCGTGCGTCGCTGCGGTCCGGTCCCAGGTCGACGGGCACGTGCACCTTCCGCCGACCACTGGCGACAACATCGATGTACTGTGGAGACCTCACGCCCCACGTGTTGAGCAATTCGGCGGTACGTCCACCCGGCCTCCCGCATGCCCACTATACGCCCTCGCTCAAAGTCCGTCAACTGCACATACGGTTCACGTCCACGCTGTCGCGGCATGCTACCAGTGTTAAAGACTGCGATGGAGCTCCGTATGCCACGGCAAAATGGCTGACACTGACGGCGGCGGTGCACAAATGCTGCGCAGCTAGCGCCATTCGACGGCCAACACCGCGGTTCCTGGTGTGTCCGCTGTGCCGTGCGTGTGATCATTGCTTGTACAGCCCTCTCGCAGTGTCCGGAGCAAGTATGGTGGGTCTGACACACCGGTGTCAATGTGTTCTTTTCTCCATTTCCAGGAGTGTATATGCTCTACATCCTCGATGAAGACTGGATTTCGGAATTTAGTGAGCAGCCCCTTCCGTTTAGCGCGTCGTCTATCTGCAAGTGTGTCCCACTTCAAACATTCTATGAGATTTGTAACGCTCTCGCGTTGGCTAAATGTACCAGTCACGAATCTTGCCGCTCTTCTTTGGACCTTCTCAATTTCTTGAATCAGACCCAACTGGTAAGGGTCCCATACAGACGAACAATACTCTAAGACTGGATGAACTAACGTATTGTAAGCTATTTCCTTTGTTGAAGGACTGCATCGCTTCAGGATTCTACAAACAAACCGCAATCTAGAGTTCGCCTTGGCTATTACTTGTGTAATCTGATCATTCCATTTGAGATCAAAGATTATTGGGTGAAAAAAATTGATTTTCTCACATACTCCAGTCTCACATACTCACTCGATGAAGAACTGAATTTCTTTTTGTTATTCTTCGCAGCTCCTGTGCTGCATCAAATTAAGCACAGCACGAAATTTTGCGGAGATAAAAAGCCATTGCATAAACTTTGCGCAAGGTTTGTTTTAGCTCATACTTTGCAACGAATGAAAAGTAGGTAAGATACCGAAATTTCGTTTGAAATTGAGAGCACAGCGATGTCTCATTTCGTTCTCGAGTTATTTGGTTTTATATCTAACGGACGATCCCGCGTGACGCAACCAGTTTTGTCGATGTGGACTTGCTGGCTGCTATGAAATACTTATCCGATTTTAAGAAAATTATTAGGTGATAAAAGGCTGAATTTATCTTCGATAAACAACATAGTTACTGTTCTGCATAAATTACGTAAAACATGGCAAGAAATATTGAAGTGTTTGCAGAGATAAAACGGTATTGAGTATACTTTGCGTATGGCTGATTTTAGCTCATACAATGTACTGCACGAAACGTAGATAGGATATCTACACTAGTGGCCATTAAAATTGCTCCAACACGAAGATGACGTGATACAGACGCGAAACTTAACCGACAGGAAGAAGATGCTGTGATATGCAAATGATTAGCTTTCAGTAGCATTCACACAAGGTTGGCGCCGGTGGCGACACCTACAACGTGCTGACACGAGGAAAGTTTCCAACCGATTTCTCATACACAAACAGCAGCTGACTGGCAATGCCTGGTGAAACGTTGTTGTGATGCCTCGTGTAAGGAGGAGAAATGCGTACCATCACGTTTCCGAATTTGATAAAGGTCGGATTGTAGCCTATTGCGATTGGAGTTTATCGTATCGCGACATTGCTGCTCGCGTTGGCCGAGATCCAATGACTGTTAGCAGAATATGGAATCGGCCGGTTCAGGAGGGTAATACGGAACGCCGTGCTGGATCCCAACGGCACCGTATCACTAGCAGTCGGGATGACAGGCATCTTATCCGCTTGGCTGTAACGGATCGTGCAGCCAGGTCTCGATCCATGAGTGAACAGATGGGGACGTTTGTAATATCATGATGGTCGCATCCGTGTTTGGCGACATCGCGGTGAACGTACACTGGAAGCGTGTAATCGTCATCGCCATACTGGCATATCACCCGGTGTGATGGTATGGGGTGCCATTGGTTACACGTCTCGGTCACCTCTTGTTCGCATTGACGGCACTTTGAACAGTGGACGTTGCATTTCAGATGTGTTACGACCCGTGGCTCTATCCTTCATTCGATCCCTGCGAAACCCTACATTTCAGCAGGATAACGCACGACCGCATGTTACAGGTGCAGTACGGGGCTTTCTGGATACAGAAAATGTTCGGCTGCTGCCCTGGCCAGCACATTCTCCAGATCTCTCAGCAATTGAAAACGTCTGGTCAATGGTGGCCAACCAACTGGCTCGTCACAATACGCCAGTCACTACTCTTGATGAACTGTGGTATCGTGTTGAAGCTGCATGGGCAGCTGTACCTGTACACGGCATCCAAGCTCTGTTTGACTCAATGCCCAGGCGTATCAAGGCCGTTATTACGGCCAGAGGTGGTTGTTTTGGTACTGATTTCTCAGGATCTGTGGACCCAAATTGCGTGAAAATGTAATCACAGGTCAATTCTAGTATAATATATTTGTCCAATGAATACCCGTTTATAATCGGCATTTCTTCTTGGTGTAGCAATTTTAATGGCCAGTAGTTTAAATTTTATTTAGAACGAAGAGCAGAACGATATTTCATTTCGTATTCGAGTTACTGTGTTTTCTATCGGAAGGAGAGTCTCGCGTGATTCACCCAGTCTTAGTGAATCGTGTTTTATTCACTGAGATACGGAAGTAACCCTTCCGCAGCAGTGAGAAGTCGGCAGCTCGGAACGCTTACTGACGTCCATATCACTGTAGGCAAAACAAAAGCGGCGCGCTTATAAACGTCCACAGTTCCTGGCGAACGGCGTGCGAGGTCTACAGCAGCGAAAGGGTTTTGCCGCCCGTCAGCCGGCGTCCACGCCGTGGCAGAGATGCGGTAATCTCGGCGGTCGGCCTTGCGGCCGCCAGCACCACATTCCCCACCACCGCCGGCGCGGCGCCAGGCTTTACAGTTAAGCTGGTTGGATCGCGAGGCGCAACTCGCCGGTCGCCGGCCGGCTGCCTTCACGAGCGCGCGCCCTATGTGGGCCAGCCGCGGCCGGCTCGTGCATTATGCGGCAGAAAGTGAATCACCTCTGCTCTGCTCATCGCTAAGCTCGCACTCGCGTCGCTGCCAAGGAATCCTGCCCGGGCCGTCCGCCAGTAAGAAACGCCGTCCCCAGCATTTCGCAGCTCAGCGGCGCGTGTTATATTGACGATGTTATTGTAAGTAGGCTGTTTAGGTTTTTATGTTGGTACCGCCACGGAGCGCTCTGTATGAAAATCACTGGCTGTGCTGTGTGCAGGCTGTGGCTGGTTGGCATTGTTAGAATATTTGCCATTGTAGTGTTGGGCGGTTGGATGTGAACAGCGCGTAGCGTTGGGCAGTTGTAGGTGAGCCGCCAGCAGTGGTGGATGTGGGGAGAGAAATGGCAGAATTTTGAGAGCGGACGATCTGGAAGTATGTCAATCAGAAAGAGTAAATTTGTAATATTGGATATCATGAACTGATATATATATATATATCAGTTCATGATATCCAATATTACAAATTTACTCTTTCTGATTGACATACTTCCAGATCGTCCGCTCTCAAAATTCTGCCATTTCTCTCCCCATATATATATATATATATATATATATATATATATATATATATATATATATATATATATATATATATATATAATGACTTTGGAACTTTATTAAGGTAAATACATTTTTTGTTCTCTATCAAAATCTTTCATTTGCTGACTATACCTATCAGTAGTTAGTGACTTCAGTAATTAGAATCTTTTATTTAGGTGGCAGTAGCGACGCTCGCTGTATTGCAGTAGTTCCGAGTAACGAAGATTTTTGTGAGGTAGGTGATTCATGAAAGGTATAATTTATTGCTAGCCAAATGGCTCTGAGCACTACGGGACTTAACATCTTAGGTCATCAGTCCCCAAGAACTTAGAACTACTTAAACCTAACTAACCTAAGGACATCACACATATCCATGCCCGACGCAGGATTCGAACCTGCGACCGTAGCGGTCGCGCGGTTCCAGACTGAAGCGCCTTTAACCGCTTGGCCACACCGGCCGGCTATTGTTAGTCAGGGCCATTCTTTTCTAGGGATTTTTGAAAGTCAGATTGCATTGCGCTAAAAATATTGTGTGTCTGTTTAGTGTTGATCAGAATAGGTAAAGAGTGAAATGTCTGAGTACGTTTAGTTCTGCTCAGCTGTTTGAAAATCAAATAATGTAAGAGGTTTATCAGCACAGTCATTCATAATTTTTTCTAAAGGGACGTTTCATAATGACTTGTACATTTTTAAGCTTAAGGCTGTCGGAAACCAACTTGGGCACGCAGAGATGGGAAATCACAGACAGTGCACAGAGCAAGCAGAAGCGGTAGCGTCTAGGTAAACAGTAACGGTATTGGCCAGCGAATTGCAGACGCTCTGACCAGCTGTCCCAGGGGAACAGTTTCACTTCACAGAACCGCCGAGACGCTGTTGTAAAGCGTCAAAGGAGAAGAGGCGGCAAGCTTGATACTTCTCGAGAACTGCAACGTGAGTGGGTTCACACAGTTTAGAGTCCTTCAACGAAGACCGTGTTGACCAGACACATCTGGGCGGGGTCGAGTGACGCAAAACGCTATTGTTATTGAAACTACCTGCAGATTAAAACTGTGTGTCAGACCGAGACTCCAATTCGGGACCTTTGCCTTTTGCGGGCAAGTGATTGTAGGTAGGAGACGAGGTACTGGCAGAAGTAAAGCCTTGAGGACGGGGCGGGAGTCGTGCTTGGGTAGCTCAGTTGGAAGCGCACTTGCCCGCGAAAGGCAAAGGTCCCGAGTTCGAGTCTCGGTCCGGCACACAGTTTTAATTTGCCAGGAAGTTTCATATCAGCGCACACTCCGCTGCAGGGTGAAAATCTCACTGTTGTTGTTCCTGTAGAAAGAAAGCAGAGACGTTTGTTTACCTTTCAGCTGAACGTGCTACTACCAAATTCACAGTTTGTTCGTGTAATGTCCAAGAACATCCCTGCCTATTGAGTAGGAGAAGGGAACAATCTGAATGTGGTTGGCTATAGGCACCCTGAAGGTGGAGAGCCACACGTCAGATTGGATGGAGTCTTCAAGTGCCGGCGGATTGGTGGACCGAATATAGGAAGGGAGAATTCCTTAAAAACCCATCTTTTTGTTTTTAGACGGAGTCCTGTGTCAAATCTTTGCGGTGCCAATTCAGCGTCGCTCGTCAACAGCCTCGGGTACGCTCCGACAAGTTTGCTTTCCTCACTTGGAGTGCTGCTCTCAAAACGAGTACTTAAAATGCTGCTAGTGTTAGCTACTTCTGTTAGCGCTCACTCCACGGATTTTGTTGTGCAACCAGTTACACCCTTGGCTTTTTCTAATATTCAGAAGCAGCCTTCAGAGTAATAGGCTGACGGCAAATAAATAATGTTAATCAGACCCTAGAGTATCCTTGAGTCTCCAGCTGCGAACAGCTATCGGGTCACAAAAATTGCTTGCCTACCAAGGTGCCCTGGGACAGTGTTTGGCAATGATCCATCCTACCAACCTACGCTCACTGGAAGTTTATCTTTTTGCATTTGCTTCTAACCGCTAGGAAGTGACAGACTGGCCTGTAACCCCTGTCTTTCGAGGACATGACAGCCCCTGTCATGTCCTCGAAAGATCCCGCCCGTTAAGTCGTAGAAAAGTCGGCTACGCTCCACGCAGTAGAAGTGATTCACAAAGCCACCGCCCAGTACCCTTGACATCTATCTGTCGTAGAATCCTAGAACTTAGTCTAAGCCGAAACGTAATGACGTATACTGAACAGAACGATCTCCTTCGTGCCACGCAGCACGAATTCCGAATTTCGTGTGAAACCCATTTCGCGCTTTGTCGCATGACATCCTCGAAGTCATGGCCCAAGTTAGTCAGGTAGTTACAGTATTCCTCGATGTCCAGAAAGCATCAACCCCTTATATCAAAAGTACGATCATGAGGGATGTCAAGCGAATTTTGTGACTGGATTTACGACATTTTCGTAGCAAGGACGCAACATGGTATCTTAGATGGAGAGTCAGTGACAGACGTACAAGTAGCTTCAGGTATTATTTGGTCGAAAACTGACATTCTAAGCCCGTGGCTCTATACAAAATATAGGTTGACTCTTACTAACAGCAACCAGCCACTTTTTGCAAAGCTATTTACTTATGTAAACAGCGCTGTTACAGGTTTCGAATCGAAAGGTTAGTCCTCACACGGCTAATTCACGTGAAGGTTCATGTTACATTAGCTTTCACTTTTTGCTTTCCCGTACGAAGAAATATCTTTGGGGTGGTGGTGCCCTACAACCAAAACAAGATGTGAGACAATGTCTTTTTAACTAAATCTGTGCCTCACACCTCCCAGTCCCAAAGAGGAGAAAATCTCCGACCCGGTCGTTGTTTCCTTTGAAAACGAACCATCCCGGCATTCGCAACGAGAGATTTACGAAAATGACGAAAAATCTAAATTTGGATAGCTGACGGTTTGTGTCAATGCCCATTCTGGAAAAACTTAAACCTTACGCAGAAAACATTATTCAAGATTACCAGGCTGGAGTTTGAACAAACCATTCCACAACTGATAATTTGTTTACTATACGACAGATCTTTGAGAAATACCGGGAATTTAACAAAAACATCCACTGTCTCTTCATTAACTTCCAGCGAGCCTACAACAGCATCCACAGAAGTAGCCTCTACAATACATTACACGAATTTAGTATACCCAGCAAAATCATTAGGATGATACAACTGTGCACGGATGGCTCCTGAGAGAAGTGAAGTTCAGAGGATCCATACCCTCAACCTTTCCAATTAAAACAGTCTTACGACAGGGAGATGCCCTTTCATGTGTCCTCTTCAACCTTGAACTAGAGAAAGTGGTACGGGAGAGTAATTTACATCTATACAATGGTCTCCAATTCGAACACAGTGAAGTAAAGCTTCTGGCTTATGCAGATGATGTTGCCGAGTGAAACTGAAGGAGAACTGAAAGACATGTACAGATCTCTCAGGCACAGTGCCAGCAAAATCGGGCTTTTGATTAACAAAGAGAAAACCGAATTTATGAAAATAAGTCGAGTCATAAATCCAAATCCTTACTTTGAAATTGACCAACATTCTAAATTCAGCAAAGTTCTCCTTGGATCACGTTTCAACAGTAAAAATATCATAACAATGGATATGAATGAAAGAAGAGCCTCAGAGTCAAGATGTCTGTACCCACTTAGCAACCCATTCAAAAGTAAAGCTTTGTCAATCACCACAAAGATGATGATGTACAACACTATTATCTGCCCCCATAGTACTGTACGGTTCAGGAAGGTAGACACTTACAAAGAATGAAAGAGAAAAACTGAATGTTTTCGAAAGAAAGGTAATGAGAAAAATCTGGGGACCTGTGTTGCAGAATGGCGTATCGAGAATTCGAAAGAACAATGAAATTTATCAGTTAATGAAGCAACCCACTATCATCCAGAAATCAAAAAGTAGGAGACTGCAACGGGCTGGGCGTGTGGCCAGAATGGAAAACAACAGAATCACGAAGAAAGCATTTGAAGGAACTCTCCAGGCAACAAGGCCATTGGGCCTACCTCGTACAAGGTGTAAAGATGACAAAGAGAAGGACATCGCAGTATTAGGAATTTCCGCAGGGTGCGGAGAAGCTGCGAGAGATAGAAGGGGGTGGAAGCAGATATTTGATGCAGGGCGTGGTCTACAGGGTCTGTGATCGCTGAGAAGAGAAGAGAGACAAGAGACGGTTTGAATCGCTGCACTCCCGAGAACGAGTCCACTCTTACCATTGCGCCTCTTCGATCGGAAAGCGGAAAGGCGACTGAGGAGCCAGCCCACGGTGTGAAGTGTAAGAGCGACTAGGAGAGGCAACACACTGTTTTGGGAACTTGGGGGAGGAGTGGCTTTCCCGCCAAATCTGAGGATGCAGGCGCGCCTGGGAGGCAGCGTTCCGCAGATTCCTGCGCCCTCGACAACGCCGCCCCCTCTTCTGACCCTGGCAGCTAGCACCCCGCAGAGCTGCTGCTATTGTCCGCACCAGCAGGTGGGCCGTACGTCCGCCTCCACAGGCTCTGCTGTACTTTCTTTTAGGAAAGCACTCTGGGGCCCGCGGAGTATACAGGCAGAGAGACGGTCTCTGCTCCCGCCGCAAGGTTCCGAGTGGTACAGTTCGACGTCTGCTGATAGGATACTGTAACAAAGAGTGGGGAAATAATAAGACACACTACTGGCCATTAAAATTGCTACACCACGAAGATGACGAGCTACAGACGCGAAATTTAACCAACACGAAGAAGATGCTGTGATATGCAAATGATTAGCTTTTCAGAGCATTCACACAACGTTGGCGCCAGTGGTGACACCTACAACGTGCTGACATGAGGAAAGTTTCCAACCGACTTCTCACACACAAACAGCAGTTGACCGGCGTTGCCTGGTAAAACGTTGTTGTGATGCCTCGTGTAAGGAGGAGAAATCCGTACCATCACGTTTCCGACTTTGATAAAGGTCGGATTGTACCCTATCGCGATTGCGGTTTATCGTATCGCGACACTGCTGCTCGCGTTGGTCGAGATCCAATGACCGTTAGCAGAATATGGAATCGGCGAGTTCAGGAGGGTAATACGGAATGCCGTGCTGAATCCCAACGGCCACGTATCGCTAGCAGTCGATATGACAGGCATCTTATCCACACGGCTGTAACGGATCGTGCAGCCACGTCTCGATCGCTGCGTCAACAGATGGGGACGTTTGCAAGACAACAACCATCTGCACAAACTGTTTGACGACGTTTGCAGCAGCATTGACTATCAGCTCGGAGGCCATGGCTGCTGTTACCCTTGACGCTGCATCACAGACAGGAGTGCTTGTGAAGGTATACTCAACGACGAACCTGGGGGCACGAATGGCAAAACCTCATTTGTTCGGATGAATCCAGATTCTTTTTACAGCATAATGATGGTCGCATCCGTATTCGGCGACATCACGGTGAACGCACATTGGAAGCGTGTATTCGTCATCGCCATACTGGCGTATCACCCTGCGTGATGGTATGGGGTGTCATTGCTTACATGTCTGTCACCTCTTGTTCGCACTGACGGAATTTTGAACAGTGGACGGTACATTTCAGATGTGTTGCGACCCGTGGCTCTACCCTTCATTCGATCCCTGCCAAACCCTACATTTCAGCAGGATAATGCACGACCACATGTTGCAAGTCCATTACGGGCCTTTCTGGATACAGAAAATGTTCCATTGCTGCCCTGCCCAGCACATTCTCCAGATCTCTCACCAACTGAAAACGTCTGGTCAATGGTGGCCGACCAACTGGCTCGCCACAATACGCCAGTCACTACTCTTGATGAACTGTAGTATCGTGTTGAACCTGCATGGGCAGCTGTACCTGTACACGCCATCCAAGTTCTGTTTGACTCAATGCCCAGGCGTATCATGGTCGTTATTATGGCCAGAGGTGGTTGTTCTGGGTACTGATTCCTCAGGATCTATGCACCCAAATTGCGTGAAAATGCAATCACATGTTAGTTCTAGTGTAATATATTTGTCCAATGAATACCCGTTTATCATCTGCATTTCTTCTTGGGTAGCAATTTTAATGGCCAGTAGTGTATCAAAGTAACCGACGTTCACAGAAATACCAATATGTGAAACAGAACGACTTCGTAAATCCATTGCTGTCACTGTTACTCCAGTGACAGTATTACTTTCGTCAAACAAAAAGCAAACCGCCTTCATCGACGATAAAGTCTGCTACAGTTGTAAAAATTATCTATTTCTAAAAAGGAAAGCACAATCCGGTTTCGGGACATGCATCCCGTCTTCGGGCGCATCTGCAAAATTGTAAATCAATAATAATAACTGTCCACGTGGTTAAGATAATCAAAGCTAAACAGAACCAGCAGAAATTCTTTTAAAAAAATCCCCCTATACGTACATTAAAATGTGAGTCCACAAAGGATGCACAACTGAAGTTAAAATATGCTAAAATAGTGCATCCCTGGTACATGGCTGGCACAGGGTATCCCGTTCAATCTTAGGCCTGCCAAAAAGCCTATCGCTGAGGAGGACCTACATAAAAAGACAAAGGTTCCCGGAAAACAGCGTTGAACAGCATAAAATATATAAAGAATTAACGGTTCGACATCCCAAATCCCCATCGCAAAATTTACAATGGTCCGGGTGTAGGGACGCATCACACATGGATTCACATGAAGAGTGGATTGTTTGGGGGATGAGACCAAACAGCGAGGTCATCGGTCTCATCGGATTAGGGAAGGACGGGGAAGTAAATCAGCCGTGCCCTTTCAAAGCAACCATCCCGACATTTGCCTGGAGCGATTTAGGGAAATCACGGAAAACCTACATCAGGATGGCCGGACGTGGGATTGAACCGTCGTCCTCCCGAATGCGAGTCCGCTGTGCTAACCACTGCGCCACCTCGCTCGGTGTCGCATGAAGACAGGAGGAGGTTTTTCGAACACTGCAGTGCCCCCCCCCCCCCAAAAAAAAAGGGTTATATAGACTGTGTCCCTGGAGGCATGTGCGAAAGCAACGTAGCCCCTGAGTAAAGTTTACTGGGTTTTGTGTGATGTCCTTAGGTTAGTTAGGTTTAAGTAGTTCTAAGTTCTAGGGGACTGATGACCATAGATGTTGAGTCCCATAGTGCTGAGAGCCATTTGAACCATTTTTGAGTAAAGTTTGCGACTCACCAGTGCTACACGCGCTCATCAGAACTGGACGAAGCAGAAACCGAAGTTGATATGCCGGCGGGAACGGCCATGTACTCGATACGTAAGAATTTCTATTTAGCTTTGATTACCTTCATCATGTGGACAGGTACTGTTACTGCTTTATAATTTTGCAGGTGCACCTAAAGATGATATACATGTCCTGAAACAGGGTTGAGTTTTCCTTTTTAGAAACAAAGAATTTTAACAACTGTACCGGATTTCATCATTGATGAAGAATGACAGTTGTGGATGTCCTGTCAAGAGAAATGCAGGATGCATTTCGAGTTATGGGAACCATCTTCAGGTGCTGGGGCAGTCTACATCGTTTTTCTAATTTCTGTTACTACTGTTTTTATTACGAATACACGGGTATTACAATGAAAGAAATCTGATACTCTCTGTCAACGTCATAACTCTTCCCTAAAACGCTAACACATGACCATTTTTCTCTCCATCAAACAATACGAAAATACCTCCATCTTCCCCCATTTACGCTTCGTTTTTCCTCCTCTTTTCCCTCTCCCACATCCCCCTCCCCCTTCTCCCATGCCCATTGCTCCCAGTCTCCTCAGTTTAAATGTGCCAAATGGTAATCTGCCTTGGTCGTTCTACTCTTCATGAACTAATAAAAGCTCCGCTTTTGTGTAGTACAGCTACTACGGGATGTATGTTACCGACACGTTATGTAAGAGATGACCTGATGGCCCCAATATTGCAAGAATTAGTAAACAGATAAATAAGTATCGCCAATTAGCAACACTCTTACTCAGCTCGCTATGATTTAACAGAAAACAACTGCATGGCTTGGTATGGACTGAAATGCGCGGAAAAAGCGTAGTGCCGTGAAGTATAGTATGTGACATTCGTCTACACTTTGACACAATTGTTAGTATTTACTTCATGAGACAAGTTTTCAGGATCTTACTGGACTGAGACAGGCACGAGAGGGAAGCAGCGATTGAGAAGCGAGTGCCACTGGGTTGTAGCTTATCCCCGATGTTCTTCAATCTGTATAAAAACTTTGAGGTTTGCCGACGACACTGTAATTCTGTCAGAGACAGCAAAGAGCCTGGAAGAGCAGTTGGATGGAATGGGCAGTGTCTTGAAAGGAGGATATAAGATGATCAACAACAAAAGCAAAACGAGGATAATGGAATGCAGTCGAATTAAATCAGTTGATGCTGAAGAAATTAGATTAGGAAATGAGACAGTTAAAGTAGTGAATGAGTTTTGCTACCTGGGAAGCAAAATAACTGATGATGGTCGAAGTAAAGACGATATAAAATGTAGCCAGGTAGTCCTTTCTGAAAGTATTTGTATGGATATGAAGAGAGTAACTGTTCTCGAAAGAACAGATACCACGGATGAGCGTGCAGCTTCTCTAGAATAAATGACAACTGAAACCCTCAGCTGCCGACAGGTGTTGTTGATATACCTCGATGTGGACAGCTGAAAATGTGTGCCCCGGCCGGGACTCGAACCTGGGATCACCTGCTTACATGGCAGACGCTCTATCCACCGAGGATACAGATGAACAGCGCGACTGCAGGGACTTATCCCTTGCACGCTTCCCGTGAGACCCACATTCCCAACTGTCCACAATCTACATACGTAATGTATTTAATAGATATTTGTCCATCCACTCATTACTCGCGCACACTAAGGTGTCGATTCCCGTAAGAGTTCGGGCAACCTGTGCGCATTCGCACAGACGCAGGTCAATGGCTGGGTAGCCTTTAACTATATATATGAAGATAGTAACTGTTCTCGAAAGAACAGATACCATTTATGACCGTGCCGCTTCTCTAGAATAAATGATAATTGAAACCCTCAGCTGCCGACAAGTGTTGTTGAATGTGAGTCTCACGGGAAGCGTGCAAGGGATAAGTCCCTGCAGTTGCGCTATTCATCTGTGTCCTCGGTGGCTCAGATGGATAGATCGTCTGCCATGTAAGCAAGAGATCCCGGGTTCGAGTCCCGGTCGGGGCACACATTTTCAGCTGTCCATAGCGAGGTATATCAACAACACCTGTCGGCGGCTGAGGGTTTCAATTAGTTATCATGTATTTGTATAGAGTGTAGCTATGTATGGAAGTGAAATACGGGCGATAAATAGTTTAGACAGGAAGAGAAGAGAAACGTTCGAAACGTGATGCTACCTAAGAATGCTGAAGATTAGATGGGTAGATCACGTAACTAATGAGGAGGTACTGAATAGAATTTGCGAGAAGAGGAATCTGTGGCACAACCTGACTAGAGGAAGGGATCGGCTGGTAGGACACGTTCTGAGGCATCAAGTGATCACCAGTTTAGCATTGGAGGGAAGCGTGGATGGTAAAAATCGTAGAGGGAGACCAAGAGATGAATACATTAAGCAGATTGAGAAGGATGTAGGTTGCAGTAGTTACTCAGAGGTGAAGAGGCCTGCACAGGATAGAGTTACATGGAGAGCAGCATCAAACCAGTCTCTGGACTGAAGATTACAACGGGACCGATTACACTATTTTGAATTTCAGTCAAGTCGCGGCAAGTGGAAATGCGTCATGGTTTTTGTTCGGGTTTCAAAGTGTGCGGGACGAATTTCGCACGTACTTTTCTCTTTTTCTAAACATTCTGTAAAATGCATTGAACGCTTTATTTAGAGATGAAGCTCCATTGCGATTTGACATACAACAACGTTGACACACTTCGGTCGAAAGCCCACCATTTAACACTGCCTGCATCGATGTGACTGGTCGAATGTGCACCCTTTATTTACAGTTGTTAGTTCACGCTGCCACCGTAGTTAGTGCGGTGACGGCGCCTGTACGGCAGGGATAAAATCAGTCTCGGAACTTTTTGGACGAACGGTGTACAGCCGCATGAGCCGTGAAGACTCTCATGAAGCTCCAGACGTTAGGAACTAGATCACAGGAAACATTGCGGAACCGTATCCAGCGATTTCTGGAAGTCACCGGATACGGCATGAAAGCGTGCGCATTTTACTTTCTGCGTGTCGAGGACGAACACAGGGGAGGTGGGTTTCACACGGCCGCGTCTGTAACTGGAGCATAGTGCCTCCCTGATCTAAGTACGAGCCAGTACAGGAAACTATGGAATGGGACGCGACTATCACGACGGTTAATAGGGGCAAGCAAGGGCTTAGCTTTAGGAAAGCCGCTGCGTTTCAGCCAGTCTCGTTACAAGGAAACAACCGAAACTCAAGCAGGTGAAGTTGGCGGCCGGGCAAAACACGCGCCTTGCATCAGATAAGGCGGCCAGACAGGTGGGAAGAGCGAGAGCCGACACAAGTCGCATTTCTCGGCCGATGAAGCCGCAGCTCAGGAGGGAGCGGAGAGCTGCGATGCGATCTGGGCCGTCTTCTATCGCGGCTGTCATCTGCGCAGACCCGGCGCGGGACGTGGGCTGCTTTATACAGAGAGGCGTGGAGGCGAGTGCAAGGGGGAAGTCTCTGCTGGTTCTACACTGGCCGCAAACTTATATGGACTGCCGCTTTAAAAAACACAGGGTAATTATAAAGGCAACAAAACATTTCAAAAAACGGTACAAAAACCATTTAACAAACGGTACAGTATTTTGTGAGAAAAACTCTGTAACACGTCCGTATGACGATGAGCCTGCAGTGGCTCAAAAACGTTTTCAGGGTTGAACAAACCGTATAAAAAAGTTAAAAAAGCGACTGATTGCATATTTATTACCAGATAAACGGCAAAAATCTCAAAGTTTCTTTACAACGTTTATAAATGAATCGTATTTTTTAAAAGGGTATCAGTCAGCAATTTTGTTAAGAAGTGAAACTTCCTGGCAGATTACAACTGTGTGCCCGACCGAGACTCGAACTTCTGTAAAGTTTGGAAGGTAGGAGACGAGATACTGGCAGAAGTAAAGTTGTGAGTGCCGGGCGTGATTCGTGTTTCGGTAGCTCAGATGGTAGAGCACTTGCCCGCGAAAGGCAAAGGTCCCGAGTTCGAGTCTCGGTCGGGCACACAGTTTTAATCAGCCGGGAAGTTTCATATCAGCGCACACTCCGCTGCAGAGTGAAAATCTCATTCTTGTTAAGAAGTGTTTGCTGTTCCTTCAGATAATATAATATTTAAAAAAAGAAAAAGAAAAAAGAACCAGGGACGCACCACGAAGGAATTATACGAATTGGATGGAAATCGGTAGATGTGATGTACATGTACAGACAAACAAATGATTACAATTTCTGGAAAAATCGACCAAGTGCGAGTACAATCCACACATTGAGGGCTCAGTAAAAGTTTAATTAAGCATGTAGAGAGTTTATCCATTTCGAGAATCGCAGATACTGACGATTTTAACTTTCAAATGGTTCAAATGGCTCTGAGCACTATGGCACTTAACATCTGAGGTCATCAATCCCCTAGACTTAGAACTACTTAAACCTAACTAACCTAACGACATCACACACATCCATGCCCCAGGCGGGATTCGAACTTACGACCGTAGCAGCAGCGCTGTTCCAGACTGAAGCGCCTAGAACCGCTCGGCCACAACGACCGGCGATTTTTACCTGTTATCGACATTAATACTTGCAACATATCGGGATTCCAAGACTTCCGAGATTTCAATTTTGAAGTCGGATAATAAATGACAAAAGAAATATTTTTTCCGAGTGACATAATCACAAATTGACAATTTCGGAGTGAAGTACCCTACAGGTTTTGATGAGTGAGTTTTCGAACAACAAAAAATGTGACATAAATGGCCGTATCTTTTGACTGCATTGCTTTAGAAGCATAAAATTTTTACACCGCCAGGGGACCACTGATCCTAGTGCGTAACATAAATTTGAACTTGATGCGCCAGTCTGTTAAATAGGGTCTTAACAGCGAAGCGTCTGTATGTGAGTCGCTTTATTGACTTTCCGGGCTATACCCACTTTTACATTTCTGAACGGCATCGCTTAGGTGTCGGTGCTCCTATAAACTCAAACAGAGGAGGATCAACTGGCTGCTATATTTGGCAGCCATGCAGCCACGGTGGTATTTCAATACTGAATTACCATGTCTGAATAGTATTTCATACCTAAATCATTTTCCACATTATCCAGATACATATTAAGATTTTAATTTGATACAGAAAAGCAGTCATCATACATTTGCGTTGTCGCCCTATATTTTCCTTGTTCCATCATCTGGTTGTCTGCGAGGAGGCGTGTTTGTCGTCTGCTGCAGTGTCTACATGTCTTTCAACATGAGGTTTCTCTAAATGTAGGCACAGCTTAGCCAACTTCTGTGAACAGCACAGGGGAATTCTTTTGGGTCACAAAGACACCAGCGAGCGATGATCCGTCGCATTTGTTAAGGTGGCACAGGTAAAAGGTGCATATTGTCTGTGCGCCAGCTTCCGGTGCGCGGTAGTGACTCTGAATGAAGAGCGAGCAGCTTCACTGCATGGGGAATCGACGAAGAGGTAATATCTACTTTTAGTCCTTCTGTTGAAATTTTATGAACGTGTAAGTTTCAGCTTAATAGAGTCATTAATTCAGCAGTTGTTTTTCTCCTGGGACCCTCTAAAGTCTCCAGTGTTGTTTGGTATAGAGGAGAAAAATAAACTGCAGATGGAAAGCCGTGTCCGAAACCGTCAGAGAGCAAGAGAGCATCACACTCAGAGGAGACAAGGCCCTTTTACGCAGCAGCTAGCTCCATCTTCTCCACTGGCGACCGTGGCAATCAGTCGCGACCACTGAATAACAAACAACATTGCGAGATGCTCCGCCTACAGTCCGTCAGCGTACATAGTCACGTTTGCTGCCAAAGGAGTAGCCTAGCGACAGGGGCCGGCGCCCACAACTTCGACACTCTATAGCGGCGTTGGCAGACGCTTCTGGACGCGGAGTCCGATCCTCGATTTGTTCACCAAGATACCCTTCACAGATCCTCGAAGTTTATCGCAACATTTCTGTGACACCCATTATGCATATGATGTTTCAGTGTCTTTATATTCAGCGGCTAGGGGTGACACATCACGTCATAGGGAACTACTTTCGTTATAAAGTGTGTCCTAACGTTTCCTGGCGACCCAAAGCGTCCTTCAGTACTGGTTACACCCCTGAGAGGTGGCAGGGCGTAGGCACACTACGGTGTCCGTACACCTTGCCTGTTGTCCGTAATCCAGTCATGGGCTCCGTATGAAAGGGGATACGCTCCACAAAATTGAAGTTCCCTATTCGCTTCTAAAGATCCTTATCCGCTTAAAGACACGGATTCTTCAGATTTGCTAGTTGAAAATCTATCAGTTTACTGGGATAGGTAGTACACAGTACACCTGGTAGACCGTGATGTTTCGGCGAAATCTCGTCGTCCCATGGCCAGCGAATACCAAAGGACGCCTATACGCCTATCATCGCCGGGAAGAGTCAGCGAATATTTCGTCTCTAATAAAAATTGTTCCCCACGACGTGATCTATCATCCCCAGACGTTTGATGCAAAGACTTTGGAACGCCCTCTGTATGTGTGTGTGTGTGTGTGTGTGTGTGTGTGTGTGTGTGTGTGTGTGTAACAATTACGAGTATTGCGCCTCATGCGACACGCGCGTTATGAATTATCAACGACCGAGCGAGTTGGCAGAGTGGTCAGCACACTTCACTCGTCTTCGCGAGATAGGCGTTTCGAACTGCCGTCTGGCTATTCAAATTTACGTTTCCCATCTTTTCCCTACACTGCTTAAGGCGAAACTTTGGATGGCTCCTTTGAAAAGGCACTGCCTTTTTCACTTCCGATGTTTTGTTCCGTCTCTAAAGCTCTGTTCGCCGACGGGACGTTAAGCCATAATCTTCCATGCACTACCTTATTATCAGCGACTAATCTCCAGGACGAATACATCGCACGTACATAGGCTGGGTGCCGTGTGACTGTTACTGAACACGTACGAACACTCATGCGTCCCGAGAATCGCCGTAACTGAGACCTTTCCACTTAGGTCATAGAGAGATCTATTCTCTGAATGCAACACCGAGACAGAATGCCTCCAACGTAGCAAGACAAAGCCATTCGCGACGCGTAAACGACATTCCGTCCCTAAGAGACTGTTTTCCCTGAATGCTGGCCGTAAATGAAAACGTCCCGCTTAGCGCCTGTTCTCTTGGACGGCGCGCAATGTGAACGAACTCTTGCATATACTAAGATTATTAGCAACAATTTAATATCCAAGACGAGGACGAACTGCATCGACAAAATTCTGACTGTTATTCAGGGATATTTTCTGAGTATTTTGGATACGAGACCTCACTACATAGTAATCCTCTAATATATCGGTTATTTATAATGGCAGTGCAGTTACTCACAGAGGTCCTGCGTGCGCTGTTAATTATCGTATGGCAGCGACGCTTGGTAGATATTCTATTGTATTAAAGCGGAACCGATCCACGCCGAAAAAATTAGTCCCAAGTTTGGTCTCCAGTTCCAATCTGGGGCACTGAATGGAAGAAAGACGTATAGAAATGTTTCCGTATGTGACGGACAAGGAACGGGACGTGGGCAGTTAAGGCCAAAGAAGTGAGAAAGCCATAATGTTGATTTTTTTATCAACCCTCAATTAAACAATTTGTTCATTATGAGCACAAGAGACGCTGATGAGATGCTGTACAGCGCCCGATTTGCACCTGGCGGCCCCAATAGGAGCTAATTTTTTTCCAGCGTAAATCGGTTTCTCATTAACTTTTAGCGTATCTGCCAAGTTTCGCTGACATACAATAATTACAGCCTGCACTGGGCCTCGTAAGTAACTGGTTGAAATGGCTCTGAGCACTATGGGACTCAACTTCTGAGGTCATCAGTCCCCTATAACTTAGAACTACTTAAACCTAACTAACCTAAGGACATCACACACACCCATTCCCGAGGCAGGATTCGAACCTGCGGCTGTAGCGGTAGCGCGGTTCCAGACTGTAGCGCCTAGAACCGCTCGGCCACCTCGGCCAGCGGCGAGTAACTGCACTTTTGTTATAACCGCCTGGTACCTTCACAATAATGAAAAGCCTGTAATACGCAGTCAGCAAAACGGGCACAAAAGAGCACGACTACGGATTCTCTTAGGCGCCCACGTGCAGATGCGAGAGTCGTGTGACGTGTTTGCTGTTGTTGCGGTAACAGCTCAGCACAGCTTCCACTCAGCGAACTCATACTCGAGACGCGTATCTCCAAAATATTCGACAGTAAGTCTCTCCATACTGCTTTGTCTAACTATTGGCATACATGTAACACTGCCATACATGTAACACTGCCGGAAAAATAGCCCTGGGACAGAACGCAACAGTACAGAACGCAAAATAGAGAGCGAAGAGTAAGGTGGCCATTACTGTTGTCAGCATCAACTACCACAAGTGGATGGAACAAATTTGTTTCAACAAATACTGAGACTAGCCACTCTTTTGTGTATTTTTGTTCATGCCAATAAGTGCTTCGGACTTTCAACCATCGCCAGTTGGAGTAAAATATACATCAATCTTTAATTGGAACATCGCAAACACACCAACTGCAATTTGGATGCTGCAGCTGGCTTTGTACTATGCTTCTTGATGTTATTATTTCGGAATCTATAATCGTGGAGCAAACGATTTTTCGTTTTGTTAAATAATCATTTTTCAAAGTAAAAAAAAAAAACTTTCAATGCTTAGACTGCAAAATCCTTTTACAGTTAAAGTACGATAACTACAGTGAAGAGCCAAGGAAACTGGTACACCTGCCTAATATCGTGCAGGGCCCCCGCGAGCATGCAGAAGTGCTGCAACACGACGTGGCACGGACTCGATTAATGTCTGAAATAGTGCTGGATGGAACTAACACCATGAATCCTGCAGGGCTGTACATAAATCCATAAGAGAACGAGGGGGTGCAGATCTCTTCTGAACAGAACATTGCGAGGCATCCCAGATATGCTCAATAACGTTCATGTCTGCGGAATCTGGTGGCCTAGAGCCAACCTGCAGCAATTCTCGACGTGTGGGGTGTAACATTGTCCTGCTGGAATTGCCCAAGTCTGTCGGAATGGACAATGGAAATGAATGGATGCAGGTGGTAAAGACAGGATGCTTACGTACATGTCATCTGTCAGAGTCGTATCAAGGATCCCATAGCGTCCCGTATCAGTCCAACTGCGCACACCCCACACCATTACAGAGCCTCCACCGAACAGTCCCCTGTTGACATGCAGGGTCCATGGACTCATGACGTTGTCTGCGTAACCTGTACACGTCCATCCGCTCGATACAATTTGAAACGAGACTCGTCCGACCAGGCAACATGTTTCCAGTCATTAACAGTCCAATGTCGGTGTTGACGGGCCCAGGCAAGGCGTAAAGCTTTGTCTCGTGCAATCATCAAGGGCACACGAGTAGGCCATCGGCTCACAAAGCCCATATCGATGATGTTTCGTTGAATGTTTCGCACACTTTGTTGATGACCCAGCATTGAAATCTGCTGCAGTTTACGGAAGGGTTGCACTTCTGTCGTGTTGAGCGACTCTCTTCAGTCGTCGTTGGTCCCGTTCTTGCACGATCTTATTCAGGCTCCAGCGATGTCGGATATTTGACGTTTTACAGGATTCCTCATATTCACGGTACACTCGAGAAATGGTCGTACGGGAAAATCCCCACTTCATCGTTAGCTTGGAGATGCTGTGAACCATCGCTCGTGCGCCGACTATAACACCACGTTCCTACTCACTTAAATCTTGATAACCTACCATTGTAGCAGCAGTAACCGATCTAACAACTGCGCCAGACACTTGTCTTATATAGGCGTTGCCGACGGCAGCGCCACATTATGCCTATTCAGACCTATCTGTATTTGAATATGCATGCCTACAGCAATTTCTTTGCCGCATCAGTGTAGTTTCGGTTGCTTTCTACAACCATCTTCAGATCGTTCAAAACAAAATTTAAAGAATTTGCCAGGGGCGAATTAGACTCGCGCATTGAGGTTTCCGCACAAACTTAGTTATGTATAAAGACATCCAGTCATTCCGGGAATCGAGGATTTTTACCTGTTTTCGACATTGATACTGGTAACATATTGGTCCCGGGTATTCCAAGACTTTCGAGAATGTATTAATTTCGAAGTTGAAGTCGGGTTACAAACAAAAATAGCGTTTAATATGATTAAAAATCAACCATTTCGGTGTAGTGTGAAACCGTGCTTCTTGGCAAATTTCATAATTCTAGTTGAACGGGAAGTAACCTCCAGGTTTTGATGTCTGAGTTTGTGAGTATCAAAATATGTGTCATAAATTGCCGTATCTTTTGTCTGCAATGACTTAGGAACTTAAGTTTTTTACATCGCCAACGGACTGTAGACCATGACATATGACATAAATTTCAATTTGTTGTGTGTACCTGTTCCTCAGAAAAACTGTTGTGAACAGTCGCACAGACAGACAAACTGGCAACAAAGAGATAAGAGTTCCTTTTTTATGGATTGAGATACGGAGACCTACAAAGCGGTGAACATCGACTG
Source organism: Schistocerca nitens (assembly GCF_023898315.1). Classification (NCBI taxonomy): domain Eukaryota; kingdom Metazoa; phylum Arthropoda; class Insecta; order Orthoptera; family Acrididae; genus Schistocerca; species Schistocerca nitens. Next base: position 439,375,615 of record NC_064622.1, on the reverse strand, counting down.
GAAAGCATCGTTAGCTATATTCATACTATGACATGCATTCGTAAATATCAAGTCAAAGGCAGCACGTATTTTAAAAGTATTACCGTGAGCAAGCCACGTATTTTTTAAACTACGTGCTACCATTGTCATGGTATTTAAGAATCCATGTCATTGCATGACTACAGGTAACGCTGCTTTTCAATGCATGTTCACTCCTCTTTCACATTTTGAACAATCTGAAGGTGGTTGTAGAAAGAAACCGAAACTATTTATCTTACCTTAATTGTAATACGAAAATTGCGGTCTTAGTATTGAGAGTTTTTTTTTCCTTTAAGCATTTTTATCTAAAGAACTTTGTCAAGACCACCGTCTTCTTCATGGCAATATCAGTCTTCATTTTTTCATTTGTATGGTGCACAAAAACATCCCAGTATCAGCCGTTTTGCCGACATGGCTTAAAATAATACAATCCACAGCCACAGAGCTCAAAAAGCAATAAAATGGGTAAATTATTGGGCCAAGTTTGTTTCCAGACAAGAGTCACTGCGCACGTTGTCAGTGATTCATTGGAAGAATCCTAAGGAAATGCAATCCGAAAACAAAGGAAGTAGGTTACAGTACGCTTGTTCGCCCACTGATTGAATACTGCTCAGCAGTGTGGGACCCACACCAGATAGGTTTGATAGAAGAGATAGAGAAGATCCAACGGAGAGCAGCGCGCTTCGTTACAGGATCATTTAGTAATCGCGAAAGCGTTACGGAGATGATAGATACTCCAGTGGAAGACTCTGCAGGAGAGACGCTCAGTAGCTCGGTACGGGCTTTTGTTGAAGTTTCGAGAACATAACTTCACCGAACAGTCAAGCAGTATATTGCTCCCTCCTACGTATATCTCGCGAAGAGACCATGAGGATAAAATCAGAGAGATTAGAGCCCACACAGAAGCATACCGACAATCCTTCTTTCCACGAACAATACGAGACTGGAATAGAAGGGAGAACCGATAGAGGTACTCAAGGTACCCTCCGCCACACACCGTCAGGTGGCTTGCGGAGTATGGATGTAGATGTAGATGTAGATGTCACTGTTGATCAGATACAAAAATGGATGCGGAGGGGAATAAGAAATAAAATGGAACGCAGCTGCTCTGTAACTAGGCACCGGACACCGCCGCTGCCTAATACCAAAACACGCAGCAAATGTCCGAGAAAAATGACCGATAATTTGTCGGTGACTCACAACCCAGGTTATAACATAATAACGTAGTTCAGAATATGATCAGGGATAATCCTGACGTTGAATGCGGTACGGTGAACGCACCCTCTGGTACCTGGCGGATGTGACGTCAGTTAACGGGAACAGGGAGGGGATCCTAGAAAGGCGAGATTACTCTGCTTTTGACGGTCATGAGGGCAACATCTGTTGTACAAGATCGTACCTATGTGTTCAATAAAGTGTTGTGCTCTTGGAACTTTTATTTCAACAAATCACGAGTATTACACAATTATTTAACAGTTCTTATACTTTTAAAACTTAACAAGAGTATCATAATCTTATCTAAAGTAACGGAGTCATATTGCCTTACTATGGCAAGCAGTTGCATTATTGTTGTTGTTGTGGTCTTCAGTCCTGAGACTGGTTTGATGCAGCTCTCCATGCTACTCTATCCTGTGCAAGCTTCTTCATCTCCCAGTACCTACTGCAACCTACATCCTTCTGAATCTGCTTAGTGTATACATCTCTTGGTCTCCCTCTACGATTTTTACCCTCCACGCTGCCCTCCAATGCTAAATTTGTGATCCCTTGATGCCTCAAAACATGTCCTACCAACCGATCCTTTCTTCTAGTCAAGTTGCGCCACAAACTTCTCCCCAATCCTATTCAATACCTCCTCATTAGTTACGTGATCTACCCACCTTATCTTCAGCATTCTTCTGTAGCACCACATTTCGAAAGCTTCTATGCTCTTTTGGTCAAACTAGTTATCGTCCATGTTTCACTTCCATACATTGCATTATGGCATATAAATAATTGATGATTTTAATTTCATGGACTATGCCAGATATAAATGTAATTATATAAATGCTTACAGTGTTTAATGATTCATTGATAATGACGATAATGGCTCGCGAATGTTAGCCAGTAGGACGCCTCCTACTTCTTTTGGTCCTATCGCTGCTCTTATTAGCGATCTCTCTCTTCTCTTCTGTTACAACTACAAGGCAACCACTATTTACAGGCCCTACACTTTCTGACTAAAGAAGTGAAGCACCCAAAAGGAGAGAAGAAATGAAACTGCATGGACTGAGTTCCCTGTAATTTGCTCTTGGTTCGGACCTTTGTCCCCATCCTTCTGTCTCCATTACTTCGGTAAACTGGCGTTATTCCTGCTTCACGGAGAATTTTGTCCACACGCTCAGTGACTTCTTGTACTAACAGCAAAATGGCGGCGTTTTGTGACTGCTTCTGCTCTTCCGTGTTACCTTCATCCTTTGTCGTCATACATGCGATGTTACATAGATGATTACAATATCGAGTCAGATTACAAGAACTTGCCAGTATAAGCCCAGCCCATCTGGTCTGGATGCATGCACTGATCCTGCTGGGAAGGGTGTCATGAAGTCATTGAATAATGTCCTGAGGCAAGCTGCCCCGCAACTGTTGTAACTGGATCTTCGATACTGGCACTGGAACGGAGGTGACTTTCCAGCTAGTGCCGTACGTGTTCTGCCGGTGGTATATGTTGTGATCTTGCTGACCAATGGAGTACCTCAACATCACGCAGACAGTACATAGTGAAACATGCCATGTGCGATCGAGGATTGTCCTGTTGAAAAATGGCATCACGATTCTGTCACACCGAGAGATAAACATGAGGACGCGCTGTGTTTGTGATGTACCGCTGGGTTTCCTCAGTCACTACCAGCCGTGACCCGAAGCTGTATCTGAAGGCACTGGAAGAATGGGTCCACGCTTCAGTCACTGCACCACGGTGCACAGTTGGGAGATCCTCCCCTGTGGTAGTCAGATGCGGTCGAACGCAACCCTGACGACGAATACGCCCTCCGCCACATTGCCATGCGGTCCAAAATCGGGCTACTGTCACGTCCAGATGCCTCACAAATACGGTTACTGCACGATTCGATTAGCCGGCGAAATGGGTGCCCACAACGAGACCGCTTTGAAACTCTGCGAGGTGCTGATAACGCTGTCTCAAGAGTATGCAGCGTCTCCGTATCCTTCACAGTGTTCACTCAAAATCTGACGGTGTCCACATCCCATATATATAGTAACAAACCTGGTAACAACTCTAAACATGTATACTCACGCGGTCTTGTAGTCGTTCTAGGCATCATAGACAACTGCAACACTAAACCCGCCAATGGTGTGTGCATGTATGAAGACATCCTGACACCCGACCGCATCTTCTGGGTGCTTCACTATTTTTGTCAGGTAGAGTACGAATGATCCAGTGGATACCGCTGGAGGTTCCATGATACTGTTCTGGGACTATGTTGTTGCCTGGACGTTGCTGCGCCCGAAAACTGTGGCTAAAAGCAGAAAGATATGCAGAGGATCAACGACTGGTTCAAGAATTGGCAACTTGCCCTGAGACTAATTATTTGTAAAGTATTCCATATAAATAGGCGAAGAGATCCACTACTGCTCTTTTACGCTATCGGTGATAAATCACTTGAATCCATAACTACTATAACTATGAGTAACCATCTGGAGCAACAAATAATTAGTTGTAGGAAAAGCAGATTCAGGCTGAGATTCAATAGACAATGTACTTCATCCACCAAGGAAGTGGCTTACAAAACATTTCCTCGATTGATTCTTGAGTGCTGCTCACCAGTTTGGGAACTTAACGATATTTGAGTACTAGTAGTGAGTGCCTGGCCTGCACGAGGGAGCGGGGGGTGGTTCCCGCAGGAGGGAGCGGAGGGGAGGGGAGGGGAGAGAGAGAGAGAGAGAGAGAGAGAGAGAGAGAGAGAGAGAGAGGAGGAGGAGGAGGAGGAGGGAGGGGGTAGTTTCGCATAGGATCGTATCAAAAGGGCAAGAGTGTTATGAAGATGTTTACTGTTGAAACTATGAATTCGTTCGTTCTAGAAGATGTCGAGCAACATATTACGTCCTTCTGCATACATACATCTCGGGAAATGATCACGCCAGGGTCGGCCGTGTGGCCGAGAGGTTCTAGGCGCTTGAGTGCGGAAACGCGCGCCTGCTACGGTTGCAGGTTCGAATCCTGCCTCGGGCATGGATGTGTGTGATGTCCTTTGGTTAGTTAGGTTTAAGTTGTTTCCAGGGGACTGATGACCTAAGATGTCAAGTCCCATAGTGCTTAGAGCCATTTTGAACCACGCCGGGAAAAATCAGAGGAATTAGAGGTTTTACGGACGTTTACCGTTAGTAATTCTTCCTCTGGTATCATCCAGGCAGCGGTGTCACACCGAAGTCGGCAACGCATATCGATACCATACATTGGCGAGGCCTCGGCGCAATCCGCAGCGGCGTACGGGATGCGCTCCTGAAGACCAAGCTTGTTTCCCCAGTACTGCAGCGCACTCGCACTGCGGTCTCGAAAAATCGAAGAACCACAGTCATGGTCGGACGATTGTAGTTCGGTGTGGTCACGACACTTCCCATGCCTCACTTCTGAATGGGAGAAGGGGGAGGGGGGAAGTGATATTATAGCAGAGGTACCCTCCGCCACGCACCGTAAGGTGGCTTGCAGGGTAGACCTATCACTATATTTCTTTTGTAAGTATAAATACGTAAAACACTTACTATAAAATGAAGAAGTCAGGCAGAAACGAGCGCTGTGAGGTGGCGCTAAGGCAAGGGAGTGAGAGGAGCAACGCTCGCGAGTGTACGATAGATAACAGAGATGTCCGCTCCTAATGGTCACGTTACTAACAGTGCAGTGACCCGTGCAAGTGCGAGGTAACACTGCGGTGCAGGAGTAACACCTTGCACTAGGACCGCAGGGCGTTCTCCAGATCCGCACCTCCGTTTGAGGATAAGATGTTAATCAGAAATGTATCGTTGTGAGGTCAAGTTAGATTATTTGGATTGGTATTGTCCGTTTCAGCTGTTTATGTGTGTGTGTGTGTGTGTATGTGTGTGTGTGTGTCTGTGGTCGCGGGGGGGTGGGGGGAGGGGGTAATGCAACATTTTACACACGAGTAATAACATAATTCCAGCAATTTATATTCGGCGACTTCACTAAATAAAAAGTTATAGGACTTCAGATTTCAGCACCACGTACACAAACCGACACGCCAAGACTCTTACAAACAAAGTCGCAAGGAAAAAGGAAAGAAAGCGAGTACCTAAGAATGACAGCTTCTCGAAATACATTGCGCAAAAAAACTTGAAGAATCACTTTTTTGAACCCTCGTTATCTGCTCCCATTGCGCGGAATACGTATGAAATTGGGCTCAATCTTCTTCTATGACGGTGTACAGGCGTGGCGCCCTGAGGCGTCACCTTCGGGCCCAACGACGCTGCAGATAGCGAGGTGTCGACAAATGCGAAAAAAAGGCCAGAGCTCAGAAGTTCATGTGAGGTGTAAGGTGGGTTAATGATGTCACACTGGCACTCATTTTCACCACAACTCTGCCCGCGATGGGAAGGTCGCCCTCTTACTATCATCCCACCCTTCGCTTGTGACGCCTCTCGATGGAATTCAGAATCGCGAAACCCGGCGTTGAAATCATGCGGTTTTCTTACGGATGGTTGAGGAAAACTTTTCAGACACCCGCCATTCAGAATCGCAAGAAAAGGACTAAGAAGACACCATAAAGTGCGTCAATGAAACCACCCCTTCTCTTGGGATGTTCATTTATTACACATATTTCGCGCTCAAAAATGATAATATATCTATATTGCAATAGAACGACTTTCTTGACAAAATTTGACTCTGCTGACAATCTCCGGAAGTTTCAACCCTTCACTAAGGACATCATGCGGCTGCAACCACATTGAACGTGCTCTGACATCTGTGGACTGCAGTGCGACCACAGTTTTTGGTCTAGTAGACAACAGGATGGAACCACTAGAGACCGTTCAAAAGCATTCACCGAAATTCTAGCTTTATCTGAAGCACCAATGGGGTGTTACGCTCTTTCAGTGTTCTCTCCAGTGTCGTGACCAGTGCAGATGCGACACAGACACAGGTGTAAATATAATGGCAAATAGTCCCTCTAAGAGCCCCCCCCCCCATTCGGCAGCGCCCTCGGCACCAACCACGCACCTCTGTTGAGCACTTTAAAAAAAATGGCTCTGAGCACTATGGGACTTAACATCTGTGGTCTTCAGTCCCCTAGAACTTAGAACTAGTTAAACCTAACTAACCTAAGGACATCACACACATCCATGCCCGAGGCAGGACTCGAACCAGCGACCGTATCGGTCACGCGGTTCAAGATTGAAGAGCCTAGAACCGCACGGCCACACCGGCCGGCCTAGCACTTTAAAAATGCACCTGTAGAGAGAATCCTTAACCAATTATTAGGCATCTGCGGGCGAGACAATACCTCGACATCCTTCAGCTGAGTGGCACTACACTGCTGCTGTATCATCTGCTTGCTGCCATGCAGTATGCGAGGGGCGTTAGAGGGGATGCCTGTCTGCAGGCGCTCGTATTTGGTAATAGGTTGTCCCTCTACGGAACATTTTTTAAGTTTTCAAGAAATGTGCGCGTCTGGTATTGAGGGAGTAACCGAACTGGGGAGGGGATTAGGGCTCAGAAGACGAGTTTACCCCAAATGTTTGCGTGGTAGAGTAATTGTGGTGTACGCGTACTTGGAGACAGTGTTTGTGCAGCATTCGCCGACATAGTGTAACTGAGGCGGAATAAGGGGAACCAGACCGCAATCGTTGAGGTAGATGGAAAACTGCCTTAAAAACCACCCACAGGGTGGCCGGCACACTGAACCTTGACACTAATCCTCGGGCGGATTCGTGCCAGAGACCGGCACGCCTTCCCGCTCGGGAAGCAGCGCGTTAGACCGCGTGGCTAGCCGGATGGGCAACTATACCCTTGCTCGAAGTCTTAATGACATGCGACATAGCTGCACCATTGTTGGTAACGTAATTGTCTGTCTGCGGACCCGAATCTACTCTTGCACTCCTACATTATGGAAACTGCATTTGATAAGATTGCCAGTATCGCCTTCAATACCAACGCCGAGTTACAAAGATACAACTGTGAGGGGAAAAAAAAAGAAAAAACAGAAAAAATGACTGGGCAAGTAGATGTGCCTTCCATATTGCGATAGCATCGTTCACTGGTCCATACCGAAATTAATCCAAAGTTTCTTTGATTTTCATTACGAAAATATTTCGTAAACAAACGGAAGTAGGAAAACATAGAGAAGAAGGTTACTCGCCGTACGCAGGTCTGCTTATGGAAATGAGCGTTAGGTGTCACTGGCCGGAAGGCCCCTTGCGGGGCAGGTCCGGCCGGCTTGGTGCAGGTCTTATTACTTTCGCCGTCACATTGGGCGACCTGCGCGCCGGATGGGGATGAAATGATGATGAAGACAACACCCAGTCCCTGAGCGGAGAAAATCTCCGACCCAGCCGGGAATCCAACCCCGGCCCGTAGGACGGCAATCCGTCACGCTGACCACTTTTTTTTTAAATCTCCTTTTGCTCTATATTGGTCGATGAATTTGTTCGTGGCGGACGTCCGATGACAGCCGTTCAGGTTGTTTGTTGATCCGTTCACTCAGTTTTTTATTACAGAGGGTAGCTAACCCACTGACAGAGCACGCTGAGCTACCGTGCCGGCATCACTCAGCTATCGTAGCGGACTGTCTGCTTATGAAGGATCGTGATGAAAACCCTCATCTTGCTAATACCCTGGAGCTTTCTCTCCGAAACACGTATCGGTAGCAGAAGCTAAATACAGAAAGTCGACGAAATTTTATTCACAAGTATTTGTCTTTCAATGTCTCCGCGTGCCACGTGGCCATTTTAAAACATTTAAACTTTAGCACGTATTTTCCTAGCGGAAGTAACGTCCTTCACAATATGCATTCCAATTCGAAGCGAAAAGAAGACGTGTTTGCAAATTGGATCGGAGAGTTTAATTAACGCTTCACGTGCCGGCAGGTCGGTGCAATGCTCACGCGACATCGCGCCGCTCAGCCCGCACGCGCGAGCACACAGTAGCCGCAGGCAATTAGCGATGATTGCTGCGGGGGGGGGGGGGGGGGGGGACACGGGCAGAGTGTCAGCTGCCGGCGTCAACGTCACGGTCTGCGGACTGCCCCCTGGACGCCTGTCAGCGCGGACAACGTCGTTACTGGCTCATCTCTCCGTGCTGCGGGGCACACACATCAGCACACGCACCTGGCTCGGCATCGGCACAGGTAGCTGCAGCACGAGATAACGCAATTCGGAGCTGTCTCCACTCACGCTCTTTCAGCTCGCATCTTTATCCGCCATCTGCAGCTTCGAGTTTACATTTATCATTTACTAGCTGCGCCCCGCGGTTAAAAAGTTATTTACTAAAAAATGGTAATGCCGATAATATCTACGCGTATGCGCCATCACAAAATTTACCTCTTGGATGTCTCATGGCGCGAGCCATCTGCAGCGCAGCAAACGGAGCGAAAAGGGGAAAAAGCACTAAATTTTGAGACCTTGAATGACAGAACTCATGTGGCTCGCATCTCACTCGTTTGCTTCCAGGAAAATATTTTTACGCGACCAAGTAGCGAATTACAAAATGTGCCAGAAAAGAGAGGAAGTAGTCAACCACCTCGTCCACCACACTCTCTACCCACCTCCTCAACCCCTTTTCTCTATCCACCTCCTCCACTCCCACTTTCTATCTCCTTCACCTCCACACTCTGACAAACTACACCTATCTTGCTCATCCTGTCCATCTCAACCCTCTCCCTGTCCACCTCTCCCCTCTCTCCACTCTTTGTCCATCCTCCTCTTCGCTCTTCCTGTTCAATTCCTTCTCTCACTATCCATCTCCTATTCTTCTCCCTCTGTACATTTCCTCACTCCCCCTCTCTGTCTGTTAATTCCTCTTTCTCCCTCTCTGTCCTTTTCCCCCTCCTCTAAACATGTCCATCTCCTCCTCCTCCGTCTCTACATTTCCTCCCCACCTTCTCAAAAAAAATTTCAAATGTGTGTGAAATCTTATAGGACTTAACTGCTAAGGTCATCAGTCCCTGAGCTTACACACTACTTAACCTAAATTATCCTGAGGACAAACACACGCCCATGCCCGAGGGAGGACTCGAACCTCCGCCGAGACCAGCCGCACAGACCATGACTGTAGCGCCCAAGACCGCTCGGCTAATCCCGCGCGGCCCACCTTCTCACTCCACATCACCCCAGCCCAATAGGAGGCTTGTGGTTCTTGACCCATTAATTAATGTGTCTACCAAATTTTGTTACCGAGCGAGGTGGCGCAGTGGTTAGCACTGGACTCGCATTTGGGAGAACGACCGTTCAAACCCACGTCCGACCATCATGATGCAGAATGCCGGGATGTTTCCTTTGAAAAGGAACTGCCGACTTTCTTCCCTCTCCTTCCATAATGCGATGGGGCGGATGACCTCACTGTTTGGTGTCCTACCACAAATCAAATCAACCACCAACCAACCAAATATTTTTTGGCAGCATTCCAGGGTTTTATACGATATGCTGTTTACCGTGAATCTATTTCACATATATTTAACTTATTTTACATGTATCTGTACACATATTTCACCTGTATCTCTAGCGAATTTTGCTCTGCAGTTTTGTTTTCACGCAGCTCAATGTTTATGACGTCGTATTTCCTCAACTATGTAATTTACAATGAGAGAATTTTTTTGGAACATTCAGTGGTATATGTGGATACAGTGTGCAAAATGTGTCACAAATACAGCCAGTACAACGCAAGTAATATGTTAAAACGCCATGCTTCATGCGGAAGTTTTACTGAATGAACAGCGAAAATGTAGTAAGCGATGAAACTTTTTCCTTTAATCATTGTGTCGGGGCTGTCAGTGAGAAAAAGTTTCATTCGATTTAGCAGTCTATATTTTGATGCCCTCTGGAAGTATAGTGAAGATTGGTACTACCTGGGTTCTGAAACAAGTGTCAAGTATACATTGGTTCCTATTTCTCCGAGGAAATTATTCTTTGAGGGCAGGTTTTTCCTGTTTCAGCTTTGTGTGCTTTTCCTCACATAGAAGTATGTTTCTTCATAGGCTATGCACCTGAATACCGAATTCTCGTATTTAAAGAATTGAGAGCTAAATTGTTTTCTCTTATGTTTGCTGTGGAAGTACCTGGCACAGCTGAGGCCAATTGTGCACGTTTTCTGTAACGTGTCTTTTAACTATCTGGCAAAATTTAAGACCTAGCAAGATATTAATTTAACATTCACTCCATGTGCAGCCGAAGGCGGTAAACCACGAGGGTCAACTGAAATGATGCCCAGGCGCCGAACAAAGATAACTTCGTAGCCATAAAAGACCGGCAAAACCGGGGGTGAGTGGGCGGACCTTGTCCGGGTGAAATACTAGCGCTAACGATTCCTTTCACATCCCCGCAGGCGTCGTTCGCTCCTATCATCTATGGCCCGTGGTGCACCACAGCTCCCTCGGCGCCGGTTTTGGGTATCGCGGTTTTGTCATGCACGGTGTACTTCAACCACGGCGAGACGCTAACAATTAACAAACTTAGCCGTTTCGGAAACGTTTCGACCCCTGGCCCCAAAGACGATGATCATTCATGCATCTTTTGGACGTCAATTGCTCCACTGTCGCATTACGACAACTGCACTATTTTCCACTTTACCACCCTCCCCACACCCCACAGATTCTATACTCCCCACTCTAGCGCTGCCACCTACCGTCTGTGAGTGGTTATTGTACGTTGATGACGAAGATAGGCGGTGGTCAGATTAATACGAATGGACCGTATCGTTGCACTTAACGCAGGCTAACGGTCAGAGAGCGCCTCACTAAAAAAAAAAGGTTCAAATAACTCTGACCACTATGGGACTTAACATCTGAGGTCATCAGTCCCGTAGAACTTAGAACTACTTAAACCTAACCAACCTAAGGACATCACACACATCCATGCCCGAGGCAGGATTTGAACCTGCGACCGTAGCAGTCGCGCGGTTCCAGACTGAAGCGGCTACAACCGCTCGGCCACACCAACCGGCTGCCTCACTAAACAACAGCAGCCTATCGTACAAATGTACATGATTACTGACTGACAAGATGTAATGTATCGAAATTTTAAATGTGGTATGTCTTCGTTTAATCCTTTGTACTTACTATAGTAATACTTATAGAAATAGTAGTCCTCGTTTGTTCTCTTTCTGACAGGAGTGAATGTGACGAAGGGTGTTGCCGATATGCAATGAGGTGTATAATTTAGACAAAAAAGAAAAGTGATCGAGACGGCAGCTACGCAGACTAGCAACAATGATGGCGGACTCTTGTAATGAGTTTTATGCCATAGACGAAAGTATTAGAAATAAAAATGTAAATGTCGTGTGACTAGGTCCTCCCGTCAGGTAGACCGTTCTCCGGGTGCAAGTCTTTCGCTTTGACGCCACTTCGGCGACTTGGGCGTCGATGGGGATGAAATGATGATGATTAGCACAACACAACACTCAGTCCCTTACCGTAGAGACTCTCCGACCCATCCGGGAATCGAACCCGTGCCCTTAGGATTGACATTATGTCGCTCTGACCATTCAGCTACCGGGGGCGGACAGTACTACAAATAAGCCGGCGTAATGGACATATTGTGGTGTCACAGCCAGACACCACACGTGCTAGGTGGTAGCTTAAATCGGCCGCGGTCCTGTAGTACATGTCGGACCCGCGTGTCGCCACTGTGTGATCGCAAACCTAGCGCCACCACAAGGCAGGTCTCGAGAGACTGACTCGAACTCAGCCCAGTTGTACGGACGACAGAGCTAGCGACTAGACGTACGAAGCCTTTCTCTCTCATTAGCCGAGAGACAGAATAGCCTTCAGCTAATGGCTACGAACTAGCAAGGCGCCATTAGCCTTACAGTGATTGTAATTAGAGTCTCACTTGTGTTCACCATAGAGATGTACAAGAAGACATTAAAGATAAGTATATGAGAAGCTCCGTTCTTTTCTTCATAGCATTAATTACGTATCCTGTTCCAGTACTTCACGCCCGTCTGCGTTAGTCTCGCGTGCCCTTTAAGCCACCTCTATCTACAAGGTGTTGGCCCAGCTGCCGACACATCACATATCACACAGGTATAGAAACGCTGGAGAATCAGTTTAGTACACCGTTCGGTCAAAGTGTTGACGGTGTGTCAGTTTTCATCAACTTCAGTGTACTGAAGGTGACTGCACGCGTGACAGCCACAGGTACAGTGTTTGGGTATTGGGGAGGGCATCACGCGCCGCCTCTAGCGCGCGCCCTCTCTTTCCCGGAACGGCGCCTTTGAAGTGGGTCGCCTCGGCTGCGCTGTGTGGACCGACGGGCGCCGAGCAGACGCGCCCCTCTGTCTGGTCTCTGCTGCTGCAGCGGCTGCGGAGGCGTCGCCCGCGCCGGCGCCTCCACGCTAAACCAGACACGATGTCCAGAGCCCAAGTTTCGCGTGCCGCACTGTGCAACGCGTAAACGGCCGTACACCAGTAAAGGCAAACAACCGACACATCGATTAATACGGAAACGTAATGTACCAATTTGCACATTTTTCACCGACAGTGACAGAGCTGTCAGATGTGATTCGTAACAATGATTCCTAGCACATGAAGGACACCACCTCCATCAGAATAATACCTAACAAACCACTGATACCTTCACACCATTCTTCGGGTTTAGGACAATTTCACCCCCTACTCTTCAAAATAAGATACGACTATACACGGTAAGATAAGTTTACGAATAAAACACGATTTTGCTTCCTTGACTCCACGAATCTTGAAATGTACATTTTATTTTTATTTTTTACTACACTGTAATTTTCTTTACTTTTTTTGTACGAGTACTATTGTACAAATTTGGCCGTAGCGCCACTGTAAGTATCCTGTTTAAACAGTTTCTGTAAAGAAATGTTAGAGCTTCAGTACATAATTTTTGTTAAACGCATTGATAAAACAGAATACAAGTTACGCTAGACATCATAAGTTACTAAAAATGGTTCAAATGGCTCTGAGCACTATGGGACTCAACTGCTGTGGTTATCAGTCCCCTAGAACTTAGAACTACTTAAACCTAACTAACCTAAGGACATCACACACATCCATGCCCGAGGCAGGATTCGAACCTGCGACCGTAGCAGTCCCACGGTTCCGGACTGCGCGCCTAGAACCGCGAGACCACCGCGGCCGGCCACATAAGTTACTGGATAAATCTGTTGGCTCTTTGGTCATAATGTATCTACTACGACAAGTATTCTTATTTCAGCGGCAGGTGTTCCTACAACGAAGTTGTGCCAACGCTAGACATACGTTTGCTGATTTTCTCTATCTATGTAATAGCATGCATATAGATCCAGAAGCAGTGACATTTCATCCACAGCAGGTAACACTAGCTCAATTTCTTAAGGTGGAACGTTCACGCAATTGACTCAAAATATTAATTTTCAATGTATCCTTTATTTATTTGTGGGATTCATTGACAATAAGTTCCCAGAGTTTGAATGGCGAAATTGCATCCGAGGTGCCTGAAAAATAAATAAGTGTGTGACGCGACCTTCCTGCCAAGCCCACTTTTTGAAGGAACACTTCAATATTATCTCGGCGAACAACGATTCCATAGATTACTTTCAAGCAAACTTGCACGGGATACTTACAGAAGACTGTGATATATACTCTTTGGCTTTATAGATCATATGTGACTCTGTTTCGTACCATCAGGAAACAATATCGTAAAACCACATTTTCATCTGCTACAGTTGTCAAAATTGCACTTATGAAGCAGTATTTGGGTTTAATGATGGGAATCAAGCAGGATGAACGTATTAGACAGAATGGGCTGTAAGATAGTTCATTTCACTCAAGACCTCTTCAGAAAAATGGATTTACAGCGAATCTCTACAGCCTGAAAGCCATTTGAAGACCTGGCAAAGGAAAGAAGGCAGGGAACAAGAAACCAGAAGAGAAGCCGTGAGGGGAAAGAGCGCCCAGATCCGGGGCATTCTGAAGAGGTAACACAAGTAAAACCCTTACGCTGAACATTAAATTAAATTTTCTGAAAATTATGTTTTTTTTAAAGTTTATGTACCGTTTTCTCCAAATCTATGGCACCTTGAATTATGAAATTTTGTACACGTATTTCTACACACCCAATAAATGTTGTTTCAAGAGCAAAATTTGAAAGTCTGATTGTGATCTGAGATACAGGGCAAACTGCTTGGAATGTTGCTTGAATTTTATATTATACATACATAATTATAATTAAAATTGTTAAAATTCTCCTGTTCAATATGTTCACCTCACGAGAGAAGCTTACTACGTGCAAAGCGATTAAACAGACAAAATTTTGTAGAAATCTCTTGAACAGTTTTTGACAAAAACGTTTTTTCAAAAAGTAAGTTTTTGAATTCCATAACAATGTAAGATACATGTAATCCAAGGAACTTAGGAGTAAATGTTTTAATTTCGTGTAAAGAATGGGACAAAATCTGATTGCCGTATCTTCAAAATTGTGGATTTGGTACATCTTTTAATAAGCGTGTGCTTTTCATGAACGTCCCCTGTAAAAACAACATAGACATAGAAAATCTACAATACACGTATGTATCGTGTTTCTAAATAAGCAGTGAACTGCTGGCATATGTTCTTTGAAACAACAGCTTCCGATAAACTGACAATAGTTGCCATCACAGATAATAAGCATTAAGTTGTCAACAAACGTATCCATTCAGTAAGTAATTACGCCTAGCGTAACTTAGACTCTGCAGAGACCACGCTTTTAACATCAAGTAAAAATGATGTGCTGAAAATCTATAATGGTTTCACAGAAATGACATCATGTAACACCTTATGTTGCTGTTCAGTTCATTCTTTACTGTACGAACACTTTCGATCAAAGACGATTGTCCAGCACAGCTTTTTGTTAACAGCAAGTATTACGCACACACATTAAAAAAATGTCAAAACATATTTCTGAAGGAATTTCTCACGTGGTTGAAGTTGCTGATTACTCCATACGATCCAGTTTATCTTCTCCAATGAGGCATGGTCTCAGAAGCTACAATACTGGCATATCACAAAAAAAAAAAAAAAAAAAAAAAAAATCCATTTGTGTCACATTACATGGAAAGACTTGGCGTGGAACCCGGAGCAACACTGAACAATAGCGAGATATCAAAATGTTGCCGTTCAGATGCAACCAAACAAATACATGTAAACGACTAGTTAAAGGCATTGTCCTCCTTATCACCGAATTTCAAAAATGGTTCAAATGGCTCTGAGCACTATGGGACTCGACTGCTGAGGTCATTAGTCCCCTAGAACTTAGAACTAGTTAAACCTAACTAACCTAAAGACATCACAAACATCCATGCCCGAGGCAGGATTCGAACCTGCGACCGTAGCGGTCTTGCGGTTCCAGACTGCATCACCGAATTTAATAAGGGAGTTGTGTGTATGTAATAGTGAGTGACTACAAGAGAAAAGCGTGTGTAAAGGGTGAGTTGAAGGAGGGGATTGTCATAGAGGAGTGGTGGAACATTTGAGAGGAGTGGTAGGACATTTGAGAGGAGTGGCGGGATGTAAGGGAGGAGTGGCAGGAAATGAGAGGTGAGAGGCAGGACGTGACAGAGCACTGATATGTGAGAGTAGTGAGGAAACGTGAGAAAGGAGTGGGAAGACATGAGAGGAGTGAGAAGATATGAGAGAGCTGTAGGAGAAGTGGTGGGATGTGAGAGAAGAGTGGCAGGCATGAGAGAGAAGTGAGGGACCACGAGGGAGGAGTGGGGAGACGAGAGAGAGCTGCAGACCAATGTAAGACAGAAGGGAGACGAAGAGAAAGAAAGAAAGTTTGGGTGGATTTAATGTACCAAGAATGATGCTGTCATCTGAGATGGAGCACAAGTTTTGATGTGAGAGAAGCAAATCAAGCACGCCTTTTCAAAGGAAGCATCCCAGAATTTGACTTTTTTGTATTAGGCAACTCAAAGATACATGTAGATGACCAGATGGGGATTTGATAGACTGGTGCTCAAAAATTGGAGGTGTGAAACAGAAGAAAATGACTAGTGTGTTAGTATGTTTGTGGACAGACTAAATGGATGAGACAGATGGTGAGTGAGCTGACAGTGAGTGGGAGGGGTGATAATCAGGTGAGAGTGTTGAGAAGAAAGAAGTTAGATGATTGAGTGAAAAGGAAGAAAATGTGAACCTCAGAGTGAACAAACACATCTGTAACTGCGCAGAAAACGGAGACTAGGTTTTGCGTCTATCACGGAGGACGGCAGAGTATGGAGCTGAAGTGAAGAGACCAGACCAGACCAGAGTCGGGGGGTGTAGGTGGGGTGAGGGAGGGAAGGAGGAAGTTAGCTCGGGGAGGGGAGGACAGCGTCCGATATGAGTGCGGCGCGCAATATACGGCTAACTCAGATGAATGGCAGTCAGAGGGCGCCGTGGCACCATCGATCCCGCCTCCGGCAGAGCCCAGTAGAGCAGCGGCTGGAATTAACTCCGCAGCGGAAGCTGCCCTATGCTAGCCCGTGCTGCCAGCGTTTCCATCCCCACACACCTCTCCCACTCCCCCACAAAAAGACCGCCTACCTATTACAGGTCATTTCGGTGGATGAATGGCGCCGAACACGCCTGTCAGCGGCAACAGCATATTAAAGCGCCGCTTCCTTTCTCAGGGAAGCTCTTAATAACAGGCTATTCGCCCTGCCCCACACATTCTACTGCAAACATCGAACATGTCTTACCGTCACAAACCGCACGCACGCCACACTTTGCAAACTACGTGTTTCTAGCTTAAAAACATACGTGATGAGTCAATAAAATTGGGCCGCGCGGTTAGAGGAGATATGTCACGAATTGCGCGGCCTCTCCCGCCGAATGTTCCGAGTCCTCCCTCGGGAACGGTGTGTGTTTTGTCCTTAGCGTAAGTTAGTTTAAGTAGTGTGTAAGTCTAGGAACCGATGACCTCAGCCATTTGGTTCCCTAGGAATTCACATACATTTGAACAATAAAATTGTTCTGGGTCTGTGACCACGTCGTCAATTCTTTCAGAGGCCCTGTTAGACTAGAAGGACAAGCGGACCAGTTAATAGGGAAGTATCAGGCAGGGTTTCGCAAAGGTCGATCTTGCATCAGACAGATACGGAACTTAAAAACAATTTTTCAAATGAAAAGATGTAGAAATACTGCGGTAACTTTTGTCGATTTTAAAAAGGTTTACGATTCAGTAGATAGACAAACATTATTTCACACTTTAGAGGAGTTCAGGATTGACAGTAAAATAAGGTCAATTATTCAACAGGCATTAACAGAAACAACCTACGAAGTTAAATTCATGGGAGAAACATCACAAGCATTTCATATTCATCCTGGTGTTCGCCAAGGAGATGGAATGTCCCCCCTTCTGTTTAACATGGTTCTGGAAAAAATTGTGAGGACATGGGAAAAGGAAATAAAAGGAATTCAGCTTGGGATTAAAAAACAGCAGAGAATTACGGTGAAGTGTCTGGCCTTCGCAGACGATCTTGCCATTCTAACGAGCAATAGAGAGGAATCCAAACTTGCATTGGAAAAACTACGCGAAATCTCGCAGAAAACTGGGCTAAGTATCTCCTACGAGAAAACACAGTATATGGAAAACAAACCTGTAGATAATCTCCCCATTACTACTCAATACGGGAAAGTGGCACAAGTTGCCCACTTCATGTATCTGGGAGAGATAATCCAACCATCAGGACTGAACTCAATAGCCAATAAAGATGAAATCTCCACATTACAAAAAACAATATAAGCTCACTTGGAATCACTATAATAAGAAATCTATTTCTGTCAATGCGAAACTAAGGCATTTCAACACAGTATTCCTACCAGACGCACTTTATACTGCAGAAACTACAGTGATTCATGGTCATACGAAGATCAGAGAGACTGAAAAGCAGGAAAGAAAAACTCTGAGGAAAATATATGGACCAGTGTTTCGGGAAGGAATTTGGATGAAGAGGTCAACTAGAGAAATTTACTAAGACTTAGAAACAATAACAGACACCATTAGAAAGAGAAGGATGAAATTTTATGGACATGTAAGCAGGATGAATAAAAGCAGGCTTACAAGACAAATCTTTGAGATAGTAAAGAAGAGCAAAAACAAGACAAAGTGGATCACACAAGAAAACATAAACAAGAGAGAACAGTTTAGAAACATCATAAAGAAACACACACTTAAACAAGAACATACGGAGAACAGAACGCGAAAAAGATGGTCGGAAGAACGCAAGAGAGAACACAGTGAACGTATGAAGAGTATTTGGGAAGAACGAAGAGAGAAGAAGAAATCATGACTACTCAAGGAGGAAAGTTTGATTCTTATATACTGGCAGAAGAGGCTGTTATTGGACTCTTATAAGCTATTGAGGATGGGGCGGAGGGGTGTTAGACGTCCTTTATTGGTCTTTTTATTGGTTTATTGCCTGCCACTGGTGGAAATGAGCGAATGGGAAACTGACGACAGCTGTGACGTTGCGCTGTTTGCTTGCTGCCTAGTGCCGGCTGAGGCATGCCACTATTCCCTGTAGTTGCGACCGCTGCGGTCTTTCGCGCGCCTGTGTATGTTTCTTCGCGTGACTTGCCTTTCCGTAGCACTGTTACTGCTGGCAGCCACGACTCCACAAATCTGTACCCGTCCTCTCTGTTCATGATGGCAGGTCGCTTGGCTATTTCCGTCGCCTCTCTAATGCTGCTCCTGAAGGTAAGAGTCTATTTCGCCAGCATGCGGCCGTCTCGAAATTCCATCCGTTTGCCGCACTCATCCTCGTGTTTTGCCACCGCTGACTTGGTGTGTTGTCTTAGTCGAATATATCTTACATATTTAAATTTCCGTTTGCTGATGGTTGTCCCGTCTCGCCCACACTCACACCTGATTTCGTAAACTCCAGCAGCATGTACGTAGCTTGTCAACTGCATAAAGTGTTGAGTCAAGAACACCTGTTATTCTCTTTCTGTTTCGAAAAAAAAAAAAAAGGCTCTGAGCACTATGGGACTTAACTTCTTAGGTCATCAGTACCCTAGAACTTAGAACTACTTAAACCTAACTAACCTAAAGACATCACACACATCCATACCCGAGGCAGGATTCGAACCTGCGACCGTAGCGGTCACGCGGTTCCACACAGTAGCGCATAGAACCGCTCGGCCACCCCGGCCGGCCTGCTTCGAAAAATCTGCTCGATACCTGCTCGGCGGGGAATTGTGCTCACAAGTTTGGTGACCTCTTGAACATATGGTACTAGGTTTATGTTTTGTGCTTCCTTCTGCACTTCCCTATTGCCTTCATCCTTCGCAGCCATAGTTTTATCTATCATCTACATCCAGTAACCTCTGGCTCCAAAAATGGAACATATTTTGTAGTTATTCATCGCTGATCCTGTGAGCTCTCACGGTTAAAGGGTGCTGGGCGGATTTCTTCTGTGTAGGGTGGTGAAGGGAAGAGACAGCACCAATAGAATAAAAGATGAAACTCTTCAGGCTTTCTCAGCGATCTAATGATATCTTGGGTTGTCGGGTGTTCTGCCGGATATCAGCGTCGTTCCTGCACGATATTTCGGTAACGTAACTCCTAACCTTCCTCAGTGCGACCTGAGACTGCTCCTCGAGTATTCACAGCGAGCGGGCGCGGACCGCAGAAGGAACGCCTGCAACCGCCGGTTGGAACCAGGTTCACTCGAGGAGCAGGCAAGACTGCTATAATTATATCCGCTCCTAAAAAGTAGAGGACTTTCAACCGCAGAGAAAATCAAAATCTGGAAAGTGGTACTACTGCCAGCTGTGCTCTATGGCTCTGAGGCATGGAGCATGACGGCAGACAAAAATCTAAGCAAAATAGAAAGTTTACTAAACGAAGTACTACGAGTAATAGCCAACGTACCGTGATATTGCAGCATTGAGGAAGTCAGAGTCATGCTTGGTCATCCATCCATCTATCATATCATCAAACATAAATCCACTGACTTCTACGAATCATGCCATCAATCAACGTTTCATCTCATAAACTCACTTGTCGGGGTAGAACAGCCTCGTCAAAAAGCACCCATTAGCACAATTCATCACCAATTCAGTAACGAGTTCTGCGTGAGCCAAAAACTCACTGCAACAATCACCACCATCTACGTAAAAAAAGAAAAAAACAGCCGCCCCTCCCACCTCCAAATATACATCGGGGAATACAACGCCCCCACAAACCAAAAGCAAAACAAAGCCATTTTTTCGAGACTCAGGATAAGTTCAACCAGAAGACAGAGCGCCACCGGGCGCTGAATCTTCTTAGTAAACCCGGTGTAAACCAAGCGAATTCGACTGCTCTCGAGGAGCAACCTCAGGTCGTACCCGATGAAGGCTACGATCTACGTCACAGAAATATCGTGCAAGAAAGACGCTGATATCCAGCAGAACACCCGACAACCCCAGAATAAAAGGTGTTCTTGGCTCAACGAAAGATGTAACTGACAGGCTACATGCTACTGGAGTTTACGAAATCGGGTGCGACTATGGACTACTCTACGTAGGACAGCGGGTATCTGAACATGAAAGATATATCCGGCGAAGACAACACACCAAGTCAGCGGTGACAGAAGACCAGGATGACTGTAGCAAACAGACATAATTTCTCTTACCTATTCCCACCAATCAAAAGAAATAAAGAAAACATTCACAAAGGACGTATAACACCAGTCCCCCTCATCCTCTATAGCCTATCAGAGTTCGATAACGGCCTTTTCCGCCACTATATAAGAACCTAACTTTTCTCATTAATAAAAGAGACACTCTGAGGAAGGCTACTTGCAATATTCGACGACAAGGACGTAGCTCTGATTTTGTCAAAAGGAGGGGGGGGGTGTCCAATTTGTTAAAGAGAACTTTAAAAAGACTGATGTTTTCCATTTATTCTGAAAATTTCCATCAAGAACTATAAACCATTTTATTCGGCAATGATTTCGAAGTTTTCACCAAGCAGAGATGGAATCTCTTAACTTAGGGGTGCTGCATTTTGACAAATCCCTAAGAAGAACTCATTCTCCAGTCTCTTTTCATTCTCCAAGGTCATTCTACACTCTTCTTCTTTCAGTCTGGTTTTGTGAGTCAGTCTGGTTTTGTGAGGAGGAAGTGAACAGGAATGGACGAGCGCAAATTTTTTAGGACATCATGGCTATTATCGACAGGGCTTTTGGAATAAAGAGATCTCTTTTCCACAGAGAAGCTAGAACAATTTTTGGTAGCGAAAATGCAAAGGATCTGGAAGTATTGAACCTTAACTTTCCAAAACTTTCCTCATTTAATTATGCATCTGCAATGTAAGGAAGATCAGTTTTTACATTAAAGAATATCCAGGCAGAAGAATGCATGAGCCTAAATGAAGAGAATTTGCATGAGCCTAAATGAAGAGAATTTGCACTGTTATTGATCAGTTGAGAATTTAGAAAAACTGATTGTTATACACCGTTCAAAAATAAAATAAAATGTAACACAATAATAGGTTGAATTCTGACATTGCATTTTTTTCCTTTAACTGTGCATATTTGGTCATATTATAGTGCATGAATTCATACATATTTTAAGATTTAATTGTGCATGGAATTGGTGGCTTCAGCTATTCAGTACTACAAAGCGAAATTGAGTTTGGACGAAAGGGGGAGGAACGGATGCAGGGTGCAGTAGTAGGTTCGGCCGAATTGAAGCAGCCCCTAATTTAAAAAAAAAGAAAAAAAAAACCCTTTTAGAAACGAACGAACTATTAGAAAGCATTGTCATCAAACACCCCCTCCACTTTCCAGTGAACCCTCCCCCCCCCCCCCCCCAAATGCCTGTCGTTAAGTGTAGGAATAATGCTCGAGTACCTCTCGGGTGACCAGATTGGATTATATTTTGCCATTTCGGCTAATAATGACAGAATATTAAGCAAATTTTTGAAGGAAATGCAACCATCGCCGTCTGGGCGATATTTTTGTTGATCAGCGCGATTTTGTGCTAGCACCGGAGAGACAAATTCAGTTTTGTCTTACGTTTATAATAACGTCATGTTTACGTGAATCGTACACTGCGATACGTTTATGAACAGGTCTTGTGAAGATGAACTGAATTGGTTCATATGGCTCTGAGCACAATGGGACTTAACTTCTGAGGTCATCAGTCCCCTAGAACTTAGAACTACTTAAACCTAACTAACCTAAGGACATCACACACATCCATGCCCGAGGCAGGATTCGAACCTGCGACCGTAGCGGTGGCCGGTTCCAGACTGTAGCACCTAGAACCGCTCCGCCACCGGAAGTGAATTACCGAATAAAAAATATAAGGTGATATTTGAAACAGACGTTCTGCTGTTGATACAGGGTGTTTCAAAAATGACCGGTATATTTGAAACGGCAACAAAAACTAAACGAGCAGCGATAGAAATAAACCGTTTGTTGCAATATGCTTGGGACAACAGTACATTTTCAGGCGGACAAACTTTCGAAATTACAGTAGTTACAATTTTCAACAACAGATGGCGCTGCAAGTGATGTGAAAGATATAGAAGACAACGCAGTCTGTGGGTGCGCCATTCTGTACGTCGTCTTTCTGCTGTAAGCGTGTGCTGTTCACAACGTGCAAGTGTGCTGTAGACAACATGGTTTATTCCTTAGAACAGAGGATTTTTCTGGTGTTGGAATTCCACCGCCTAGAACACAGTGTTGTTGCAACAAGACGAAGTTTTCAACGGAGGTTTAATGTAACCAAAGGACCGAAAAGCGATACAATAAAGGATCTGTTTGAAAAATTTCAACGGACTGGGAACGTGACGGATGAACGTGCTGGAAAGGTAGGGCGACCGCGTACGGCAACCACAGAGGGCAACGCGCAGCTAGTGCAGCAGGTGATCCAACAGCGGCCTCGGGTTTCCGTTCGCCGTGTTGCAGCTGCGGTCCAAATGACGCCAACGTCCGCGTATCGTCTCATGCGCCAGAGTTTACACCTCTATCCATACAAAATTCAAACGTGGCAACCCCTCAGCGCCGCTACCATTGCTGCACGAGAGACATTCGCTAACGATATAGTGCACAGGATTGATGACGGCGATATGCATGTGGGCAGCATTTGGTTTACTGACGAAGCTTATTTTTACCTGGACGGCTTCGTCAATAAACAGAACTGGCGCATATGGGGAACCGAAAAGCCCCATGTTGCAGTCCCATCGTCCCTCCATCCTCAAAAAGTACTGGTCCGGGCCGCCATGTCTTCCAAAGGAATCATTGGCTCATTTTTCAGATCCGAAACGATTACTGCATCACGCTATCTGGACATTCTTCGTGAATTTGTGGCGGTACAAACTGCCTTAGACGACACTGCGAACACCTCGTGGTTTATGCAAGATGGTGCCCGGCCACATCGCACGGCCGACGTCTTTAATTTCCTGAATGAATATTTCGATGATCGTGTGATTGCTTTGGGCTATCCGAAACATACAGGAGGCGGCGAGGATTGGCCTCCCTATTCGCCAGACACGGACCCCTGTGACTTCTTTCTGTGGGGACACTTGAAAGACCAGGTGTACCGCCAGAATCCAGAAACAATTGAACAGCTGAAGCAGTACATCTCATCTGCATGTGAAGTCATTCCGCCAGACACGTTGTCAAAGGTTTCGGGTAATTTCATTCAGAGACTACGCCATATTATTGCTACGCATGGTGGATATGTGGAAAATATCGTACTATAGAGTTTCCCAGACCGCAGCGCCATCTGTTGTTGAAAATTGTAACTACTGTAATTTCGAAAGTTTGTCCGCCTGAAAATGTACTGTTGTCCCAAGCATATTGCAACAAACGGTGTATTTCTATCGCTGCTCGTTTAGTTTTTATTGCCGTTTCAAATATACCGGTCATTTTTGAAACACCCTGTATCTTCATAACGAAGAAAGTTACAAGGAAGGAAATCATGCTGGTTAACGTCCCTCTGGCAGCCAAACAACCTTTCTTTTATACAATTTTTATTTTGCTCCTAGACATTAGCTGTTTGGGGTTGTCATGACAAGTAAGACACTCTGTATGTGCACTAACGATCCCTATGCCGGTAAGTCCGCGCCGCAGCACGGGCGGCAGTTACGCCAGACTACATAATTTCTTCTCACACACCGTGTCCACTGCTGACTCACTCCTAGCAGCACGTCCGATACTACTCGGCAGAAACCTTACGCTGCGCGCACGCAGATGGCGATTGCGTTTCTCTTTTCGCCGTCTTTGCGCAATGGCCACCATACGGAACGACGCATAGGCGCCGGGAAACAAATGCACGTATCGCCTGCGTTAGGGATCCAAACAGTGGCGCGTTCCCAACAATACCTAGCCATGGTGACTGGTGCAGTGGGTAAGGTCGGGCGGCACGCACTCGATTGACCGCCTGGCGAAGGAGGCCAGTGTATGTCGTCCTGTTATGAACCTCACTCTAGCGCCGTCAGATTTCAATATCTGACGACGGCTACTAGTCGATGAGCTAAGGACAGCGGATGGGCAACTTTGAATCTGCCTCATATTACTAGTCCATTCGATCCATGATTTGAAACTGTCCCCCGGCTTCAAAAATTACATCCGAGCAGGAAACGGAAAACCATCCTGGTAAGAATGCGCACCAACCATGGCTCAATTCCTTCCCGGTTACACCGGGCAGCTGTCGAGGATAATCGTACGAAATTCTCGCCACCGATGTGATCCAGACTGTGTAGGACAAGACGAGTTCAGTGTGTGTAAATAGCAAGACACAACGCGCAACCGTTTGGAGGAAATGGAGTTTGAACATTTTACGCGTGCTTCTATACTTCGTCTGGTCGCTAGTAACCAAGGTTTCTGCAGCCAAGCGGCTAAGCGCTTAGTTTCATAAGCGCGAGGTCTGTGGATCGAATCTCGCTTCCGATACTCTTTTTTATTTCATTCTCACGTAATTCTAACAGCAGATATGCGTGGTACGCCGCGAAAATGTGTGATAGCCGAGCACCGCTTAAGGATGTAACCTACGTTTGTGCTGCAACAGATACAGTGAAAAATCCATGCACATGCAAAGATTCGACGTTCATTACAAGTACTGTACGTCTCGATAATTATCGTTCCCCATCGCTCTAAAATCAGTATCATCTTGATTAGTCTAGTGCTTCACAGATTACACATTATACTTGCCTCACATGTAGATAAAATAACATAAAATGGTTCAAATGGCTCTGAGCACTATGGAACTTAACATCTGAGGTCATCAGTCCCCTAGAACCTAGAACTACTTAAACCTAACTAACCTAAGGACATCACACACATACATGCCCGAGACAGGATTCGAATCTGCGACCGTAGCGGTCGCGCGGTTCCAGACAGAAGCGCCTAGGACCGCTCGGCCACACCGGCCGGCTAAAATAATATAAATAAAATGACTGTACTGATTTGAAAGTTCTTGCGTATACATTTCCTTCCAATACCATTACGAAAATTATCTTCTTCTTTCAGGATGAAAATTATAAAAATAATAAATGATTTATTCAATAATGTCAGTTTGAACAGTCATAATAATTACGTGGAAAGAAAAAGAAGACATGCAGTCACGGATATTCGATCCTCGGACCTTGCGATCCTGAAACTAAACACTTCACACTATCAACTGTGGACCTCTTGATTACTAGCCGCCGTACAAAATTTTTAAGATACGCGTAAAATTTTTACACTCGATTCTCTCGAAACGGTTTGTGAGTTGCGCCTTCTTGTATAAGTGTGTTGAAGTAGTCGGGTCCTGCACAGCTTGTAAATATGAATCAGATCAGTGAGGGGAAGTTCGTACGGTTCTCCTGTCACCAAATTTAAGAAGCGAGAAAAAGGAGGCGTAAACCACTTGCAGTTTTTTTTCTAAGCACAGCAAAAAGTTTATCCCGCATCTCGTGACATGAATGTATTCTTCCAAACAAATGCACAGAGACTGTCACACCGTCGGAACATTGCACAACGTTGTTTGAGACCAGACATTTTAAATCTGACGAGACGACATCATATAAAGCGAGGTTACTAAAACCAAGTTGATACGTCTAACCAGTTACAAATTATTTTATTGATAGTACACGACACGTTTTAAGATTTTTTAATCCTTATCTTCATGTACTGCCCGTTTACATTTGCTCTACAGCATCACTCTATCAAATGTTAGTGGTATCCACCTGAAAGGATTACAAGCTCGAAACGCGTATTAAGAAAAGTTTTGTACGAAATGAAGGAAAACTGGTAGACAATGAATGTTGGCTGAAAAGATTAGTACCCGATACCAAAGATAGATAAATATACAATTAGTGGAATTTTGTTTACTGAATCATCACGATCAATCATTGTTTATAATCAAACCTGACGAACATCAGGAATGTCAAATAGCATGTATACGAAACCATTTGAGATGGAACGACAGCATAGATCTACGAGGGTAAGTCAATAATTATCCGTAATTTAGTTATATTTTTGTTTATTTTGGTAGTGCGGTCGTTTTACGTTGATGGCGCATGCATTGTTTATTTGTTGTTATATCTTTGCAATTTTCAAGCTGCTAGGTTAGTTTCGTTATCGCTGCCGTGTTGTTAATCGTTGCTGCTCCGGTGTCTATTTGCACCAAAGGAGAGCAACGTTCAGTGGTCCGTTTCTTGTGGTCGGAAGGCGTCTCAGGGGCCGAAATTCATCGAAGACTTTCGGTACAGCACGGGAACAGTGTTCTGCCACAACGGAGTGTCTACGAATGGATTGAAAAATTCCAAAATGGTCCCACAAGTGTTACGCACTTTTTTTTAAGGAGCCGGACGACCGTTTACCGCCACAAATGAAAAAAAAAAAAACCATCGAGCGTTCACGTGAAATGATTCTCTTAGACAGACGATTAACTATTGACGAAGTTGCACATGGTCTGCAAATTACTCACGGTTCTGTCTCCGAAACATCCACAACAGACCTGGGTTTCAAAAAGTTTGTGCAAGATAGGTCCCAAAAAACTCACACAGTTGGATAAACAAACGCGCTTAGACATCTGCAAAAAACATGGCTGATAATGGCTCCAGGTCAAAATTAGTTAAGAGCACGATTTTAATAAAGCACAATAAAGCCTACAACGGACAATGTATTCTTTTATTAAACACTTAGAGGTTGCGGATCCCCACGGAAGCAAAAAGATTGTTTCAGTCACGAAATTAAATTATTTTCAAAAGTTTATTACTATTATCACAGTTCTCTAAGACTAACATTGATTATATAAGTTATCAACAATTACTTTTTCTCAGTAAGTAGCATTAATGCAGTGGAGGTTAAAGGTTCCTCACATAGTCCACTCACTACATACATGTTGTGCTTTGTTCCGTAAATCGCTAATGATAAAAGTGGGACATAAACCTAACAAATGCTAAATATCTCAAGAAAAAAAAATCTTCTCCAAATTGTAGATGGTAACTGCAGTGGTCCTGAAGTTGCTTCATTACTCTCTTCGAGACAGATACATAAATTAATGGAGAGCACAACACAGCAGTAAGTAAATAAGGGCTATTATATTGCTGTACACAGTATTATTATTATTATTATTATTATTATTATTATTATTATTTCTTTCTTGTCTCAGACGTTATGTCTGGTTAAAAATGGAAGTTGACGCGGACCTTGATCAAGCGTGACTTCCTTTTAACTGTGTGATATATATTACATTGCATTTAGGAACTTTCGGGTAATTGAACATGTATCAATAATTACAGATTTCTGTAGTTGTATATATACGTTTAGATGTAGCTATATTGCGTTGATGTACTGGTGGATATAGTGTGGTATGACTCCCGTAGTTGACAGTATAATTGGTATAATGTCAACTTTATCCTGATGCCACATGTCCTTGACTTCCTCAGCCAGTTGGATGTATTTTTCAATTTTTTCTCCTGTTTTCTTTTGTATATTTGTTGTATTGGGTATGGATATTTCGATTAGTTGTGTTAATTTCTTCTTCTTATTGGTGAGTATGATGTCAGGTTTGTTATGTGGTGGTGTTTTATCAGTTATAATGGTTCTGTTCCAGTATAATTTGTATTCATCGTTCTCCAGTACATTTTGTGGTGCATACTTGTATGTGGGAACATGTTGTTTTATAAGTTTATGTTGTAAGGCAAGCTGTTGATGTATTATTTTTGCTACATTGTCATGTCTTCTGGGGTATTCTGTATTTGCTAGTATTGTACATCCGCTTGTGATGTGATCTACTGTTTCTATTTGTTGTTTGCAAAGTCTACATTTATCTGTTGTGGTATTGGGATCTTTAATAATATGCTTGCTGTAATATTTGGTGTTTATTGTTTGATCCTGTATTGCAATCATGAATCCTTCCGTCTCACTGTATACATTGCCTTTTCTTAGTCATGTGTTGGATGCGTCTTGATCGATGTGTGGCTGTGTTAGATGATACAGGTGCTTGCCATGTAGTGTTTTCTTTTTCCAGTTTACTTTCTTCGTATCTGTTGATGTTATGTGATCTAAAGGGTTGTGGTTATGAAATTGCATTGGTGTAGCCGATGTATTTATAAGAGTGATTGCTTTGTGTATTTTGCTAGTTTCTGCTGGTTCTATAAAGAATTTTCTTAAATTGTCTACCTGTCCATAATGTAGGTTTTTTATGTCGATAAATCCCCTTCCTCCTTCCTTTCTGCTTAATGTGAATCTTTCTGTTGCTCAATGTATGTGATGTATTCTATATTTGTGGCATTGTGATCATGTAAGTGTATCGAGTGCTTCTAGGTCTGTGTTACTCCTTTTCACTACTCCAACTGAGTAGGACAATATTGGTATAGCATAAGTATTTATAGCTTTTGTCTTGTTTCTTGCTGTCAATTCTGTTTTCAGTATTTTTGTTAGTCTTTGTCTATATTTTTCTTTTAGTTCTTCTTTAATATTTGTATTATCTATTCCTATTTTTTGTCTGTATCCTAGATATTTATGGGCATCTGTTTTTTCCATCGCTTCTATGCAGTTCCTGTGGTTATGCAATATGTAATCTTCTTGTTTAGTGTGTTTTCCCTTGACTATGCTATTTTTCTTACATTTGTCTGTTCCAAAAGCCATATTTATATCATTGCTGAATACTTCTGTTATCTTTAGTAATTGTTTGAGTTGTTGATTTGTTGCTGCCAGTAGTTTTAGGTCACCCATGTATAGCAAATGTGTGATTTTGTGTTGGTATGTTCCAGTAATATTGTATCCCTAATTTGTATTATTTAGGATGTTGGATAGTGGATTCAGAGCAAGGCAGAACCAGAGTCTCCTTGGTATATTCCACACTTAATCTGTATTCCAATATCTGTAGTAACCATGAGTGGCGTACACTATCAAAAGGTTTTTGGTAATCAAAGTATGCGTAGTGTAGCGTCCTTTGTTTAGTTTTAGCTTGATATGTCACCTCTGCATCTATTATCAGTTGCTCTTTACATCCTCGTGCTCCTTTGCAACAGCCATTTTGTTCTTCATTTATAACTTTGTTCTGTGTTGTATGTGTCATTAATTTCTCTGTAACGACTGGAGTTAATATTTTGTATATTGTTGGTAGGCATGTTATGGGGTGATATTTTGCTGGGTTTGCTGTGTCTGCTTGATCTTTAGGTTTCCGATAAGTTATTCCATGTGTAAGTGTATCAGGGAATGTGTATGGGTCTGCAATTTAGTTAGATGTGAATGTGTTGAGGTGAAATTCTTTAGGCAGAAATTTGCTATTTTATCTTTTCCAGGGGCTTTCCAATTGTGAGTAGAATTAATTGCTTGGGTGACTTCATGTTGTAAAATTATCACTTCAGGCATTATTATTATTATTATTATTACTCGTATTATTATTAGTGGCTATTGTCAGACACAGCCTGAAATCTTCCAGTTCCTACCACTTCAGAAGTAAGGCGTGCAGCGATCAAGTGATTTAAGAACAGTAAGTATAGTGCACACGTTTCAACTTCATTTATTTTAAATGGGGTTGCAGTGTGCAGATCAAGCAAGTGCCACAATGGAGAGGGATAATGCACGGCAAGTATGTTTCGAAAAAAGAGTCTTCTCTCTCTGTGGATAGTTAGTTGTGGGTAACTGTTGCGGTGCACCACGAATTCCTTTGACATTCATTCTCTCTCTCTCTCTCTCTCTCTCTCTCTCTCTCTCACACACACACACACACACACACACACACACACACACACACACACACACACACACAAATTATTATTCATCTTTCATGATTTTAAAAATAAAAGTGTTCTAGGGAAAGTTTCCCATTCTACAGCTTAACGAGGTGCTGAAGTTGGTGATAATGTGGTGAGGAGGGGGTGGGGGGCGGGGATACTAGCTAATACTTAATTGCACTCAGGGATAATGGTCTAAGAAAAGAAAGGTTAGGAACTACTGATCTATAATTTGAAAGCCACAATCTGATCTGTGCCGGGGGGTTACTTCCTGTATGACCGTCTCATCCTCCCTTCGTGTACCAGTAGCAAATGTAAAAAAACGATTATTGGTAAACCCCCGTGTCAGCTCGAATCCTTCTTATTCTACCTTCAGAGTGTTTTTGCCAGATATTAGATATTAGGAGGAAGTAATTTACTGGTTAACTCTTCTAGGAATGGTCTCTGAGTTTTAAAAGTGAACCACGCCATGATGCACAACGACTCTCTTGCAGTATCTGCCACTGGAGCTGGCTGAACATAGCCGTCATTTTCGCACTGAAGAAACGAACCTCTAACGAAACGCGCTGGTCTTCTTGAGATCTTTTCTACTTTTCGAACAATTCCGTCTGGCAATGGTTGCGCACGGACCATCAATTTCCAATATCGGTCTAACAAGGGCTCTGTAAGCTGCCTAGCTGGCCGCTGTGGCCGAGAGGTTCTAGGCGCTTCAGTCTGGCACCGCGCGGCTGCTACTGTCTCAGGTTCGAATTCTGCTTCGGGCATGGATGTGTGTGTTGTCCTTAGGTTAGTTAGGTTTAAGTAGTTCTAAGTTCTAGGGGGCTGATGTCCTCAGAAGTTAAGTCCCATAGTGCTCAGAGCCATTTGTAAGCTGCCTTCTCCGTGGGCGGCCGCAGTTTGGTTCTTTCAATGAATTTCAATCTGGGATCTCTCATTCCATTTTAACGCAGTCCGTACGCATAGTCCTAGATATTTAATGGGTGTAACTGCTTCCGGTGACTGCTGTTTAAATACACCTATACCAGCACAGACATATTTTAAACGACGAGAATACAAATGGTCGCAGTAGGTGAGCTTCGACGCCCTACCTTTAACGCGGGAAAAAGCGTCATGCTGAGTGCTGGCTGAACGAAACATTGGTACTTGCCCGGAGCAGTACTCGAAATGGTTGCGACGCGTACAAGTGGAGTGGGAAAATGTGTGCCGCTTGCATTCGCAGCTCGGAGGAAGCAAAAGGCAGCTTGGCCTGGTCGGAGATGGCGGAGCTGCTTTGTTGCCATGGCAACACAAAGGCGCGCACATTCGGCGGGACTGAAGGGGTTCGCGGCGATTGTTTCGTTCTTATCGACACTGCGCGGCGGCGGGTCGCTTTGTCCTCGGAGAACCCGCCACGTTCGCGTCCTGCGAGCAGGCCTGCATCTCGCCCCCCACGCCATTCTTCCTGCTGCCCTACCGTTTCCATTGCAACCGGACTCCGACGTCTTTCCCGGCGCTTCCCCACAAACACAGTATATATTCTCTGAGTTGCAAAGACACGTTTCTCAATGAGCGGAAGCCCGAAAACGTAGCCCAAAGTCTAGATGTACAATTGAAACAAAAATTATTAAAAATGCCCAAGGTATACATCTATACATCGCGAGCCATCTTACGGTATGTGCCGGAGAGTTATATGTAAACAGCTGCCCCTTCCCCCCATTCTGGTTCTAGTCGCAAATAAGTTGCTCAAGGGTAACGGTCTACGTGGTCTCGAATCTCTGTAATTTTACGTTCATTGTCTTTTAGAGATCAATACGTACGAGACGGGGCAGATGTAGACTGACCACAATCTATTGGTTATGAACTGTAGATTAAAACTGAAGAAACTGAAAAGGTGGGAATTTAAGGAGATGGGACCTGGATAAATTGAAAGAACCAGAGGTTGTAGAGAGTTTTAGAGCGAGCATTAGGGAACGATTGACAAATGGTTCAAATGGCTCTGAGCACTATGGGACTAAACATCTGAGGTCATCAGTCCCCTCAAACTTAGAACTAAAACCTACCTAACCTAAGGATATCACACACATCCATGCCCGAGGCTGGATTCGAACCTGCGACCGTAGCAGTCGCGCGGTTCCGGACTGAAGCGCCTAGAACTGTTCGGCTGCCGCGGCCGGCGAACGATTGACAAGAATGGGGGAAAGAAATACAGTAGAAGAAGAATGGGTAGCTTTGAGAGATGAAATAGTGAAAGCAGCAGAGGATCAAGTAGGTAAAAAGACGAGAGCAAATAGAAATCCTTGGCTAACAGAAGAGATATTCAATTTAATTGATGAAAGGAGAACATACAAAAATGCAGTAAATGAAGCAGACAAAAAGGAATACAAACGTCACAAAAATGAGATCGACACGTAGTGCAAAATGGCTGAACAGGGATCGCTAGAGGACAAACGTAAGGACGTAGAGGCGCATATCACTAGGGATAACATAGATACTGCCTACAGGAAAATTAAAGAGATCTTTGGAGAAAAGAGAACCACTTGCAAGAATATCAACAGCTCAGATGGAAACCGAGTTCTAAGCAAAGAAGGGAAAGCAGAAAGCTTGAAGGAGTAAAGAGAGGGTCTATACAAGGGCGATGTACTTGAGGACAATATTACGGAAATGGAAGAGGATGTGGATGAAGATGACATGGGAGATACGATACTGCGTGAAGAGTTTGACAGATCAATGAAACACCTAAGTCAAAACAAGGTCCCGGGAGTAGACAACATTCCATTAGAACTACTGATAGCCTTGGGAGAGCCAGCCCTGTCAAAACTCTACCATCTGTTGAGCAAAATGTATGAGACAAGCGAAATACCCTCAGACTTAAAGAACAATATAATAATTCCAATTCCAAAGAAAGCAGGTGTTAACAGATGTGAAAATTACCGAACTATCAGTTTAATAAGTCACAGCTGCAAAATACTAACACGAATTCTTTACAGACGCATGGAAAAACTGGTAGAAGCTGATCTCGGGGAAGATCAGTTTGGATTTCGTAGAAATGTTGGAACACGTGAGGCAATACTGACCCTACGACTTATCTTAGAAAATAGATTAAGGAAAGGCAAACCTACGTTTCTAGCATTTGTAGACTTAGAGAAGCTTTTTACAATGTTGACTGGAATACTCTTTTTCAAATTCTGAAGGTGGCACGGATAAAATACAGGGAGCGGAAGGTTATTTACAATGTGTACAGAAACCAGATGGCATGAGGGACGCGAAAGGGAAGCAGTGGTTGGGAAGGGAGTGAGACAGCGTTGTAGCCTACCCCCGATGCTATTCAATCTATACATTGAGCAAGCAGTAAAGGAAACATAAGAAAAATTCGGAGTAGGAATTAATAAAATCCATGGAGAAGAAATAAAAACTTTGAGGTTCGCTGATGACATTGTAATTCTGTCAGACACAGCAAAGGACCTGGAAGAGCAGCTGAACGGAATGAACAGTGTCTTGAAAGGAGGATATAAGATGAACACCAACCAAAGCAAAATGAGGATAATGGAACGTAGTCGGTTGGTTGGTTTGTGGGATTAAAGGGACCAGACTGCTATGGTCATCGGTCCCTTTTTCCAAGTACTAAAAACACCCACGGAGAATAAAAACGATTAACAGAATAGAGCACAGACGACACAGAACAAGAGAAACTGAGACAAAGACCAGACAAAACGAACTAAAATCACACAGAGTGTGACGGTGGTTGGCCGACCATAGAAATAAAAAAAGGTAAAGCCAACCACTTAAAACACATTAAAAAATCAGTTTAAAACCGGAGGCCAAAGGCCAGAATCCACACAAAACAATAAGATAAAACAGAAACACTTAGATAAAATGATAAAAACCCCCTGCCCGAATAAAATGTAAAACTAAGTCAGTCGTAGCAGAGTCATCTGTTAAAAGGGCAGGGAGCGTGTCAGGCAGTGCGAACGACTGCCTGAGCACAGCTAAAAGCGGACACTCCAATAAAATGCGCACCACAGAGAAAACGGAGCCGCAGCGACACAGAGGTGGGTCCTCACGGCGCAATAAGTG
Source organism: Schistocerca nitens (assembly GCF_023898315.1). Taxonomy (NCBI): domain Eukaryota; kingdom Metazoa; phylum Arthropoda; class Insecta; order Orthoptera; family Acrididae; genus Schistocerca; species Schistocerca nitens. Next base: position 439,341,190 of record NC_064622.1, on the reverse strand, counting down.
GCCGTGCGTAAGCCGAGTATGCCCAATGCGCAGCCGGCAGAGGACAACAGACGCCTGGCGGGAGACCCGCATGGACGACCGCCACACAGTCGTCGTCGCCTTGATTGGACGGAGTTTGTTGGGCGTGGGCAGATTGCGCCATTCAGCGTCCCAAACCGAAAGAACTTCGTGGTGTAAGACTGCCCGCAAATCAGTCTCCGGGAGTCCAATCCCCAGAGACGATTTACTAGTGGCCTCTTTCGCCGGGCGGTCAACATTCTCATTGCCAGGTATCCCAACATGGCCTGGGGTCCACACGAAGACCACAGAGCGGCCGCAACGCGCAAGAGTATGCAGGGACTCATGGATAGCCATCACCAGACGAGAACGAGGAAAACACTGGTCGAGAGCTCGTAAACCGCTCAGGGAATCGCTACATATAACGAAGGACTCACCTGAGCAGGAGCGGATATACTCTAGGGCACAAAAGATGGCGACCAGCTCAGCAGTGTAAACGCTGCAGCCATCCGGCAAGGAACGTTGTTCGGAATGGTCCCCTAGAGTTAGCGCATACCCGACACGACCAGCAGCCATCGAACCGTCAGTTTAAACAATTCCAGAGCCCTGATACATGGCCAGGATGCAATAAAAGCGGCGGCGGAAAGCCTATGGAGGGACTGAGTCCTTCGAGCCCTGTGCCAAGTGGAGCCGAAGGCAAGGGCGAGGAACACACCACGGGGGTGTACGCAGAGGTGCCTGGAAAGGAGGTGGAACAGGGAAAAACCCAAGCCCGGAGAGAAGCTCCTTCACGCGTACGGCGATCGGACAACCCGACCAGGGCCGACGGTCTGGCAGATGGACGACTGACTGCGGGAACAGGACACGGTAATTTGGATGCCCGGGCAAGCTAAAAACATGGGCAGCATAAGCAGCCAGTAATTGTTGGCGTCGTAACCGCAGTGGAGGGACACCTGCCTCCACCAGTATGCTGTCCACAGGGCTGGTGCGGAAAGCACCAGTGGCAAGGCGTATCCCGCTATGGAGGATTGGGTCCAGCACCCGCAACACAGATGGGGAAGCTGAGCCATAAGCCAGGCTCCCATAATCCAGACGAGACTGGATTGAAGCCTGGTAGAGCCGGAACAGGGTAGATCGGTCGGCGCCCCCAGCGGGTGTGGCTCAATCGCAGAGCATTGAGATGCCGCCAACACGCCTGTTTGAGCTGCCGGATATGAGGCAGCCAAGTCAACCGGGCATCGAAAACCACCCCCAAAAACCTGTGATTCCACCACTGAAAGAAGTTCGCCGTTAAGAGAAAGCTGCGGCTCCGGGTGGACAGTACGTCGCCGGCAGAAATGTATAACGCAGGTCTTGGCTGCCGAAAACTGGAACCCATGAGCTACAGCCCAAGACTGCGCCTTGCGGATAGCGCCCTGTAGCTGACGTTCAACAGCTGCAATGCCAGAAGAGCTGTAGTAAAGGCAGAAGTCGTCAGCATACAGGGAAGCGGAGACAGAATTTCCCACGGCCGCAGCGAGCCCGTTAATGGCTATTAAAAACAGGCAGACACTTAAAACAGAACCCTGTGGCACACCGGTCTCCTGGACGTGGGAGGAACTATATGAGGCCGCGACTTGCACGCGAAAGGTACGAAACGACAGAAAATTGCGGATAAAAATCGGCAGAGGACCCCGAAGACCCCATCCATGAAGCGTAGAAAGGATGTGATAACGCCATGTCGCATCGTACGCCTTCCGCATGTCGAAAAAGACAGCGACCAGGTGCTGACGGCGGGCAAAGGCAGACGGATGGCCGACTCCAGGCTCACCAGATTGTCGGTGGCGGAGCGGCCTTTACGGAACCCACCCTGAGATGGAGCCAGAAGGCCCCGAGACTCCAATACCCAATTTAAGCGCCGGCTCACCATCCGTTCAAGCAACTTGCAAAGAACGTTGGTGAGGCTAATGGGACGGTAGCTGTCCACCTCCACAGGGTTCTTTCCAGGTTTCAAAACGGGGATGACAATGCTGTCCCGCCATTGCGACGGAAACTCCCCCTCGACCCAAAGACGGTTGTAAAGATCGAGGAGGCGTCGCTGGCAGTCCACTGAAAGGTGTTTCAGCATCTGACAGTGGATGCCATCTGGCCCAGGAGCGGTATCAGGGCAAGCGGCTAGGGCACTGCGAAATTCCCACTCACTGAATGGAGCATTGTAAGAATCTGGGTGGTGGGTGCGAAACGAAAGGCTCCGACGTTCCATCCGCTCTTTAATGGAGCGGAAGGCCTGGGAGTAATTCGCAGAAGCGGAACTCATAGCAAAATGCTCTGCCAAGCGGTTTGCAATGACGTCGAAGTCAGTACAAACTGCGCCATTCAGTGAGAGCGCAGGGACGCTGACAGGGGTCCGATAGCCGTAGACGCGTCGAATCTTGGCCCAGACCTGCGATGGAGTGACATGGAGGCCAATGGTGGACACATACCGCTCCCAGCACTCCTTCTTGCCTTGGCGGATAAAGAGGCGGGCCCGCGCACGCAGCCGTTTGAAGGCGATAAGGTGGTCTATGGAGGGATGTCGCTTGTGACGCTGGAGCGCCCGCCGGCGATCTTTAATCGCTTCAGCGATCTCAGGCGACCACCAAGGCACAGCCCTCCGCCGAGGGGACCCAGAAGAACGGGGAATGGCAGATTCGGCGGCAGTAACGATGCCGGTGGTGACCGATTTAACCACAGCATCAATGTCATCAGTAGAGAGAGGCTCAATAGCGGCAGTGGAGGAGAACAAGTCCCAGTCAGCCTTATTCATAGCCCATCTGCTAGGGCGCCCAGAAGAGTGACGCTGTGGTAGTGACAGAAAGATCGGAAAGTGGTCACTACCACACAGGTCGTCATGCACACTCCATTGGACAGACGGTAATAGGCTAGGGCTACAGATTGAAAGGTCAATGGCGGAGTATGTGCCATGCGCCACACTGAAGTGTGTGAAGGCACCATCATTTAACAGCGAGAGATCGAGCTGCGACAATAAATGCTCAACGATGGCGCCTCGGCCTGTTACCACTGACCCACCCCACAGAGGGTTATGGGCGTTGAAGTCGCCCAATAGCAAGAAAGGTGGCGGCAATTGGGCTACCAGTGCAGCCAGGACATGCTGCGAGACATCACCATCCGGTGGAAGGTAAAGACTGCAGACGCTAACAGCCTGTGGCGTCCACACCCGTACAGCGACAGCCTCTAAAGGTGTCTGGAGAGGGACAGACTCGCTGTGCAGAGTGTGAAGAACATATATGCAGACGCCACCAGACACCCTTTCATAAGCTGCGCGGTTCTTATAATAACCCCGATAGCCACGGAGGGCGGGGGTTCGCATTGCTGGAAACCAAGTTTCCTGAAGAGCAATGCAGAAGAAAGGGTGAAGGCTGATAAGTTGGCGGAGCTCGGCTAGATGGTGGAAGAAACCGCTGCAGTTCCACTGGAGGATGGTGTTGTCCATGGCTGGGAAAGGCGTGACGGGACTGGGAAGGCAGATTACGCCGCTGGGTCACCTGCTGCCTCCGATGGAGCACCCGTGCAAATGCTATCCATTGCGTCCGAGGGACCGGCGAGACTGAGGTCCTCAGCGGACGCCAGAATCTCCACCTCATCCTCAGACGCAGAGCTTGTAGGAAGCGGTGGGATGGGTGCCACCGCAATGTCGTTAGCCTTGGGGACTTTCTTCTTCTTCTGTTTCTCTCGCTGTGCCTTCGGTGGTTCAGGCTGGGAGGGCTTCACTGGGTCAGTCTCAGGGACAGACGACGACCGTGAGGCCCTACGACCAGCGACCGGTGGTTGTTTGAGCCACTTGCGGCTGTCTGCTTTTGTACCGGTCGGAACTTGCGAAGGGAGGTCCCCAAGGGAACCCTTCCTGGCGAGAGGAGCCGAAGAAGACTTACGCTTCTCCGGCTGGGAAGGGGGAACTGATGTCCCCGATGGTTTGGGGGGTGTTGCTCCTGAAGTAGATGGAGCAGGAGCAACAGGGAGTTTAGTGCCCCCACCATCAAGGGGGCAGGTGTGGGCCTTCGACTCTGAGAGCTGACTGGAGCTGATGGGACTGTAGCAGGAGTGACAGTTGCGGCATAAGAAGATATACGCACTGGATGAAGCCGATCATATTTCCGCTTCGCCTCAGTGTACGTCAGTCGGTCGAGGGTCTTGATTTCGATGATTTTCCGCTCCTTCTGCAGAATTGGACAGTCCGGCGAGCAAGGCGGATGGTGCTCACCACAGTTCACACAGATTGGAGGCGGGGCACAGGGATGATCAGGATGGGATGGTCGACCGCAATCGCGACATACGAGGTCGGAAGCACAGCGTGAAGACATATGGCCGAACTTCCAACACTTGAAGCACCGCATCGGGGGAGGGATATACGGCTTGACATCACAACGGTACACCATCACCTTGACCTTCTCAGGTAACGTGTCACCCTGTGGCAACTTGATGATCCCTCGGACCCCGGTGGACGCGCCGGACGAAATGGACACCTCGTCGCTCCAAGTTGGCGCGCAGCTCGTCATCGGACTGTAAAAGGAGATCCCAGTGGAAGATAATGCCCTGGACCATATTCAGACTTTTATGGGGCGTGGTAGTTACGGAGACATCCCCCAGCATATTACAAGCGAGCAAGGCCCGCGACTGGGCGGAGGATGCCGTTTTTATCAACACCGATCCGGACCGCATCTTGGACAATCCCTCCACCTACCCAAACTTGTCCTCTAAATGCTCTACAAAGAACTGAGGCTTCATGGACATAAAGGATTCCCCATCAGCTCTGGTGCAGACAAGATACCTGGGCGAATAAGTCTCACTTTCATTCAATGCCTTTCGTTCCTCCCATGGTGTGGCGAGGGAGGGGAACGATTTGGGGTCATAAACGTTACCTTTAAAATAGGCCCTCGAACGCTTAGAGACTGCTGGTGGCTGGCCACCAGCAAGAGAAGATGTGCCACGCTTCATTGCGTGTCATCCACCCTGATGCCACCTACTCCGACCAAGGGCCCTCCCCACGGGCGCTACCCAGCCACAGCAAAAGCCACCTGGCAGGATGGCCATTGCCGGGAGTCCCGATGCCCCAGGGAGATGGGCATCTACTCCTTGGCATACGTGGGGAGTTAACGGCGCAGGCATCAGTAGAGCGATCCCTGAGTTGTCAGGGGGCTACAACCAACAGGGTACATGGCGGCCCCACCACAACGGACTGGCTACCGTGCTGGATGTTAGGTGACATGTGGTCCATGGTCGCCGTCAGTGCAGAAAATGGCCCTGCACAGTGTTTGGTAGAAACTGTACGCAGGATGGAGAGCGGGCAGGACTGCAATGCAACGACGAATAAGATGGCGAAAGTTCTCAACACAACATGGACACAATGCACCAAGTAAGGCGCCCTTCCCCAATCGGCTCGCTCTTCGGAAAAATTTTGAGATATGGAGGTCAAACCAGACAGGGGACCATCACATAAGGCCGAAACGTTTGAGACTCCTTTTAGTCGCCTCTTACGACAGGCAGGAATACCGCGGGCCTATTCTAACCCCCGAACCCGCAGGGGGGGAACGTAGTCGAATTAAATAGGGTGATGCTGAGGGAATTAGATTACGAAATGAGACACTTAAAGTAGTAAATTAATTTTGCTATTTGGGGAGCAAAATAACTCATGGTTGTTTTAGTAGAGAGAATATAAATGTAGACTGGCAAGCAATGGCAAGGAAAGCATTTCTGAAGAAGAGAAATTTGTTAACATCGAGTATAGATTTAAGGTGTCAGGAAGTCGTTTCTGAAAGTATTTGTATGGAGTGTAGCCATGTATGGAAGTGAAACGTGGACGATAAATAGTTTAAACAAGAAGAGAATAGAAGCTTTCGAAATGTGGTGGTACAGAAGAATGCTGAAGATTAGATGGGTAGATCACATAAGTAATGAGGAGGTATTGAATAGAATTAGGGAGAAGAGAAATTTGTGACACAACTTGAGTAGAAGAAGGGGTCGCTTGGTAGGACATATTCTGAGGCATGAAGGGATCACCAATTTAGTATTGAAAGGCAGCGTGAAGGGTAAAAATCGTAGAGGGCGACCAAGAGATGAATATACTAAACAGATTCAGAAGGATGTAGGCTGCAGTAGGTACTGGAAGATGAAGAAGCTTGCACAGGGTAAAGTAGCACGGAGAGCTGCATCAAACCAGTGTCTGGACTGAAGACCACCACAACAACATCATCATCTTAGTGGTCCAGGCGTTATAGTGTGGGGAGCCATAATACTGCATGGGCATACTGACCTCAAGTCATTGAACACTGAACACTCACTGTCGATGTTACTGTGACACGATACTCCTTCCGCACGTGCTTCCTTCTCCACGTACGTGTTTTCAGGGTGTGTCTAGTTATTTAAGTTGCTTGACTACTCCAAGGATTTTTGCTTCTACGTTACTCATGTTGGTAACTGTTTTCGATTCGAATTCTGGAATATTTACTCCGTCCTTTTTGTGAAGGCATTTCGGAAGGATGTGTTTAGTAACTCTTTTTTGGAAGCACTGTATTCGATGGTATCTCCATTGCTATCGTGCAGAGAAGGCATTGATTCTTCCTTGCCGCTAACATTCTTCACATACAACCAGAATCTCTTTGGATTTTCTGCCAGGTTTCGTGACAAAGTTTCGTTGTGGAAACTGTTATAAGCATCTCGCATTGAAGTCCGCGCTAAATTTCTAGGTTCTGTAAAAGATCGCCAGTCTCGGGGATTTTGGGTCTGTTTAAATTTGGCAGCTTTGTTTCGTTGTTTCCGCAACAGTGTTTTAACCCGTTTTGTGTACCAAGGAGGACCAGCTCCGTCGTTTGTTGATTTATTTGGTATAAATCTCTCAACTGCTGCCGATACTATTTCTTTGGATTCAAGCCACATCTGATCTACACTTACATTATTAATTTGGAATGAGTGGAGATTGTCTGTCAGGAAGGCGTCAAGTGAATTTTTATCTGCTTTTTTCAATAGGTATATTTTTCGCTTATTTTTCGAGGATTTAGGGGTATCAATATTCAGTCTCCCTACGACAACCCTGTGTTCACTAATCCCTGTAATCGGTTTTGATGCTCATTATTAACTTTGGATTTTATTTTATCCATCTGAAGTAGTTGGCGAAAGTCGGAAACTGTAAAAGCAATGGATTTGCTTATGAGATAACTGTTCTGCTACCAGTCACTATTACTGGGAATCATTGCCCGAAAGGCGTTGTGAAAAAATAAGTAAAAAGAAAATGGCGACTCTAAGCAGAAAACAACCCCATTAATATTACTTTAGAAACGTCTGACATTGTTGTAGTAACACAGAATATCGAGATAATTACATATTCATAACGGGAACAAAATAAGTGCGAAAGAGCTCCGATACTCATTGTTCCCTAGTGAGATTAAAATACACACTAGCCCGTGAGTACGAGGTAAAGCTTTCTGAGTTAATGTTGTTATTCGCTGAAGCCATCTCTTCTTAGGAAATGATCGATTGCGGAGTTACCGTCGACGTAGAGAACTGATACTTCAGTTGAACGAGAGAACGCTCTACTGAGGCTTACAAAAAGCCATACGCGGGTTAGGTCCTCTGCCGCTGGCTTCCATCGCCAACTGCCGGCGCCCCCCACCCCCCCACCCCCCTCTCCACAAATGCTCGTGCAGCTGTTTTCGCACCACACTGCGTTTGGCGGCACGTAAGGTTTTGCGTAATCTCTCTGCAGTTGATAAATATGGACGCAATGCTATAAACGTGGTGTTAACTGCGTCATAAATCCCGGGGATGTTTGTTAGCCAGTGCCATGCTTGTACACACCTGTGCGTGAAACGCGTATGGTTTAATTGGAAGAAAGAATCACTGCAGTGAATGTAGCTAGTAGAACTATCTTACAAAGTGTCCAATAGTAGCTACGAAGTGTCCAATAGAAGCTCAGACATCTTTCACGTTGTATCCATCTCATGTCCCAAATGGAAAAGGGGGTAAAGGTATTGTTTCCCATAAGAGTTAGTCTGTTTAGTCTGTTGTGTGTATGAGAGATTATCTTTATTAAATGCACTACATCGAGCAAGATGATGTGTCGGTCAGTGTGTTACTTTTCTGCTGCATTTATTAAAAAGAATATGCTTGCTAAATAATAGTAGTAGCTGACTGCTTTATGAAAAATGTCACTACGACGAGAATTGCTGGAATCCGTAAACATCAAGTACTAAAAGGAGCTGTGTCGTACCCTGACCACTCGTTTAATATACGGTGCCTATGAAGCTGTTTTCTCGGATAGCTAGACAACAATTCAAGCAAATCTTATCAATGGAGTTTATTACAGTAAGTTAAACTGACGATACTTAACCTTGCGTTTCCACAAAGAGGTGTCGCAAGCAACTGGCGACATGCAAATAATCAATGTCCTTAGGTATATACAATTTTACAACAGTCCGTAAGTTACGGCTAAAGCGTTCGGATTGCGGCTCGTCTTCTAGTGCCGGTGCTGCTAGGCAGAGCGGGGCTTACATTCTCTTTGTATAGGGGCCGCTCCTGTCGTGGTGTCGTCCTAGTCAGCGTTCTATTGGCTGAAGTCGTCTCACAGACCCCTTTGCTGTAAGGTTTTAGGCCGACGCGCCGGCGCTTGATGTTACGCCGGAACAGGGCGGACAAAAATATGGAAACACTAAAAACAGAACATACTACTGTACCTGATACCATGCAGGAAACCGTCTCCAATCGTCTCGGAATCGATACATACACGATTATGAAAAGTTACGGTAATAATGATGGAAATGGATAGCGATCACGGAAACTTGGCTTCAAAGTAGATCACAAAGTCTCATTAATACTCAGAGCGCGGACTGTGGTGGCAAGGGTGATCCGACGCTTCATCATCGTGATCACAAAACCATTCTTCGACAATGCGAACTGTGTGACCTGGGGCCCACCGTCTTGCAACACAGCATCGCCATCGGGGAACAAACGATGAACCATGAGGTCGAGCTGATCTGCCAAACTGGACACATAATTCTTCGCAGTAATGTGACCTTGCATAGTAGCCACGGAGCCCATGGAATACCACGACGTGGTTGCCCAAATCATCACCGAGCCCCCGCCATTTTTCATTCTTGGGACGCTAGAAGTCGGAAGCAGTGCGAAATAAGACTCATTCGACCACATGACTTTCTTCCATTGCTGCACAGTCCACATTTGATGGGTTCGGCACGACACTTTCCTGCATCACTGGCGAGTGGTTTTGGAATTCCAGCTCGTCCTGCATTTCCCTGTTTCTGGAGCTTCATACGTGTTCTTTTTGTGCTGACACGACCTTTCGTCCTCGTAACATTCAGTTCTGCAGAGACTTTTGCAGCTGTCATCCTCTTATTTTGCGTCACAATCGTCTTCAATGGCCGTGCGTCATGGTCACTCGACACACATTTTCGTCCGCGTTGTGAATTAGCGGATGACTTTTTCCCCGCTTCCCCTGTACCCAGTCTAAATCTTCGATACGGAGCTTCTTGAAATACCAAACAATTCGACTGCCTTGGTTGCAGAAGCAGGCACCATGCAAGCACCGAGGAGTAGCCCAAGTTCGAATTCACTGAGCTCAAACATAAAGTACTCACAATTACACATAAGACTGTTCTGACCACGATTGACACTTGCAACGTTTTGAGAACACTGCAGACAGGTGCCGCTGGCGGTCGAACAAAACTGTGCAACCTCCAGGCTTCGTTAGCATCTGCGCCTTTGTTGAAGCATGTGTCTCTCGCGGTGTTACTACAGTTTTGTCCAACCCCTATAGATGTATTTGTTTACTGGAGCATGTTGTTGTTGTTGTCGTCTTCAGTCCAGAGACTGGTTTAATGCAGCTCTCCATGCTACTCTATCCTGTGCAAGCTTCTTCATCTCATAGTGCCTACTGCAGCCTGCATCCTTCTGAATCTGCTTAGTGTATTCATCTCTTGGTCTCCCTCTACGATTTTTACCCTCCGCGCTGTCCTCCAATACTAAATTAATGATCCCTTGATGCCTCAGAATATGCGCTACCAACCGATCCCTTCTTCTAGTCAAGTTGGGCCACAAATTTCTCTTCTCTCCAATTCTATTCAATACCTCCTCATTAGTTATGTGATCTACCCATCTAACCTTCAGCATTCTTCTGTAGCACCACATTTCAAAAGCTTCAATTCTCTTTTTGTCCAAACTATTTATCGTCCACGTTTCACTTCCATACATGGCTACACTCCATACAAATACTTTCAGAAACGACTACCTGACACTTAAATCTATACTCTTCTTGAGAAACGCTTTCCTTGCCACTGCCAGTCTACATTTTATATCCTCTCTACTTCGACCATCATCAGTTATTTTGCTCCAGAAATAGCAAAACTCCTTTACTACATTAAGCGTCTCATTTCCTAATCTAATACGCTCAGCATCACCCGACTTAATTCGACTGCATTCCATTATCCTCGTTTTGCTTTTGTTTATGTTCATCTTACATCCTCCTTTCAACACACTGCTCTTCCAGGTCCTTTGCTGTCTCTGACAGAATTACAATGTCATCAGCGAACCTCAAAGTTTTTATTTCTTCTCCATGGATATTGATACCTACTCCGAATTTTTCTTTTGTTTCCTTCACTGTTTGCTCAATATACAGATTGAATAACATCGGGGATAGGCTACAACCCTGTCTCACTCCCTTCCCAACCTTTCACGTCCCTCGACTCTTACGCCATCTGGTTTCCGTACACATTGTAAATAGCCTTGCGCTCCCTGTATTTTATCCCTGCCACCTTCAGCATTTGAGAAAGAGTATTCCAGTCAACAATGTCAAAAGCTTTCTCCAAGTCTACAAATGCTAGAAACGTAGGTTTGTCTTTCCTTAATCTATTTTCCAAGATAAGCCGTAGGGTCAGTATTGCGTCACGTGTTCCAACATTTCTACGGAATCGAAACTGATCTTCCCCGAGGTCGGCTTCTACCAGTTTTTCCATTCGTCTGTAAAGAATTCGTGTTACTATTTTGCAGCCGTGGCTTATTAAAGTGATAGTTCGGTAATTTTCACATACGGCAACACCTGCCTTCTTTGGGATTGGAATTATTATATTGTTCTTGAAGTCTGAGGGTATTTCGCCTGTCTCATTCATCTTGCTCACTAGATGGTAGAGTTTTCAAATGGCTCTGAGCACTATGGGACTCAACTGCTGTGGTCATTAGTCCCCTAGAACTTAGAACTACTTAAACCTAACTAACCTAAGGACATCACACACATCCATGCCCGAGGCAGGATTCGAACCTGCGACCGTAGCAGTCGCACGGTTCCGGACTGCGCGCCTAGAACCACGAGACCACCGCGGCCGGCTGGTAGAGTTTTGTTAGGCCTGGCTGTCCCAAGGCTGTCAGTAGTTCTAATGGAATGTTGTCGTCTCACGGGGCCTTGTTTCGACTTACATCTTTCAGTGCTCTGTCAAACTCTTCACGCAGTATGGTATCTCCCATTTCATTTTCATCTACATTCACTTCCATTTCCATAATATTGTCCTCAAGTACACTGTCCTTGTATAGAACCTCTATATACTCCTTCCACCTTCCTGCTTTCCCTTCTTTGCTTAGAACTGGGTTTCCATCTGAGATGTTGATATTCCTGCAAGTGGTTCTCTTTCTCCAAAGATCTCTTTAATTTACCCGTAGGCAGTATCTACCTTACCTCTGGGCCTTGTGAGGTTAAATACACTGATGAACTAGAACATTGAGACCACCGGCCTACTATCCACATAAACCCGTCCAGGCGATAACAGCGACACATGGCGAGGAACGACCGCTGGTCAGACACACTCACGACGCATGTAGTATCAGTCAGTGTGCTGTCCGTGTGTAGAATGGGGAAGGTGCGCTATCTATCAGTGTCAGACCGACTAGAGTGTGATAGCCCGGAAGCTCGCCAAGAGCATTTCAGAAAACTGCATGACTTGTCGGATGTTCGAGAAGTGCTAAATGTTTTCAACATGTGGCGAAACCAAGGTGAAACCACGTCCAGAGGTCCTGGGGTTGGGCGGCCAGCATTCACTACAGATATCGGATATCGTAGGCTGAGCCGATTGATAAAATAGGAGAGGCCGCGAACTGTGGCGGAACTAACATTAGAGTTTAGTGCCGGGCAGAGTACAAAAGTGTCTGACACACAGTGCACAGAACACTCCTACCACACCGACGACCCAATCGCGCCCAATTGTTAACACCACGACATCGGCAACTACGACTGAAAAAGCACGTGACCATCCGCTCTGGACGATGGCGCAGTGTCAGAGCGTTGCACGGTCTGATGAATCTTGATACCTTCTTCATTATGCCGATGGGAGGGGGCGAAGCAGTCGTCTTCCAGGGGAACATGTCCTTGACACCTGTACTGCGGGATGGAGACAGACTGGCAGCGGCTCCATTATGATCTACGGAACATTCTCGTGGGTATCCATGGGTCCAGTGGAGCTTGTGCGAGGCACCATTACGACCAAGGAGTATCGTACACTGGGTGAAGACCACGTACACCTATTCATGACGATCAAATTTCCCGGCGGCAGTGGCATTTTTCAGCAAGATAATGCGTCATGTCGCAAGGCCAGGAGTGTCATGGAGTGGTTCGAGGAACACAGTGGTGAGCTCCAATTGATGTGCTGGCTCCTCAACTCATCAAATCTGAACCCTGTCGAATATATCTGGGATGTGATTGAACGTGGTGTCTGAGTTCATCGCGGCCCGCCCCCATCTACGACAATTAGGTGTCTTGTGTGCAGGTGAGGTACCAACTCGCTCCAGCGACCTACCAATGCCTGACTGCTTCCACGACGCATCGTCGCTGTTATCCATGCCAAAAGTGGACATAGCGCTGAAAGGTGGCTACACTGAGCCACAGCGCCAGAGATTGCGCCAAAGAGTATTATTCCGCCGCCTCCACTGGCAGTGCTTATTGAGAAGTAGCAGTAGCGAGTCGTAGTTGAGAAGTTGCGGTAGTGAGTGCTTGCTCAGAACTTGTAGTATTGTTTTGATCGGCTAGACACCAGATGTTGTTGGATTGGGGATGCTGTAATGATCAGAGTGTGCTTTTCGTCAATATATATGAAGGTAAAAAAATTCCTTTTTTTTTCATTATTTCAATGTCTTAAACAATAATGCATCTTGGTCACAGGTTCAGTCAACAAAGCATCTGGCTCGTGTTCTTGTATTAGACTGTATTTCTGGTTTCTATGTGCAATTATAGTATTTCAGTTTTATTTAATTACTTCAGTGTAAATGGTGTTTAAAATATCTGGTCTTATTGAGGAAGAACCGTGCCAGATGTGTACGTTGAATCACACTTCCACACACAGAACAGCTACACTTGTGTTTTGTTGTTTCCTAGGTTTTATAGTTGCTGGGGACTTAATTAATTAATTGTGTTAACGGAAATTTTCTTTCATTCTTTGTTGTTATTCTATGCAGTCAGATTGCGGAGTAATACTAGTCAGGGCCAACCGGTTGCGAGACTGCGTAACCGAACAGACAGCTACTAAATCAAAAAATTAAAATATTTGCATAATATTTAATTAAGCCCCCATGCAGCGCCCACTAGGTAGGTGGCCATAATGTTCTGACTGATCAGTGTATATAAGAGTGTAGGTATTCGGACCCAGTGCTGTGTAGCGTGTTGAACACAGACGTGAAGTGACAGTGGAGGCAGTGGGTCATGCATTTGCGTATCGCTTGATGACTCATCTCTGGTGGCGGTGGCGCTCCACCCGAACTCCCTGCTAGCGAGACTAAGCAGTAACGATGTTGTCTGCCTGACAGCCGTATAGCGGACGTTTCGCTGGTCATGTAATTAATGCCGGGAGCGTCACTGTTTCTGCAGTCTGCACCGCCTCGCAAACATCGTTAATTGCATGCGTTAATGCACACGCGCGCGCGCGCTCGTGTGTGTGTGTGTGTGTGTGTGTGTGTGTGTGTGTGTGTGTGTGTGTGTGTGTGTGTGTGTGTGTGCTGGAGGCGTGGCACAGGTGGAAAGCGAGGGCGGGGTGCATAACTTGATTCGTTATTTGCCATTTCTTTGTGTAACTGATTCAATGGCTTTTAAAACACTTGCGCGGGCAAACACTTTCAATGCATTTTGGTCTTTATTCCTCACAAGGAAACCACAAAAAAGACCAAATAAACATGCGCATAAAAGTTTTTTGAAGTTTTGATGCATTTTCATACAAGAAACAGATAGAAAATGTCCAAAATACCCTGCCACTGGTTCTACACACGCTTTCACTCGTCGGATCACGGGCCATCGCAAATTTACGAACAGCTCAGGATGGTATCTCAGTCATCCATAAAGCTTCCGGTTTAGTAGAATGAAGACATATCACTTCTAGACATGCTCAAGAATACTTCAACGAATATGAGGTCTGTATTCTAGGTTTCATGCCGGGTGGAAGTTTACGATACTTGACGTCAGCAATGGTTTGTGACACACGGATGATGTGGTGTGTGACGTACTGTCTGCGTAGGTAAAGATGGAACAGGACATTGAAAATGCTTATTTTGCTGCTTAAATGCGAATATGAAATCTTGGATGTGGTAATGTACTGATTTGTAGCGTATCCCGAGGTCTAGGTCAGGTTTAAAGGTGACAGCTTGGTTGTGATGGCGTTAAACTATTTGTCATTCTTTGCCGGGATAAATGTTTCACACATAATGATTTCGACTGGGTATTTAAATCCACTCTTTAATGGCGCCATGTGTCGAAGCAGTCGGATAGTAACGGTAGTTTCAATATTCTCTTCAGAGCTCGCCTCCTGTGCTGACCTAAATTTTCATCACTGATATTTTCCTCATGCTACTCCCGAGCACTACAACCTAAACATGAGTTTTCATTTGTTCAGGACGTATTCAAAGTAATATTGTTTCTAAGTTTCTCTCGGCGTGACAGGCAGATGGAATGTCTATGAGTTTGGAGCAAACAGTAATATTACAAATTGATTCAGATGTGTACTGCCTAATCTGCGTGTCCAAAGGGCACTACTTGGCAACGTGAAGAGCGGAGTACGGAGATCTGGTGTCTACCTAATACGGTGGCAATGCGGCCGGTAAGGCAGACGATGTGTACCGTCGAAGATCGCAGTCGCGAAAACTAACGGCATACATAGTTACGGCAGCCGCACGAGTCGGAGATCACAGAGTGCTGTCCATCAGAATTACTTGGAACGAATTATTATCGCACTGGGATCTGGCATAGACCGCGAACTACGTGGACTGCGTTGTCTAAGAATCCACTGAGTTAGAAGTAAGGAGCAAGTTTATCAACTCAGAGACCGTAGTAAGGCTCCTGAAGATGCTACGCCGAACGCTGTACGGCAACTTACGAGAGTCTTCAACTCTGTGCTCAGGACCTGCAACTTCCCGACTGTATGCGGAAGTTGTAGCATACCCAAGGCCGGGAAAGACCTGCGGATACCGCAAAACCACCGATCGATCAGCCTGCTGCCCGCAGTTTCGAAGATACTTCGGAGGCTGTACATCAAGAGACTGTGGCGGCACGTCAGGGAGGAAGGTCTGCTCCCTGACGAACAATTTCGGTTCAGGAGGGGCCACTCCACGCAGCAGCAACTTCTCCGACTGGTGGACCAGGCGATGGGGGCGCTGAAACGTCGCGAGAATTTTGGGGCGGTACTCCTGGACATTTCCAGGGCCTTCGACAGCGTGTGGCACGAGGACCTTGTGTATAAACTATTTACACAGGGGCTACCGGTGTAGCAGGCCCTCCTGCTCCAATCCTAGCTGACTGGACGCACCTACCACGTGCGCGCCGGCGACGGGACGTCGACAGCTCGTCCCATTGCAGCTGGGGTACCGCAAGGGTCCGTCCTCGGCCACTTTCTTTACTCACTTTACACCGCCGACGTCCCGAAGACGCACGCTGTGCTCTACGCCGACGAAACGGCGTTATACGGACGCAGCATTAACGCCGGGTTAACGCGTCACCGCCTACAATCGGCTTGCGACGTCCTGGGAGCTTCGGGCCGTCAAATGGCGGCTCAAATTTAACGCAGCCAAACGCCAGGCGGTGATTTTCACGTGCAAGAAGATTCTTGTGGATCTGCAGCCAATCAGCATCACGGGAGGCCTTTATTTAGGAGGAGAAAGACATCGTATAACCACAATGAACTGACCTCTCCGGGTGCGAACGGAGGAAGGATCAGCGAGTTGTAGGGGTGGGGGTGAGGGGGGGGGGGGAGGAGTCATACCGCGCCTGTACCGAAGAGGTCGGCGCCATAGACTGTGCACAGCGGAGTTGCCATTCATTCACGCGCAGCATTACCGTTCAGCTTACGTAGGGCAGATTCCAGTCTGCCTGCGACGGCTTGGCGTCGTGGGCGGCAAGATGGAGGCTGGCCTGTAACGCAGCGAAGAGTCAAGCACGTGTCGTAACGAGACGCCCAGTCCCAGTGGACTTGAAACAAACAGATATGCTAGATGGAGCTTTAAACTGGGGAAGTGCACATGCAATACCTGGATGATACTACCGATAGGCGTCCAACATGGCGTCAACACGTCGAACAACTGGGAGGGGGGTAAGGCGCTGGGACGGGTGTCACAGCTACATTCCGCTGCTAAACCCGACGTCTATAATGCCACAGGATCTCGGAGTTGAAAATGCCACAGTTGCGCCCAGTTCTGGACTATGCGGCAGTTGCGTGGAGAAACGCCCCCTGTAGACGTTATCAACAGCCAACAGAGGGTACGAAATTTATCTCTCAAATTGTTTTTGCTCTTAACCATCGCAATACCAGGGTAAAAGGGGTTCTTTACGTCCACGTATTGAAAAATATTGTAATCTCGACAGTTATTTAATATTTTAAAATTTTGAAAAAAAAAATATATATATATATATATATATATATATATATATATATATATATATATAGGTTTTAACTATTTCCCCAACCAGGCTCCATAAATGTTTTAGATTTTTCAGTTAAACTGAACTTAAAAACTTACGTCTTAAAAGAAGACATGTTTCCACAATGAAATAGCAGATCCAATTTTCTTTAGGTTTAGGACGTTACTTAACACCAGTACCTCTTTAAAAACAATGTTGCGAGTAATGTTCAACAACAATCAATAAACTTTACAATTTTTAAATTTTTTCTGGTGATCTTAAAAAACCCCAGCTTGGCCGTACACGTTATTGAAAATGTGTAGATATTTCTAAGAGTCTGCTAAAAGGCATTTTCACGTTCTGGACTCAACTTACCCACCAGTATCTCTTTAAAAAGTATGCTGTTAATATAGGCAACGGCCATGCCACAGTGGATACACCGGTTCCCGTCTGATCACCGAAGTTAAGCACTGTCGGGCGTGGCCGGCATTTGGATGGGTGACCATCCGGGCCGCCATGTGCTGTTGCCATTTTTCGGGGTGCACTCAGCCTCGTGATGCCAATTGAGGAGCTACTCGACCGAATAGTAGCGGCTCCGGTCAAAGAAAACCATCATAACGACCGGGAGAGCGGTGTGCTGACCACATGCCCCTTCTATCCACATGCTCAGCTGAGGAGGATACGACGGTCGGATGGTCCCGATGGGCCACTTGTGGCCTGAAGACGGAGTGCTGTTAATATAAGTCAACAACAACTACCGAGATTTTTTGCTGGGCATAAAAAACACCCCACCTCCGTGATACGTTGGCTTGCTACGGTTAACTCGGGATTTCTTGAAGTGGAACTCCATCTTGTAGCTCGAATACCTGTCATGGTTATAGAATTTTGTTAATGAAAGAAGTGGTACAGTTGCAAGGAAAGGAGAGAAATTATATTACGAATAACATTTTAACACAACGCAAAAGGGTAATGTCAGGCGGACATCAGGAAGTTGCCCAGCTCTCCGTATGAAGTCATTCTTGTTAACAACCTGCTGGAAGTGGCCACGCAATAATGGCTATGCAAGGGCAATGCCCTCTGCCACCAAGGCAGTTAGCAGACGCTGGCACATGTTTGAGAACCTTCTGGAAGAGTCAGGGGAAACATCTCTACGGAAGAAACTCGCATAAAAGTTCCTGAAAAACCAGCATATTGACGGCGAGTGCAGGGGGTGGCGAGACAGTGGTCACCAGGAAGCAGCTAGGGAGCAGTACAACATTCTGCGTCGTCGGTAACAAGTCACTGCAGAATGACTCTTTGCTGCTGATGCAGTAAAAGCTACGAGACGTCTGACAAGGAGACGGCACGACCGTGGGGTCGGGGATTTGTCCGAAATTTTGTGTGGTGAAAGAGGACCTCTAACACCTTAAGTGGTTACAATATTAGGACGCACTATCCGGAAAATCCCGGGAAAAATCGATCCAATTTCTTAGGTGCCTTATGAGTATAAAATGTTAGTCCGCTGCCGAGCCGCCGCCTAGATGTTTAGGCCTCGGAGTCTTACGACATAAGTCTCGGGGTCGATTACTCCTCCAGCACTTTATTTTCATCTGTTTCATTTTCTTTTGTTATTCCACCAATTATTCAGAAAGTTTCCCGAACCTACATTATCTTTAACAAATTAGTTAGAGTATTGATTAAAAATTATTTTCTTTTTGTCCAACAACACAATTCATGGCGGTGGGTTTTCCATTTTTAATTGTAGATTATATGAGGGGAAACATTGGGTTTTTAATCAGAATAACAAAGTCGATTGGGAAACATTTAGTTTTTATACATATAATAATTATAAACAAGAAACGCAGTGGTTATTATCGTAAAAACAAAGCAATAA
The DNA here is from genome assembly GCF_023898315.1 of Schistocerca nitens. Classification (NCBI taxonomy): domain Eukaryota; kingdom Metazoa; phylum Arthropoda; class Insecta; order Orthoptera; family Acrididae; genus Schistocerca; species Schistocerca nitens. The sequence goes on along the minus strand of NC_064622.1, from coordinate 439,322,420 downwards.
TTTTTGCGACATCTTGCGCAACATAAAAAGGCGGATTTTTTTTCAATCACAGGGCGTTTGCAATAAATCTGTACAAAAACATGCCCCATTAACATTTACGAAAATGTTTTGAGTTTCTGATAATTTTGAGGCAAACCAGGCATATTGAATCATGTCTCGGAATATTGGTGACGACAATTGACGGTGAATTATAGAATGAATTTTTATACAATTTTCGCGGGAATTAATTTCACGATTCTACTGTAACAATGCGCTGCAATTTTGCAAGCAACAGAAGGAAAAAAAATGCCGGGGGAGGAATCGAACCCCAGACCTCTGGCGTAAGGGTCCGAGCGCTAACCATGTAGGCCAGACGGCGGGTCGGCAATGGACTAACATTTTATACTCATAAGGCCCCTAAGAAACTTTGGATTGATTTTTCCCGGGATTTTCCGAGTAGTGCGTCCTAATAACCAGTTGAGGTGTTAGGGGTCCTCTTTCACCTCACAAAATTTCGGACAAATCCCCGACCCCACGGTCGTGCCGTCTCCTTGAGAGTACATTCGAGGAAGAACAACTCAGTCTCCGATAAGTATCCAGCAACACTTAGTACCTTGAGATTTCTCTCTGTTAGTGAAGGACGAGGTCTGTAGAGTTTGTCTGTAGTAGTAGCAATGACGAACAGTTGATTTCTTGTGTGTGTCTGAATATAAAGAGGAACAAGTGCTGTCAAACAATTGTCTCATACTTTAACCAAAGTTCTCGAGTATTCTCAGAAGGAGTTGCAAGAAGAACACTCGCGTCTGATACGCGAAAGGTAGGAGTCTGGAACCTAGAGTTTCTGCTCCAACATAGAGTGATAGGGTGTACTCATTGATCTGCGAAGATAAAAAGCCACTGTAAGACACCTATCCGAATAAGTGTAAACTATGAGGAACGAGATAGTTCTTAAAGTGAATCCTTACCTGTTTCCATCCTTATTCACTATTATAGCTTCACCAACATCAAAAGAATCAGAAATACGTCGAAATAAGCCTATTATAATAAACAATGCAATTAAACACGGCAGCGGCTTGGTCTCATAGCATAATATACAACGCCCTTACATGACACACACGACGCAGCGGGCCTAGAGAGTACACATACATTGAAGTATTTACCTGGAGCGACCTTAATTAGAACAACCGCATAAAACAAGTAGTAGGAAAAGCAGATGCTACACTGAGATTCACAGGAAGAATCGTAAGGAAATGTAGCCACCCCCAAAAGAAATAGCTCTCAAAACACTTGTTCGACCAATTCTCGAGTATTTGCTCATCACTTTAGGACATTTTCCAGAAACTATTACCAGAAGAGAGAGAGAGAGAGAGAGAGAGAGAGAGAGAGAGAGAGAGAGAGAGAGAGAAGATCCAACGAAACGCCGTGTGTCTCGTCACAGGGTCTTTTATTCGGTCTGAGAGCGTTACAGAAATGCTCAACAAACTCCAAATGGTTCAAATGGCTCTGAGCACTATGGGACTTAACATCTGAGGTCATCAGTCCCCTAGAACTTAGAACTACTTAAACCTAACTCACCTAAGGACATCTCACACATCCATGCCCGAGGCAGGATTCGAACCTGCGACCGTAGCGGCCTCGCGGTTCCAGACTGAAGCGCCTAGAACCGCTCGGCCACAGCTGCTGGCAACAAACTCCAGTGGCGGACGTTACAAGAGAGGCATTGTGCATCACGTAGTGTTTTACTACCCAGATTACAAAAGAACGCGTTTCAGGAAGAATTGGACAACATATTATTTCCCCCCACAAACGTCTCACGAAATGAGCACAACGAGAAGATTCGATAAATTATAGCTAATACAGAGGCTTGCCAATGACCATTCTTCCCATGTGCCATTCGCGAATGGAGCATGGAAGGAGGGGATCATATGGTGGTACTCTCCACCACACATAGGTGGCTTGCAGAGTACTGATGTAGATGCTGTGCCCATTGGACACTAGTATGCGGCCGAACACCAGTGAATAATGTACGATAATGATAGAAGCTGAAGGAACGAATTAAAATGTATGCCATGTTCGGAGCTTGAACGCGGGTCTGCTGCTTGCTAGGCAGATGTGCTAAGCATATCATCACAACAGCAGTATGGTTAACACAGTTGTACAGACTACCCTAGCCCTAGTCCAATATCCATCCCACCCCACCCCCACACAGACACTTCAATTCACGCTTCAGGCTGGCTCTGAGCACTATGGGACTCAACTGCTGAGGTTATTAGTCCCCTAGAACTTAGAACTAGTTAAACCTAACTAACCTAAGGACATCACAAACATCCATGCCCGAGGCAGGATTCGAACCTGCGACCGTAGCGGTCTTGCGGTTCCAGACTGCAGCGCCTTTAACCGCACGGCCACTTCGGCCGGCGCAATATAACTGATGATGTTCGAAGTAGAGAGGATATAAAATGTAGACTGGCAATGGCATGGAAAGCTTTTCTGAAGAAGAGAAATTTGTTAACATCGAGTATAGATTTGAGTGTCAGAAAGTCGTTTCTGAAAGTATTTGTATGGAAGTGAAAGGTGGACGATAAATAGCTTAGACAAGAAGAGAATAGAAGCTTCCGAAATGTGGTGCTACAGAAGAATGCTGAAGATTACATGGGTAGATCACATAACTAATGAGGAGGTACTGAATAGAATTGGAGAGAAGAGAAATTTGTGGCACAACTTGACAAGAAGAAGGGATAGGTTGGTAGGGCATATTCTGAGGCATCAAGGGATCACCAATTTGGTATTGGAGGGCAGCGTGGAGGGTAAAAATCGCCGAGGGAGACCAAGAGATGAATACATTAAACAGATTCAGAAGGATGTAGGTTGTACTAGGTACTGGGAGATGAAGAAGCTTGCACAGGATAGAGTAGAGTAGTATGGAGAGCTGCATCAAACCAGTCTCAGGACTGAAGACCACAACAAGAAACGACAACAAATCGTCACTTCAGCTTATATCATTTACAAAAATAAAGCTGAGACTCGTATGTCTCGAGGAAATTGTAAGTCTATCAGACCAACAGATCACCTACACCTGAGATACAAGCCGAATTTTTCCATTAGGTACAAAGCTGGTGTGTCATTCCAATACTGGAGTGGCTATGCTTGAGGTACAGGCAGCATTTCCCCATTAGGTACAGAATTTGGGTGCTGTTCCAATATAGGAAAGCCTCAGTGACGGTGACGGTTTGAGAAGGGGAAAATGGGCTGAAAGCGCCAACTGAAGTTTGTGTTAGGGAGGGCACTGGACTAGGGTACCCTCTGCAGCTGTGTTGGTGATTACTGCTATGGTGACGTAATGGTCAACACATCTGCCTAGCAACCAGGAAAGCCTCGCTCAAGTCCTCACCGTGGCACAAATTTTAATTCATTTCTTCAGCTTCTCATGTCCATTATAACTATCCGGACTGTTATGCCGTGGTCGGTTGATGAATTCTGTGTCAATTCCCAACGTTTCGTCTCCCGCAGTCGGAGACGCAACGTTGGGAATTGACACAGAATTCATCAACCGACCACGGCATAACAGCCCGGATAATTATAATGGACATGATATTTCCGGCCGTGAAAGTCTACATTCTTCAGCTTGTGTCATTATCGAAGATAAAGCTGAGACTCATACATCTCAAGGAAATTATAATTCCATCATGCCAGTGAATTATTTTCTCACCAATTGCACTGGGAAAAACTGAAGACTCTCGACAACTGTATGGCCAGTCAGAGTGAACTGCTGTCGGCAGTAAACAAGTTGCCGGTCCCCTTGTGTCTCCTAGTGTGTGTTTCGCGCGGTCAGTGGATGGTGCCGTGGCCCTGGCGTTGCCCCCCTGGCGGCTGTCGAGAGCCAAACGCGGACGGGGTGCGTGCGGGGCCAGACCAGACCAGACCAGACCAGACAGATCCTCTTTAGGTTGTGCTAGGCCTTCCGCAGCGGGATCAATAAGGCCCAGGCAGGCGGGCCGCCGGGCCGTGCGTGCCGCAGGCCAGGCCTCACGCATTTTTGGCAGTCCGGGCCCGGCGGCAGCCGCAGCCCGCGGCAGACCGACGCCGCGCCGCGCCGGCCGCGGCTCCCACCGGCTACTGGCCTTCTCCACTGCTCCGCTCCCCACCCCTCTCTAATGACCTCGTCGTCGACGGGGCGTTTAGCCCTGATCTTCAGCCCTTCCGTCGGATGTCTGAGAACAATCAGTGACCGTAGGTCTGGTATACCGGAAATCCCAATACTACCACCGAATTTTTTACTATGGAGACTCCAGTTCAAGCCTTAATTACACTACTGGCCATTAAAATTGCTACACCACGAAGATGACGTCCTACAGACGCGAAATTTAACCGACAGGAAGAAGATGCTGTATTACGCAAATGATTAGTTTTTCACAGCATTCACACAAGGTTGGCGCCGGTGGCGACACCTATAACGTGCTGACATGAGGAAAGTTTCCAACTGATTTCTCATACACAAACAGCAGTTGACCGGCGTTGCCTGGCGAAACGTTGTTGTGATACCTCGTGTAAGGAGGAGAAACGCGTACCATCACGTTTCCGACATTGATAAAGGTCGGATTGTAGCCTACCGCGATTGCTGTTTATCGTATCGCGACATCGCTGCTCGTGTCGGTCGAGATCCAATGACTGCTAGCAGAATATGGAATCGGTGGATTCAGGAGGGTAATACGGAACGCCTTGCTCGATCCCAACGGCATAGTATCACTAGCAGTCGAGATGACAGGCATCTTATCCGCATGTCTGTAACGGATCCTCCAGCCACGTCTCGATCCCTGAGTCAACAGATGGGGACGTTTGCAAGACAACAACCATCTGTACGAACAGTTCGACGACGTTTGCAGCAGCATGGACTATCAGCTCGGAGACCATGGCTGCGATTACCCTTGACGCTGCATCACAGACAGGAGCGCCTGCGATGGTGTACTCAACGACGAACCTGGGTGCACGAATGGCAAAACGTCATTTTTTCGGATGAATCCAGGTTCTGTTTACAGCATCATGATGATCGCATCCGTGTTTGGCGACGTCGCGGTGAACGCACATTGGAAGCGTGTATTCGTCATCGCCATACTGGGGTATCACCCGGCGTGATGGTATGGTGGCACTGGTTACACGTCTCGGTCATCTCTTGTTCGCATTGAGGGCACTCTGAACAGTGGTCGTTACATTTCTGATGTGTTACGACGCGTGGCTCTACCCTTCATTCGATCCCTGCGAAACCCTACATTTCACCAGGATAATGCGCGACCGCATGTTGCAGGTGCTGTACGGGCCTTTCTGAATACAGAAAATGTTCGACTACTGCCCTGGCCAGCACATTCTCCAGATCTCTCACCAATTGAAAACGTCTAGTCAATGGTGGCCGAGCAACTGGCTCGTCACAATACGCTAGTCACTACTCTTGATGAACTGTGGTGTCATGTTAAAGCTGCATGGGCAGCTGTTCAAATGGTTCAAATGCCTCTGAGCACTATGGGACTCCCTCTGAGGTTATCAGTTCCCTAGAACGTAGAACTACTTATACCTAACTAACCTAAGGACATCACACACATCCATGCCCGAGGCAGGATTAGAACCTGCGACCGTAGCGGTCGAGCGGTTCCAGACTGTAGCGCCTAGAACCGCACGTCCACTCCGGCCGCCATGGGCAGCTGTATCTGTGCACACCATCCAGGCTCTGTTTGACTCAATGCCCAGGCGTATCTAGGCCTTTATTACGGCCAGAGGTGGTTGTTCTGGGTACTGATTTCTAAGGATCTATGCATCCAAATTGCGTGAAAATATAATCACACGTCAGTTCTAGTATAATATATTTGTCCAATGAATACTCGTTTATCATCTGCATTTTTTCTTGGTGTAGCAATTGTAATGGCCAATAGTGTACAATCGAACTAACAGGCCTATCGCAAAATCAGTTAAACCAATATTTCATCCTCCTTTAGATTGTATGCAGCAATTTGGTTTTAAATTTCAGTAGACTCGTATACAGAAAATGTTGTGGGGGAAGGGAAACCAGAGACTGCGTTTCATTGACAGAACTCTTACAAAATGTAACAGATCTACTAAAGAGACTGCCTACACTACGCGTGTCCGTCTTCTTTTGGAGTACTGCTACGCGATCTGGGATCCTTACCAGACAGGAGTACATAGAGAAAGTGCTATCGCGAAATAGGGGATAAAGTGTCACTGACATGATAAAGGAGTTGCGATCGGACACCATTAAAACAAAGGCGTTTTTTGTTTCGGCGTAAACTCCTCATTATATTTCGATCACCAATTTTCTCCTCCGAAAGCGAAAATATTTTGCTGACGCCGACCTGAATAGAGAGAAACTACCATCATAATAAAATAAGGGAAAGGCACTTAAGTGTGATTTGCAGAGTATCCATATCGATGTAGAACTGCTCACTTTAAAATTATACAGCTTGAAACGTATTTTTCCGATGTTAATGAAATTTTAACACGTTACAAGCACATATATTTGCAGTAGAAATGGCAAGTTACAGAATTTTCAATCACCCAAGAAAAAGTTTTTACGATTTTCTTACAGTATCTTTCTTTCAGTCCAGGATAATCATGTAACAGAAAGCGTGGGTTTGTTTTTAAGGTCTCTTTTGTAGTTGTAAGAGGCTATAACCACAGTGACCGTACAGTCTGACACGGATTTTATTAAGAGTAATATTTAAGAGTCCTTCTGTGCGTTCTGGGCCGTTGGAATAACACTCGGCGCAGTGGCGACCTCAGGTGCTATGTTGCTACTGCCAAGCAAAAAGTTTTCCGACAGCCCGGGAGTTCGCGGTTACGACGTATTCGTTTTCTCAGCGGTGCACGCTGTTAATCGCGAGGTCCAGCACGCACAGAACCAGTCCTGAATATCACTCTTTATAAAATCCGTATCGCACTGTACGATCACACTTCTTACAACTACAAAAGAGACACTTCAAACAAACCCATGCCTTCTGTTACGTATTTATCCTGTGCTGAGAATACAAGATATTTGCTTATATTACTCGCCTTCCGAAAAGGCCTTTTAACGGCCAACGGTAGCGTCCGACCGCCGTGTCACCTCTGCCGACAGGTGTCGCTGCACGCGGATACAAAGGCGCATGTGGTCAGCACACTGCTCTCCTGCCGATATCAATTTTCGTGACCGTAGCCGCTACTTCTCAATCAATTAGCTCCTCAGCTGGCCTCACAAGAGCAGAGTGCAACCCGCTTTTCGGCTGCACTCGCAGATCTTGGCGGTGACACATTCAAGAATTAGCCAAGCTCGACAGCGCTTAACATTGGTGATCTGTCGGGAATCGGTAATGATGCCTATAACACACTAAAATTTCATTAACATGGGACAAATATATTTCAAGCTACACTGCTGGCCACCGTAAATGCAACACCCTGAAGGAAGCATCCGAATCAAGTGAAATTTACACCATGGGTCTGCAGCGATGAGATATCCAACTGATTAGAATTTCAGCGCAGACGCACATCACGCGCGCCTGTGGCGCCACCTCATAGCGCCATTTAAGGCTTGGCGATTTCGACGAGTGTACGTTCGGTACGTGTGTTTACCTTGTGGTTGTTTCATAAGACGATCTGTTATGCCTCGTAGACAACAGCGAACATCTTTTGATCATGTATCCGAGTTCGACAGAGGAAGGATAGTGGCTTACCGAGATTGTGGATTATCATACAGAGAAATCGCTAGTCGTGTTGGACGAAACCAAACAACTGTAATGCGGATATGTGACCGTTGGATGCAGGAGGGTACGACGGACCGACGTGGTCGATCGCATTCACCTCGGTGCACCACTGCACGTGCTGATAGGCAAATTGTGCGCATGGCAGTGACGGATCGCTCAGTGACATCCCGAACCATAGCACTGCACATTGCGTCTGTAACGCATCATCCAGTGTCTGCGCGTACCATTCGACGCCGTTTACAGCAGAATGGTCTGTCCGCAAGACGTCCATTGCTTCGTCTACCATTGACGCAGAACCACAGACGTCTCCGTCGCCAATGGTGTGATGACAGACGGATGTGGACGGCAGAATGGAATGACGTTGTCTTTACTGACGAGGCACGCTTCTGTCTGCAGCACCACGATGGTCGGATTCGAGTGTGGAGACACCGTGGAGAGAGGATGCTGGACAGCTGCATTATGCACCGCCACACTGGTCTTGCACCGGGTATTATGGTATGAGGCGGTATTGGATATTACTCTCGCACGCCTCTAGTACGCATTGCCGGTACTTTAAATAGCCGGCGCTACATATCCGAGGTGCTGGAGCCAGTTGTCCTTCCTTACCTTCAGGGCTCGGCCACAGCCATATTTCAACAGGATAATGCGCGACCACACGTGACACGCATTGTCCAAAGGTTCTTCGTCAATAACCAGATTGAATTGCTTCCCTGGCCGGCTCGCTCTCCTGATCTTTCGCCGATAGAAAACATGTGGTCCATGGCTGCTCAACGAGTGACCCAGATTACACCCCCAGCTGCCACACCAGATGATCTTTGGCAACGTGTGGAAGCTGCTTGGGCTGCTGTACCCCAGGAACACATCCAACGTCTCTTTGACTCAATGCCGAGACGTGTGGCAGCGGTGATCTCCAACAATGGCGGCTACTCTGGCTACTGATTCTGGCAGGAACCACATGTCATAGACGTCTGTACACGTAATCATTTGATACTTGGTCATTATGTTATCTACAAAATAAATCTTGTTTTGCTACCTCTCGTCTTTCTTGGTGTTGCATTTACGGTGGCCAGCAGTGTATGTATAGTTTTGAAGTGAGCAGTCCGTAGCGAATACACCGAAAACCGAACAGTTCTTAGTACAATCTAAAATAAAAAATCTATAACTATAAACTTTAAAACCAAATTGCTCCATGTAGCCTAATGCAGAATAAAACAAGAAAAGTATTGGAATAGCTCTTTTTTCCATAGGCCTACTAGTTTGCTTGTAATTGAAGTTTAAACTAGAGTCTCCATAATAAAAGTTTATGTTTTCCATAAAACCTCGCAATTCTGCCTACAGGGAGACGCAGTTTTCGCGCCAATCGTATTCTCCGACTTGCTCCGGTTGGACAGGAAGTGCGAGAAGTGGTTGGAAGAAGGCACAGGCTACAAACTTTTACAAGAAGGGCAGTCCAAGCGGCCCACAAAACTACCGTCCGATAACCTTGACATCCATTTGTTTAATATGACAGAAAAAAAAATGAAAGGGATATCTTCAGCACGACGACCTCCTCTAAGCGATGGACAGGAATCCCGAAAACATCGATCATGTGAAACCCAATTCCAACTTTCCTCACATGACGCCCAGAAAACCGTGGATTATGACAGAAAGACGCACTATTTCTTCATCCGAAAATCATTCTACTCAACTTTACACTTGTCCTTCTTATCAAAAGTACGATCTTTTGGGGCGTCAAGCATAATTAGTGACTCCGTTGAGGATTATGTGTTAGGAACGACGCAGCATGTTATCTTGAATCCCGACTCACTGAGATATGAGGAAGCGATTTCCGTGATGCCCCAGGAAAATGAATTCGGAACTTCACTGTTCACGCTGAATGATTGAAATGGCTCTGAGCACTATGGGACTCAACATCTGAGGTCATCAGTCCCCTAGACTTAGAACTACTTAAACCTAAGTACATCACATACATCCACGCCCGAGGCAGGATTCGAACCTGCGACCGAAGCAGCAGCGCGGTGCCCGACTGGAACGCGTAGAACCGCTCGGCCACAGCGGACGGCTTCACGCTGAATCTTAATGACCTTGCAGACAACACTAACTGTATCGCCGGACTTGCTGCAAATAGTGCAGCTACAGTCGTGGACAAAAATATGCAGACGCCACATATGCAACACATTACCATGCCTAATACGATAAAGCAAACTCTTTCGCACTCAAAATAGCTCCCAGTCCTCTCGGAACTGGTAAACACAGGTCCTGTCTGGCTTTCAAGCGAATCTTAAACCCTTATTCCTGCAAAATAGTGGCACGTTGCGATAACGACGATGGGGGTGGATGGACATGAGGCATCCTTCTCTCCAAAGTAGACCGTAAAGGCTCAATAATACTGAGATCTGGTGACTGTGGTGGCCAGGATACACGCGACAATTCATCCTCGTGGCCACAAAACAAGTAGTGAACGATGCGAGCTGTGTGAACACGACCTCTGCTCTGTTGTCTTGGAACTCTGCATCACCAACGGAGAACAAACAGTACACCACGGCACAGACATGATCAGCAAAATGGTCAACTAATTCTTCGCAGTAATGCGACGTTGCAGAGTAATCATGGGGTCCAAGGAATACCAAAACGTCACCGAACCGGACTCTTGCGACGCAATCTCGGTCGTAAGTTGGAAACAGTATGAAAAATGACTCATCCGACCAAATGATTTTCTTCCGTTGCTTCACAGTCCAAGTTTTGTGGCTTCAGCAGGACGTTTTCCTGTTACGGGTCTTTTCATCACTGCTAAGCTGGTTTGAAATTCAAGCTCTACCTACAAATCGCTGCTTATGGAGATCCCTTCTTTTTGTGCAACATTCAGTTCTGCAGTGACTTTTACAGCTGTCGTCGTCTTATTTTTTGTCACAATCCTTCTCAATGACCGACCGCACGCCCAAATACCACACACGGTCGTCTGCAGAATAAGTCTTCAATACTGTGCGTCTTGAAACACCAAACACTTTCGCTACGTTGAGTGTGAAACCACCACTTTACGAGCAGTAACAACTTCCCCACGTTCGAATTCACTTAGCTCCGATATAATGCGCTAACAACAATACAATATTCTGTTCTGACCATGACTGACTCTTGCAACGTATTGAGGACACTGCCCACATACAGCAGCGCAACCTGCAGGCTTCGCTAGCATCTGCGTTTATCTACACGCAGGAATTTCTCAAGTTTTTTTTCCACATTTTTGTTCAAGTCCTTTATCTATAACGACGTACTCTCCGAAAACATCTGTACGGTTATTCAGTTGGATCTTCATAAGATCTGAAAGTGTTGCTGACATTGGCAGCTTACACGAAACATTCAGAAATGAATAAAAAAATGGCTCTGAGCACTATGGGACTCAACTTCTGAGGTCATTAGTCCCCTAGAACTTAGAACTAGTTAAACCTAACTAACCTAAGGACATCACACACATCCATGCCCGAGGCAGGATTCGAACCTGCGACCGTAGCGGTCTCGCGGCTCCAGACTGCAGCGCCTAGAACCGCATGGCCACTTCGGCCGGCCAGAAATGAATAACTGCGCACTTTACAAACCGAGAAAATAGTGACTAAAATGTCACTGGCTGTCAACTGGAATCACTCAACTCATGGAATTACCTGCGTTTAACAATTTGTAGTGATGTGAAGTAGAAGGAACGCATGGCCTCAGTCGTAGGTAAAGAAGGTAGCAGTTTTTGGGATCGTTGGTAAAAAGCCAAGGAAATGCAATGAGTCTACGAAGGAGATTGTTTAGAAATTACTACTGCGACCCATACTAGAATATTGCTGGAGTCTGTGGGACCCGCACCAAAAAGGACTTACAGGGAATGTTAAACGTACACTAAGAAGGGTATCATGGATGGTCACAGGTTTGTTTGACCCCTCGAAAGGTGTCACGAGATGCTGAAAAAACTGATCCGACAGACTCTTGAAGATGGGCCAAACTACGCCATGAAAACCTACTTACAGAGTTTGAAGAACCAGCTTTAATTGACGAATATAGTATCCTACCTGTGTAGCAGAGTGAAGGACCAGATGAGATGGTCATATATTTCCAAAATAGAGCGCCATGAAGACTTACCTGAAACAAAAAGAAAACAAGAAGTAATACAAGCAGCCTCATGTTAACAGAACACTTACCTATGTGGAAAAAAATGAGAAATGTAAATGCTTAAACAGGACCCATGTTACTACATCATGCGGCACGACGACTTTTCGTGCTAAGCTGGTAGTTTCTAAGCTATAAAGCAGAGTGGCTCCGCATAGCTAATAGCAAAGAAAGTAGTGCCAAAACACTAAAGACTCAGCAGCTTTCATGTTATGACACGCACGCATACCAACAACCAGTGACGTTAAATTATCTCTCACAACGGCAGAAAACCCGTCCACATCGTGACTTATGACTATTTACATCTGAGAAACTCTTCAGAACTCTGTATCCAAGATGTAGTATTGGCAGTACTGGCACTAGTAATACACACTCGCTATAGACTTTCCGTTTGAGGTACATTGGCATGTTGCTTTTTAATAAAGCATTCAGCTTCCAAAACGAACTCCGAATCATCTGTGGAGTCCTGATTATTTCTAATCGTCTTTGTGAATCTATCGTCTTGTTGTTTCCAGTATGTAATTCCGTTTATTGTTTCTACAACTTCATTATTAAACTTAATTGCTTTTGAAATGATAATTAAATCAAGACCCTAAGCTGTAGACAGGCGTTGATATACGTCAACGGGGACAGTTGAAAATGTGTGTCCCGACTGGGACGCAAACCTGGGATCTCATGCTTACATGGCAGACGCTCTATTCATTTATCCCTTGCACGCTCCCCGTGAGACCCACACTCCCAACTTCATGTCCAGACACTACATTCGTAGTGCCCCTGCCCATTACACTCGTTACTCGCTGCAGACAGTCTTACCGAGTGCCGTAAGAGTTCGGGCAATGCGTGTGCATCCGCACAGAAGAAGGAGGTCAATGGCCGGTTAGCCTTAACTATATATGAAGATGGTATCTGTTCTTTCGGACATGTCCGAAAGAACGCATACCATCTTCATATTATTGCTTTTGTGTCGGCATACTGTTTCTACTGTTATTCTGGTCTTACTTGCTCTGTTAAGTTCCTCCGTCCTCCGTTGATTTACGAACTGAACGTGATACGGAAGGGTCCGTTTGTATGTACTCCGTTCTTCATCCCTGTTTAATGATCTGATGACGTTTTACAAGGCTGTAAAAAACAGTTTCACTGAAATGGAGGCCACTTGCCACATTTCTTTCTAATTATCAACTCTTCAGTTTCTTAATGCAGTCGAACTGCAGCTGTAGCCGAGAACTATACATTCTTCAACGAACACTAACGTAGGTACACCCTATTCCTCGTCCTCATATGCTGTCAGCAAAGATTTTATCGTGACCGCGTCCAACAATTTCTCTTAGTCTCCAAACTCCTATTTATGCAAGCGATTTAGCGGATAATCACAGCAGCCCTCTTAGATTAAATCAACGTCTAATCAAGTCATCAGAATATCAAAACTAATTGTAAAATGATTTAGACAGGATATATGTATGCTGGGAAATGTGGCAATGGAGCCTAACCAACAAAAAGTGGTGGTGGTGTTAAGTTGCTATGGGACCAAACTTCTGAGGTCATCGGTCCCTAGGCTTACACACTGCTTCATCTAACTTAAACTAACTTACACTAAGGACAACACACACACCCATGCCTGAGGGAGGATTCGAACCTCCGACCGGGGGGATCCGAACCGTCCCAAGGCGCCCTAGACCGCGTCACTACCCAACGAAAAGTGGCATGTCATTCATGTGAGTACTACAATAAATAAAAATCAAAACAATCCGTCAGGTTTCTGTTACTCGATAAATCACACAAATCTAAAGACTGTCGATCCAACTAAATACCTAGCGATTACAATAGCAAACATCTTAAACTGTAACCATCACATGGGTAACGCTGTGGTTAAAGCAAACCAAAGATTGCGTTTTATTGGCAGAAGACTTAGAAGATGCAACAGGTCTATTAAATAGACTGCCCGCAATGCGCTTGTCCGTCCTCTGCTAGAGTATTGCTGTTTGGCACTATGGATATTCCCGGTTTACTGCACGATTGATCGCAGCTCTACTGAACTGAGAGATCTAGTCTACTCCATAACGTCGCTGCTTCTCCTGTAGGTCGGAAGTAGTACCGCCCTGCCCAAATACAGCCGCCATATCATCTTGACAGCGCCCTATCTGAGAATATGTCAGTCACATCGGACAAATACGCCGTAGTGGAATGACCCTCCCCACTCCCGATGTAGCGTCACTGTATCACGAAACTATCTCGACTACACAGGAGTGACAGAATAAAAGAAACGCTGGAACGTATGGCGTTTGTAAAACTCATTTTCTTCGGCCAGAGGAGCCGTACGGGCGGTCTGATAAGCTCACGGTATGTATCACCGACTGCTCACCCACATATCGATCGGTGGAAGCGGTCTGCGACGTTACACGGAACTGCTTGTTTTAATTAGACTGTGTCTACATCACTAAAAATGTAATTTTTCTCTCAACATACTCGTTTCATTTTACACACGCAAAGCATCGTCAGGGGTAACAAAATAATACAGTTACAGTATTAGCAGTACAGACTGTTTGGAAAACGACTTTACAAGTTTAAAAATTCATATAAACTTGTTGAAAGCAGACATGGAGCTGGGTTTAGTGTTATTTTGTAGGGAAACATCAAGTTTTTTTCTTTTTTTTTTTACCTTTAACTAAAGATGTTGCATGTGGCTTCAGTTGGTTATCCTGCACACATCCATCGGAAGTCAATTTCTTTTCAAATTCGTTGTAGCATTGCAGCAGTAACTTGCTCAATGGCGGCGTAAATTCTTGTTCCAAGTTCAGGTAGCAAAGCCGTCACAGGAGGTACAAACACGATAGATATCCTTGGTGAATCCCCGTAAAAAGAAAGTCGAGTTGTGTCAGGTATGGGGAACGTGGAGATCCTGCAATTGGTGCATCACGGCCAATCCATTAACCTGGAAAACGATGACTGAGAAAATCCCGGACGTCAGCCAGGTAGTGGTGTGGTATGCCATCTTGTATGAAGTAAACATTTCGTTCTTGCTCATCCTCTTAGATCTGTGGTATCAAAAATTGTTGTAACATATCCAGGTACATTACCCCGTTGATGGTTCTCTCACAAAAAAAAGGGGGCCGTACACTTTGTTCTTGAACAGATTCAACACTGCCATCTCTCCCGGCGGAGGTTTGAGTCCTCCCTGGGACATGGGTGTGCGTGTTTGTCCTTAGGATAATTTAGGTTAAGTAGTGTGTAAGCTTAGGGACTGATCACCTTAGCAGTTAAGTCCCATAAGATTTCACACACATTTGAACATTTTTTTGCTACCTCTCCTCTTCGATTGAGTACGTAAACTGGCGATTTTTTAAAACATTTAAAGAATAATTACACAATATTGAAGCATCTTAGATGCACACACATAGCATAATTTTAAACCTCATACATTGCAGATTAGGAAATATGCTTTCTCATATACACGTTCGCATCCATACTGGTGTATTAACGTTGCCAATAACATAATCCTCCCCCTGGAAAAAGCTTCACATTTGCTCATAAACAAAAACAACTGAATATTTATTTCATATTTTATGACAAAAAATGGTTACATGGTAATGGTGGTAAGTTCCTATGGGACCAAACTACTGAGGTCATCGGTCCCTAGGCTGACATACTACTTAATCTAATTTAAACTAACTTACGCTACGGACAACACACACAGCCATGCCCGAGGGAGTACTCGAACCACCGACGGGGGTGGGGGGTGCGAACCGTGGCAATGCGCCTCGGACCACACGGCTACGCTGCGCAGCTAATGATTGGATGAAATGTAGTTCGCAACCAATTCACGACCTCACAAACTATTGCATCATAGCCATATAATTTGTAATAGTGTAAGGTATATTATTCTAATTAGCGTGTATAACACCGTCCATTGCCTACAGTTCAGCTCACAATGTTAAAAGACACATTTGTTGCACAACATAAGAGTACTCAGTTTAGCACTCATCAGCCAATGGCAAGTCACCAAAAAAGGGCATTATAATCGTATGATCTGTAGTATTGTGTGGTTTAATTATTTATTGTGCTTAGCATGATTAGTTTTGTAAAGCGTAATTTCAACGTTAACAAACAAGTTTGATGCACAACACTGGACGCACATGATTGTATCTTTGTCTATAGTATTTGTTTATCTAAGAACCAGTGTCCCTTCCAGCCGCTTGTCCGTTGTTTCCTAAAGATGGCGTTATAAGCTGAAAACTAGTTCAAAATAAATAAAAATCAGTAGAAGAAAAACTGTGTACTTGTGATTTAACCTCCAATATGGAATTTTTGCACCAAGAAGAAAAGGAAGAATCCATAAATAAGATTTTTGTATTGAGATATTGCTTTGGTATCCTATTGTTTTTTCCTCGTTTCTATAGGACATTTCCAATTTCGTGTGTCAGTTTGGTTTCGTACGCAGCTGTGTTCCAGCTTGTCTGTTGAGTTTCTGTGTTGAGTCCTTGTTGTGTAACGGTGGTGTTGTTGACGTGTGAATCTGTGATGACTGTTGTCGGTTTCTGGTCTTGTGTATGTTTCTTTTTTTTTTAATTTTTATGTTTTTCTTGATTTTCTTATTCAATTTTCTAACTAGACGTTTTTGGCAACGGTTTTTTCCCCATGTGAATTATTATGTCTAGTTCTTTATTATCGTTGTGTCTGTCATGTGGCACTTCCCCTGTAGATGTTGAATGAGTGTTGATTATTTTTATTTGTGATGGGCATGTGTATGAAATTTATTCGACCCGTTTGTTCTTTCTATAAAGTGAGTACTATGTCCATCTGTATGTGTAGTTGTTCTATCCTATTTTCTGGCTCGTCTACCAAGCAGAGGATGGTCCACACGCTGCCAACAGTGCTGCATAGTAAGTGAAAGCAGGCTGTGTACGCCGGGATTCTCCCTGGGCCCACGACTCCCGTGAGCAGTACTAACGTCAACCAGAACTCTCAAAGTGTTTCGAGGCGCACAGTTCACCGTTAGTTGACGCCGCCTGAATCAGTCGAGACGGGAAGCGAAACCACAGGAATGGTCGACAGAACTGCCTCCTCCATGTACAGCGCTGACCCAAATACCGACGTCTCTGTCCAGTCCAAGCGCTCCGTACTGCCACCAACGGGCAAGCTTTCAGTTTTCTCCAGCCACAGCTACTATTCGCTCCACAGGGGAGTCATTCATCCAGTAGTTCTCCAACAACAACAATAGCTCGAAATGTCCGTTAAATAGATTCCTGTCTAGGGCTTCCACAGCTTCTTCACTGGCTTTCTATAGGACCCTTCTAACTAGCTGAATCCATGTACATATTTGTGTAAGTCCTACATGAGATCATGATAGTTCTAAAACAATACATATCCTACATCAAAATTTTATTTAATGTTGCATATAACAATTATTCGTCGGGCACGTCATAAATAATCATCTGGAGTAGTAATCAGTCAAGAATAAAACATGTCATACGACAGAAATAACCACAAAACTTATCAATGTACTACTCTAAATACAATACCAGTGACACGTCAATCACAAAAAATAAAGTGCCTTAGCTCTTCAGAGCATTGCTCAAAGCAAGCTTTCTGAACCTGCGAACTTTCAGCGACTCGCTGGATCACGTTTCTCTTAACCCTTCACGGCGTAGCTGCACCCACAACTGCAGGGTGTTTCACAATATTTTGACGATTTCAAATTTGAATAACACGCACTAAAAAAGAGATACAACAGCGGTTACCTTCTCTGTTAGTACTGCGGATGTCAAGTTTTATCCCATATACAGATCAGTAATCATGTCGTACTGGTCAAAATAACATCGTGCATTCGCGGTAGGGCGCTATTTTTGCTCGTGCGCTTGAAACGTGACTTTCGGGCGCAGTTCAAGATTAAACAGAGATTTCCAATTCCTGCTCGTGGAACAATACTGAATTGGGTAATGAACTTACATGCAACTGCCGGAGCGTCGAATGTGAAGTCAATCAGCCCTCGGACAACCGTCAGGACTGCCGGGATCATTGAACGTACGCGTAGCAGTTTGCAGGCAAGCTCTCGTCATCAGCTACGGAGCGTTTGTGTCAAACAGCCGCCCACTCGAATGGTTTAACCGTGCCAGATTTTTTACCTATGGCGTTATTGGGGAGAGTGCACTCCGACCGGCAGAAAAGCTTGCAACAGGTTAAAAGATCGAATTCACGCTAAAATTTCCAAAACCCCTACGGAGTGTGGCCGCGAATTGTCGTCATTTGTCCAATGTAGCATTTCATAAGTAAAGTTGAATAAATGTTGTACCTTGCGCAAAATATTCAATTTTGTGTATTTATTAGTGTGTGTGTGTGTGTGTGTGTGTGTGTGTTTCAAATTTGAAATGGTCAAAATATTGTGAAACACTCCCTACTAGTGCAGCATGTAAGTTATCTGCCGGTTCTGCCACATTCATAGGCAGAGCAGAATAAAGGTGCACCCTCACGTGTCACACGCAGGAATGTCCAGGGGATTTCGGTTAGTGGAATACGAAAACTATAAAACAGATCCTCCACGACCGATTCATTTCCTGGGAAAGGCTCTGCTTAAATATCGTCACACATCTCCTACAGAGCGTGCAAATGCACCATAATGCTGGAACTATAACCTCTGACGAATACTTTGTAACGCTTCAGCCAATTTGACTAAGAAAGCGGATCTAATATCTACTGTCGCGCATCACGTCCGTGTTTACTTCACACCAATGGTCTGCGTTGTGCATACTCAAGATACCCTTTGTGGTAACGTGCCTTCATCGTACATCTTTAAATGTGCAATAAAAAAGACGATTGGTCTCTCATTTCTATATTACTATTATAGTAACTGTTTGTTTTCTGTATGAAACCTGTTGTAATTACTATATAAAGATTAAGAATCTAGGTATTACACGACGCCGTTGAAAGAAAAAAGAAAACTCAACAGGTATGGTGCCCCATACACTCTCTTCTTTCTCCGATGGATGTCCCCAGAACTCGAGTATTCTAACGCAAAACTCTACCCGCTGCAGTAACTGTTCAAAACAGGTACATAGTACTGCTTGAAGACACGTGTCATACATCTGGTTACAGTGCTACAAAACTGCGTCTCTCTTACGTCCGTTTCATACCGAAAATATTGACGGGACAAAATGTTGCTAGAGACATTTTTGTACTGTCAGTAAGCGAAAGACTGCGCTCTGGCGACCCAGTGCACGAATTTTGGTTCACCCTTTATGTTCCCACTAAAATTATTGTTGTTATTGGATCAGTACATTCAGCAAGCAGTGCAGAAAACCAAGGGACATTCTGAAAATGGAATTAGAGACTTCGAGATTGGCCGATGGCATTGTAATTCTGATAATTAATATACAGTAACGAAATTTCGGGAATACCTTTGTCGAGGTAACATATTTAAGTGATTAACATTGCAAGATCATAGGTTAATGTTAAGTGCGATATAAGCCACTGCAAGTGTGAAATGATGGTACTTTAGTAACCGGAGTAACCACCATAATGTAGAATGCAAGCACCAAAATGTGCATACTTTGTGCTGTACAGGTACCGCATGTCAGTTTGTCGGATGGAGTTCCATGCCTGATGCAGTTGGTTGGTCAATATAGCGGCGGTTAATGCGGGTTGTGGATGACGGTGGAGTTGTCGTCCGAAGATGTCCCATATTTCGTCTATTGGAGACAGATCTGGTGGTCGAGAAACATGTCGAAGCTCTGTAGTGCATGCTGGGTTACAACAGCAGTATGTGGGAGAGCGTTATCTTATTCGAAAACAGCCCCTGGAATGCTGTTCACGAATGTCAGCACGACAGGTAGAATCTCCTGACTGACGTAAACATTTGCAGTCAGGGTGCTTGGGACGACCACGAGAGTGCTCCTGCTGTCGCACGAAATCGCATTCCAGGCCACATCTCCACATGTAAATTCAGTAGGTCTAGGACGGGGACAGGTTGTTTGCAGGCACTCAACTGGCCGCCTCCTAACCAACACACGCCAATCACTGGTACCGAGCCAGCAACAGTTTTCATCAGAGAACACAACATACCTCCAATGAGCTCTCGCTTGTCACTACTGAAATGGCAAATGGTAGTGGTTTTGGGGTCAGCGTATAAGCTCCCTTCGTCTTTGGAGATTATATGCGTTAATTAAAGATTATTATGTTACAATCCTCTTGTCGTAGTTGACCGTGTATATCGAGACTTCGTTCATTGTTAAATGTAATGGTGTGGTACTAACTGATGAAGACGCATTAAGAACTGGTAAGACTTAATTTATTTCCTTTATCACACTGCACAAACATAAACACACTATTATTCAAACTGTGTGCCACTACTATTAAACATAGAGATAAATCCTTCGCTACGCAACCGCCTTTGGCTCACGCAGCCTACACCTTCCACAGCCTCTCAACAACTGCCTCTGCTTGCGACTCTTTGCGCCACTGGGCATTGTCGCCCTCCAAACAACAACCACTTACAGATACTACACACCAGAACCCTCACAAGCGAAACGCACGCTACAGGGCGTTTAGCTCGGAGCTGTCCTTGTAGTAACTATCTGTAACAGTACGTTGTATCATTGTAATGCCAACTGCTGCTTCAATTGCTGCTGCAGATGCAATACGATACGCCTGATCCATACGCCGAACACGATGGTTTTCTCTCTCGTCGGAGCCCGGTCTTCTTGCGACCGTACAGTCTCGTGACCGCCGCTGCCAGCAATCATGTACAGTTACTAAATTTCTGACAAGTCAACCTGTAGTGTCGCATAAGGAACATCCAGCTTCTAGCAGCCTTATTACACGACCTCGTTCATAGTGAGGTTTTAATAAGGGCGTTTTTGTCGCCTTGAAGGCATTCTGGAATAACATCAACTCACCACGTCCCATCTCAAAGTAACGACCGTTATAGTGTGTATTTAAAGTAAACCTGGTTCGCATCCTCGCAGTGGTGCTGCTAGAGACACTGTTATAGGACTGGCGCGAAATATGAACAGACATCTGAAAGAAAGCAGGTGTTGACAGATGTGAAAATTACCGAACTATCAGTTTAATAAGTCACAGCTGCAAAATAATAACGCGAATTCTTTACAGACGAATGGAAAAACTGGTAGAAGCGGATCTCGGGGAAGATCAGTTTGGATTCCGTAGAAATGTTGGAACACGTGAGGCAATACTAACCTTACGACTTATTTTAGAAGAAAGATTAAGCAAAGGCAAACCTACGTTTCTAGCATTTGTAGACTTAGAGAAAGCTTTTGACAATGTTTACTGAAATACTCTCTTTCAAATTCTGAAGGTGGCAGGGGTAAAATACAGGGAGCGAAAGTCTATTTACAATTTGTACAGAAACCAGATGGCAGTTATAAGAGTCGAGGGGCATGAAAGGGAAGCAGTGGTTAGGAAAGGAGTGAGACAGGGTTGTAGCCTGTCCCCGATGTTATTCAATCTGTATATTGAGCAAGCAGTAAAGGAAACAAAACAAAAATTCGGAGTAGGTATTAAAATTCATGGACAAGAAGTAAAAACTTTGAGGTTCGCCGATGACATTGTAATTCTGTCAGAGACAGCAAAGGACTTGGAAGAGCAGTTGAACGGAATGAACAGTGTCTTGAAAGGAGGATATAAGATGAACATCAACAAAAGCAAAACGAGGATAATGGAATGTAGTTGAATTAGGTCGGGTGATGCTGAGGGAATTAGATTAGGAAATGAGACACTTAAAGTATTAAAGGTGTGGTGTCACCGCTAGACACCACACTTCCTAGGTGGTAGCTTTAAATCGGCCGCGGTCCATTAGTACATGTCGGACCCGCGTGTCGCCACTGTGTGATCGCAGACCGAGCGCCACCACACGGCAGGTCTAGAGAGACGGACTAGCACTCGCCCCAGTTGTACGGACGACATTGCTAGCGACTACACGTACGAAGCCTTTCTCTCAATTGCCGAGAGACAGTTAGAATAGCCTTCAGCTAAGTCCATGGCTACGACCTAGCAAGGCGCATTAACCATATCTGGAGAGAGTCTCATTTGTATTATCAAGAGCGAGGTACCGCAGAAGTGAATAAAGTTAAGTAAACCTACGCTCCGTTCTTTTCTTTATAGCATTCATAAGTATCCTGTTTCAGACCTCACGCAAGACGGCGTGAGTTGACGCGTGCCCTTTCGGCTACTTCTCAGTGTGGCGTAGCTAGCTTGTTACGCCACAACAAAAGGAGTTTTGCTATTTAGGGAGTAAAATAACTGATGATTGTCGAAGTAGAGGGGATATAAAATGTAGACTGGCAATGGCAAGGAAATCGTTTCTGAAGAAGAGAAATTTGTTAACATCGAGTATAGATTTGTCAGGAAGTCGTTTCTGAAAGTATTTGTATGGAGTGTAGCCATGTATGGAAGTGAAACATGGGCGATAACTAATTTGGACAAGAAGAGAATAGAAGCTTTCGAAATGTGGTGCTACAGAAGAATGCTGAAGATAAGGTGGGTAGATTACGTAACTAATGAGGAGGTATTGAATAGGATTGGGGAGAAGAGAAGTTTGTGGCACAACTTGACTAGAAGAAGGGATCGGTTGGTAGGACATGTTTTGAGGCATCAAGGGATCACAAATTTAGCATTGGAGGGCAGCGTGGAAGGTAAAAATCGTAGAGGGAGACCAAGAGATGAATACACTAAGCAGATTCAGAAGGATGTAGGTTGCAGTAGGTACTGGGAGATGAAGAAGCTTGCACAGGATAGAGTAGCATGGAGAGCTGCATCAAACCAGTCTCAGGACTGAAGACCACAACAACAACAACATCTTTCAGATGTAGAAATACGCCTACCAACTTTCGTTTGTGATAATCACCAGAGAAGAAATTAGTCAGCCCTAGAGAAGAGATTACAAGCATTATTTAGAATTGTGTAATTCCGTCCCCGGACATGATAACCGCCTGGAGTCGGTTAGGAGGCGAGTACAAAAGATTGTGCAAGTACGTCACATCTAGTTTAAGCCACTCGCTGCCAATTTGAATGCGCAATTTCATCAAACTGCGGGGATACTGATAGCGTTTTACGCGCTGTTTCAACATGTCCCTCAGATTTTCTATATTAGGGGTTCCCAACAAAATTTTCTCGAGGACCCCCCCATCGAGCATGATTGGTACCTTGTCATATCACAGTATCAAGTACCTAAAAAAGCCAAATTAAGAGTCTCTTTATACGTTTTCTATTTTTGGTACTTAGAAAAAACATTGACATATTCATTATTGAAAAAATATTGAGCTTAAAACTTTTTCAATTTAGCCATCATTGTTATTGTTAAGCGGCCAAAACAAAAAATGGGTTATCATACGAAATATAGTTAATATATTTTTTATTCTAATAGCATCTTGCGGACCACCTGTTGGGAACCACTGTTCTATGTGGTTCGAGTCAGATGACTGTGCACGCCAACCGAAGTTTAATATTGTCGGGAAGTGTTCAGAAAACCAGTCACATGTTCTTCCTGCCCCATGAATTTTGCGGTTGTCGTCTTGGAAAATAGGGGTACTAATGGCCTCTTGCGAGGGGATCAACTTCAAATGTTGATTGCATACAGTTCCCGTCTCGTCGCAGCGTTCTCTCGCTGAC
This sequence comes from Schistocerca nitens, assembly GCF_023898315.1. Classification (NCBI taxonomy): domain Eukaryota; kingdom Metazoa; phylum Arthropoda; class Insecta; order Orthoptera; family Acrididae; genus Schistocerca; species Schistocerca nitens. Next base: position 439,298,937 of record NC_064622.1, on the reverse strand, counting down.
AGTTCGGGACGGACCTTCATTCACTGCCTGCAGCAATTTCTTCCGGGTTTGGAAGCGATTTTGATTCATAAGATGTGAGACTCATCTCGAGACCCTCTCAGTCACGATCTGTTCCCGACCACAATTCTGACGACGTGTTTCGTGGCAACGTACGTTACATCACTGCTTGAACAGTCCGCCGAGAAACACCAACAAATTCTACACCTTCACACACCGTATGGCCATGGGCAAGAAGAAACACGATGGCCCATTTTGCCACTCATTCACGTCCTTACATTTACAATACGTATGTTTACGTACGATTTCTGCATGAAATATAAACGTCTTCTCACTGATCACTTGTGACTTAACGCTCATAGGCAGTGCATGCGCCGTTGAGTACGTGACACGACCGCTACCTCATCTGAAAAGGCTTAAAAATTTATCTGTGCATGCGCACGAAGGTGGCGTCCGGTGAGCTTATATAGGGCGATACCGTGATGGGGTTACAAACTTTCAGGGATTACAGATAAGGGCGAATGTATCAACTTCAGATAAGGGACCCTGGTCCGAAAACGACCGAGTCGACAGTTATAAGCGAAACTTATTCTAATACCTGTGACAGTGGACCTTTTCTACTGCAAGATCTTCGTTTTCCACATTTTGCACCAAAAGATGAAAATTTGTGAAGTAAAGACGGGTTGTAAAATGCATACCTTAAGAGCACTTGTTCAGTATAAGATGTATGCTTCACAGTAGCAAACATGAACAAGTGATCGTAGCTCGTAAGGTACGCACCTCAGAGCCCATGTTTATTGGACATTGATTTCTTGTTTTGGTCCATATCACTTTCTCTTATATTACGAAAGCAAAGATCTCATAGTAGAAGAGATCCACTGTCAGAAGTATCAGAATGATGGTAGAACCAGTAGCTAGCTGGACAGATCCTATTGTACATTAAATGTATTCACAATTGCGAATAATGACAACCATCAGCTGTAGAATGGAATGACGACAATGAAAATTTGTTCCAAACGGGGACTCGAACCCCGATTTCCAGATTATCACGAGTGGTCTCCTTTCCATTTGGCTATCCGTGCACGACTCCTGGCCAGAGATCCATATGCCGTCAACCATGCGTCTACGACCTGCATTCGTACATCCATTATGTACGATGTATTCCCGTACAGGTCAAACGTTGTAATTTGAAAGTCGCTTGCCCGGTATCGGCAGAAAAATACGGTATTGCAGTACCTATGTTATACTGATTACAATGCAAAGTTCCTTTGGACACGCATGCAGTGCCTGTTGTTGTTGTTGTTGTCGATGGAAGCTGCTAATGGCCAGCTGGAGATGGTGTCCTGAGCTGTTAGCGGTGAACTTGTTCCAATCGAGTGATCGGATGTCGGAATCATTAAGAAATCAGTTATGCAGCTACAACGGCATTTAATTACCGGCTTGGCATCTCGGAGAAGTTTAAAACTGTCTCGCGGTTTAAAGCCAGGCTGCCGGTCCTTGTTTAGACTGATTTGATAGTGTAGCGGAGCAGCCAATTAGTCCGGGTCAGCAAACAAACTAATGTGTAGGTGGCTAGGTTACAATGTTTGCTACTGCTCACGTCGTCAAGGTACCACCTGCCTTCCGCATGGAACACGCCTATCTCACCACTGACTACTAGTGTTAGACACGTACGGTTGCTGTCAACAAGTATGGGCCTGAAAATGATGTTGTAACAACATCGAAACTAGTTGCCAATAAAACCATCACCTTAATACAGCTGGAGGAATTTCCGTCATTTTCTAATATATGTTATACTAGCTGACGTCCCAAGTCGTCCGTTTCAATTATGGATATACGAAGATTTCATAGATTCCGGCTGTGACAGCGAGGTTTTGCGCGCCGCCACGGAAGCTCCGCGGAATAGACGAAAGGAGAGTTTTAAGTTGACATCCAACGGCGATACTTCCTGGTATAGAGGGGGGTGTCTGGTTACCTGCATGTGAAGCAGCTTAAAGTTCACGATGTATGCCTGGCGACGCCTAATGTTAGCACGTCAGCGGCTAACAACGTGACCACGAACGGTCCGATGAAGCTCACGAGGGCAGGTTTGGGCACGTCTCTCACGGATTTAGACCGGTTTCAGCACGGTGATTGCGTCGGCGTGATTGCTGTGGACCATCACGAAATGACCCCTACCTCTATAAATTTCACTTTGTCTGTTTATAGAAAAGTAAAATGTTTAGAATGGAGAAACGAACACAAGCCGAGCTCGGGGGACATCAGTAAGATTTCTGGAGAAACTTAGAAACATGTGACGCTAACCCTACGACTTATCTCACAGGAGAGACTGAAGAAAAGCAAATCCACGTTTAAGGAATCTGTAGATTTAGACACTGTTGAATGGAAAACTCTCTTAGATTTCTGAAGTTAACAGGATACAATGCAGGGAGCGGAAAGTTATCTACAAATTGGGACTACAGTTACATGTCTCGAATAGCACGGAAGGAATCCGTGGTTGAGAAAGGAATGAGACTGGGTTTCCGCTTACCCATGATGATATCCAATCAGTACATTGAGCCATCTGTGTAGGAAACCAAGGAGAAATTTACACAGGCAATATAATTCTGTCAGAGACGGCAAAGAGTGTGGAAGATCAGTTCAATAGGATGGACAGTGTCTTAAAAAGAGATTACACGATGAACATCGGCAAAAGCAAAACAATGGTAATGCGACGTAACTGAATCAAATCAGGAGCTGCAAAATGAACTGGATTAGGAAATTGGAAACTAAAAATAGTTGGTGTGTCTTGCTATTTGGGAATCAAAACGACTGATGAGGACAGAAGTAAAGGCAAAATAAGAAGCAGACTTGTAATACCAAGAATTTTTCTCTCTAATGGAGAAATTTGTTAACATAAAATATAAATTCAAGTACCTGGAGGTCTTTTCTGAAGGTATTTGTATGATGAATAGTCTTGTACGGAACTAAAACAGGGACGATAAACAGTTCAGGTAGGAAGAGAATAGATGATTTTGAAATATGGTGCTGTAGAGCATTGCTGAAAATTAGATGGGTAGGCCTAATAACAAAGGAGGTACTGAATAGTAGTGGGGGGAGCGGGGGGGGGGGGGGCGTATAGGAAGACATTTATGACACAACGTTGCTGAAAAACGGGATCAGTTGAACGGAGACATCTTGAGACAGGAACACAGGAATCGTCAACTTAGTACGTCCGCAGCTCGTGGTTTAATGGCTAGCGTTGCTGCCTCTGGATCACGGGGTTCCAGGTTCGATTCCCGACCAGGGGCTTGGGAGTTTGTGTTGTCATCATCATCATCATTGTCGTCGTCCTCGTCAACTTAGTAAAGCAGGGGAAGTGTGGAGAGGAAAAATTTAGGCTCTTTTTTCACGTGAAAACCTTGTAGGAGCTACTTCCTCCACGACGCCAGAAGCTTCAGCTCTATTTGCAGGATAATCTTGTCCTCTTGCCTTCGTCCCACATCTACGCGGCGCCGGCATTGTCGCTTACGGATGTGGCACGGTTAATTTAAAGAGTTCCCGGATGCCCTTACTGTCGCCCCAAAAGAAGGTGGGGCATCTAAGTAAAATTCTGGGTACTTCACACCACCGGTTGATCTAGAAAACACGTTTAATTCATTAATTCTAAAAGCAGTTATAGCGCCACGCGTTTTTTTAGGTATATTTAATCGGCACGAACAACGAATTGCAAAAACGTCTTATTTGACTTAAGAAATGTGTATTTCGACCCTGAGATGTGCCACTGCCGTTAACGTAGTGACACGCTGAAGCTGTAGCTATGTGGCGGTCGACTACGCTTCCCTATAGGAATATGAAACAATATGTGAAACAAACCAACACCACGAACCATTCCAGCCGGCCGAAGTGACCGTGCGGTTAAAGGCGCTGCAGTCTGGAACCACAAGACCGCTACGGTCGCAGGTTCGAATCCTGCCTCGGGGATGGATGTTTGTGATGTCCTTAGGTTAGTTAGGTTTAACTAGTTCTAAGTTCTAGGGGACTAATGACCTCAGCAGTTGAGTCCCATAGTGCTCAGAGCCATTTGAACCATTTGAACGTACCATTCCCAGCATTTCAGTACAGAACATGGAAAATATGTGGCACATATAGATGACAGCTACCACTCTGAATCCGTTTGATGAGAAAATAATGTGACTGTACATGATAATTAAGTGTGATCGGATGTGTCTCGATGACCGAGTCAAGTGTTGTTGGGTGCGTCCCGATGACCGTGTCAACCACTGTTCGTCCGGAGCGTTTCGTTGACCGTGTGAATTGCTGTCCGACGCGCCTCGATGACCATGTAATGTGGTGTCCGATGCGTCTCGATCATCGTCTAAGTGTTGTCGGATACATATTGATGACTGTAAAAGTGTTGTTAGATGCGTATTGAAGGCCGTCAAAGTATTGACAGATGTATATCGACGACCGTCAATGTGTGTCAGATGCATACTGACGACCGCCAAAGTGTGTCACATGCATATCGATGAATGCCGAAATGCTGTCAGATGGACATCGATGAGTGTGTAAGTATTGTCAGACGCATATCGATGAAATGCTGTCAGATGCACATGGATGACCGTCGAAGTATAGTCAGATACGCATCGATGAGCGTATAAATTTTGTCGGATGTGTGTGGATTGACATTACGTATTGTATTGCAGGTAATGCCATAGGGCACATCACACAACCTCGTGAAAAAACTACGTTTTCTACTCTATTCCCGTTATAGGAAAAAGCCTTTTGTACATTTACATTTCTGTGCACCCACTTCTGTAGAGAAACGAAAATGATTAACGTTGTATAAAGATTATTATTATCATATTCCTTTCTCAGACGTTATGTCTGGTTAAAAATGGAAAGTGACGCGGACCTTGATCAAGCGTGACTTCCTTTTAACTGTGTGGTATATATTACATTGCATTTAGGAACTTTCGGGTAATTGAACATGTATCAATAATTACAGATTTCTGTAGTTGTATATATACACTCCTGGAAATGGAAAAAAGAACACATTGACACCAGTGTGTCAGACCCACCATACTTGCTCCGGACACTGCGAGAGGGCTGTACAAGCACACGCACGGCACAGCGGACACACCAGGAACCGCGGTGCTGGCCGTCGAATGGCGCTAGCTGCGCAGCATTTGTGCACCGCCGCCGTCAGTGTCAGCCAGTTTGCCGTGGCATACGGAGCTCCATCGCAGTCTTTAACACTGGTAGCATGCCGCGACAGCGTGGACGTGAACCGTATGTGCAGTTGACGGACTTTGAGCGAGGGCGTATAGTGGGCATGCGGGAGGCCGGGTGGACGTACCGCCGAATTGCTCAACACGTGGGGCGTGAGGTCTCCACAGTACATCGATGTTGTCGCCAGTGGTCGGCGGAAGGTGCACGTGCCCGTCGACCTGGGACCGGACCGCAGCGACGCACGGATGCACGCCAAGACCGTAGGATCCTACGCAGTGCCGTAGGGGACCGCACCGCCACTTCCCAGCAAATTAGGGACACTGTTGCTCCTGGGGTATCGGCGAGGACCATTCGCAACCGTCTCCATGAAGCTGGGCTACGGTCCCGCACACCGTCAGGCCGTCTTCCGCTCACGCCCCAACATCGTGCAGCCCGCCTCCAGTGGTGTCGCGACAGGCGTGAATGGAGGGACGAATGGAGACGTGTCGTCTTCAGCGATGAGAGTCGCTTCTGCCTTGGAGCCAATGATGGTCGTATGCGTGTTTGGCGCCGTGCAGGTGAGCGCCACAATCAGGACTGCATACGACCGAGGCACACAGGGCCAACACCCGGCATCGTGGTGTGGGGAGCGATCTCCTACACTGGCCGTACACCACTGGTGATCGTCGAGGGGACACTGAATAGTGCACGGTACATCCAAACCGTCATCGAACCCATCGTTCTACCATTCCTAGACCGGCAAGGGAACTTGCTGTTCCAACAGGACAATGCACGTCCGCATGTATCCCGTGCCACCCACCGTGCTCTAGAAGGTGTAAGTCAACTACCCTGGCCAGCAAGATCTCCGGATCTGTCCCCCATTGAGCATGTTTGGGACTGGATGAAGCGTCGTCTCACGCGGCCTGCACGTCCAGCACGAACGCTGGTCCAACTGAGGCGCCAGGTGGAAATGGCATGGCAAGCCGTTCCACAGGACTACATCCAGCATCTCTACGATCGTCTCCATGGGAGAATAGCAGCCTGCATTGCTGCGAAAGGTGGATATACACTGTACTAGTGCCGACATTGTGCATGCTCTGTTGCCTGTGTCTATGTGCCTGTGGTTCTGTCAGTGTGATCATGTGATGTATCTGACCCCAGGAATGTGTCAATAAAGTTTCCCCTTCCTGGGACAATGAATTCACGGTGTTCTTATTTCAACTTCCAGGAGTGTACGTTTGGATGTAGCTATATTGCGTTGATGTACTGGTGGATATAGTGTGGTATGACTCCTGTAGTTGATAGTATAATTGGTATGATGTCAACTTTGTCCTGATGCCACATGTCCTTGACTTCCTCAGCCAGTTGGATGTATTTTTCAATTTGTTCTCCTGTTTTCTTCTGTATATTTGTTGTACTGGGTATGGATATTTCGATTAGTTGTGTTAATTTCTTCTTTTTATTGGTGAGTATGATATCAGGTTTGTTATGTGGTGTTGTTTTATTTAGTATAATGGCTCTGTTCCAGTATAATTTGTATTCATCATTCTCCTGTACATTTTGTGGTGCATACTTGTATGTGGGAACGTGTTGTTTTATTAGTTTGTTGTATGGCAAGTTGCTGATGTATTATTTTTGCTACATTGTCGTGTCTTCTGGGGTATTCTGTATTTGCTAGTATTGTACATCCGCTTGTGATGTGATCTACTGTTTCTATTTGTTGTTTGCAAAGTTTGCATTTATCTGTTGTGGTATTGGGATCTTTAATAATATGTTTGCTGTAATATCTGGTGTTTATTGTTTGATCCTGTATTGCAATCATGAATCCTTCCGTCTCACTGTATATATTGCCTTTTCTTAGCCATGTGTTGGATGCGTCTTGATCGATGTGTGGCTGTGTTAGATGATACGGGTGTTTGCCATGTAGTGTTTTCTTTTTCCAATTTACTTTCTTTGTATCTGTTGATGTGATCCAAAGGGTAGTAGAAGTGGTTATGAAATTGCAGTGGTGTAGCCAAGATATTTATGTGAGTGATTGCTTTGTGTATTTTTCTAGTTTCTGCTCGTTCTATAAAGAATTTTCTTAAATTGTCTACCTGTCCATAATGTAGGTTTTTTATGTCGATAAATCCCCTTCCTCCTTCCTTTCTGCTTAATGTGAATCTTTCTGTTGCTGAATGTATGTGATGTATTCTATATTTGTGGCATTGTGATCATGTAAGTGTATTGAGTGCTTCTAGGTCTGTGTTACTCCTTTTCACTACTCCAAATGAGTAGGTCAATATTGGTATAGCATAAGTATTTATAGCTTTTGTCTTGTTTCTTGCTGTCAATTCTGTTTTCAGTATTTTTGTTAGTCTTTGTCTATATTTTTCTTTTAATTCTTCTTTAATATTTGTATTATCTATTCCTATTTTTTGTCTGTATCATAGATATTTATGGGCACCTGTTTTTTCCATCGCTTCTATGCAGTCGCTGTGGTTATCCAATATGCAATCTTCTTCTTGTTTAGTGTGTTTTCCCTTGACTATGCTATTTTTCTTACATTTGTCTGTTCCAAAAGCCATATTTATATCATTGCTGAATACTTCTGTTATCTTTAGTAATTGGTTGAGTTGTTGATTTGTTCCTGCCAGTAGTTTTAGATTATCCATGTATAGCAAATGTGTGATTTTGTGTGGGTATGTTCCAGTAATATTGTATCCATAATTTGTATTATTTAGCATGTTGGACAGTGGGTTCAGAGCAAGGCAGAACCAGAAAGGACTTAATGAGTCTCCTTGGTATATTCCATGCTTAATCTGTATTGGCTGTGATGTGATGATATTTGAATTTATTTGGATATTAAGTGTGGTTTTCCAATTTTTCATTACTATGTTTAGGAACTGTATCAATTTAGGAACTACTTTGTATATTTCCAATATTTGTAGTAGCCATGAGTGGGGTACACTATCAAAAGCTTTTTGGTAATCAATGTATGCATAGTGTAGCGACCTTTGTTTAGCTTTAGCTTGATATGTCACCTCTGCATCTATTATCAGTTGCTCTTTACATCCTCGTGCTCCTTTGCAACAGCCTTTTTGTTCTTCATTTATAATTTTGTTCTGTGTTTTATGTGTCATTAATTTCTGTGTAATGACTGAAGTTAATATTTTGTATATTGTTGGTAGGCATATTATGGGGCGATATTTATCTGGGTTTGCTGTGTCTGCTTGATCTTTAGGTTTCAGATAAGTTATTGCATGTGTAAGTGTATCAGGGAATGTGTATGGGTCTGCAATGTAACTGTTAAATAATTTAGTTAGATGTGAATGTGTTGAGGTGAAGTTCTTTAGCCAGAAATTAGCTATTTTATCTTTTCCAGGGGCTTTCCAATTGTGCGTAGGATTAATTGCTCGGGTGACTTCATGTTGCAAAATTATCACTTCAGGCATTTGTGGTATCATCTTGTATGAGTCAGTTTCTGCTTGTATCCACCGTGTTATCCACTGTTATGTTGCACCGGGCTTGACCATATGTTGCTCCAGAAGTGTTCCATGTCTGTTATGTTTGGTGGATTGTCTATTTTAATGTGTGTGTTATCTATTGTCTGGTAAAATTTCTTTTGGTTTGCGTTGAATGTTTGGTTTTGTTTCCTTCTATTTTCACTTTTTTTGTATCTTCTAAGTCGTTTGGCCAATGCTTGCAATTTCTGCTTATTATTATTATTATTATTATTATTATTATCATTATCCTTTGGTACATTTTATGATTGCGAGTAACATTAATGCTTATAAATTCATGATAGATTAATAAGTTATTCAGTGACGTCCTTTCGGTCTGTTAACCCCTTGATTCCGGGAATTAACTCACTAGGCTGATACCGAACATTTCGGTAAAAATTTAACACCTGGCAACCCAGGTAACAACGTAAGACGGCTTCGTTTCCATCTCCTGCACATAAATGGGTTTTCTCTGACCCGAAAACCACATTCCTCCTACTTGAACTGCGATTGATCGTACACTGATCAGAAAATAACACTCTTGATCGACGCACGGCATCTGGAAATCGTGCCAACGAAACACGGTGGGCTGAAAACTCGCTGTTCCCTGTAGTTGTCAGATAATTCATTCACAAACATCGGTCTAAGTCCTTTCAGCTTTTAAAGTGCTCATGCACTGTCGAATGTGATAACTGAAGTTCGACTGCTTTTTTGTTAACTGATTTCACTGGAGACTGCTCAGCTGATGAAGCGACTGCGACACACATTTTCTCTTGCATTTCTTCCGTCCTCTACGTGGCCGGTCTTTCACTTTGTCTGCAGCGAAAGCACGGTTCTCCCAATCAGGCAGGGTTGCTTTACGATATTGGGCCTTGCCAAACGACCTCTAAACGTACACTCATTATCTTTGTCTCTGTTTGCCCTGTCTGTGGTCGTTAGCACACCCACCCACACGCCGCTAACCGTTCCTCAACAGCATAAGTGTGTCCGCTCACATCGGCTACAGCTTTACAACTGAAGTAATATAATAATGAAACAAAACAGAACACTGACAGCAATGCATTTCGCCAGCTTCAAAACAGAACAGCAATAAAACAATTACAGTAAACGCTCACCTGGGGATCTGAAAACCGCGGATAATCTAATTCCGCCGATAATCCGCAAATTAACGTATATAGCTACGTATTAAGGTCCTTCAAAAACAGATATTAATTGCAGTGTCAAAAGCATTTACCAAATGTTTATAAAAAATTCTGGTTTAATCATTGACGTACACGTAAAAATATGGTACTTACGAAGGCTGCAGTGCAATCGAATTGAAACCAAATAGTCTTGAAGTAATTTCTGTCTCGGTAAGGTAGTTTGTCTTTTACATATCGCACGACATCATCAACTTGTCTGACAGCGGAGCACCGTCTTCCTGCTGCCGGTAGCCCAGTAACACTTCGGCCCTCTGAAGTGCTGATGCATGACTGATTGGTGACTACTGTTTCTGGAATCAGTGAAACATTGTTATCTTCCTTACTGTCATTCACTACCTCGGATTTCCCTTCTACTCAACAGCGACAGCACAGTCAGTTAGTATCTCATTAGCAGGCTCAGTGCCGTCGAAATCACACCATTCAGAAATATTTTCTTTGTCAACAGTTCCACATCGTGAAGTACTTTTCAAAACAGCAGTTAACGATGCTAATGACCAATCTTCTTCGTTTTCAGAATTAGTGACTTCATCAATTGTAATGTTATTTCTATGATTTGACAATGGTTGACTATCTTATCTTACGCCACCCATTCCGACACTTGCGTCTAGTACATTAATTGTTCCCAAAATGAAGACTGCAGCCCTCATCAATAAATTTTTGTAGCAGACTTCCTCTATAGACTTCCTTCATGGCAGCAATGTCATCCTGATCCATGATTTTAGAAATCTCCCGTCATTCGATTTCGGAGCATTTTCGTTCGGATGCGAATGTGTATTGTCAAGTAACAGTACAACCCCTGCAGGTAGACTATTCAACAGTAAATGTTCTCGCCCCTGAGGCACAAGCAATTACGGAACCATGTTTGAAATATAGTGGGTGCATCCATGCCCCTTCTGGTGAAGTTAATGGCAAGTAAATTGTGCATTTTTTCCCCCTTTGAAACAGTACGGTTTTTGCTTTCCCGTTTGGACCAAGTTTAACTTCATGCGATCCCGAACAATTGGCGCAAAAAATCACAATTATCCTTTCCTTGCTTGATTTATGACCAGGCGCTGCCTCGAAAGTTAAAACCATTGTTGGTGGACACTTCCAAAAACAACCCAGTTTCGTCCGCATTGTGTATTTGACCTAGTGCTAAATTTTCTCGTGCAATAAACTCCTGCAAATCTTTACAAAATTCAGAAGTGGCCTTATTACTCCCACTTAAGTTTTCCCCTTGACGGCAGTCTCCCGGATACCTTAAACTTCTTAATTGGTCAAAAGATGCATTAAAATCTCCTTCAGCCCCTAAAGTTCTGAAGAAGAATTGGGCATGTCTGGCGCACACCGGTACTGAGCCAGCTACTTCTGTACGCTCTGATCTTTTCCGTTGAAACCATTCCAAAATGGCTTACAGAATTCTGCGTAATTTCGCTTTTGCTTTGACAAACCTTTAGGTAGCTCAGAACTGCCAGCAAACTGAATTATTTTGTTTCTGTTTTTCCGAATATCACGGATTGTAGTTTCACCCACATTGTAAATCAAAACCAGATTTCCCGTACCAATACTGCCTTCTTCGATTTTCTGTATTCTTCCTAGTTTCTACCATATCGTTAACAGAACACGTTTTCTCTTGTCTGACATTGTTGGGCCCTAGCAGAAGCTAATAACTCAGCGTTTCCAGACTGAGTATACTAAATTCTCGCATAGCAGACAAAAAATTTCCTGAACTGATTGAGTAGCACGGAGAGATACGAGGGATTTTTTTTTTCAACCTCCGATCGCTTAGTACAGAAGCTACGCGAGCGGCAGGAAGTGGACATGAACTGTAGGCTACTGCCCAACTCTCGCACTACACATTCCGCCGTTGCCGACCTCAAGGCATCAGTCTGCGTTGCACTGCTACCGTCATTGTTGCTCCCGCCAACTGTGAATTAAGAAGGGTAATTCGGTTTCTGCAAGCAGAAGGGAATAGTGCAGCGGAAATTAATCGGAGAATGACTGATGGTGGTGTGCGTGAATGGTGTCGAGAGTTTAAAGATGGCCGAAATGACGTGCGTGATAAAGGGGGCCAAAGAAGCAAGTATGTCGTTACAGCCGACCTTGTTGAGCGAGTTGACAGAATGGTTACCGACTTTCACCTTTTTCCTGAACTGAAGACGTGGGTAGGAGGGCAGCACTTTCAAACCAACGAGGATTTTCAAAATAACGTCAATGCTCATTTGCAATCACTGGTGGCATTGCAAAGCTTGTCCATAGGTACGATATACGTCTCCATCTTTTCGGTGATTATGTTGAGAAGTAAACATAGCTGTACAGCTGTACAAAACTTTTGGTGATGAAATAATGGTTTTCAATGAACTTGTCTTTTATTTACAGCCTATTTGGACTGAAGGCAACAGCAACAACAACAGGTAGAACAAAAACATTCTCTCTCTCTCTCTCTCTCGGACACACACATATTCTGACTATTGCGAAGCCATTAACTACCACACTTCTCCTTCGTAATATCTTTTTGCTATTATCTTCTCTCAAGAGACAGATTCGATGCAGCTCTTGATGTTAGCTTGTCCTGTGCAAACCTCTTCATCTCTACGTAACCACTGCACCTACACCCATTTGAATCTGCTCACTCTAGCAGAGTCTTTGTTTTCCTCGTCCGTTTATCCTTCATTACTTTCCTCGGCTATCATACTAACGATTCGTTGATGGCTCAGATTCTGTCCTATCAACCGACCCCTTCTTTGTAGTTAGTTAATTTCTTTTCTGCGCAATCCTACTCTATACTTCCTCAACAGTTGTACAATCCACCCATTTTCGGCGTTCTCTTGTAGCACCAGATTTCAAGAGTTTCTAATGTTTTCTAGTCTTAACTATCGTCCATGTATCACTTCCCTACAAGGCCACTTCCTAACACTTAAATTTATTGTTTTACCAACTTTCACTTTTTTCACAGTCGAAATGTTTGTACTTACGTTTGTCATCAGTACATAACAGAACTGAGAATCTCTACACACAAAGATGTTTCAAACCTGGGCCGTTGTGGTAAAAAAGATTACACCTTCATTGGTTCTCATCTGCAACATGATATTCCTCACAGGAAATATATCCATGTCACATTTTTATGTACAAAATGCTTAATGTTAAAGTAGAGGAGAACGCCGACTGCAAACCAGTTCTACATCCATACTTAAATTTATTTTTTTCTGAAACGCAATTCCAGATATTGCCGGTCTACTTCATCCGTAACTTTGCTGCCAAATAACAAAGCTCATTTACTACATTTAGTGTCTTATTTCCTAATCTAACACCTTCAGCATCGCCTGCTTGAATTCGACTGCATTCCATCGTTCCATTACACTTGTTTTACTTTTGCTAACGTCCATCGTACAATCTCTTTCCAAAAGATTATCTAGTCAGTTTCGTCTGATTTTCCAAGTCTTTTGGCGACTGTCTGATAGACTTACATGATCGCCGCAAACTTCTTAGGTTTACTCCCTGAGCTTTAGCTCCCTCTACAAATTCTTGCTTGCTTTCCATCACAGCTTGCTCAGAGTTCAGACTGAATAACGTCGGCGGATTTCAGTGTTTCACCTGTCAACAAAAGAGCCATCGAAAACATTGTGTCACAACAATATTGGGAACATTTGGAGAACAGGCATTTGAATCTGACTGCAGACCGATTCTACTGCCGCCATCGTACTATTCGTTGAAGGACCACAGAGGTAAGATAAATTAGGGCTCATACGGAGCCATATGGAAAGTCGTTGTATCTGCGAGTGGAACAGATCAGGAAATGACTTGCAGTGGTAAAAGGTACCCACAGCCACGAACCATACAGGAGCTTGCAGAATACGTCTGTAGATGTAGACCTGGTTTGCAGTCAGCATGGATATATTTCCTGAAAAAAAAAATCATGGTACAGGTAGGGACCAATGAAGGCGTAATCTTCTTTACCGCAACGACCTAGACTTGAAATATCTTTGCGTGCAGAGCTTCTAAATTCTGTTATGTACACTGGTGACACAAGTACAAACATTTCGTCTGTAAAAGATGTAATAGTTGGTAAAACAGTACGAGTTACAGCGTATCCCCCCTTCTCGCCTCCCCTCCCCTGGTCACGTAACAGTGTGATGTTGTCATCCAACAGACAATCGTACACAACCTCTAGACTGATTTGAGACTTCTTACAGGAAGTCAATTGTCTTCTTCAGCATTAAATTTAATCTATTTCAAAACGAGGTCTTTGTCGTGAACGCAGACGTCATCTTTCCGGCTGGGTGAAGGAAGACAATTCGCTAGTGTCTCGCACTGGTCTCGCTGCGAGGCAAGCATTTATACTTGCTTATGACGTACCCAAATAATACAACTATACATCATTCTCATAAAAGCATCTTGCGCATATGATGTTTGCTTAAAACGTAAGAACTTAAATGAACGATTCAGGCAATGCATCGTCATTTCCTACATCTACATACAGTAGGCACACAAATATGGAAATACCAAAAACAGAGCACATTACAATGCCCAATACGGCATAGGAAACGCCCTGGCATTCAAAACAGTTTCCAGTCGTTTCGCAATGGAGAGAGACAGCTTCTGTATGGTTTTCAACAGAATCTTATTCCATCCTTCCTGCAAAACAGTGGCAACGATGATGCAGGTGTACAGCGATCACGCAACCTCCTTACGAAAGTAGACCACAAAGGCTCACTAGTAACGAGATCTGGTCACTGTGGTGGACAGGGAAGATTCGACTGTACACACGCGTGGTCACAAAGTCAGTTCTCGATGATGCGACCTGCGCGAACAGGAGCCTTGTCGTTCTGGAACACAGCATCACCATTTGGGAAGAAACACCACAATGGAATGGAACTGATCACCCAAAATGCTCATGTAATACTTGGCAGTGATGTTAACTTGCAGAGTAACCATGGGTCTCATGGGATACCAAGATACGACTGCCCAAATCATTGCTGACCCCCCACCACGTTTCGCTCGAGACGTACTCAGCCAGAAGCTGGAAAAAGTGTGAAACAAGATTCATCCGACCAAATGACTTTCTTCCACTGAACCCAAATTCCAGATTTTATGGCCTCGGCGCCACTTTCCCTGTATGGGCATTTGCATGACTGATAAGTGTCTATGGAATTCTCTGCCTCTGGACTTCCCTTCGTGTTGTTATGGTAGTGATAGTGTTCACGAATGTGAGTCATTTCTGCAGTGACTTTAGCAGCTGCCGTCCACTTATTTTTCGTCGCAATCCTCTTAAATGACCATGTGTCACTATCACTCAACACACACTTTCGTCCGAGTTGTGATTTTGCGGACGAAGTTTTATTTGCTTTCCACGTACGCCTTATACATCTACGATACGGTGCCTGTTGAAACACCAAACACTTCGGCTCGCGTGATTACGCCAGCACCCACTATACGATCCCCAACAATTTGCTACGCTGAATTGACTTACCTCCGACTTAATGCACTCACAACTACACAGTATACTGTTCTGGTCACGACTGACACTTGGAACATATTGAGGACATATGCAAATCGTTCGTGGTCCAATACACCAGTGCTCAAGTAGCTCTGAGCACTATGGGACTTAACATCTGAGGTCATCAGTCCCCTAAACTCAGAACTACTTAAACCTAACTAACCTAAGGGCGTCACACACATCCATGCCCGAGGCACGATTCGAACCTGCGACCGTTGCAGCAGCGCGGTTCCGGACTGAAGCGCCTAGAAGCACTCGGCCACAGCGGCCGGCCAATACAACAGTGCAAACTACAGGCTTGACTGAAATCTGTATTTATGTTTAAGCATGCATTTCATGTGGATTTTCCAAATTTTTGCCAATCCCTATATAGACTCTACAAACCGTTGCGAAGTTAATGGCAGACGGTACTTAGCATGTTACGACAGGTCAGAGCTTTTTCCGATACCAACCTTGTACGGACCGCGGGGAGAATGACATCTTTCTGGTTAGGTGGTAGAAATATTACGTGTCCGTTCTGTTCTCTTCTTGCCTCAATATTAAAATACTTGCTCCATAATTGGTACATTATGTTATTGTTTAAGCGAAAATAGAAACGCTTTGAGGTGAGAAAGAGAAGATGCAAGTTCGACTGACTGGTTTGGATGGTGACTCGTGTGTCTGGCAGCTCATAGCTACAGGAAGTTGACATTCTCGATTTTAGGTCGCGTTTATCTCTTAAGAGAACGGACCGGGTGCCCAACGCGCTTCGGTAAACAGTTCGCTGCGTGTCCTATCTGGAATTCCTTGCTGGCCTGAAGCCAAGGTAGGCCACGGTGAGCCACACATTCGAACTTCATACACAGATGACTCACTCCGCATTCCTCAATGAACAGGCACATTCAGCCCACAACCAAAAAAACTGCGCTGTCTTCTAAATTACAGCTCTGCAGCCATTTCCCTGATACCCTACACGTAAGTGCGATTCCTGAAACGATGAGCAAATATTTTACTTCATAAGGAAATTACTTACCTCACTGTGCCTGTTCTAGTGGGAGACCTCTCAATTTAAAACCTCATTACGATGTAATTCGTTTGACCTTAACGACTCTTAAAGAGGGGCATTTCTGCAGACCACAGGCGATTCCTGTCTGAGAATTAACACCGTCCGATGAACATCTGGACATTTTCGTACACAAGGCCCAAAAGGCTGTAGATACGAGTTCAAGTTACGGGAAAGCCTATACACTTTTGGCTAATAAATAAAATACCTTCCTAGTCGATGATTAGGTACTGTGTCCAACGCCTTTCCTAAATATGCATTTACTGTTAGCGACATCGGTATGTATATGGCAAGCTGTGATTCACGAGGCTGCTTTTAGGTTCTGTATCTTAATCGCTTTCTTATCTGTCTGTCTGATTGATAGTAATCTCTTCTCTCAGGAACAAGTAGACGCATATGGTTGAGTGAGATTTATGTCGCACACTAACTTTTACATTATCTTGGCAGTGTAAAAAATCGAACCTTGTAAATCAATGCAATTAAAAGGTATGGCCACTTACGTCATATATTTTGATACGCGCAAAGTCACTCATCAAAATTTGTAGGGCACTTCTCGTTGGCATAGACTCATGAAATTTATCAAGAAGTAAGATTTGAAAAATCCTAAAACTGTCAACTTGTAATTATATCAGACCAAATTTGTTTGTCATTTGTTATCTGAGTGTGTCTGCCCATCCGTCTGTTATGCCTCCTTTCTCTCAGGAACAGGTTTAACTATGAAGTTAAAATTTATGTCACATGCTGGCATCTATGGTCCTTTGGTGGCGTAAAAAAGTTAAGCTTCTAACTCAATGCAATCAAAAGATACGTATGTTTATGTCACATATTTTAATACTCACCAAGTCACTCATTAAAACCTATAAGGTACTTCAAAATGACGTAGAAATATGAAATTTGGCAAGAAACAAGGTCTCACAGTACAAGTAAAGGGGAAAAAATCATAAAACCGTTAATTTTTCATTATAAACCACAAAAATAATATTTCTTTTGTCATTTACTATCCGACTTCAAACGTGAAATTAAAAGATTCTCGAAAATCTTGGAATCCGTGGGACCGATATCTTGCCAATATCGATGTCGATAAAAAGTAAAAATCGTCGAGAATCTCAATTCCCGGAATGAATTTACTGTCGACACAGATAATTAAGTTTGTAAGAAACCATCAATGTGCGACTCCTTCTCGGACCTAGCCATTTTTTTTCCAAATTCCTGTTGATTTTTAAGAGCGTTTTCCTTTAAGAACTTCATCATGCTTGAGCTCAGAATATGCTCTAGAACCATGCAGCGGTCTGTAATTTTATGTCTCCGACCTCGTACCCTTTTTGTACTCTTTTTCCAGTCCCACGCGACTATTCACTGCGCAGGCGATTCTCGATAAATGTGAATTAAGAAAGAGGCCGATTCCGCTACCTTTTCAGTGTAAAATCTAGCCGGAAATCTGTAAGGGCCTGTTGCCTTGTTCGCTTTGAATAGTCTTATTTTTTTCCCGAATACTAAAGATGCTAATACCGATACCTCTCTCATTTGCCTCTCTGTGCGGCCGTCAAACCTTGCATTCGGTACTAGCCTCTTGTGTGGATACACGGTCGGAGATTTTCTCCGCTCAGGGACCGGGTGTTGTGTTGTCCTAATCATCATCACTTCATCCCCATCGACGCGCAAGTCGCCGAAGTGGAATCGAAAGACTTCCCGCCGGTGAACGGTCTACCCGACAGGAGGCCCTAGCCACACGGCATCTACATTTGCTGTTAAGTGCACAAATTAATACTTCTGCTTTATGTCTCGTGCCTTCAGTTTCCACACCAAATGGATTCGTGAGAGGTTGAATGGAAGTTCTCGATCCGTTCATTGACTTCATCTGTGAGCAGAACTCACCAGGATGTATGATAAATCTTGTAACGCTCCGATTATCGCGACAGTATTAATTTACAACCGCGCGATCTGGTCACTTAGATATGATGTTCAATAAAAAGACAGCTCAGAGGGCAGCCGTGGTTCATAAGAGGGTAAACTGTGTGTTTATTATTCGTAAGAAATACGTCGCAGGGAGTACGACTTTTATCGGTGGGTACCGTTGCCAATTATTACGACCGGTGGACTGAGCTTTCGGCCACCAACACCGCCCACAAAACGGACGGGAATGTGGCAGGCATCAAAGAGCACGCAATCGCAACGGCCGAAGATTTAAATTGCAGAAAATATTAAAAAGTAATAGTGCTATGTCGGGTTTGGTCATGTACTAATCTATACAGCGCCAAGCTAGAGTTGTGACTTTCTTCTTGAATGCCGTAGTGAAATTGAGATTTACACACACCAAAAAAGTTTTCCATCACATCGGTTCCGAGACTTCCGGAAACTGCACAGAAAATTGGAATAGATCAACAAAAACATCATTTCCGCTCTTTTTATTGCTCAGAAAAACCACACACTGCATTTTGTACCACCATACAGTGAGACCTTCAGAGGTGGTGATCCAGATTGCTGTACACACCGGTACCTCTAATACCCAGTAGCGCGTCCTCTTGCATTGATGCATGCCTGTATTCGTCGTGGCATACTATCCACAAGTTCATCAAGGCATTGTTGGTCCAGATTGTCCCACTCCCCAACGACGATTCGGCGTAGATCCCCAGAGTAGATGGCGGATCACGTCGTCCATAAACAGCCCTTTCAATCTATCCGATGTATGTGCGATAGGGTTCATGTCTGGAGAGTATGCTGACCACTCTAGTCGAGCGATGTCGTTATCCTGAAGCAAGCCATTCACAGGATGTGCGCCGGCCGCGGTGGTCTCGCGGTTCTAGGTGCGCAGTCCGGAACCGTGCGACTGCTACGGTCGCAGGTTCGAATCCTGCCTCGGGCATGGATGTGTGTGATGTCCTTAGGTTAGTTAGGTTTAAGTAGTTCTAAGTTCTAGGGCACTGATGACCACAGCAGTTGAGTCCCATAGTGCTCAGAGCCATTTGAACAGGATGTGCACGACTGGGGTGCGAATTGCCATCTATGAAGACGAATGCCTCGCCATTATGCTGCTGATATGGTTGCACTACCGGTCGGAGGATGGCAGTAACGTATCGTACAGCTGTTACAGCGCCTTCTATGCCACCAGCGGCGTACGTCGGCCCCACATAATGCCACCCCAAAACGTCAGGGAACCTCCACCGTGCTGCACTCGCTGGACAGTGTGTCTAAGGCGTTCAGCCCAACCAGGTTGCCTCCTAACACGTCTCCGACGATTGTCTGATTGAACATACACTCCTGGAAATGGAAAAAGGAACACATTGACACCGGTGTGTCAGACCCACCATATTTGCTCCGGACACTGCGAGAGGGCTGTACAAGCAATGATCACACGCACGGCACAGCGGACACACCAGGAACCGCGGTGTTGGCCGTCGAATGGCGCTAGCTGCGCAGCATTTGTGCACCGCCGCCGTCAGTGTCAGCCAGTTTGCCGTGGCATACGGAGCTCCATCGCAGTCTTTAACACTGGTAGCATGCCGCGACAGCGTGGACGTGAACCGTATGTGCAGTTGACGGACTTTGAGCGAGGGCGTATAGTGGGCATGCGGGAGGCCGGGTGGACGTACCGCCGAATTGCTCAACACGTGGGGCGTGAGGTCTCCACAGTACATCGATGTTGTCGCCAGTGGTCGGCGGAAGGTGCACGTGCCCGTCGACCTGCGACCGGACCGCAGCGACGCACGGATGCACGCCAAGACCGTAGGATCCTACGCAGTGCCGTAGGGGACCGCACCGCCACTTCCCAGCAAATTAGGGACACTGTTGCTCCTGGGGTATCGGCGAGGACCATTCGCAACCGTCTCCATGAAGCTGGGCTACGGTCCCGCACACCGTTAGGCCGTCTTCCGCTCACGCCCCAACATCGTGCAGCCCGCCTCCAGTGGTGTCGCGACAGGCGTGAATGGAGGGACGAATGGAGACGTGTCGTCTTCAGCGATGAGAGTCGCTTCTGCCTTGGTGCCAATGATGGTCGTATGCGTGTTTGGCGCCGTGCAGGTGAGCGCCACAATCAGGACTGCATACGACCGAGGCACACAGGGCCAACACCCGGCATCATGGTGTGGGGAGCGATCTCCTACACTGGCCGTACACCACTGGTGATCGCCGAGGGGACACTGAATAGTGCACGGTACATCCAAACCGTCATCGAACCCATCGTTCTACCATTCCTAGACCGGCAAGGGAACTTGCTGTTCCAACAGGACAATGCACGTCCGCATGTATCCCGTGCCACCCAACGTGCTCTAGAAGGTGTAAGTCAACTACCCTGGCCAGCAAGATCTCCGGATCTGTCCCCCATTGAGCATGTTTGTGACTGGATGAAGCGTCTTCTCACGCGGTCTGCACGTCCAGCACGAACGCTGGTCCAACTGAGGCGCCAGGTGGAAATGGCATGGCAAGCCGTTCCACAGGACTACATCCAGCATCTCTACGATCGTCTCCATGGGAGAATAGCAGCCTGCATTGCTGCGAAAGGTGGATATACACTGTACTAGTGCCGACATTTTGCATGCTCTGTTGCCTGTGTCTATGTGCCTGTGGTTCTGTCAGTGTGATCATGTGATGTATCTGACCCCAGGAATGTGTCAATAAAGTTTCCCCTTCCTGGGACAATGAATTCACGGTGTTCTTATTTCAATTTCCAGGAGTGTATATGCGATACTCATCGGTGAAGAGAACGTGGTGCCAATCTTGAGCGGTCCATTCGACATGTTCTTGGGGCCATCTGTACCGTGCTGCATGGTGGTGTGGTTGCAAAGATGGACCTCGCCATGGATGTCGGGAGTGAAGTTGCGCATCATGCAGCCTGTTGCGCACAGTCTGAGTAGTAACACGACGTCCTGCGGCCGCACGAAAAGCATTATTCAACATGGTGGCGTTGCTGTCAGCACACTCAGCGCACACTCCGCTGCAGAGTGAAAATCTCATTCTGGAAACATCCCCCAGGCTGTGGCTAATCCATGTCTCCGCAATAGCCTTTCTTCCAGGAGTGCTAGATCTGCAAGGTTCGCAGGAGAGCTTCTGTGAAGTTTGGAAGGTAGGAAACGAGATACTAGCAGACGTAAAGTTGTGAATACGGGGCGTGAGTCGTGGTTGGGTAGATCAGATGGTAGAGCACGTGCACGAGAAAGGCAAAAGGTCCCGAGTTCGAGTCTCGGTCCGGCACACAGTTTTAATCCGCCAGGAAGTTTCATATCAGCGCACTCACCGCTCCAGAGTGAAAATCTCATTCTGGGAACACAGCGATGTTGATTCTGAATTCTGCTGATTTGATTAGTACTTTGGACCCGGGTAACTTCTGCTGTTGAATTAGTAGTTTGAACCTGGGTAACTTCTGCTGTACGCGGTCATAATTTGAAATCGACCTTAATTAGAAACATTATGTATATAGAATAAAGAGCAGTTCATGCGAGCGACAATTTACTTACTCGGTGACGATGAGATTACTCTTTGACTTTAGTGAATCTTTTGTGTACTGTCATTGTCCCGAATTTTTTTTTCTCTCGTCTTCTTCTGATTAGTCAGATTTCAATGGAGAAGTCAAGGTTTATTAAAAAACTAACTCCGTCTACAGGCCGCAAGCGACCCACCGGGACCATCCGACCGCCGTATCATCCTCAGGTGAGGATGCGGATAGGAGGGGCATGGGGTCAGCACACCGCTCTCCCGGTCGTTATGACGGTTTTCTTTGACCGGAGCCGCTACTATTCGGTCGAGTAGCTCCTCAATTGGCATCACGAGGCTGAGTGCACCCCGAAAAATGGCAACAGCACGTGGCGGCGGGATGGTGACCCATCCAAGCGCCGGCCACGCCCGACAGCGCTTAACTTCGGTGATCTCACGGGAACCGGTGTATCCACTGTGGCAAGGCCGTTGCCCACAAGGTTTATTAAGGGTTAATAAAATCTTAACCATTAAGGGATATCCACTAAGGGCCCGTTTTGTGTGGCTTCTCCCAGAGTCAACATCTCGAAGCACTGAGTTTCCTCAAGCCAATCGGCAGAGCGAACATCTGCACCCGAGGAACGAAAGAGCCTGTAGGATAGGGGAGTCGCCACAATCTTTCGCCCAGGGTCTGACTGAACGCTGTTGTATGCTTCAGGTATGGCCCTTGATACAAAGGCGCGAGCTGCTACTAACATTCCTCCCCATCAGTATTCCTGCAGTCTGCTTCGTGGCGAGAGGTAATAGCCTGATTCTACGAATGGTGCGATTATACCAAGGTTAGTTTTATTGGGTTACTGCAGAAGTTCGTAGCGTTTCTTTTATAAACACAGCAGATACACATAACAGAGACTTTACTCATTAATAATGCATTATTCTTCACTATTTACAACAGTCTGCCGACGCTGGGGTAACTTTTCGATTTCACGGCTCTAGAAATCACGTGGTTTTGAGGCAAAGATATCGTCGGGGCATGTTCGGAGCGCATTTTCCTGCAGAAACAAAGTAAAAGCGGAAAAAGTGAAAATCTGAGGGCGAAAGAGCAGGTGAATAATGCAGGCGCGGAATGACTTCCCAACTCCTGTAAAGTGTTTTTTGTCAGTGTAGAAGAAGGCGAAGGGCGTAAATTGTGTTGGTTCACGTAGTCAAAAATGGTTCCAATGGTTCTGAGCACTATGGGACTTAACATCTGTGGTCATCAGTCCTCTAGAACTTAGAACTACTTAAACCTAACTAACCTAAGTACATCACACACATCCATGCCCGAGGCAGGATTCGAACCTGCGACCGTAGCAGTCGCGCGGTTCCGGACTGCGCGCCTAGAACCGCTAGACCACCGCGGCCGGCATCACGTAGTCTTCCTGGTCGTTGTTCTTGGATTGCGTCTGCGAAACGTCTCAGTTGTTGGCAATAAATGTCCGCAGTGATGGTTACAGCTCGGGGAAGCAATTCGTAGTACACCACATCGTCGCTGTTCCACCAGGTCATAACGTTATCTTTTGTGGATGCGCTCAGGTCTTTGTACGGGGAGTTGCTGCTTTGTTTTGGCTCAACCACTCCTTTGTTTTCCTTATGTGACCATGAAGTCACCAGTAACGATTTGTTTAATTTAATCGTATGGTGATTTTATACAATTTACATATGATATAAGACAAGATTAAACTTTAAAGTCCGTGTTTTTCGACCAATTAACTAAGCTGGGTGTGAGAGCGAACAAATCGTCGGGAACTCCAGAGTATGAATGAGGTGGACAGCGTTGTGCTAGATGTTCAATTGTCTGCTCTTCTTGATTACATTCACACATTGGTGAACTGATCCAGCCCCATTTGTACCTGAAGTAGCTACAACAACCATGTCCAGTCCCTAACCTGTTGAGGCGGCACCAGAGGTTCCTCGGTAAGTCAAAACCTTTTGTCTTCTTTGTGGGATCACGGTGATGGGCTCTTGTTCTCGATGTTTTTGTTGACTAGCTTTCATTTAGATCGAAACCATCCGCGATGAGTTGACCTGCAGTAACACTTGCTGGTCTTCTCGATCGCAATCGTTGCTGTGGCGGAGGACAAAATTCCTGGTGCAGTGGTAGAGAGGGTGATGCAGAGATTTTCTTGGCCTCCCTCAGTAGAGCTTGTTTCCACCTTAAGTGAGGTGGAGGGATGTGACTCAATAGAGGTAACCAGTGGCATGGGGTGGATTTGATGGAACCAGTAATGCAGCGCATTGTATCGTTCAGTTTTGTGTCAACCTTCTTCACATGTACACTTTCCAACCACACAGGTGCACAGTAATCAGCAGCAGAGTACACAATACTGATGCCAGTAGCGATATAGGGCAGGAAAGGTCGGTGTTGTTCACGAGCCAATTGAAGACAAGCAAGCACAGATGTACATATGGCCAACTGCTGAACTTTTCGATTTGGCTTAAAGCATGCGGTACTCATACATCTGATTCTTTAAACCTTCCCCACTGCATGCAAATTTCACACGATGGTGGGATGATCAGAATTCATCACATATGCCAGACGTGGATCATTATGGATTACTGCGCTACTCCTTAAAAGAGAAAACCCTTTTCTTGCCGTGCTACGTACAGTGGCATCATCCAAACACATGGCGCAGATGTTATTGGCTGCCTCCGCTGCTGTCACCTCGCTACTGAACTCAAACAGAAGAATACGTGGTAAGGCTCTGAGCACTATGGGACTTAACATATGAGGTCATCAGTCCCCTAGAACTTAGAACTACTTAAACCTAACTAACCTAAGGACATCACACACATCCATTCCCGAGGCAGGATTCGAACCTGCGACCGTAGCGGTCTTGCGGTTCCAGACTGCAACGCCTTTAACCGCACGGCCACCCAAATGATAATATGTAAGCGCAAATAGCACCAGTGAACTACAAATAAAAAATGACAGTCGATAAACCCTTAACAACGGGATAACCAACATGCACAACAAAAACTTAGCGAACTGGTTCAAATGGCTCTGAGCACTATGGGACTTAACATCTATGGTCATCAGTCCCCTAGAACTTAGAACTACTTAAACCTAACTAACCTAAGGACAGCACACAACACCCAGTCATCACGAGGCAGAGAAAATCCCTGACCCCGCGGGACTTAGCGAACTGCACCAACCTAATATTATTGCCAAATGTTGACAATGTAAAGTGTACGCCTGGGAAGCGCTTTTCGCAAAACAGAAGCCTTCCATTGCGGAGAGGATAACAAGGCTTTAGTCGAAGTCAAAGCAGTGTGCGTCTGCGGTCAGCTGTGGCGGAAGCCGCAGGTTCATTGCGGCTAGCCGTTCCATTCCGGCCCGTCCCGCTATCTGTTCACTTCCGCGCGAGCTACCGCTGAGCGCCATGCGTCACTCGCACACGCGTCACGAACACAGGGACGGCCGACCTACATACGGGACAGGTAGCTATCCTTATCTCAGCCCACAAAACAGCGTCCAGCGAGCGCCCTGTACTGCTTTACCGACACGTGCCGTTAGCGTAGTCTTCCGATAAACGTCAAACCGGTCTCGAGCAGAACAACGCACAAAAAGAGCCAAAAAGATCTTGGTTTAGGGTACCGTGACAGACAAGGACAATACGAAAGCGCCATCGTTCAATTAGTGTCAAAACTGAGTGTCCAGTGACAAAGGAAAGAAAATTATGGGTTAACGACGGGCCGATAACGAGGTTGTTAGGAACGGAGCATAAGCTCGCTTTGGAGAAGGACGGGGGAGAAAATTCGCCACGCAAATTCAAAAAAGCTCCCAGTCACTGCACCGATCATCGATCCTCTTTAGGTCTTCCGGTCTTCCGACAGTCATATTGAGAACCACGATTTGTGCGAAGAGCCTTACAAATAATGGAATGATCGTATGGCATTGATGGGCGGGGCACCACACCGACCGAGTTGCAAGTCTGTTCAGTTAACACCACATTGGGCAACGTGCGTGTCGATGCTGACAAAGACATAAAGAAGACAACACAACGAAAGTCCCCGATGGGAGAAATTCTCCGACCCGGCCGGGAATTCAACCCTGGACCGCTGCAGGGCAGTCAGACGTGCTAATCACGCAGCTAAGCTGTCGGACAGCCTCATAGAGATTCACACGTTATCCACTGGATCATGGCGCACTTGTAGGTATATACGGGGGTTGGAACTTAAATGGTGGCAACTATTTGTTCATAACTGATACAAAAGATTTATATGTTTGCACCTGTTACTGTCCTTCAAAGTAGTCACCAGTGTTGTGTAGAACCCGTTGCCAGCGATGTGGAAGGCGCAGCATACCATTAGCAGAGCCTGTTCTGTTGATGGTGCGAATGGAGTGATCTATTGCCTGTTGAATCTCTGGAACAGTTCTGAAGCGAATGCCACGAAGTGGTTCCTTCATCTTCGGAATCAAATCAAAGTCACAAGGACCTAAGTCCGGGGAGTATGGTGGATGGTACATTACTTCCCAGTCCCGTCGACCGAACAGAGCATTGTCGTCCAAAATGATGGGTGTCGCCGCTTCTTTCGCAAAACTGGTCGCGGGTGATGCTCCAAAAACGATCAGTAATGCTGTGCATTGACGGTCTGCCGTGAAGGAAAGTAATGTGTTAGGGTAACACCATCACAGTCGTACACGAGAATCACCATAACTTTAGACTGCTCCATTCGCACCATCAACAAAACAGGTCTGCTAACGGTACACTACGCCTTCCACATTGCTGGCAACGGGTTCTACACAACGCTGGTTACTACTACGAAGGACAGTAACAGATGCAAACATGTAACTCTTTTGTATCGGTTGTGAACAAATAGTTGCCACTATTTAAGTTCTAACCCTCGTAAAACACATGTATTCGAATGCAATGTTGTCTCAAAATTTTAAAGGAATTGATGAAGAACTAACATTATATTTTTCCTAATAACATATCCCCTTTATATATTGTACACTGGCCATTCCCTGTGGCTTCACCTGCACATGTGTTCGACACCTGTATAGAATACACATACTTATACACATACTTCTCTCCCTCTCTGTGTCCACCTGTTCCTCTCTCTGTCCACCCCACCCCATCCTCTCACCTATACCTGTCTGTCTCCTTCTTACTCTGTCTCTTCATCTCCTCCCCTTGTCTTTGTCCATTTCGTTCACTCCCCCTGTCTGACTACGTCTTCTTTCCCCCTCCCTCTGACCATATCCTCCTTCACATCTCTCTTTCCATCTCTGCCGTCCCCTCTTCCTTTTCCACCTGCCTACTACCACTAATGCGCTCCACCTGCCTCAAGCATATTCCGTTTCTCCTCCATCTAATTCTGTCCATCCTCTCCTCTATCAATCTTGATCTGTCTCCTGCCATGCTCATTGGCATGTATAGTCCTTGCAACACACTTCATTAAAGCAGGTCGATATCACTCCAACACACCTGTCATGCAGGGCAGGCTACACATCAGGGGCTTGAAAATCATTTATGTGCCCCTGATGTACAGACCTCGATGCAAAGCAGGTGGATTCTGTTCTCACATACCTGTTGTTCAGGACAATCTATATGCCAGGGGCTGGAAAAACATATATTTGCTTTAACTCTTCTCCTATTAGAGCTAAGCGGTTATAAGCCCCACAGTATTCATACTAGTGAGGCCTCCTGTTTCTGTGCTAAATTCGACTGAAATCAAACAAAGGGTTTGGGAGGAGATCCCAAACATACACATATACATACATTATGCTTCATTACATATAACAGATATACAGGGTGTCCCATTTATCTCGACCACTTTAAGTAACTGTTTGTCCAGATGCAAATTACAAAATGTTTCAAGCAAATGTTCTTTCGTCATCAGGGGGACATCAATCAGCATGATTGCCTTCGCTGTAGCTTTTTTTTAGAAAGATATGAACAGCGATATGACTTTTTAAAATGGCACCCTGTATTTTTTATTCAGTAATTCATTGCCTCTTCTAAAGACCTATTCAAAAATGTATCACAGTGTACCATGCACATACAGTGTTGTGACACAATTTCGAAACAACCTATAAAGAAGTTCTGCAGACTGAAACACAACGTTATTAATTACATGACACAACATTGACTTTGAGCCCAGGATCACAAACTCATCCACTTGCTTATGTGGTATCGACACGATGGATGTCCAGCACATAATACCTTGCGTGCACGTCGTGTTCTGAACCGAAGGTATCCTGACAGATGGATTGGTAGAGGAGGAACAGTTACTTGGCCTGCTATGTCTCCTAATTCCTTGGGGATGCATTAAAGACGGTATCTTCTGCGATATTCCAACAACTTCAGAGGACATGCAGGAACGTATTGTGCTGGCTTGTAATTCTCTTCAACAGGCAACACTGGAAGCAGTAAATAATTCTTTCACTCAACGAGTGCACCAGTGTATCGGTGTCCAGGGTCATCACTTTGAGCACCTTTGAATGTTCTATTCTTGGGCGATGGTACAGGAGATTCAAAGTCAATTTTGTGTTATGTTTTTACTTGGTTTTCATTTGTTTCCTGACAACTCCAGCAAGTGGACAAGTTTGTGATCCCAGGCTCAAAGTCAATGTTGTGTTATGTAATTAATAACGTTGCGTTTCAGTGAATGGTATACTGTGATACATTTTTGAATAGCTCTTTAGGAGAGGAAATGAATTGCCGAATACAAAAAAACAGGGTGCCATATAAAAAAGACATACCGCTGTTGATATCTTTGTAAAAAACAAAGCTATAACGAAGGTAATCATGGTGATTGATGTCCTCCCGACGGCTAAAGAATATTTGCTTGAAACATTTTGTAATTTGCATCTGGACAAACAATTATTTAGGGTGGTGAAGATGAATGGGATACCCTGTATATTTACCATAGGATGCTCCAATAGGCACGTAAAACACGCAAAATTTGAAAGCAATCGATGTAGAACTCTCACAGATCTAAGACTTTGGACAATCAAACATTTGCATCGCTGCAAGTAAAAATGTTTGTTGAAAGTCTTCAATCTCCAGAACTTCTTTACAGGCTGTTTCTAAATTGTGTCACAATACTGTATGTGAATATGGCCATTTTTATACACCTGTCTCCAGTGCATATAACATATAAGTAAATATGTAATACATAAAGGGGAAAAGTTATTACCAAAAATTTCGAAAAGCTCTTCACTCGTTTGCTTCAAATTTTTACACACATTTTGATGAACATCCAAACAGCCATAGGCTGTACATTTTTAATAGATATTTATATAAAGGGGAGGCACCGTTAACAAAGATTTCAAAAAGTGCTGGACCGATTTACTTCAAATATTTACATGTTACTGAAAGAAGATGTATAAAGTATATAACAGTGACGCATTGTTAGAAAATAGGAAAACTGCATGTATGGTTTATCAGGCTATTAATAGATTACTACTACTAAATTTAAATTTGCAATAACTATAAACAAGGCTCGCGGTCATAGCGGGGGGATAGAGATGGACAGAGG
Source organism: Schistocerca nitens (assembly GCF_023898315.1). Taxonomy (NCBI): domain Eukaryota; kingdom Metazoa; phylum Arthropoda; class Insecta; order Orthoptera; family Acrididae; genus Schistocerca; species Schistocerca nitens. Next base: position 439,269,612 of record NC_064622.1, on the reverse strand, counting down.
GGTGCGAAGAAATAAACACAGAAGCCGGCATCTGTGGCAGAGCGGTTCTAGGTGCTTCAGTCCGGAACCGCGCTGCTGCTACGGTCGCAGGTTCGAATCCTACCTCGGGCATGGATGCGTGTGATGTCCTTAGGTTAGTTAGGTTTAAGTAGTTCTAAGGCTAGGGGACTAATGATCTCAGATGTTAAGTCCCATAGTGCTTAGAGCCACTTGAACCATTAGACATAGAAAATGAACAGGACGAGATTGACAGGAGAGGGGAGGGGGGGGGGCGAGTAGGAGAAGATGGAGGGAGGGCGAGAAGAAGATGGACACACAAAAGGGGACAGGAGGTGATGGAGAAAGTGTGGTGGGAAGAGGAGGCGGAGGTGGACAAAGAAAGGGGGCGCGGAGAGATGGAAAGAGGCAGGGGAGAGAAGGAGATTAGGACTTATACCCAATTCCCATGCATATTAAAAACATATCCGTTCTCTTTTCTTTCTTTTCCATTTAACCAGACTGAGCCAAAGCAACGTGTGGGCGGGAACAGCTAGTATTACACCTATCTTAAAAGTTTTACTGTGTTGCCAGCAATGTCGGTATACTACCGAACACGTCCCACGTGCAGCTGTCAACAATAACGAGGCGCCAGCCCATCCAGACGTCAACAGCTAACCGTCGTCAAAGCTGATGCTTCTATTTTCCCAATCACGCCTACAACGACATAATCCATCCTGAGCGATACATCCAGGACGGCCTTGCACGCTGGCCAGATGTTCACATTTCAGTGAGCATGCTGTGAATCACAGACCGAACCAACTTTCCTTTTACGGAGAGGCCTACTTGCAGCGGGCCCATTTTCCACGGTCGCCGACGAGCTACTTGTTCTGCGGCAGCAGACCCTGCCCGGTCCCAAACGCTGTTCGGGACGCGCTCGGCTGCCCGCCCTGCCGCGCTGTGCCTCGTTTTTATTTTCTCAGAGTTGCCCGCGGGCGCAGTAAATTCCCCGCCGGCTCTCCCAGAAGAGTAATTGGCCGCGCCAGTCGTGTGCAGCGGCGGCGGCGGCGGCGGGGCGCGGTCAGCAATTAGGTGAGGCGGATCGGCGGGCCGCGGCCGTGGGGAGAATTAGTCTGCGCTGGCCGCTCCGTCTTCATTGCTGCGTGCCTCCTTCCCGCTCACTTGCTCTGTAAACGAACTACTGCTGCCAGTACCAGTTACGCGAATACGACAAAGGCACACTTCCAGAATTACCTTCCAGATGAAGTGAACCCGGTTCCTGAACTACTCTGTGGAACTGTACCACCTCGGCCATCATAACCTCTGTTTAGACTAACATCTTCTTAAATTAATATTTTGCTCCGAAATTAACAACAGGATAAGTAAATTGCCGCTGATTGAAAACGAAATAAATAAGGAACGTAATATCTTAAAACATGTAGCAATAAACTACGAATACAGACAGATTTATGCAAGAAGTAACTCAGACATTTCGAATAACAACTTGGGGCTAGAAGCGGCAATGGCTGATCTTTACTGTCAAACTGCATTTAAAAAAAATGTAAAGACCCGCTACTTGGAGCTAAAAACCACAAAACTGAAACAAAAATTGTGGGAAGTAAACAAATGGAATTAATGTGAAACAGCAGTTCCAGTGTTATTAAGAAGTATAACACAGTGTTCATTCGGACATGCATGCATGCCATTTCAGATTTGTGCGGCAATACCAGGCCCTCGGCTCTCAATAAACAAACTACTGGCCATTAAAATTGCTACACCACGAAGATGACGTGCTACAGACGCGAAATTTAACCGACAGGAAGAAGATGCTGTGATATGCAAATGATTAGCTTTTCAGAGCATTCACACAAGGTTGGCGCCGGTTGCGACACCTACAACGTGCTGACATGAGAAAAGTTTCCAACCGATTTCTCATACACAAACAGCTGTTGACCGGCGTTGCCTGGTGAAACGTTGTTGTGATGCCTCGTGTAAGGAGGAAAAATGCGTACCATCACGTTCCCGACTTTGATAAAGATCGGATTGTAGCCTATCGCGATTGCGGTTTATCGTATTGCGACATCGTTGCTCGCGTTGGTCGAGATCCAATGACTGTTAGCAGAATATGGAATCGGTGGGTTCAGGAGCGTAACACGCAACGCCGTGCTGGATCCCAACTAGCAGTCGAGATGACAGGCATCTTATCCGCATGGCTGTAACGGATCGTGCAGCCACGTCTCCATCCCTGCGTCAACAGATGGGGACGTTTCCAAGACAACAACCATCTGCACGAGCAGTTCGACGACGTTTGCAGCAGCATGGACTATCAGCTCGGAGACCGTAGCTGCGGATACCCTTGACGCTGCATCACAGACAGGAGCGCCTGCAATGGTGTACTCAACGACGAACCAGGGTGCACGAATGGCAAAACGTCATTTTTTTCGGATGAATCCAGGTTCCGTTTACAGCATCATGATGGTCGCATCCGTGTTTGGCGACATCGCAGTGAACGCACATTGAAAGCGTGTATTCGTCATCGCCATACTGGCGTATCACCCGGCGTGATGGTATGGGGTCCCGTTGGTTACACGTCTCGGTCACCTCTTGTTCGCATTGACGGTACTTTGAACAGTGGACGTTAAATTTCAGTTGTGTTACGACCGGTGGCTGTACCCTTCATTTGATCAATGCGAAAGCCTACATTTCAACAGGATAATGCACGACCGCATGTTGGAGGTCCTGTACGGGCTTTTCTGGATACAGAAAATGTTCGACTGCTGCCCTGGCCAGCACATTCTCCAGATCTCTCACCAATTGAAAACGTCTGGTCAATGGTGGCCGAGCAAGTGGCTCGTCACAATACGCCAGTCACTACTCTTGATGAACTGTGGTATCCTGTTGAAGCTGCATGGGCAGCTGTACCTGTACACTCAATCCAAGCTCAGTTTGACTCAATGCCCAGGCGTATCAAGGCCGTTATTACGTCCAGCCGTGGTGGCCGAGCGGTTCTAGGCGCTACAGTCAGGAGCCGCGCGACCGCTACGGTCGCAGGTTCGAATCCTGCCTCGGGCATGGATGTGTGTGATGTCCTTAGGTTAGTTAGGTTTAAGTAGTTCTAAGTTCTAGGGGACTGATAACCTCAGAAGTTAAGTCCCATAGTGCTCAGAGCCATTTGAACCATTACGGCCAGAGGTGGTTGTTCTGGGCACTGATTTCTCAGGATCTATGCATCTAAATTGCGTGAAAATGTAATCACAAGTCAGCTCTAATATAATATATTTGTCCAATGGATACCCGTTTATCATCTGTATTACTTCTTGGTGTAGCACCGAGCGAGGTGGCGCAGTGGTTAGCACACTGGACTCGCATTCGGGAGGACGACGGTTCAATCCCGTCTCCAGCCATCCTGATTTAGGTTTTCCGTGATTTCCCTAAATCGTTTCAGGCAAATGCCGGGATGGTTCCTTTGAAAGGGCACGGCCGATTTCCTTCCCTAACCCGAGCTTACGCTCCGTCTCTAATGACCTCGTTGTCGACGGGACGTTAAACACTAGCCACCACCACCTTGGTGTAGCAATTTTAATGGCCAGTAGTGTATGTTCTTCCTGGTCGGGAAAAATATATGTAAGATACGATTTCAGGTCTGACACATGGTCGATGACTTATGGAAGTTTGGATCTGGCTGTGATTCGTCCACGTACAATTGAAGCGTTTAAGACGATCGTTCGCGTAAAGAGGGAAATCTGGGTTCGAGTCACGTCCGGAACAAATGTTCACTGTCGTCACTCCAACACACAGCCGACGGTGGTTAATATTCCGAATTTCGAATATATTGCCTATAGAGAAAATTAAGGTAAATTGGCTGACATCCGTAGAGCACTTCCAAGGATCTGAGAGAAGCAGTTACCTAAATATAGATTCTGAACAAAATAGCGGATAGTACTAGTCTTAAAATTTCAGCTGAAGAAAAATTCATGACAAATATAAATAATGCAATTAAACACATAGAAGCGCGAAAAGATAAAACAGAGGATGTTAGATAATTTAAATACCTTGGAGAAACTTGACAGCAGAATGGATCAGAAAAAAAGTCAATTCATGAATGAGTGAATAAAATGGAAAGCGCATACGGTTTGACAAAACGTATCTAGAACAAGAAATGCATATCAGGAAAAACAAAACTAAAATACAATACTACAATTGTAAGAGCAGAATTTTTATATGCGTGTGTATGTTGTACATTGAACTATAGTTGGAGACAATATAGATACTTGAAAGACGGATTATCAGAAAACTCATCAGCGGAATACAAAGTACGTACGGGTCGAAAATGTGGAGTAAGGAAGAGATTTACGAAATTCAGAGAAAATAAGAGAAATATGGTAAAGAGTAGATTAAGCTTCTATCTTCAGTGCTACCGAATGAATAAGGATAACGGAACAAATGTTCCTATATTTCTAGAAAAGTAAATCAACAGTAGCATGGGTTACAGAAATAAGAAAAGAACTACAATGAAAGAAAATCAAAGAATCGGAAATAACAGAAAGAAATCTTTTTTAGAATTAAATACTAAATTTCGGCGGGTATCAATGCAGACATCGGCTGGTAAGTACTTTTCAATGTCAATAAACGTCACCAATAGTGGTATACTTTAAGATATTTTATTCTATTCTCAAAGCAATCAGTTTCCGAAAAACGTATTGAAAAGTTAGAGAATGATGGTGGAGTACTGAAAAAATGGAAACAACACAGAAAGAAGAGAGGAATTGAATTTCTTAGACCCTACTTCATCAGTACAAAAATAAAAATAAAAAGGAATAGGCAGGGAATTGATCACGTGACATCACTACCCAAAAAGAAAAAAGAGAAACTACAGCACGTGGCAAACATATCAACGGCGAACAGACTAATCTCTACATTTAATGACGAAAAAATGACGTATGTACCTATGACTTCTTACGGTCATGTCGTTGTTGTTGTCTTCAGTCCAGAGACTGGTTTGATGCAGCTCTCCATGCTACTCTATCCTGTCCAAGCTTCTTCATATCCCAGTACCTACCGCAACCCGCATCCTTCTGAATCTGTTTACTGTATTCATCTCTTGGTCTCCCTCTACGATTATTACCCTCCACTCTGCCCTCCAATACTATTTTTTTTTTTTGGGGGGGGGGGGTTTAAGGGCGCTCAACTACTGAGGTCATTAGCGCCCAGTCACAATTGTTAGAGCACATAGAATCTAGTAAAACTCAAGGGGGGGGGGACACCAGAAAGTTCTTACAAAGATGCAGATAAAATAAGTGAAAGAGTTAGATGTCTTTGGACAAGCCAGTCAAAGTAATGAAACGAAGAACACGAGCAGCTGCTCGAGCGTCATCAGCTAAAATATCCTGTAAAGTAGATGGCAGAGACAGGACAACACGAGATTGACTAAAACGGGGACACGACAATAAAACATGGCGCACTGTTAATGCATGACCACAAGGGCACTGCGGGGCTGGGTCACCGGAGAGAAGGTAGCGGTGACTAAACCGGCAATGCCCAATCCGCAACCTGGTCAGAAGGACCTCTTCTCGCCGAGATGGTCGGGAGGAGGTTGTCCAAGCCGTTGGGAACGGTTTTACTGCCCGGAGCTTGTTTCCTTGAAGTGATGACCAAGTATCCCACCACAACGACACAAGCTTCTTACAAACAACCCCACTAATGTCAGATGACGGGACACAATGGGAGGCTGGCCAAGGCAGGAGGACTGCAGCCTTGGCTGCAGCATCAGCAGCCTCATTCCCAGGCACTCCTACATGGCCGGGAACCCACAGAAAGCTGACAGGAGAGCCATCTGCAGCAAAAGAATGGAGGGACTGCTGGATCCGTTGCACCAAGGGATGGACCGGATATGGAGCTTCAAGGCTCTGAAGAGCACTGAGTGAATCAGAGCAGAGTACATACGATGAATGGCGGTGGCGGCGGGCATACTGAACGGCCTGATGGAGAGCAAAAAGCTCGGCCGTAAAGCTCGAACATTGGTCGAGGAGCCGGTATTTAAAGGCGACGGCCCCGACGACAAAGGCACAGCCGACACCATCGTCAGTTTTGGAGCCATCAGTGTAAATAAAGGTGTGACTGGCAAGTCGCGCACGAAGTTCGACAAACCGTGAGCAATACACTGCAGCCGGAGTACCCTCCTTTGGGAGCGAGCTGAGGTCGAGATAAATATGAACCGGAGCCTGGAGCCAAGGTGGTGGTGGGCTCTCACCCTCTCTGAAGGTGGTAGGGAGGGCAAAATCCAATTGTCGAAGCAGGCGACGAAAGCGGACTCCAGGGGGCAGCAGGGCAGACACATACAACGCATACTGCGGTCGAGAGAATCGGCGAAGAAGGACTGATAAGAGGGGTGGTCGGGCATTGACAACAGCCGGCAGGCATACCGACAAAGCACTACGTCGCGCCGGTAGGTCAATGGTAATTCGGCAGCTTCAGCATAAAGACTCTCGACGGGACTAGTGTAGAATGCTCCGGTCGCAAGTCGTAACCCCCTATGGTGGATGGAGTTGAGATGGCGTAAGAGGGATGGCCGAGCAGACGAATAGACGAGGCTCCCATAATCCAGCTTTGATCGGACTATGGACCGATACAAGCGAAGCAGGACAGTGCGATCCGCTCGCCAAGATGAACCACTAAGAACTCTGAGGACATTAAGGGAACGTGTACAACGGGCAGCCAAATAAGAGACGTGCGGAGACCAACAAAGTTTCCTGTCCAGTGTGAGCCCTAGAAACTTAGTTGTTTCCACGAAGGGGAGAACAATGGGATCGAGATGTAAGGATGGCGGAAGGAACGCTTTATATCGCCAAAAGTTAATGCAAACCGTCTTCTCTTCAGAGAACCGGAAGCCATTTGCCACACCATTAGTTTAGGCTGTCTAGACAACGCTGAAGGCAGCGCTCCAGGAGGCATGTTCTCTGGGCACTGCAGTAGATCGCGAAGTCATCGACAAAAAGAGAGCCCGAGACATTAGGTGGAATGCAATCCATAGTTGGATTGATCGCTATGGCAAAAAGGGCTATGCTCAAGACGGAGCCCTGAGGCACTCCGTTCTCCTGGAGGAAGACGTCGGACAATACGGAACCCACACGTACCCTAAACTTTCGATCTGTTAAAAAGGAATCAATAAAAAGGGGCAGGCGATCGCGTAGACCCCACCTGTGCATAGTGCGGAGGATACCTCCTCTCCAACAGGTATCATAAGCCTTCTCCAAATCGAAGAACACGGCTACAGTTTGGCGCTTTCGCAAAACGTTGTTCATGATGAATGTCGACAAGGTCACAAGGTGGTCAACAGCGGAGCGGCGGCGACGAAAGCCGCATTGAACATTGGTAAGTAGCCGTCGAGATTCAAGAATCCAAACTAACCGAGCGTTAACCATGCGCTCCATCACTTTACAGACACAGCTTGTAAGAGAAATGGGGCGGTAACTAGAAGGAAGGTGTCTATCCTTCCCGGGTTTGGGTATAGGAATAACGACGACGTCACGCCAACGCATGGGGACTTGACCTTCGGTCCAGACGCGATTGTAGGTACGAAGAAGGAAGCTTTTGCCTGCCGGAGAAAGGTGTGCCAGCATCTGAACGTGAATGGCATCTGGCCCCGGAGCAGAGGACCGGGACAGTGCAAGTGCACGTTCGAGTTTCCGCATAGTAAAGGAGGCATTATAATTTTCCAGATTCAGCGAGTGGAAGGAAGGTCGCCGAGCCTCTTCTGCCTCTTTCCTGGGAAGGAAGGCAGGGTGGTAATGGGCGGAGCTTGAAAACTCCGCTAAAAAGCGGCTGAAGGCGTTGGAGACATCCACAGGATCAACAAGGACCTCATTACCTGAGGTCAGGCCAGGTACCGAGGAGTGGGCCTTAATGCCCGACAGCCGGCGCAGGCCACCCCAGACGACGGAAGAGGGAGTAAAACTGTTAAAGGAGCTGGTGAAAGAGGCCCAACAAGCTTTTTTGCTGTCTTTGATGACTCTACGGCATTGCGCTCGGAGTCGTTTGTATCCAATACAATTCGCCAACGTAGGATGGTGGCGAAAGGTGCGTAAAGCACGTCGTCGAGCACGGATAGCGTCTCTATAAGCCTCATTCCACCAGGGGACGGAAACGCGACGTGAAGAAGAGGTAGTACGAGGAATGGAACGTTCGGCAACATTGATGATAACAGCCGTGAGGTATTCGACCTCACTGTCACAACTGAGAAAATCGTGGTCCGGAAAGGTCGCCAGGGAGGGGTAAAGTCCCCAGTCAGCTTTCGGTATGTCCCAGCTCGAAGGACGTGGGGATGGGGTGTGGTGCAGGAGACAAACGACACAGGGGAAGTGGTCGCTTGAATAGGTGTCAGAAAGGACATACCACTCGAACCGACGGGCAAGAGTGGTAGAACAGATCGAGAGGTCCAAGTGGGAGTAGGTATGAGTAGAGTCCGAGAGGAAAGTCGGGGCGCCAGTACTGAGGCAGACAAGAGTAAGATGGTTGAAGACATCCGCCAAGAGGGAGCCTCTCTGGCAGGATGCAGGAGAGCCCCAAAGGGGATGATGGGCATTGAAGTCGCCAAACAATAAAAACGGCGGAGGAAGCTGAACAATCAGGTGCATCATGTCAGCCCGACTAACTGCGGATGACGATGGAGTGTAGACGGTAAAAACAGAAACAGTAAAGGCAGAATAATACGGACAGCTATTGCTTGGAGTGGGGTGGTCAATGGGATGGGATGGTAATAGACATCGTCCCGAACGAGCAACAGGACCCTACCATGAGCTGGAATACCGTCCGCAGGGGTGAGGTCAGACCGCTCCGAGGTATAGTGGGTAAAAGCAATACGGTCAGTTGGGCGCAACTTGGTTTCCTGGAGACCAAGGACGAGCGGACAGTGCAGGCGGAGGAGCAGTTGTAATTCCTCCCGATTAGATCGAATACCTCTTATGTTCCAATGTAACAAAGCCATCGCTAGTCACAAAAAAAGGGGGAACGAAACGGGTGAAGAGCGGGTCACCTCGACGGCCGCGGAGGGCCAGGTTTCGAGGGAACAACGCTACAACCGGCGGGAGGCGGATCCTGTTCCATCGAGTCGTCGCCAGCTGCGGCCGCTTTCCCGGGTTGCGTAGGAGGGGCAGCATCATTCGCCGACGAGAGGCCAGCTGAGCCTGGCAGCAGAGAGTCCCGGCGAAACTGAGGACGTCCAGGAGCAGCGACTCGCGGATGGAGCGTGACGAAACGCGCCGGGGTGGAGAGGGGGATAAATTCTTGGAGGCCTTCTTGGAAGTCCAATGAGGCACGGGGGTGGTGGGCTGGACCCGAAGAAGGTCCTCACGCGCGGGGTCCGTTTTGGAACGCCGGACCTCGGAAGCCGGGGTCCGGATCGTTTCCCCGATGGACGCCTGAGAAGAGGATCGCTTCTGAGGCGGCAGAGGGGGAGGAGGAGGAATGGTGGCCCCTGGGGCAGAGTGGGCAGGGGCCGCGAGGGAGGAGGATTTGGAAGGGAGGGATTTGAGAGGCGGAGGCATAGACCTCGGATGGGGTGAGGAGGTGGAGGGGGGACAGGATAGGGGCGAGGATACTGTGGAAGGAGTGGACACGACTGAGGCAAACGAAGTTGTCAACGTCACGGGATGGAGGCGGTCATATTTCTTCCTGGCCTCAGAATAAGAGAGACGATCCAAAGTTTTTAATTCTTGAATCTTCTTCTCCATCTGATACGTGGGGCAGTCTAAAGATCTAGGCGAGTGGATGCCAGAACAATTGACGCACCGAGGTGGTGGGTTGCATGTATGTTCCTCACGAAGAGGACGTCCACAATCGCCACAAAGGGGCTCAGCCTCACACCGTGACGACATGTGCCCAAAGCGCAAACACCGAAAGCAGCGCATAGGAGGCGGGACGTAAGGTCGCACGTCGCACCGGTAGCACATCACCTCTACCTTCTCCGGGAGAACGTCCCCCTCGAAGGCGAGGATGAAGGCCCCGGTGTCGACGCGGCGGTCTTTGGGGCCGCGCTGGACTCGCCGGACGAAATGCATGCCTCGGCGCTCCAGGTTGGCCCTGAGCTCCTCATCAGATTGCAGCACGAGGTCCCGATGAAAAATAACCCCCTGCGTCCTATTCAGTGCCAGATGCGGGACAATGGACACTGGGATGTCCCCTAGTCGGTCGCACGCCTGGAGCGCCGCCGACTGTGTGGCGGAGGTGGTCTTTATAAGAACGGACCCCGAACGCATTTTACTGAGAGCCTCGATTTCCCTGAAGATGTCCTCGATGTGCTGGACAAAGAACATGGGCTTGGAGGTGGAGAACGTCCCCCCATCGGTCCAAGAACAGACTAAATAGCGGGGGAAGTACTTCGCCCCAAGCCGGCGGGCCTGTCCTTCCTCCCAGGGAGTGGCCAAGGGGTAAAGGGCAGGAGAACCAGAACTAGAGACAGTACCTTTCTTTTTAAAAGACTCGGCCGCAGAGTGGCCTGATACATGTTGACGTTTCATCTGCGAAACGTCCGCCCCGATACCACCGACCAGGGGCTCTCCCCACGGGCGCCACCCAGCCTCAGCAAGGGCCACCTGGCAGGATGACCGTTGCCGGGAGTACCTGATGCCCCAAGGAGACGGGCATCTACTCCTTGGCCGACGCGGGGAGGGTACAGCTCAGGTATCGGCAGTACGATCCCTGTGTTGCCAGGGGGGCTACAACCTAGAGGGTACATGACGACCCCACCACAATGGGCTGGCTACCGTGCTGGATTTCGGGTGCCATGGAAAGTCCATCATGATCGTAGGTGCAGATGGGGACGCACTATGGGCGTAACTTGTGCAACCCATCAGGCGTTTAGGCCCAATTTGAGGAATAGTGGGTGTGGTTACAACGCCGTTACAATGCTGAGTGCCAAGGTCTTAGTGCACTGAGGACCAGTGATACACCACGTAAGGCGTCCTTCCCCAAAAGGCTCGTACTTCTGTAGAATTTTGAAAAATAGAGGTCAAACCCCAAGGGGGACCATCACAAGGAAGGCCGAAACGGTTGAAACTCCTTTTAGTCGCCTCTTACGACAGGCAGGAATACCTCGGGCCTATTCTTACCCCGGACCCGCAGGGGGGACTAAATTGGTGATCCCTTCATGCCTCAGGCGCGCGAGATTAGCCGAGCGGTCTAAGGGGCGGCAGTCATGGACTGTGCGGCTGGTCCCGGCGGAGGTTCGAGTCCTCCCTCGGGCGTGGGTGTGTGTGTTTGTCCTTAGGATAATTTAGGTTAAGTAGTGTGTAAGCTTAGGGACTGATGACCTTAGCAGTTAAGTCCCGTAATATTTCACACACATTTGTTTTTATGCCTCAGAACATATCCTACCAACCGATCCCTTCTTCTAGTCAAGCTGTGCCACAAACTCCTCTTCTCCACAATTCTATTCAATACCTCCTCATTAGTTATGTGATCTACCCATCTAAACTTCAGCATTCTTCTGTACCACCACATTTCGAAAGCTTCCATTCTCTTCTTGTACAAACTATTTAGCTACTCTCCATACAAGTGCTTTAGGAAAAGACTTCCTACCACTTAAATATATACTCGATGTTAACAAATTTCTCTTCTTCAGAAACGCTTTCCTTGCCATTGCCAGTCTACAATTTATATTCTCTCTACTTCGACTATCATCGATTATTTTGCTCCCCAAATAGCAAAACTGCTTTAATACTTTAAGTGTCTCATTTCCTAATCTAATTTCTTCAGCATCAGGTAACCGCCAATTTTGCACAATATTTTCGTAGCAACGAAGTTAAAATTCGTCTCTGGAGAGAAAAATTGAGAGTGTAGTAACCACCAAAAATACACATTGGGCAAACCGGAGGGGATTTTGAAACTAGATCTAAGGTACATTCTCGTCTTAATTGGTTGGTTGGTTTCGGGAAGAAGACCAGACAGCGAGGTCATCGGTCTCATCGGATTAGGGAAGGACGGGGAAGGAAGTCGGCCGTGCCCTTTTAAAGAAACCATCCCGGCATTTGCCTGGAGCGATTTAGGGAAATCACGGAAAACCTAAATCAGGATGGCCGGGCGCGGGATTGAACCGTCGTCCTCCCGAATGCGAGTCCAGTGTCTAACCACTGCGCCACCTCGCTCGGTTCCCGTCTTAATTGCAATGATAATGTTGCCGGGGCACACTTGGTTGAATGCGAACACCGTACTGAATGCCCGCAAACAAATCTTACAATTTTAAGTAGGGCAGGTAAAGGGCGTTCTCTGGATATACACACAGAGAGAGAGAGAGAGAGAGAGAGAGAGAGAGAGAGAGAGAGAGGAAAAAAAAGACGCACCACAAAAGAATCATGCGAATGGGAAGGAAATCAGTAGATGTGATATACAAAGACAGACAAACAAATGGTTGCAATTCCTAAAAGATTGGATGATTTATTCAAGAGAACGAGCTTCACAAACTGAGCAAGTCAATAACGCGTTGGTGATCCTTACGCAAGCAGTTTTTCGGCTTCGCATTGGTTGATAGTTGTTGGTTGACCTCCTGAGGGATATAGTGCCAAACTCCGTCCAATTAGCGCGTTAGGTCGTCAAAATCTCAAGCTGATTGAAGGGCCCTGGCCACAATGCTCCAAACTTTCTCCATTGGGAAGATATCCGGCGACCTTGCTGGTCAAGGCAGGGTTTGACAGGCAAGAAGACAAAACAGTAGAAACTCTCTCCGTGTGCGGAAGAGCATTGCCATGCTCAAATGTAAGCCCTGGATGGCTTGCCATGAAGGGCAACAGAACGCGGCGTAAAATATCATCGACGTACCGCTGTGCTGTAAGGGTACAACGTATGACGACCAAATGGGTCCTGCTATGGAACGTAAGGGCATCCCAGACTATCACTCCGGTTGTCGGGCCTTATGGCGGGCGGCAGTCAGGTTAGTATTCCACATCTGTCCGGTGCTCCTTCAGATACGTCTTCGCTGGTCACAGGGGCCCGTTTGGAAGCGGAACTCGTCACTGAAGACAATTATGCTCCTCAATTGATTCCTGTCCGGAGGTGTGTCTGGAGACGCCCCGGTTAACGGTGGGATATCGACCTTACTGCCACCCACTGTACTGCACAAGAACCAGGAATTATTTAACAATGAAACTCGTCAAACATCCGTGCAATTGAGAAGTTATTTTATTTTCGCTACCAGTTTTGGCAATTCATTATGTCATCCTCAGGTCCCATATGTATCTCTCAAAAATAATCGATGTTGGTAAACTGCGGCCATATATTTCTGGATATCGTGAATACTCAAATGCTTCCTTCGAAGACTTGACTTTGGCAGTCACGTCTTCCAAGGAAGCACTTCAGGATTTACATCCAGTAACACGGCCCCAGTATGCCAATACCGATTATTTATTAGAGGGGCCTGAAGATGATGGCATAATCAATTGCCGAAACTGGTAGCGAAAATAAAATAACTTCTCAATTCCACGGCTGTTTGGTGAATTTCATTGTCAAATATTTGTTCAACCGCTGTCCCATGTCAAGAATGGAACAACAGAGACCCGGAGCGATGGTCAGGGATGCCTTTTCTTTTCATGGCAGGACTCCTGCGACCGCGGCACCCTTACCGCATAGCAGTAAGTCACCGATATCCTCGCCCCGTTTTGTTGCCCTTCATGGACAGCCATCCTGAGCATGGAAAGCCATCCTGGACATGCTTCAGGCGAAGAATGAGAGGGGAGAGAGACTAATTGACTTCTGTAATCAATTTGAACTAGTAATAGCGAATACACTGTTCAAGAATACTAAAGGACCGGCCGCGGTGACCGAGCTGTCTAGGCGCTTCAGTCCGGAACCGCGCGACAGCTACGGTCGCAGGTTCGAATCCTGCCTCGGGCATGGATGTGTGTGATGTCCTTAGGTTAGTTACGTTTAAGTAGTTCTAAGTTCTAGGGGATTCATGACCTCAGATGTTAAGTCCCATAGTGTTCAGAGCCATTTGAACCATTTGACCCAATCACAAAAGGAGGAGGTACACTTGGAAAAGGCCGGGTGAAACGGGAAGATTTCAGATAGATTAAATCATGTTTATACAGAGATTCCAATATCAGATTGCAATGTAGTAGTGATGAAGAGTAGACTGAAGTTTAAGAGATTAGTCAGAAAGAATCAATATGCAAAGAAGTGGTATACGGAAGCACTAAGGAATGACGAGATACGCTTAAAGTTCTCTAAGCCTCTAGATACAGCAGTAAGGAACAGCTCAGTAGGCAGTACAGCTGAAAAGGAATGGACATCTCTAAAAAGGGCCATCACAGAAGTTGGAAAGGAAAATATACGTACAAAGAAAGTTACTGCGAAGAAACCATGGGTATCACAAGAAATACTTCACTTGATCGATGAAAGAAGGAAGTACAAAAATGTTCAGGGAACCTCAGGGATTAAGAAATACAAGTCGTAGAGGAATGAAATTTCTAGGAAGTGCAAAGAGGATAATACGAAATGGCTGCATGAAAAATGTGAAGAAATCGAAAAAGAAATGATTGTCGGAAGAACTGAGTCAGCAGGCAGAAAAGTCAAAACAACCTTCGGTGGCAACTAGACTTTCAAATGCAGAAGAGAGAGAGGATGGGCGTAAAGAGTATATTGAAGGCCTCTATCAGGGGGAAGATTTGTCTGATGTAATGGAAGAAGGAACAGGAGTCGACGTAGAAGAGATGGGGGATCCAGTATTAGAATCAGAATTTGAAAGGGCTTTGTTCGACTACAGCCCAAATAAAACAAATGGGATAGATAACAATCCATCGGAATTTATGGAATCACTGGACTATTTGAGGTTGCTTTGTAGAATGTACGAGTCATGCGACATACCATTTGACTTCCGCAAAAATATCATCCACACAATTCCGAAGACTACAAGAGCCGACAAGTGCGAGAATTATGGCACAATCAGCTTAACAGCTCATAGATTCACGATGGCGACAAGAATAATACATATAACAATAGAAAACTGAAGATGTGTTAGATGACGATTAGTTTGGCTTTAGGAAAGCTAAAGGCACAAGAGAGACAATTCTGACGTTGCAGTTGATAATGGAACCAAGACTAGAGAAAAATCAAGACAGATTCATCGGAGTTGTCGACCTGGAAAAGCATTCACATGGGTCTGAGCACTATGGGACTTAACATCTGAGGTCATCAGTCCCTTAGAACTACTTAAACCTAACTAACCTAAGGACATCACACACATCCATGCCCGAGGCAGGATTCGAACCTGCGACCGTAGCGGTCGCACGGTTCCAGAGTGAAGCGCCTAGAACCGCTCGGCCACTCCGTCGGCGAAAAAGCGTTCGACAATGTAAAATGGTGCGGGTTGTTCAAAATTCTGACAAAAACAGGGGTAAGCTATAGGGAGAGACGGGTAAAACCCAATATGTACAAGAGAAGAAGAGGGAATAATAAAGCTGGACGACCAAGAACGAAGCGTGTAAGACAGGGATGTAGCGTTTCGCCCTTACTGTTCAATCTGTAGATCGAAGAAGCAATGATGGAAATAAAAGAAAGGTTCAGGAGTAGAATTAAAATTCAAGGTGAAAAGGTATCAATGATAAGATTCGCTGATGACACTGCTATCCTGAGTGAAACTGAAGATGAATTACAGGATCTGCTGAATGGAATGAACAGTCTAATGAGTACAGAATACAGGTTGAGAGTCAATCGAAGAAAGACAAAAGCCATGAAAAGTGGCAGAAATGAGAACAGCGAGAAACTTAAGATCAGGATCGATGGTGACGAAGCAGGCTAAGTTAAGGAACTCTGTTACCTATGCAGCAAAATAACCAATAGCGGACGAAGTAAGGAGGACATCAAAAAGCAGACTAGCACTGGCAAAAAGGGCATTCCTGGGCTAGAGAAGTCTACCACCATCAAACATAAGCCTTAAATTCAGGAAGAAATTTTTGAGAATGTACGTTTAGAGCACAGCTTTGTATGACAGTGAAACCTGCATTGTCGGAAAACCGGAAAAGAAGAGAATCGAAGCATTTGAGATGTTGGAAATTAGGTAGACTGATAAGGTAAAGAATGAAGAGGTTCTGCGTAGAGTCTGTGAGCAAAGGAATATGTGGAAAACACTGACAAGGAGAAGGGCCAGGATGATATGACACCGTTAAGACATGAGGGAATGACGTCCACGGTACTAGAGGGAGCTGTAGAGGGCAAAAACTGTAGAGGAAGACAGAGACTGGAATACATCCAGCAAATAAATGATGACGTAGGTTGCAAGCGCTACTCTGGGATGAAGAGGTTGGCACAGGAGAGGAATTCGTGGCGGGACGCATCAACCCAGTCAGAAGACTGATGACTCAAAAAAAAAAGTTACACATTATGGCGACTCCCCCTGTGGTGGTCAGATATGGTCCACGAGGACCTTGATGACGAGTATGGGTGCCCTCACGATTCCACACAGTCCAACATCGGGCTACTGTCACGACCGAATGCCTCATCAACCTGGATATTCCACGTTATGACGAGTCGACCAAATGGAAAACCACAACGAGGATCCTTTCGAACCGTCAGGTACAGATAACGTTGTCCCACACGAGTAGGCAGCAGCTCCGTATCCTTCAGTGGTCGCTCAGTATCTTACGCTGATCGCGTCACTTATATACGCTACAAGGCCTGGTACCAACAGTAAACATGAACCGTACTAATACACGCTGGTTGTCGTTCCACCGTTCACACAAGAGTTCCGTACTCTAACCGATGACGTGTAAGTGTGCGAAATTACGCTGACATCCGAACTTCTGTTCTGGGTGCTTCACTATTTCTGTCGGACAGTGTGTGATACTGTTGTGGTTTTTAACTGTTTTTGTGTTTATTTATATAGTCTACGACTGGACAACATTCGCACTCGCCTGATGTTCGGACTAGAAGCTGCTTTTAGGCCTGTGTGCATATTTGCAATTGAGAGTCTGCTTGAAGATGAGTAATATTCTAAATTTGAATGGTAATAAACGAAAGGTGTAACAATTTTTGACAGCCTCAAGAGAAAATAGGCAGGTTTAAGGCTGAAGGGTGTGGAGACATCAAACGACTGAAAATGAAATGATTGACTATTAAATGATATATCACTGCAAGCCGCTCATACACTACTGGCCATTAAAATTGCTAAACCAAGAAGAAATGCAGATGATAAACGAGTATTCAATGGACAAATATATTAAACTAGAACTGACACGTGATTACATTTTTACGCAATTTGGGTGCATAGATCCTGAGAAATCAGTACCCAGGACAACCACCTCTGGCCGTAATAACGGCCTCGATACGCCTGGGTATTGAGTCAAACAGAGCTTGGATGGAGTGTACAGGTACAGCTGCCCATGCAGCTTTAACACGATACCACAGTTCATCAAGAGTAGTGACTGGCGTATTATGACGAGCGAGTTGCTCGGCCACCATTGGGCAGACGTTTTCAATTGGTGAGAGATCTGGAGAAGGGAGCCAGGGTAGCAGTCGAACCTTTTCTGTATCCAGAAAGGCCCGTACAGGATCTGCAACATGCGGTCGTACATTATCCCGCTGAAATGTAGGGTTTCGAAGGGATCGAATGAAGGGTAGAGCCACGGGTCGTAACACATCTGAAATGTAACGTCCGCTGTTCAAAGTCCAGTCAATCCGAACAAGAGGTGACCGAGACGCGTAACCAATGGCACCCCATACCATCACGCCGCGTGATACGCCAGTATGGCGATGAAGAATACACGCTTTCAATGTGCGTTTACCGCGATGTCGCCAAACACGGATGCGACCATCATGATGCTATAAACTGTACCTGGTTTTATCCGAAAAAATGACGTTTTGCCATTCGTGCACCCAGGTTCGTCGTTGAGTACACCATCGCAGGCGCTCCTGTCTGTCTAATGCAGCGTCAAGGGTAACCGCAGCCATGGTCTCCGAGCTGATAGTCCATGCTGCTGCAAACGTCGTCGAACTGTTCATATAGATGGTTGTCTTGCAAACGTCCCCATCTGTTGACTCAAGTATGGAGACGTGGCTGCACGATCCGTTACAGCCATGCGGATAAGATGCCTGCCATCTCGGCTGATAGTGATACGAGGCCGTTGGGATCCAGCACGGCGTTCCGTATTATCCTCGTGAACCCACCGATTCCATATTCTGCTAGCAGTCATTGGATCTCGACCAACGCGAGGAGCAATGTCGCGGTACGATAAACCGCAATAGCCATAGGCTACAATCCGACCTTTATCAAAGTCGGAAATGTGATGGTACGCATTTCTCCTCTTTATACGAGGCATCACAACAACGTTTCACCAGGCAACGCCCGTCAACTGCTGTTTGTGTATGAGAAATCGGTTGGAAACTTTCCTCATGTCAGCACGTTGTAGGTGTTGCCACCGGCGCCAACCTTGTGTGAATGCTCTGAAAAGCTAATCATTTACATATAACAGCTTCTTCTTTCTGTCAGTTAAATTTCGCGTCTCTAGCACGTCATCTTCGTGGTGTGGCGATTTTAATGGCCAGTAGTGTAGTTGGTAGCCCCTTGGTTCATTTGGGCGGTCAGTCGCTCAGCAGTTGCGCGTTTACCCGCCCGCGCACATCTCGCAGCCGCCGTTCACCCCTGTCATCTGTGGGCCGTGGGGCACCAACATTATATTGGCGCCAGTTTTGGGTAGCGCCATTTTACCACGCACGGTATACTTTACCCACGGCGGCACACGAACAGTTCACAGAGTTAGCCGTTTCGGAAATTGCTACCATCTTTGGCCCGGAAGCCAATGCTTACGTCCTTTTGAACGTCAGATAAATCGCTCCGTGTCCGCATTCAGACAATGACTGTACTGTTTTCCGCGTTTCGTTCGTTCGTTCGCTGAATGAAGACCCATTCTTTTTTGGTTCGATGTGTTGCAGTTCACGCTCTTTAGGAACCACTCCTGCTGGTTCTTATGTTGGTTGGATTTTGGTGACCTCTCGTTGATGGTTTAGTGCTATGTTCACCTGAATCGAAACTAAACTGGCAAGCTAGTCGAGCTAACGACGGTGATGATGGGTGTCGTTGTTGTGGTCTTCAGTCCAGAGACTGGTTTGATGCACCTCTCCATGCTACTCTATCCTGTGCAAGCTTCTTCATCTCCCCGTACTTACTGCAACCTACATCCTTCTGAATCTGCTTCGTGTATTCATCTCTTGGTCTCCCTCTACGATTTTCACCCTCCACGCTGTCGTCCAATACCAAATTGGTGATCCCTTGATGCCTCAGAATATGCCCTACCAACCGATCCCTTCTTCTAGTCAAGTTGTGCCACAAATTTCTCTTCTCTCCAATTCTATTCAATACCTCCCCATTAGTTATGTCATCTACCCATCTGATCTTCAGCATTCTTCTGTAGCACCACATTTCGAAAGCTTATACTCTCTTCCTGTCTAAACTACTTATTGTCCTCGTTTCACTTCCATACATGGCTACACTCCATACAAATACTTTCAGAAACGACTTCCTGACAAATATACACTCGATGTCAACAAATTTCTCTTCTTCAGAAACGCTTTCCTTGCCATTGACATTCTACATTTTATATCCTCTCTACTTCGACCATCGTAAGTTATTTTGCTCCCCAAATAGCAAAACTCATTTACTATTTCAAGCGTCTCGTTTCCTAATCTAATTCCTGCACCATCACCCGATTTAATTCGACTACATTCTATTATCCTCGTTTTGCTTTTGTTGATGTTCATCTTATATCCTCCTTTCAAGACACTGTCGTTTCTGTTCATCTGCTCTTCCAGATCCTTTGCTGTCTCTGACACAATTACAGCGTCATCATTTCTTCTCCATGGATTTTAATTCCTACTCCGAACGTTTCTTTTGTTTCCTTTACTGCTTGCTCAATATACAGATTGAATAACATCGAGGATAGGCTACAACCCTGTCTCACTCCCTTCCCAACCACTGCTTCTCTTTCATGTCCTTCGACTCTTATAACTGCCTACTGGTTTCTATACAAATTGTAAATAGCCTTTCGCTCCCTGTATTATACGTCTGATGGTTGAGGGCGTCTCATTTGTGTGGACTACGGAGAAAATTATTCTCGCAGTAAATCTGGATAGCGTGAGATCGGCCTGCGATGTTGTTGGTGCCCAGAACCTATCTACGCCGATTTCTGCATTTTCCCGACTTATCGTAGAAAGCACGTGCCATTTCCCGGAAACTGTCCCGCAAAAGCGGGTTACTCCTGTGTTCGTGCAGCAGACGAGTTGGATACAGCCTTGGGAGGCACCTAACGAATTTGAGAGCTCGGTTCTCCGCCCTCTGGCAGCGCACCCATGTGCGAATCTACTGCACATTCCCAACATCACGGCTGCGTAGTCCACTACTGGTCGGACCAGCGTTAGCGTTATGCACTGATTCCCGCATCCCCCGACACGCTTTCTATATACCCTCCACTGCTAGTGCTACCACATACGGTCTGGACTTCGAACACAGGCGATGGGTCACATTAATGTGACTCGACAGTGTGTGTCACGCACGTCGCACAAAGCCAACAGCGCGTAGACTCTGGCCGTGGCAGCGAGAATGACTTCGGTCAGTGTCACGGGAACTTCCGAGGCACGGACGGAAGGAACGTTCCAGCAGGTCAGAGGAGTTGTTCGTGAGCGACTTCATTTGTGGATGAATCACACTTCCTTAGGCATCTGCCAATGAATCACCATCTGGTATCTTCCTTCTGCACATTTACATTTCTGTTCACTTTCCAGTTCACTTGGCTCACGGCGAATACCTCATGATATTTGATGGTCTCGACCGGTTTCAGTGACTGGTCGCTCGCAATAAACGTAAACAACGATGATTCTTGTTCCTCGGAAACGTGAACAGGAAAGTCTAAAGATATCGGGGCGAGATCGATTCTACAAAATCTCTCGTGGTCTTCTTCCATGGCAATAGGTTGGGTCAATAAATATTGCCCCAAATACGATGAAACAGAAGAGATTCGTTTTGTACTAAAACGAGTATTTTTTCGTTTTCAATTTGTTTTTAACCCAGTTGAAATGAACAATAGGGAATTTTTACACAGGTCGAATGTACGTTATGCCCCAACGTACATACTGCTATATTTGAACCTATATACCTTCTCTATACCATACCTCTTCGTTTTCAATATTGCCTCATATGTAGCCACTTTCAAATGATTATTTTTTATTTCACATTTTACTTTGGGGATCAGCAAATAATACAAGAGAAGCAGTCGTAAATAACGTAGGATATTAGTTACTGTGCACCACATTTGTCTGACGAACTCGTTTCAGCATGTGACCACGCATAATTTAAATAACAATGCAATAATAAAAGATGGCTCAGAAACGATGCTCTGCATTATGCTTTTAATTAAAGAGAGTGGTCGTCTCCATACGGATATGAGAGTACAATGCGTGAAAAAGTGGAGGCGTCGTTATTTGGTACGTCGAGCCCCTGACAGCCTGGTTGCCCAAGCACGCTCTTATTATTAAATTTAGCATGACGGCGGTACAGCTTGGAATCCGGTTAACGGACATTTATTTGCAGTGGATACCGAGTGAGCCAGAAATTAATGAACCAGACAGAAGAGAAAACTCACAGAGTGGCAAACGACGGGTGCTGCACAGTTTGAAAATTGCTGGACAGCGTTCTCAAGACCAGCATACCATGACGTCAGACTGGTACATGGTTGTCACACCCTGACCACTGAAGTACCTGACGACTCAAGGTGTCTTTCCAACAGAACGGTCGCGTGAAAGGAAATTCTATCAATAATTACATCTACTGTAATGGCAACGTTCCGCCTTCGACTGTAATTATTGTCTATTTTCCAACAGTGGCCGCTTTCGGCTGTTATGCCATTTTCAAGTGGTAATTGACGTGCAGCAGAACAGCCCATCAGGCTGCCTAGCCGCCATTAGCCTTTATGTTGGGGAAAGAAAACTTATATCATACTGTAACGAAGCAAGACGGAAGGTGTCCTACTTGTTTTTATACTACCTCTAACTTTTATACTACCTCCTTTTTTATGGTTTCTTTGTATACGTGATAAATACGAGGGCATGCTGTAAAGTAATGCTTCTGTATTTTTTTGTGAAAACTCTTAAAGATTTCCGAATAAAACAAACTTTATTAACCTTCTACATCTTTATTCTTCATGACTACGTATTTGCAGCTCCGTGCTGCTACAAATCTCCGAATTATATCGTGTAACATGGCAATGTGTAACGTAACTATATCGGTGCGTAAAGAACAGCGTGCTATAACCGAGTTTCGAGTTCGAAGAGTTCTTCCACACATGTAGCACCCTCTCCTTGAGCATAACAGTACCAGACCACACACGAGTGCCGCGACATTTTAAAAATCCCATGCGCTGGGTTCACTGTAATCGATCATTCTCCATTCAGTATCGACATGGCCCCATCCGATTTTCATCTGTATCCAAAACTTAAAGAACACTCCCAAGGACTTCACTTTGAGAGTGATGAAGCGAGGCGAGCAGAAGCGAAGTTGTGGCTCCGCCAATAAAGTGGAAAGTTCTACAGTGTCGGTATCAACAAACCGCTTTGTCTTTGGGACAAAGGGTGTCAGGGTGACTATGTTGAGAAATAAATATGTAGACATGAAGAATAAAATGGCTCTGAGCACTATGGGACTTAACATCTGAGGTCATCAGTCCCCTAGAACTTAGAACTACTTAAACCTAACTAACCCAAGGACATCACACACATCCATGCCCGAGGCAGAATTCGAACCTGCAACCGTAGCAGTCGCGCGGTTCCACACTCAAGCGCCTAGAACCGATCGGCCACAACGGACGGCGAAGAATAAAAATTTAGAATTTAAAACGTTTGCTTTATCTGAAAAGCTGTAAGAGTTTTCACATTACTTTAAAGCAAGCTCTTGTATGCTGTGTGTATCTTCAATTCTCAATTTTGGTCTGTGATGCTACTTTATAATACAGTATTTATTATTCAATAAGTACTTTACAAGCCTCTGACGCTAACGGGGTGATTATTTTGGGTAGATGTATTTTATTTTAAGATATTTTCAACATTTACAATAGCTACAAACCATGGGCACATAAAAAGCTCCGATTTTTCTGAATCCGAAAAAAGTACAATTTCAGCAACATAAAATGTGAAATATCCAAATTAGATGTTTCAAGTTCCGAGAAAATTCTTAGCAGCTTCGGGTGGTCAAATTGGACATTCATGCACCATAAAATAGTAATGTTTGCCATACGTAGTGATAAGGTTTTCAGTTAAACAGGGTAACAGCCTTCCTAAATGGATATACAGGGTGTTTCAAAAATGACCGGTATATTTGAAACGGCAATAAAAACTAAACGAGCAGCGATAGAAATACACCGTTTGTTGCAATATGCTTGGGACAACAGTACATTTTCAGGCAGACAAACTTTCGAAATTACAGTAGTTACAATTTTCAACAACAGATGGCGCTGCAAGTGATGTGATCGATATAGAAGACAACGCAGTCTGTGGGTGCGCCATTCTGTACGTCGTCTTTCTGCTGTAAGCGTGTGCTGTTCACAACGTGTAAGTGTGCTGTAGACAACATGGTTTGTTTATTCCTTAGAACAGAGGATTTTTCTGGTGTTGGAATTCCACCGCCTAGAACACAGTGTTGTTGCAACAAGACGAAGTTTTCAACGGAGGTTTAATGTAACCAAGGGACCGAAAAGCGATACAATAAAGGATCTGTTTGAAAAATTTCAACGGACTGGGAACGTGACGGATGAACGTGCTGGAAAGGTAGGGCGACCGCGTACGGCAACCACAGAGGGCAACGCGCAGCTAGTGCAGCAGGTGATCCAACAGCGGCCTCGGGTTTCCGTTCGCCGTGTTGCAGCTGCGGTCCAAATGACGCCAACGTCCACGTATCGTCTCATGCGCCAGAGTTTACACCTCTATCCATACAAAATTCAAACGCGGCAACCCCTCAGCGCCGCTACCATTGCTGCACGAGAGACATTCGCTAACGATATAGTGCACAGGATTGATGACGGCGATATGCATGTGGGCAGCATTTGGTTTACTGACGAAGCTTATTTTTACCTGGACGGCTTCGTCAATAAACAGAACTGGCGCATATGGGGAACCGAAAAGCCCCATGTTGCAGTCCCATCGTCCCTGCATCCTCCAAAAGTACTGGTCTGGGCCGCCATGTCTTCCAAAGGAATCATTGGCCCATTTTTCAGATCCGAAACGATTACTGCATCACGCTATCTGGACATTCTTCGTGAATTTGTGGCGGTACAAACTGCCTTAGACGACACTGCGAACACCTCGTGGTTTATGCAAGATGGTGTCCGGCCACATCGTACGGCCGACGTCTTTAATTTCCTGAATGAATATGTCGATGATCGTGTGATTGCTTTGGGCTAATAACACTGTAGTGTTTGTGCCGCCGTCAAGTTCTCGGTGGCTCGCGAAGTATGTAAGGAGGTTTCTTGCAAACCGTGTACAGAGCAGTCGTTCATACAGAGACAGGCAGAGTTGAGGTCTAGAGGGTGGCTGCTACGGGGGTTGGGGTTGGCTGGTCAGAAGGGAGGGCGGTATGCAGGGTCGACCAGACACGCGAGGCGAGTCAGCCGTCGATATTGCGGGTGCAGTGAGTCACCCACCAGCCGGAGTAATTCGGCGCTGGCGTCCCACGCACGGCTACGAGCGAGCTCCCAGGGGTGTACGGAAGAGGACGGGGCTACCGCACCAACTGCGGAGCCCCAGTAATGTGTGTATGGCCACCAGTCGCTCACGGCAGCCCTCTGCAGCACGCACCAAACTTCCCTAGCAGCCACATACGTGCAGTTGAGAGTGGACCGTAAGAGGGGAAGTCTTAATGTTTTGCCACCTAGAAAATATACGGTTACGTTCAAATGGCTCTGAGCACTATGGGACTCAACATCTGAGGCCATCAGTCCCCTAGAACTTAGAACTAGTTAAACCTAAGGACATCACACACATCCATGCCTGAGGCAGAATTCGAACCTGCGACCGTAGCAGCGCGATTCCGGGCTGAAGCGCCTAGAACCGCTCCCGTAACGAAGTCTTTGCTTATCTGCTATTAAATACATGTTAAAATCATTTTCTTTGTACCGTACATACAATCACGCACTGGTCACGTTAAGGAAGTCCGTCTACAAGCTCTGGCAGGCACATCGGTACCGACCGATCACCGTGTCATCCCCCACCAATGGTGCCACTATATGCGTTATGGAGGAGCATGGGATCAGCACACTGCTCTCCCGGCCAGCGTCAGTTCTCGTGTTCTGAAGCCGCTACTACTCGGTCAAGTGGCTCCTCAGTTGGTAACATGAAGCTGAGTTCAGCCCGTTCCAGTGTCCCAGCAAGGAGAAATCTATCGCAGTAGTGAATATCAAACCCAGGTCCAGTCAGCAGTGCTGACCTCTCAGCGACGGAAACATAACACACTTACATAAGCATAAATATTTTCAGAAAAAACGTGTTCTGCACAACTTTTTTTGACGTGGTCTCACAACGATTCCACTAGTAAACGAGGCGTTCTTCACATTTTGTGGTACGTTGCAGAACAGTTCTTATTACCACTCAAGCAGGTTCCAACGACACATGTGGGTATCATCTGTCTGATACGATGGCGGTATCTTCAACTTCATTGACACCTGTAAGTTGTGGGAAATATGGTTTGGCTTGGGTATGACTTCAACGCCAACGGCCGTGCTGCAGTGGTAACACCGGTTCCTGTCAGATCACCCAAGTTAAACGCTGTCGGGCTGGGCTAACACTAGGATGGGTGACCACCCGGTCTGCCGAGCGCTGTTGGCAAGCGGGGTGCACTCAGCCCTCGGGAGACAAACTGAGGAGCTACTTTTTAGAGAAGTAACGCCTCCGGTCTCGGAAACTGACATATGGCTGGGAGAGCTGTGAGCTGACCACATTTCCTTCTATGTCCGCATCCAGTGACACCTATGGGCTGAGGATAACACGGCGGCCTGTCGGTACCGTTGGGCCTTCATGGCCTGTTCGGGAGGAGTTTAGTTTAGTTCTATGACTTCATATACCACAGTAAGAAGAGGTGGGCTACAGAGCGGTAAGGTAACTGTCGCTTTAGGAAAGCTGGACAGGAGCAGAAATGATTATGAACAAGTTAAGATAGCAAACAGAAAATTAACTTGTATACGAAGATTCGTTACAAATAACGCAGAAAGTAAGTCCAGCTAATACAACAGCAACAAGGATGAGGCTCTCTGTAGTAAAGAATGAATGATGGTGTTGAAGCCACAACTAGGTGGCGTCCGTGTAACGTCAAGTAGTGAAGAGGCTCGAAGTGTCAGTGGGGGCGTGGCTGCTGCTGGCCATCCTGTGTCGCGAAGGGAAAGGGCGCTCGTGGTACAGAGCTGCTGCAGATATGGCTCAGCGGACGCGCACCACTGGGTCCAACAAATTATGCCCGACTGCTGTCAGCATCTGACAGAAACTCGTAATTCCACTGACAACTTTGTGACACCCGTGGGATGGTGCTGATATGTGATACCACTGGCTGTTGATATACTTTCCGGGATGTGAGGTCGTGGTCCAAGAACTTTTCTGCTCCTTACGTTTCGTCCAGAACTGCGCTGGACTTCCTCAGAGGCGCTGCTCCGCTGAGTCTAGCCGACAGTCGGCAAGACTCAGCGGAGCAGCGCCTCTGAGGAAGTCCAGCGCAGTTCTGGACGAAACGTAAGGAGCAGAAAAGTTCTTGGACCACGACCTCACATCCCGGAAAGTATATCAACAGCCATGTCACCCGGTCGTGAAAGCCTTCATTCTGTGATACCACTGTTTGTAACAGCTGATGTGCAGTATTTCACTGTACTTGACATACTGATAGCCTCACATACCCTGTAGTAACAGCAACTCTTAAGTTCTCCTCACACTATCATCTGCAATAATTTGGCTGAAGATTGTGCTGCTACTGAGTACAGCATTATGTGGTTCACATTTCTTTTTCAGTGGTGCTACTTGAGTTTACTGTCATCAAAACAGTTGGTAACTAATGCAGTAGCTAACGTAGCATGTCATGGGTCAGACCAGCAGCACACAGATTCCATGATTCCACTGCTGAGGTGGGATGGTTCGACCCTTACTTGCCAAGGATTACAGACTGAAACCATACGTTATTATACCGTTTAGTGCGAAACCTGAAGCATAGTAACAATTCCCGGCACACAAAACATAATTATAAAGGCATGTCAAGAGAAACAGCAGTTCTCCAAACTAGTCATAAAATAGAACGACTTAGACAGAGGAGCACTTAGGGGAAAAAAATGGTTCAAATGGCTCTGAGCACTATGGGACGTAACATCTGAGGTCATCAGTCCCCTAGAACTTAGAACTACTTAAACCTAACTAACCTAAGGACATCACACACATCCATGCCCGAGGCAGGATTAGAACCTGCGACCGTAATGTGAAAATACCCCTAGGAAGAAAACAGAAACTTTTAAAATGTGGTGCCACAGATGTGGTGTCACCGCTAGACACCACACTTGCTAGGTGGTAACTTAAATCGGCCGCGGTCCTGTAGTACATGTCGGACCCGCGTGTCGCCACTGTGTAATCGCAATCCTAGCGCCACCACATGGCAGGTCACAAGACACGGACATGACCTCGCCCCAGTTGTACGGACGACATAGCTTGCGACCAGACCTACCAAGTCTTCCTCTCATTTGCCGAGAGACTGATAGAATAGCCTTCAGCTTATTCCATAGCTACTACCTAGCAAGGCGCCATTTGTATCAGTGCTTATAGCTTACTACTATTCCAGAGATGTATTCCAACAAGAGAATAAAGTTAAGTATATTATTCCAGCTACGTACTGTTCTTCTTATTCATTAATAAGTCTCATGTTCCAGTACTTCACGCCCGTCTGCGTTAGTTTAGCGTGCACTTTCAGCCACTTCATTCTACAAGGTGTTGGCCCAGCTGCCGACACATCAACAGACAAATACTGATGACATAGGTAGATCTAGTAAGCAATGAGGGGGTGCAAAATCCGACTGTGGAGAAAAGTAATTTATGGTACAGCTTGAGTAAAGGAAGGTGCTGGCTGACATATACTTCCTGAGGAATCAATGAGGAGTTGCACTCGTAACAGAGGGAAAGATGGGGACACCAAGGCTTGAATGTAGTAGGCAGGTCCTCCCATCGACGAGAAGCTCGATAGAAACGGAGTACAAACTCGGATTAGGGAACGAGAGAGAAGGAAATCGGCTGTGGCGTATCAAGGAACCATCCAGGCATTTGCCTGAAGCGATTTAGGGAAATCACAGAAAACTAAACTCGGGATGAGTGGACGCGGGTTTGAACCACCGTCCTCCCGAATGCGAATCCAGTGTGCTAACCACTGCGCCACCTGCTCGATGGACACAGATGGAGACTGGTATGCGGAAGTTCGTCGCAAAAGATTGGCTGCAGGATCTGTCCTCCTCTCCTAAGTGAGGAATACAGAAAAGGTCGAGGACTGTTTGCGTGGTGGCGCAAATCGTTGTGTCGGCTGCGGCCAAAAATAGGTCGGCGCGGGCTAGCCAGTCTAGCGAGCGGCCGCTGCCAGCGGATCGCCTGGCTACCTGTGGCGCCACACCAAAGCTCCGCGCCGCGGCACGCGACACTCGTCTTTCACAAAGCGCCAGCCGCCGAACTCTGTACGAAGCGGCTGACGACGCCATCGGCACGAAACCGTCTCTCCCACTGTGCACTTCCCTTCAACACAGCCGCCAGCAAGGGTGGAGACACCTTCACCTGTCACAATGATGATCTACATCTACATTTATACTCCGCAAGCCACCCAACGGTGTGTGGCGGAGGTCACTTTACGTGTCACTGTCATTACGTCCCTTTCCTGTTCCAGTCGCGTATGGTTCGCCGGAAGAACGACTGCCGGAAAGCCTCCGTACGCGCTCGAATCTCTCTTAATTTTACATTCGTGATCTCCGCGGGAGGTATACGTAGGGGGTAGCAATTTATCGATACCTCATCCAGAAACGCACCCTCTCGAAACCTGGACAGCTACACCGCGATGCAGAGCGCCTCTCTTGCAGAGTCTGCCACTTGGGAGTTTGCTAAACATCTCCGTAACGCTATCATGCTTACCAGATAACCCTGTGACGAAACGCGCCGCTACTCTTTGGATCTTCTCTATCTCCTCCGTCAACCCGACTTGGTACGGATACCACACCGATGAGCAATACTCAAGTATAGGTCGAACCAGTGTTTTGTAAGCCACCTCCTTTGTTGATGGACTACATTTTCTAAGGACTCTCCCAATGAATCTCAACCTGGCACCCGCCTTACCAACAATTAATTTTATATGATCATTCCACTTCAAATCGTTCCGTACGCATACTCCCAGATATTTTACAGAAGTAACTGCTACCAGTGTTTGTTCCGCTATCATATAATCATACAATAAAGGATCCTTCTTTCTATGTATTCGCAATACATTACATTTGTATATGTTAAGGGTCAGTTGCCACTCCCTGCACCAAGTGCCTATCCGCTGCAGATCTTTCTGCATTTCGCTGCAATTTTCTAATGCTGCAACTTCTCTGTGTACTACAGCATTATCCGCGATAAGCCGCATCGAACTTCCGACATTATCTACTAGGTCATTTATATATATTGTGAAAGGCAATGGTCCCATAACACTCCCCTGTGGCACGCCAGAGGTTACTTTAACGTCCGTAGACGTCTCTCCATTGAGAACAACATGCTGTGTTCTGTTTGCTAAAAGCTCTTCAATCCAGTCACACAGCTGGTCTGATATTCCGTAGGCTCTTACTTTGTTTATCAGGTGACAGTGCGGAATTGTATCGAACGCCTTCCGGAAGTCAAGGAAAATGGAATCTACCTCCTGCCTGGGAGCCTGTATCTAATATTTTCTGGGTCCCATGAACAAATAAAGCGAGTTGGGTCTCACACGATCGCTGTTTCCGGAATCCATGTTGATTCCTACAGAGTAGATTCTGGGTTTCCAGAAATGGCATGATACTCGAGCAAAAAACATGTTCTAAAATTCTAGAACAGATCGATGTCAGAGATATAGGCCTATAGTTTTGCGCATCTGCTCGACGACCCTTCTTGAAAACTGGAACTACCTGTGCTCTTTTCCAATCATTTTGAACCTTCCGTTCCTCTAGAGACTTGCGGTACACGGCTGTTAGAAGGGGGCAAGTTCTTTCGCGTGATGATGATGATGCAGCATACCAGCTAGTATTTCTATACAAACCTCTCGTCTCACATGGGGTTCAGAGTTGTAATCACCACCTCGAAAAGACTGCGTTACTTTTCTTCCATGAAATTACTGAAATCATGGTACACATGGAAGTCCCTGCTCCTTAGTACTCTGTCACGCCACAACAGGATCTAAAACGAAATGGCAGAGCCCATTGATAAAGTGGGTTATTGTATGGTAATTTTTTTTTGTTCTGCTTCGATGGACAACAAGTTGAGTTACTTAAGTGTTCGGCGACAATATACCATCATACGACACGGCTGCTACAAACAGTTCCAGTGTGGTCAAACAAGTATGAGTGACGAAGAATGAAGGGTCAGCCTGCAGAATCTGACAGTAATAGGGACTGCCTGC
Source organism: Schistocerca nitens (assembly GCF_023898315.1). Taxonomy (NCBI): domain Eukaryota; kingdom Metazoa; phylum Arthropoda; class Insecta; order Orthoptera; family Acrididae; genus Schistocerca; species Schistocerca nitens. The sequence goes on along the minus strand of NC_064622.1, from coordinate 439,238,990 downwards.
TCAACCTGATTATTGCTACGGAGAATGGTCGAGATCTCGGGCTTAATACCATGGCCACAGTTAACTCCAGAACAGGGCGCCACTGCGGTCGCAGCATGTCACGTGGGCCCGTCTACTGATCTGAGAGTGCCTGTAAATACCACGATCACGCACTTGTCCTGCAATTCTCGTTTTCTTCTGAAGCCTTCGATACACGCCACTGGCAGTGCAGTTATGCACATTGCCTCAATTTACGTTTTTCGACTCGGATCGATCCCTGAACAATTAGTGCACGCTTATAACGACTTCTGCTACGCTCTAGACTGTAGACTGATTATTCTGACTACCTGCTCACTTGGGCCGGCCGCGGTGGTCTAGCGGTTCTAGGCGCTCAGTCCGGAACCGCAAGACTGCTACGGTCGCAGGTTCGAATCCTGCCTCGGGCATGGATGTGTGTGATGTCCTTAGGTTAGTTAGGTTTAAGTAGTTCTTTCTAGGGGACTGATGACCACAGATGTTGAGTCCCATAGTGCTCAGAGCCATTTTGCTCACTTGGTGAAATCTGTCGTCATAAACCACACGAACCGGCTGTTTCACTCACAGGTCACCGCATCAGCGCCAGTCAGAGTTACCAAATTGTGTTCTACCTGCACTGAGTAAGGTAGAAAACAGATCGCCTCTGCACGAATAACCGGAAATCGCAAAAGAAATGGAGGTCTTAGTGCTCGAATAATCCCGCGTACCACAATCTAGGACACACTGAAAAAATGAATATTATCCATGGATCAGTTTTCAAGATCCTGCACTACGTTTTCAACATGTCAAAGGTCGCCGCCCATTTGGTTCTGCTCACACACATTCAAAAAGCCCGCCAAATCGACGCATCAGCGAAAATTTTGCAGTCGTGATTTCATTAGCTGCCTTTTACCAAGAAAGAGTGTTGAGCGCATTACTATGACCGCGAGACAACTGAGAAAAGTACGCCGTTGAAATGAGTGGGTTATTCACGACCTTCGAAAACTACGAAAGCCCGATATCAATGGAAAGGTAATACAGTGCTTCTTGGGACTGCCAGGGTATAGCGTTGACAGACTATCCTCATAACTGTCACTGAAGCACACTTTCTAAATCTTCTGATGAGATTACGGGAGACTGTCAACGACACCGCCCCAGCTCATTCTGCACAGGAAATAGTCACACTCGATGTTGTTCCTCTGAGCTATTAAACTGTGCTTCAGCCCAGTATTCTCTGACATCCAGTGACTACTTGCTCTTCCTTAGTATGAAGGAAACATTGCGTGGCAGGAATTTCCAGAATAACAGCGGGGTATTTTTCGAGATATAACGTATCCTGAAAAGCCAGAATAACAACTAGGTATTTTTCGAGGTATAATGTTCCCTGAAAAGCCCACAAACTTATACAAACAAGGTCTTCGTCAATCCATCCACGATACGTGAAAAATGTATCGTACTGAAATTGTAATGCATAATTCTCGTACTACACTGAAGAGCCAAAGAACCTGATACACTTGCCTAATATCGGGTAGGGACCCCGCAGAACTGCCGCAAGACGACTGGACAGGACTAGACTGGAATGGACTAGACATGTCTGAAGTAGAGCTGAAGAGAACTGAAAACCTGAATCCTGCAGGGCTGTCCATAAGAGTACGAGGGGGTGGAGATCTCTTCTGAACAGCACGTTGCAAGGCATCCCAGATATGCTCATATCTGAGGAGTCTGGTAGCCAGCGGAAGCGTTTAAGCTCAAAAGTGTGTTCCTGGAGCCACTCTGTAGCAATTCTGGACGTGTGGTACGTCTCATTGTCCTGCTGGAATTGCCTAAGTTCATCGGAATGCACAATGGACATTCATGGAGGCAGGTAACCGGACAGGATACTTACGTAGGTGGCACCTGTCAGAGTCGTATCTAGACATATCAGGGATCCCACCAGCTTGGGCAGTCCTCTGCTGACATGCATAAGGTTGTCTCCATACCCGTACACGTTCATCTGCGCCATACAATTTGCAACGAGACTCGTCCGATCAGACAACAACAGTCCAATGTCGGCGTTGACGGGCCAAGGCGAGGCGTAAAGCTTTGTGTCGTGCAGTCATCAAGGGTACACGAGTGGGCATTCGGCACCGAAAGCCCATATCGATGGTGTTTCGTTGAATGGTTCGCACGCTGACACTTGTTGATAACCCAGCACTGAAATCTGTAGCAGTTCCTCTGAAAGGGTTGCACTTCTGTCACGAAACGGTTCTCTTTAGTCGTCGTTGGTCCCGTTCTTGCGGGACCTTTTTCCGGCCGCAGTGATGGAGATTTGATGTTTTACGGAATTCCTAATATTCACGGAACACTCGTGAAACGGTCGTACGGGAAAATCCCCAATTCATCGCTAGCTCGGAGATGATGTGTCCCAACGCTCGTGTTGTTGTTGTGGTCTTCAGTCCTGAGACTGGTTTGATGCAGCACTCCATGCTACTCTATCCTGTGCAAGCTTCTTCATCTCCCAGTACCTACTGCAGCCTACATCCTTCTGAATCTGCTTAGTGTATTCATCTCTTGGTCTCCCTCTACGATTTTTACCCTCCACGCTGCCCTCCAATGCTAAATTTGTGATCCATTGATGCCTCAAAACATGTCCTACCAACCGATCCCTTCTTCTAGTCAAGTTGTGCCACAAACTTCTCTTCTCCCCAATCCTATTCAACACCTCTTCATTAGTTATGTGATGTACCCATCTAATCTTCAGCATTCTTCTGTAGCACCACATTTCGAAAGCTTCTATTCTCTTCTTGTCCAAACTAGTTATCGTCCATGTTTCGCTTCCATACATGGCTACACTCCATACAAATACTTTCAGAAACGACTTCCTGACACTTAAATCTAGACGTTAACAAATTTCTCTTCTTCAGAAACGATTTCCTTGCCATTGCCAGTCTACATTTTATATCCTCTCTACTTCGACCATCATCAGTTATTTTACTCCCTAAATAGCAAAACTCCTTTACTACTTTAAGTGTCTCATTTCCTAATCTAATTCCCTCAGCATCACCCGACTTAATTCGACTACATTCCATTATCCTCGTTTTGCTTTTGTTGATGTTCATCTTACATCCTCCTTTCAAGACACTGTCCATTCCGTTCAGCTGCTCTTCCAAGTCCTTTGCTGACAGAATTACAATGTCATCGGCGAACCTCAAAGTTTTTACTCCTTTTCCATGAATTTTAATAGCTACTCCGAATTTTTCTTTTGTTTCCTTTACTGCTTGCTCAATATACAGATTTAATAACATCGGGGAGAGGCTACAACCCTGTCTCACTCCCTTCCCAACCACTGCTTCCCTTTCATGCCCCTCGACTCTTATAACTGCCATCTGGTTTCTGTACAAACTGTAAATAGCCTTTCGCTCCCTGTATTTTACCCCTACCACCTTCAGAATTTGAAAGAGAGTATTCCAACGCTCGTACGCCGATTATAACACCACGTTCAAACTCGGTTAAATCTTGATAACTTGCCAATGTAGCAGCAGTATCCAATCTAACAACTGCGCCAGACACTTGTTGTCTTATGCAGGCGTTGCCGACCGCCGTGTTCTACCTGTTTAGATATCTTTGTATTTGAATACTTATGTCTATACGAGTTTCTTTGGCGCTTCAGTGTATATACTCGTGTGATTTAGCAATTTCCGGTGCATGTGGAGCGGAATCTGGAAAAAAATTCGATATTCGTCTTAGGTGGCATAAAAAACGGACTAACAGCAATATACATGTTGACGAATACAGCATATCGTCGTCGTTAACTAGATGCGCCGGTATGACAGCTCTCACAAGGGAACCTCCCCATCGCACCCCCCTCAGATTTAATTATAAGTTGGTAGAGTGCATAGGCCTTGAAAAACTGAACACAGATCAATCGAGAAAACAGGAAGAAGTTGTGTGGAACTATGAAAAAAATAAGCAAAATATACGAACTGAGTAGTCCACGTGCAATATATAACTTCATGGGTACTGTGCAGTCAGGAGCGCCGTGGTCCTGCGGTTAGCGTGAGAAGCTGTGGAGTCAGAGGTCCTTGGTTCAAGTCTTCCCTCGACTGAAAATTTTAATTTTTTGTATTAAGACAATTATTATCTGTCCGTCTGTCCGTCCGATGCGATCACTTTTTTGGGAGTGATAATCACATCCACAAGAAAAACTAAATCCGGCAAGGTAGAAGAATCTTTTTACCCATTCGCCAAGTGTACAAGTTAGGTGGGTCGACAACATATTACTGTCATGTGACGCACATGCCGTCAACAGTATCGTATAGAATATATCAGACGTGTTTTCCTGTGGAGGAATCGGTTGACCTACGACCTTGCGATCAAATGTTTTCGGTTCCCATTGGAGAGGCACGTCCTTTCGTCTACTAATCGCACGGTTTTGCGGTGCGGTCGCAAAACACAGACACTAAACTTATTACAGTGAACAGAGACGTCAATGAACGAACTGACGTATCATAACTTTGCGAAAATAAAGAAAGTAAATATTTCGCTCGGGGGAGGACTTGATCCAAGGGCCTCTAGCTCCGCAGCTGCTCACGCTAACCACAGGACCACGGCGCTCCTGATTGCACATCACCCTTGAAGTTGCATATGTTGCACGTGAACTACTCATTTCGTATATTTTGCTGATTTTTTTCATAGTTCCATACAACTTCTTCCTTTTTTCTCGATTGATCTGTGTTCAGTTTTTCAAGGCCTATCCACTCTACCAACTTATAATTAAATCTGAGGGGGGTGCGATGGGGAGGTTCCCTTGTCAGTGAGGAGATCGCCATGCCATCTGGCTGCACTACGTCTTTCAGCAGATGTAGAGGGCGTGCTTTGCGCATTAATGAGCCATTACATTACGAACACCTATCTAGCAGCACTTAGCTCGCCCCATGACTGTGATAACGATGGGGACGTGTCGCGGCACGGACTACGCCATAATTCGAAACCATCGACTCCTAGGTCGCTCCCGTTGCTCGTGTCACACTGGCGCCTATGCAGGAGCAAGCGCAATGTATTTTGTGGTTTCATGTAAAACGGTCGACTAATACACTTCTGCGGGTACCCCAAGGCGCCTATATTAGAGATCCGCTAGATAGAAAGAGCATCAAACGATGGTACGAACGGTTTAAAGAGACTGGGAGTGTTGTTTACAAAGCAAACAGCGGTAGATTGCAGCTAGTGACGACACCGTTGGCACTGTGTGTGTATAGAATTCCAACACAGTACGCGGAAATCGACATGTCGTGTTTCCAGAGGAAAAAGCATGCCTCAGAGCGCAGTTGTAAATATGTTATGCAAACAGTTGCATTTCCACACATAAAAAGCTAAACTCCTGTAGTCTTTGCAGCCAGATGACAATTCCAGGCGTATTGAGTTTGCTAGGTACATGTTAGAGCGAATCGACGCAGACAATGAGTATCTTAATACTTTGTTACTCCACTGAACCGACTTTTCTCATTTCTGAGAAAGCAAACAGGCTTGCTTAATGCACAACACAATTACTGAACCATACAGGAATTTTGACCATGGATAATATTTCACCAAAATGGTGCACCGCCTCAATGGGAGTTGTTTGTTTGCCAGTCCTTGGACGAAACCTCTTTATTTAATGTTAATGTGCTCAGTTCACCAACGAAGTGTTGGCAATAACATGGAGAGAAATTTAATATCACCTATACGTTTTAGGGGCAGCAAAAGGAGCAGATGAGGAATGGCGATCATAAAAAAAAAATCTTTGAGTTTAGCTTCCATTTGCAACAAACCGCAATAATTGTATCTATAATAGTTCCTTAGAAATACTTTTTTTTTCTTTTTGTGATTAGTTTTTACTGTCACCTTATAGACCCGCTACGACAGTTATGGATGAAACAATAAAGCATGTAGTAGAATAACTTCACTTCTTAGTTTCTTACCTTTTACGATACTACGCAATTGCCGCCGGCGACAACCTATGGACCACATGCCTGTACCACGTGCTTGGAAAAGATGACATCACTGGTTCTGATAGCTTACCTGAAACAAAAAGAGATCAGAGTTAACAGTTTTCTATGTGGAAAGCGATGTCAAATTTAGCTGATTATAGTGAACCAATAGAATAGTTCACATGTAACGGGGCCTCTTGTTGCGGTGTGGTGTCGGGGAAAATCTATTTTTAAAGAAGATCGTGGAGGCGTGTCCCCTAGCAAACAGAGTAGTGCTGCAAATTCAGACAACCCAGTATATTTCAGAATGAATCATTCACTCTGCGACGGAGTATGCGCTGTTACGAAACTTTCTGGGTCTCTAATCCGGGACCTTGCGTACCGCAGACACTGCTGTTGCCGTCTGATATAGCAAGTTCCGGTCCTGTACATACGAGGGTAATCCCAAAAGTAAGGTCTCCTGTTTCCTTATAAGTACATAGACATGATTATTTCTACAATGGTTTACATCAGTTTACAGCTTGAACATTTAGCTATTTTTCGACATAATCACCATTTCTCTCGATGCATTTTTGTACATACTGAGGCAGTTTTTGTATGCCCATGTCATACCAGCCCGCCGCCATACTGTTCAGAAAGTTATGAACCTCTTCTTTCATCTCGTCGTAAGAGCTGAATCGCTGGGACCACAATTAACGCTGACACGTACTGTGAGACTCTGAAAAAATCGAACGGGCAATTCAAAAGCGGAGAAGAGGAATGTTGAGAGAGGGCGTACATATTCTCCATAACGCTCGCCCACACATCGCTCGGAAAAGCGTTGCTCTCCTGCAACAGCTTCAGTGGAACATAATCACCCACCCACCCTATAGTGCTGACTTGGCGCCCAGTGACTATCTCCTGTTCCCTAGGGTAAAAGAACATTTGGCCGGAAAGCGATTCAGAGGTTCATAACTTTCTGAACAGCATGGCGGCGAGCTGGTATGACATGGGCATACAAAAACTGCCACAGCGTCTACAAAAATGCATCCACAGAAATGGCGATTATGTCGAAAAATAGCTAATTGTTCAAGCTGTAAACTGATGTAAACCATTGTAAAAATAAACAGGTCTATGCACTTATAAAAAAAATAGGAGACCTTACTTTTGGGATTACCCTCGTTCTTTTGAAACGCCAGGAACTTACACACAAACGTACACTCTGCTAAATAGTGTAAGATTCATTCTTTTAACAAGGTTCTCTGTTAGAGACCTAGTTCGCCACAACGTTTTAATCTGTCAGAAATTTTCTACGCGTGAACTTGTGACTTGCTAATTAAGAATGAGGATCGTTATGCTATCGGAAAGGAAGAAAGAAAGATTGGAATTTAATGCCCCGTCGACAAAGCGGTTCGTGTAGAACGAACATAGGGTCGGAGTGATAAAGGATGGAGCGTGAAATCGGCAGCGACTTTTCGAAGGAACAGTCCTGGCATTTGCCTTAAGCAGCTCAGCGAAGTCACGAAAAACCTAAATCTACATAGCCGGACGAAGATTTGATCTGTCGTCCCAAATACACTGCCTAAAAAAAAAAAAAAGGGGGGGCGGGGGGAAGCAGCCCGAAGACTTTGTCAACATCAATACAGTTTCGTACATGTATCCATCATGTGAGCCAATAGCCTTGCCGCAATGGTAACACCAGTTCCCGTCAGACACCGAAGTTAAGCGCTGTCGGCCTTGGCTAGCACCTGCATGGGTCACCGTCCGGGTCGGCCGTGCGCTGTTCGCAAGTGGGGTGCACCTTGTGAGGCCAGTGGAGGAGGTACCTCACAGAGGTAGCGAAACAGGTCACGAAAACTGATAGTGGCCGGGAGGGCAGTAGTGTGCTGACCACATGCCCCTCCGTACCCGCATATCGATATTTACAAAGATATCGTTGTCTGTGCTCGAAGTAGGCTGCTTGTGACACTTTTCCAATCTGAATAGTATTGGGGAGATTTTATATATATATACTTCTCACAAACCCATCACAGAGTTTACGATCTGATGTTTCCCACATTGCCGAACCCGGGCCACAAAGTAAACGACGATAGACTAAACCGTTTTGCATCCACGCGTCTACACTTCAACCCCTGACCTTATACACAGGGGAGGACAGACAATAATGGCTTGCTTGTGCCACACGTACGTGGAGCTACTACGCAACCTAAAAACACACTTGTAATAGCTGTAATTATTGCATATGACGTAAATACTGATGTAATGTTCCTCAGTATACCATCCTCAGTTACCAATAGAAACATCTGCACTTATACCCGCTACACCCCGTATATACTGCTGCGAGGAATTGACACTGTTAATTATTCCTTATTTTATCGTTTTGTAGTTTTTTAGCTTAGTGACGTCCTGAGCGGTGGAACATTATTAATAGAAGTAAGATGCGTATTCTATGGCCGCAATGATGTCCTTTCATACTAGTAAACCAATTTTTTCCAGTGGATTTTCATTTACGATCCATTTCAACGGTGGTTTACCCGAGACAGACTTCAATTTATTTGAGCTAGGGATTTTATCTTGGATTTTTTTTAACGAAATGGTGCTGTCACACAGTGTTAGACGTGACGAATCCCGCCAGGATAACTACTACTAAAGAAGACGCGTCGCAATATGCAGATGGTACTCTGACGTTACGACGCCTACTTCGGCTGCGAATTGAAGACAGCACGTACCGATCTATTCACGTGGTATGCCTCTCCAGTGATGAAAAAAACAATCAACGTGATGTGGGTGATCGCCGGCCGACGCTAATATGAGTGAGTGGCAGGGTATGGCAGACGCCGGCCGAGGGAGGGTTACCGCGGAGATACGGCAGACGTCACACACGAGGCCTTACGAGGGAGCAGGCGTTGCGTAACGCCAGCTCGCACATATAACTTGTCGGTGTGGGCGGTACACACACACACACACACACACACAGAGTGCAGTGCCATCGATCCTCCACGCTGGAAGGAGACCCTGGCGCAGTGCGGCCGGCGGCCGGCGCCCTCCGACATAGATCCGTTTACCGGATCGCACTCCCGCCTCCGCCACGTGTAACAACAACAAACGGTCCTGCCCCACACAACACACTCGCGCTATTCCAAAGCTAATATCATGACTTCCCATTGATTATTCCTAACTCTTGAAATGTAAGTGGGGGGGGGGGGGGGGGGGGCGGCCGGCGGCGACGTAAATTTTAATTACTGTAGTACTCGATACCAATATGAGATTGTTACTCTGCAGCGGAGTGTGCACTGATATGAAACTTACTGGCAGATTAAAACTGTGTGCCCCCAGGCTGTGGCTAAGCCATGTCTCGGCAATATCCTTTTTTTCAGAAGTGCTAGTTCTGAAAGGTTCGCAGGAGAGCTTCTGTAATGTTTGGAAGGTAGGAGACGAGGTACTGACAGAAGTAAAGCTGTGAGGACGGGGCGTGAGTTGTGCTTGGGTAGCTCGGTTGGTAGAGCACTTGCCCCCGAAAGGCTGAGGTCCCGAGTTCGAGTCTCGGTCCGGCACACAGTTTTAACCTGCCAGGAAGTTTCACACGATACCAGTGTTTATAAATGCTCTCGGTACTAACTTATAAATGAATTATACGCTAAATGTTGTCAACTAATCACTTAAATCAGCACGTGTTGTAAATAATAAAAGCATTCATTCTGAGCTACAGTCAATAATTTTAGCAAAGTGTGGTTCATCTGTATAGGAGATCGCACACAGGGCGCTTGTGCAACATATTCCTAAGTACTGCTAAGAGAGTTTGGGATCCGCACCAGGTCGTATTAAAGGAACACATCAAAAGATTTCAGAGGCGGGCTGCTAGATTTGTTACCGGTCGGTTCGAACAACACGTAAGTATTGCGGAGATACTTCCGGATCGCAAATGGGAACCCATGGAGGACGAACGTTCTTTTAGGGGAATAATACTGAGAAAATTTAGAGAACCGGCATTTGAAGCTGACTGCAGAAGGATTCTATTGCCACCAACAACAATTTAGCTTAAGGACTACGAAGGTATCATACAAGGCATTAAGGCACATACGGAGCTGTGCAGAGTATAGACAGCCGTTTTACCCTCGCTTAGTCTGCGAGTGGAACAGGAAAGGAAATGACTAATAGTGGTACAAGGTACCCTCCGCCACGCATCGTACAGTAGCTTGCGGAGCCTGTATGTAGATGTAGATGCACCACACCTATGTTTAACATATACTAACAAAGGTTCTGTCACCCGCTCGTGGTCTCGCGGTAGCGTTCTCGCTTCCTGAGCACGGGCTCCCGGACTCGATTCCCGGCAGGATCAGTGATTTTCACGTACCCCGAGATAACTGGGTGTCGTTGTGTCATCGTCATCGTCATCATCAATCATCCCCATTACGATCGGAGGAAAACGGCGGCAAACCACCCTCATTACGAACCCGCCTAATACGGCGATGCGGGTCTCCCGCATCGTTCCCCTACGCTCTATCAAGACGCATGGGACTTTATTTCCAACAAAGGTTCTCCATCACATCATTTATTTTCAAATAAAGTAAGTCATTAAAAACGAGAGAGGAAATAATGATCCAAATGACATACTTTACTTCTTATACACTATCTTTTGTAGACGTAATCCATATGTTCCAGAAATTGTCGAAATTTTGCTAAAGGAGTTTCGTATTAAACTTTATGATTCGATAGTTACATATGAGTCTTCCGAATATACTAGTGTAGCTACGCGCAGCTGTATTAAAAGAAAATTATTTAAGGAAATATGATAAAATAACGATACCTACAAAGAATGTATTTCCCTAAAATATCTACATACGTGAAAGTTATAAGGCCTTCGTTTCTCCAACTTCGAAGAAAACAATTTTATTTTTCCAAAAATAATTTGTTTGAAAACTTATTGACGATGCAACCTTTCGCGTTTTAGAATATTTTTTTTGTAAAACTGAGTAAGATTTGAGTAACAAATACTAAAAATGTATACTTTTGTCTAAATCATGGAGCTAGTTATAAAATTACTGTAATTAAAGAGCTTCTCCTTCGCGAATATTCTCGCGTGAAATGCTATATTGTCAATGTTCGTGTTCTGCTTGCCAATTCTGCGAATCTGTATTGAGTTTTTGACCCGTAATGATACTACGCCAGTCAGTGTGTAATTAACTTTCTACTTGAACTGGTCTGAAGATGTTTATCATTCATTTCACTTGTTTTAGAAGTTGTATTGTGAACAGCTGATCTGATGTTTGTAAATGACGAAAAACGCAGATAAATGCGATTGAATGATCACATAACAAATGCTACCTTAGCAAAACGAGGAAAACGTGCCTGAAAAACACACACACACACACACACACACACACACACACACACGCACAGTGTGTGTGTGTGTGTGTGTGTGTGTGTGTGTGTGTGTGTGTGTGTGTAATTATTTCTTCCATATGATAATTGAATAATGAAGGATGGTGAATATTTATACCTGCAGTACACTTAGTTTTTAGGGTTCCGTAGTCGGTGAAAACGGGATCCTTATAGGATAACTTTGTTGTGTCTGTCCTCCTGTTTGTCCGACTGTTAAAAACCCTCTAGAACGTGTAGACGTATCGATTAGAAATTTATGCCACATGCTAAGGTCAACTGTCCTTCAGCGGTGTAAAAAAATTTAAGCTTCTATCAAATCGAAAGAGACGGCCGTTTCTGTCACATATTTTGACACTCGCAAAATCACTCATCAAAACCTATATGGAACTTCCCTTGACCTGTAAACATGAAGTTTGGCAAGAAATAAGATTTCACGGTACAACTAAAGAAAAAATCCGAAAATTATATCCCACGAAAAGAAATTATATCCCAAGTGTTATCCGACTGTTTGTCTGCCCATTGGTCTGTTCAAACGCTTTTTACCAGGAATGGGTAGGCGTATTAAGTCGAAATTTATGCCACATACTGAGGTCTATAGTCCCTTGGTATAAAAGTGAAGGTTCTATGTCAATGCAATCAAAAGATACGGCCTCTTAAAACCTACAAGTTACTTCCCATTGACCTAGAATCACGAAATTTTGCAAGAAGCAACAAAAGCAACAAAAACCGAAAATGGTCAATTTGTAATTAAATCACACAAGAATATATCTTTGGTCATCTGTTATCCCACCTGAAACTTAAAACATTCTCGACAGTCTTTGAATTCCCAGGATAGATGCCTAACCAGTATCAATGACGATAACAGACAAACATCGTCAAGCTCCTTCATTCCACGGATCCAGGAACTGTCTGTATATACAATTAAGTTCGTACAGCGTCATCTGAATCCGAGTACTACTCGCAAATGGCCAGTTTCTTTTATGTTTAACTGCACACTGACTGGGATGCAATATTTACAACCTCACGAACATCGACTAAAAATTACGTCTAAAATCGATGCATGATGGTGATGTTGCCTTCGGTCCGAAGAAAAAATTTTATCAGTACATGAATACAACAGTTCTCGAACGGTTGAAATACGCTCTAGTTAAGCTTTTGTTTAAGAGATAAAGAAATACCGTCAAATTTCCCTGTTGTCGGCATTGTCGAAAATTTTAGAAAACCTAACATACAGTCGGCTTCTTAACCATCTGACTACAAACATATTTACAACGTCACGGCCTGGATATGTAAACGGTCTCCATATCGAGAAGGCTATTTACACATGCGGTGTGAATTTAATTAATTTATCAAACAATAAATTACAGACTACTGGCATATTCTGTCACATGTCAAAGGCACTCAACCGTGTAAATCACAAGATCCTTTTCAGTAAATCAGAATATTTGGCTATAAACAGGAATAGCTGCAGAACGGCCCAAATCATATCTCTCTGACAGGAAACAGGGAGCATCAGCAGGGAAGTATCCTGTATTTAACTAGCAGGCATTGTCTAACTAGCAGCTACTTACGTGTTGTGTCCATTTTAGGGCCCTTACTTTTTCTTGTATATAAGAATGACGTTTCATGAGTAATATTAACGTACATAAAGTATCCCCCCCTCCAGTATTTTTTGAAAACCAATACCAACTTTTTGAGCCTTAGTTGACAAAAAATGATGCCGCTGAATGAATCTATCCAAACTTAACTACTAACAACATTAAAAGCTCTTGCACCGTAAGAATCAATGGCTTGCAGTATTTACTGGCGTGGCAGTACATCAAATCCACTTATATTATTCACACTAAAAAGGCAATATTCCAACATTTTATGGATTTTGTTAACACGACGACGAGTGATGAAGGAGTGGGGTAGATAAGCATGAATCTGCTTTGTTTTGCTGTAAGGTTGCAGAACGTTGGTCGGCGCCGCCGGCTAACAATCGAACGCCATGCGACAATTATTTACAGTCCGCTGTTGGCGTAATAATAAAGATATAAACTCTACAGGTTCCAAATCATAGTTTGTAAAAACGAAAACCTTGGAGTATCGCTTTGTTGTCTGTCTGTCCGACTGTTAGGGAGAAGTCTTTTTTTCAGAAATACCTGTAGATAGACGTATCCAGCTGAAATTTACGTTACATGCTAAGGTCTATGGACACTTTCGGAGTAAAAAGATAAGGCCTCTAAGTCAATTTAATCAAAAGATACGGCCATTTATGTCATATATTTTGATACTCAAAAACTCAGTCATCAAAAGCTATATGGTACTTCTCGTTGACCTGGAATCATGAAATTCGGCAAGAAACAAGATTTCACAGTTTCACAGTAAAGCAAAATAAAAAATATGAGCATTGTTAAATTGTAATTATATAACACGAAAAAATATTTTTGTCAATTTTATCCGTCTGTCTCTTTGTCCATGTGTTAAGACCCCTTTTTCGCACAAAAAATAATCTTTTGCCGTTAGAACATACGTTGCATAAGACGAAAATTACTGCATGGAAACACATAATGTAAGCCGTAGTCGTGTTTTAGTAAGTAATTAAGGAAAATAATTCTCGGGACCAATATCTTGCCAGTATCTGTATTGAAAACGGGCAAAAATCGTTGAGATTCTCGATTCCCACGACGGCGAGTCCCGCTGGCACCTAGCCAATTTTTTTAACTGGTCTACGTGTAGCATACAGGCTATTAGATCTAATAATAAACTAGCAATTTGCCCGTCACGACTTCGCCTGCGTTACCCAGTGAAAGAAAACTAAGTACTGTGAATTTTTGGAAGGTATTCTTGTATGGGTTCCCTACGTTCTCTATCTGTTAAAAGCATACGTCTGTATTTTAAACAACGAAACACATGGCGTTTTCTGGCGGATTATTCTCACTTTCTTACACCGGTTTTAATAATCAGACTAACACAGTATTTAAAAATGTAGTCGTCTTCATCTGTTACTGTTTCACCCAACCTACTGAGCCGAAATTATGCATGAACTAAGCTTTTATTTAGTTTGTAAAACGATTCAATTTGAAATAGTTTCCGCGGTTGCCTAGGAGATAATACATAATAATCTAATACATACTGTCGATGAATTTAAATGTTAATGATAGAGCTTTTTTATATTTGATAACAGTAAAATACGTTTTAAACCAGGATTAAAATTGGCACACTTTTCGAGTACTAAATGCCATTGAAAAATATGGACTGAGGCTTACAGAACGCTCCACATGGAGGCTTTAGGTCCTAATTTCTTCTACTTTTTCAAGGGGCTCTCTCGTTAACTCGTGGACTATACCCTATCCAGTGAATCGCCCTGCCCCCCCCCCCCCCCCCCCCCCCGAAACTTCTTGTGCTGATGACGCGCATGGTTCAAACAACCAACTTCGTCGAATTTCTAATACTACTTAACTATGGTGTTTTAAACTGGTGCGCCTTGTGAAAATTACCACGCAACCTCTTTGCACACATTCACTATGGACTGACAACGGGCAAATTCTACTTCACAATGCTTTACCGTCATATTCCGCAACTACGGTCGGTGGCGCTCCTTTCGACAGTTTTCGAAACTAACTTATCGGCACACCATGCAATATCTCATACAGTGGATGGAATCCCAGCCTACACGCCCACATTCGCATATTTTCGTGATTCCCCTCAATCATTTAAAGTGAACACCAGTGAATACCACGTATGAGCACAATCAATTTTTATTTACTATAAATGAGTTACGTTAAGAACATTCAGGTTATGGGGAAGGTTTTCGTTTGTGGTTTAAGCAGCGAATTCTAGAGTTCACGAACAGGAATTTCGCAACCAACGTGACAATTCAGGCTCTACATAGATAAGTAAAGAAAGAAATAAAGGCTAATTCTATACAACAAAACTATTCACTTCTGTGCTGCAGTTCACGAAACACACAGCCTTTTACCTTCGATCGCCGCGTCATTAGCTAAGTGCGCAGCCAGTGAGATACAGCGGTATACGTTTGTTCGCGTTATCTGGTGTGTTGCGAAATCTCTGACAATATATACAAAGCTGATATGCCTCGCTAGTAACGTAAGAGATCTGTGGATTCAGGGTGATTGGAGAAACACATGATTGCTCTCCAGCTCCAACCACCAGCCCATTTCACGTGGAAATCTACTCAAAATGTGTCCCGGGCAATAGTTACGCCGTTGAGTCTACGGTGTTTCTGGTGGAAGCCATCGAGGCAACATGCAAAAAATTAATAAAGCCGTCCCCATACTGCAGACGCACGCTTACAGGCACTTTGTCCCTTATTTTCATTTTTATCAAAGAATTTGGAACCCGTGACTGGCGTTGTGATTTTAGTAGGATAAACAGAAATTCATATCTTATAGTAAATCCCATTTAGGATATTTTATCCCAAGTGAAAATCACGTCACAGGGTCCGTACGAGCCTATGTTTCAATCTCTGTCGAATAAGGAGATTCAAAACACATTTATCGCGTGTTTCGCCTCCAATAGAGTTCTTCTTCTTCTTCTTCTTCTTCTTCTTCTTCTTCTTCTTCTTTAGTGTGTATCTCTTGTGACAGGCTCCAACTGGAGGCTCTCCATCGTGTCCCGTTCCTAGCATCATCTTTCATCTGTTTCTATGTTCGTCGTCTTCTAATGTCGTCCATAATTCGAATTCTCTTCCTACCTCTTCCTCTCATTCCTTGAACTTTTCCTTCAATAATTTTTTTCAGGCAATTCCTATACAGTATGTACCTAAGCCAATATTTTTTCCTCTCTCTCATCAATTCCAATGAGCTTCTTTCTTCCTCTATTTTCTTCATAACTTCTTCATTCCTAAGCCTGTCAATCCACCTCTCCTTAAGCATTCTTCTCCATAGCCACATTTCAGAAGTTTCCATAGTACCTTCCTTCTTTTCTCTTAACTGTCCATGATTTATTGTTATATGACACTAAAATCCAAACGCAGCATTTAGCAAATCTTTTCTTCAGCTCCACTGGAATTCGTCTACATGTTATAACTTCTGCACCTTTTCAAATGATCTCTTTCCCATAGCTATCTCTAATGACGGCGCTGTCGTCGGAGCGTTAATTCCTTGTTTCCACACATATATTCCTGATTACTTCCGGATTGCTTCCGTTTCATGTCATTAAGCTTCGCAGATACAGAAAGCATTTTACTTATTATATCTTTATGTTAACTGGAGTTTCCTTCTTGTTTATTCTCATTACTTTCGTCTTTCCTATATTTAACTTCATTCCGTACTCCACCAGAGAGATCGTATTTCTAACATAAAAGGCTGGCTATTATACGTTCCGTGTATTAATAAAAATATTTTTCCCTAATAACAAATATGCATCGACTCTTGCAGTTCAGATTAATTTACTTGGCAACTGTAGCCTAGGGACAATTCACTTTCTTTCTTTCGCTACTGCCCTTATTCCACATCGTGCGCAGGGTCGGCAGGGTGAAGTACGGAGTTGGCATGGTTTATTTTTTTAAGGGGTGGCCGGATGCCCTTCCTGCCGCCACCCCATATCCCCCGGGACGAAGTAAGTGTACCCCAGTTGTCTGCGTCTAGAGTAAATCGTGAAATGGTGTGAATGTGTTTCAAATGTCTGCGAGGCGTGTAACTGAGGCGGGACGTAGTGACCAGCCCGGTATTCACCTAGTACGATGTGGGAAACCGCCTGAAAACCACATCCAGGCTGGCCGGCACACCGGCTATCGTCGTTAATCGGCGGATTCGATCCGGGGCCGGCGCGCCTACCCGAGTCCGGGAAGCAGCGCGTTAGCGCTCTCTGCTACCCTGGCGGGTCCCAGGGACAATTCACTATAAAGTGTTATTTGGTAAAGTGCATGTGATGCCAAAAATGGGAGCAAAGTAAAATGAGCATGAAAAAAATATTACTACGTACTACTTGCTGATTGACGTGATGTAAGATTGAAGGTATTGGAGGGCACAGAAAGAGACTGAAAAAGACCGGACATCTCCTAACAGTATGCTTAAGAAAGTGAGGATCCAGGATAAACACCAAGAAATAAGACAGGTGTGCTCCGTACAAAGGAGAGGAAGGAACAACACAGCCATGAGTTTACGCAACTACTGGGCGAACGTCAAAACAGACTGCAAACACAATAGTCGCATGTCATGGTTCTTATTGTTGGCCTATGCGGAACAAGAAGATGCACTACATACGAGAGTTTCAATACGTGCTGAAATGAGGAAATCATCACGAGACGAAAAAGGAGATTCATTCAACGGCACCAAGGAACAGGTAGTTTAGTAATGAAGTGAAGAGTGTTGCGTGATAACTGTGCAGGAGGACCGAGACTTGACTACAGTAATCTGATTCAAATGGGTGCTGCGTGCAGTAGTTATGCAGAGATGGCCGGCCGGGGTGGCCGAGCGGTTCTAGGCGCTACAGTCTGGAACCGAGCGACCGCTACGGTCGCCGGTTCGAATCCTGCCTCGGGCATGGATGTGTGTGATGTCCTTAGGTTGGTTAGGTTTAAGTAGTTCTAAGTTCTAGGGGACTGATGACCTCAGAAGTTAAGTCTCATAGTGCTCAGAGCCATTTGAACCAATTTTATGCAGAGATGAAGGGGCTTTCACAAAACAGTCTAATGTGGAGACGTACTGATAACAACAACAGCAGCAGCAGCAGCAGCAGCAGCAGCAACAACAACAACAACAACCAATAGCAAAACAAGAATTACGTGATCGGTCGCCTGGTAAGGTACGTGAAAACTGCTTTTTATTTGAACTAGATCCCAAGTAAACACAAATCACGTATTCTGGGAAGTAAGACTATGCAGTCGCACCAACAATGCACAGCGATACTCGGATTATGAATAACTACGTAAGACTACATGTTTGCCACAGAGAATGGCGCCTCTCTTCAGAATGGTGAAGTCACGTGGAAAGCTGCCCGAGGAAGCAAGCAGACAAACTGAGGCAGAAGTCGTTGAAGTACAGCCTAATCGAAAAGCTTGCACCAGGTTCGGTGACACTCAACATTTATTTATCACGAAGACTGACGAATAAACAAGTGCTCGGCATAAGACAGGCTGACAGTACATCATACCAAAATAATATAGTAGACACTATGGGAAAACTATTAGTCTCAAAGCTCCAGTTTCGACCAGAGAACTTAATAAGGTGAAAAACAAAATATGCTGAGGCCGCTCCACTTATTGGACCAATCGTTCCCAGGAAATATGTCATTTTTTCTGTAAGAATCGATTGAAGGAACGGTCAACGAAACGAGTCAAAGAAATGCCGCCACTTAGCTGTCAGTTCAGTGCCAAGCGGAAGAAAAATGCCCTTGCGAAAGGTCGCACGAAAAAAAAGTTTTCCAGCGTTTGCTACCGACAAGTACTCCTTCAGCTGGATGGCGAAAGCATCTGACAACAGCACTAGACGTGGAGGGCGGCTCTGAGGGGTGGAGTGAGGAGGGGAGGGGTGGGGGGAAAAGAGGAGAGAGGAAAAACAAAAAGTCGACGTCTTGGCCAAACAGCTCTGCGGAGGTCCGCGGTCTGTCAGCGAGGGAGAGAGAGAGATAGAGAGGGGGGGGGGGAGGGGGGTATTGGGAAGGGGATATGGTGAGACTGGAGTCTACGCCCGAAAAGGAGGACGTAATTACGCGAGAAAGGGAACGTACAGCCGTAGTCACGTTGTCACATGAGTAGTTTACGAGCTGCAAGTAACTTACATGATGCAAGCCTACGTTACCGGACAAGTTGGTATTCATATTGGGCTAATTACGAGCCAAATATAGTATAAAATTGTGGGTATAAAGTGTGTTCACGTCGCAAATTTATCACCTTTAATCGTAGCGGCATGTAGGTTGTGAAAATGTTTCATACTGAGATAGCTGCTGTATACTGTTTCTACGTAGCTGCGTCACAGTAATTCACAGTGAGATAGAGGCGCAGGGCATTGTCACTCTACA
Organism: Schistocerca nitens; assembly: GCF_023898315.1. Classification (NCBI taxonomy): domain Eukaryota; kingdom Metazoa; phylum Arthropoda; class Insecta; order Orthoptera; family Acrididae; genus Schistocerca; species Schistocerca nitens. Next base: position 439,219,722 of record NC_064622.1, on the reverse strand, counting down.
AGAGCTTTTAGGACACAGAAAGAATCGAAGACTGTCTGGTCTAGCCGCCAAAACCATTTAACTTTAGATGTATGGAGAAATGTTGTGTCTTTGTTTAAATATTATGTAAAGCATACAGCGTCAAGCACACAAGTAAACAATTTTCTACCCAATGTAAGTTTTCGTAGAGTGTCACATCAAGATCTCTATGTACGAACTGAAAGGGATTTGTGTTTTAATTTGAAAGATTAGTGCAAAGGATTTGCGGAGGTGTGAAAAGATCAGTCGTTGACGCAACATGAGATATTGCTATGAATTACGAGGGTAATCCCAAAAGTAAGGTCTCCTATTTTTTTTATAAGTACAAAGACCTGTTTATATCTACAATGGTTTACCTCAGCTTACAGCTTGAACATTTAGTTATTTTTCGACATGACCACCATTTCTGTCGATGCATTTTTGTAGACTCTGTGGCAGTTTTTGTATGCCCATGTCATACCAGCTCGGCGCCATGCTGTTCAGAAAGTTATGAACCTCTTCTTTCACCTCGTCGTCGGAGCTGAATCTCTTTCCGGCCAAATGTTCTTTTAACCTAGGGAACAGGTCGCCAAGTCAGGACTAAAGGGTGGGTCGTTGAATATGTTCCACTGAAACTGTTGCAGGATAGCAACGGTTTGCCGAGCGATGTATGGGCGAGCGTTGTCATGGAGAATGTGTACGCCCTTGCTCAACATTCCTCTTCTCCAGTTCTGAATTGCCCGTTTGAGTTTTTTCAGAGTCTCACAGTACCTGTCAGCGTTAAATGTGGTCCCAGCGATTCAGCTCCGACTACGAGGTGAAAGAAGTTCATAACTTTCTGAACAGCATAGCGGCGAGCTGGTATGACATGGGCATACAAAAACTGCCACAGCGTCTACAAAAATTCATCGACAGAATTGGTGATTATGTCGAAAAATAGCTAAATGTTCAAGCTGTGAACTGATTTAAACCATGGTAAAAATAATCAGGTCTATGTACTTATAAAAAATAGGAGAACTTATTTTTGGGATTACCCTCGTACGAGCGTAAGGTCTTGAGTCCAATACGTACGTTGTCGTCGATACAGTGTAAATGGAGCTTATAGCTATCATTGGTTTTTGACCTAGAGCTCAGGTACAGTGAAAGTCGTTCGTATATAGAAGATAATTAAAGTAAGATAGTAAGGAACATACGTCATTAATATATGGAACACAACAATGGCACAACAACTGATTCCTGATGAACGCCTGATGTTACGTCTTCCCGTTGCGTCTTGATCATTCACTTCATTATGCTCTATTGGTGGCGAGTGATGTGATTTCCGAACTGTCATGGTAAATCCAAATATTCTATTGGCAGCGTGTGATAAGGTTTCCGAACCGTCATGGTAAATCCTGGTCTCTACAAAACTGTAGAAATCGAGAAGAATCATTATATTAGCCTGTAGTCAGTCTACAGTCAGTTTCGTGTTCAACGTCTCTGAAATAAGGACAGTTGTGGTACTACGATGTTACCGAAAACCCGAATGGTGAGTATGGAGTCGTTACTTGTTCTAAAAAAAGACTATATTTAATTTTCGACAGTTCTTGAATAGCAGGTATTGCTCTGCAATTGGGATAGATTATATATATATATATATATATATGAGAGAGAGAGAAGACGAACGTTACGCAAATGCGACTCATTGAAACAATTAAGTATCACATTAAGCAGAGATGAGAGCATGGCTACTCTGAAACAAAACGATCGAGAATCCTTGCATTACTTCAAAAGTATTTGTCACCCTAGAGCTCAACACTCATGCTGCAGCTAGTTTCCAACTGCTCCATGGACTCACAGAGCCAATGGACGATTCATTTACTGAAGCGTGGTCTTTGACTCTGATGGGAACCGAGCAAGGACAGCTCTTTCACACCCACACAGAAAAGGACGAAAATATGCGCCTTGGACAACGGAAGGAACGAACACACACCTGTGTGAACTTTGAAGCGAACTACAACTGATCTAACATATTTGGTGCGAACACAAAAGTTTTAACACCAAAACACCAGTCTCTTTTGTGCAGGACCTCACAATCACTTTCTGCCGTTGCACAAGTACTCGTGTTTACAGAATTGTTTGTTGACTGCCATTAAATTGCTAGATGGTTCAATGGTTCAAATGACTCTGAGCACTATGGGACTTAACATCTTAGGTCATCAGTCCCCTAGAACTTAGAACTAGCTAAACCTAACTAACCTAAGGACATCTCATACATCCATGCCCGAGGCAGGATTCGAACCTGCGACCGTAGCAGTCCCGCGGTTCCGGACTGCAGCGCCTAGAACCGCAAGACCACCGCGGCCGGCCAGTTGGTAGATTATGATGAAGCTTGTCACAGCGTTAAGAAAGTTCAAAGCTGAAAAAACAGCTGTGCACTGTTAAGACAAGGTAAAATGTTTAGTAGTAACGAGAGCAAATTGGTTATTTTTGTTTCAAGATAGTAGATTACGCCCATTGCAATGAGACTGACTGTGACAAGCTGGTTAAGAAGATCAGTGAATAAATTATGGAGCCAGCCACATCGTTTACACATCTGTATTTCGATTAAAGCAACTTTGTAACTGACATTTCACGACTCAAATGGCAAATGCCAGCCTCTAGGTAATGATGGTGAAGGCGACGACGATCGTGATACGATGGTTCAAATGGCTCTGAGCACTATGGGACTTAACAGCTGTGGTCATCAGTCCCCTAGAACTTAGAACTGCTTAAACCTAACTAACCTAAGGACATCACACACATCCACGCCCGAGGCAGGATTCGAACCTGCGACCGTAGCAGTCGCACGGTTCCGGACTGCGCGCCTAGAACCGCGAGACCACCACGGCCGGCTAGTGATACGATGGTTGGGGTGCCGGAAGCAGATTTATTTAGCAATTTAGCATCTGTACTAAAATACGAAGAGATGTGTGTGGTTAAGTCACACACACACACAATAGAATTAAAAATTATTCGTAGCTAGGTCTTAAAAGTTTTGCTGAAAGTAGTGGCATATCCAATAAAGAAGTTACCAGAGATTATGACAGATAAACGTGGGACAGGCAGAGCACTAGCCATAAAGCACCTGAGCCAGACACTTCGTGACACACTGAAACCTCCAACTGGAGTCCAGACAATGCATCAAATTTTAAAAGTTTTGTAACACACGCCTCATCGATAAGCAAAACAAAGGGCAGGTCCCCACTTAAAACAGCTGCTGCCCTCTGGTCCAAACATAAAGCACCCGCTATTAAAAAGTGGGTTATGGTGACTCGTATACCATGGATATCACAGAATGTGGTGTCGTCCCGCCGAAGTTGGGCGTTAATGGAAAGTGCCTTGTTCAAAGGCTGACAGCACACCATCAGAGAGACCGATATCAAGTAGGGGACGGCCGGGTAGTTGGCATCTCCGTCCGAGCTTACTGTCCCTCATGCCGTGCCAGTCCCCTCCCACAGCTGAGTCAATACTGGGATGGACACCTGCAGAGATATGGTACATAGCGTCGCCGTGAGTTCCCTGCAGGTCTTCTTGGATGTTAGCTATGTCATCGAATTCCTAGCAGAATGATGCCTGCTTCCCATGCTGTTGAATGAGAAGCAGTATGCTCTGTATTAAGTGGATTACTTTCTCTGCAAGGTAAATTTGGTCTACTTCCTGTAGGGCACTAACGAGATCGTAGCAGCTGAGAGAGATTTTACGTCGATCGCGCCTCATCTGCATTAGTGTATTCACGATGGCATACAGCTTAGTGCTAAAAACTGTAAAGCGATTGGTGAGTCGATACCTGAAGACACGACAGGGAAGACTACTGATGATGTTTGGTTTGTGGGGTGCTCAACTGCGCGGGCATCAGTGCCCATACAAAGTCCCAATTTCCAATATTTACACATTCCAATTTTTTACACAATCCAATCAATGAATGTCGATGATGACAAAATGATGAGGATAACACAAACACCCAGTCCCCGAGCAGACAAAATCCCCAACCCGGCCGGGAATCGAACCCGGGACCCCGTGATCCAGAGGCAGCAACGCTAGTCACTTTTTTTTCATTTTGTTCGACATAGTTCGTTGAGTTTGGTCTAGGCGGACGTCACAAGACATCTGTTCAAGTTGATCGTTGATTCCTTGACTCATCTTTTTTATTACTTTTTTATTACAGAGAGTACGCAGCCTGCTGACCGAACACGCTGATATAAACAGATTTAAAAATTACGTTTCGCGTGCGTTATTTCTTGACTAGGCCTACAGTCAATTCTGAAATAATTCCGAGCCTCTTAAAGAGCCAAAGAATTTTTTTCTTTTTTACCCCAACCTTTGCGTAAAACATCAACATCTGTCACAACCGTTTCTGAAAGACAGCCCCTTCCACGTATCCCAAAAAGAATTGTTTCTTGGTACCGATGTTAACCCCTTAATGGCGAGTTTCGATAATTCACAGCGTACCAAAGTGACGCTAATAAATGTAAAGTTAATTGTTTCTGAGTGCCAGTGACTATATGTGTAGATTCTATGCGAAGTTACCAACTCTACTGATATGGGCTTCCGTCTGTTCAGTGTTTTCCGTACGTCTAGTGCGACTTGTTTCTCGTGCCTTTGTTCACGACAGACATAACGAGAAGTTATCGTCAGTGTTTGGAAAATTACAGTCAGATACAGAGGTAAGTTCAGTTCTCCGAATTACTTCTTTGTTCCAATGTATCTCTGACGGGACGTAAACCACATTTTACTGTAATAAACTAGTTGCACGTGCAAGTAAATTCGGAAATATTGTTTGTGTAAAATACGCATCATTTGGCGTTTGTGTACCTTTGGCGGCGCATGCGAAATATGAAATCAAGTGAAGTGAAACCAAATATTTCTGTTGATTTGTAGCACCAGAACACTAAGGTACCACCTGTGTTAATTATTTACTTATATATACTTTAATTTATGGAAAATTGTTCCGCAATTCGTATGAGCAGCGGACCTGAACACTGTTTTGACTGATTAAATTTTACTTTTGTTGCGATATGGAAATTCTAATGAACTGCTAATATTCTGAAACTTTGATTTTATTACTAGTAGCTCGCCGAGTTTTTATGCTCTACGAAATGCAAATGGAGATTTCAAAGCTCGTGTATACCACCGGCCGAGAGGGACTGTGACAATTTTAAAATTCACTGTAAGGAGCAAAATGATCGACTAGAATGCAAATCCAGATCGGCAGAGGCGCTCTGCAAGCAGTCGAAAAGGGAAAGAAAGAAAGAGGTCTTACGCCACTACAGAGGCAGAACTATTATGCAAGAAGTGTTATTATCGCAATTACGCGTCATACTCAGTTATACCTAACCGGTATAATATAACTTTGATTTGATCTTCTGTACTCTGTAATACTTCATTAGCAAATATGATTTTTGATTTTTTTTCTTTAAAGCAAGTACGCTTTCATTATTCATAGGTTAAAGAGTCGCTTCGAAGGCTGGTGAGCAATGTATAATACGCAGGTAAGAGGAGAAATGAATGCACTTTGCACGCTTTTCTAACCACGACGCGTTGCAGCCTAATTGGAAGTGCCGACTCCCCAACCACGATGCACAGATTGGGAATGCGCCGGTGGCCACCCCAATGTAGATCTTTCTACACAGGCTACGCTACAGAGCTTTTTATTTAACCTACAAGGGTAATACTATGAGCTGACATGAAATAGGAAGTACACGGAACATCAAAAGCGCCAAAGACGAGTGAAAGACTCACAATTGTTCTATGATGTGTTCCATTTATCTCGATCAACCAAATAACTTTTTTCCAGCAGGAAAATAAAAACTGTGTCAAGCAAATGTTGTTTAGCTAGCAGGGGACATTAAACAACACGACTGCTTTTTCCGTAGCTTTGTTCGTAACGAAGATATGATCCCAGATACAACCGTAAAAATTTGCGATTCCAATAGGGCATAAAACAGGACATGTATTTAATTTTGTATGTGGCCTATCATTGGAGATCTAATGCATAAGCTAAAAGTTATGACTTCCTTTGAACAAAAAGAGGAAAAATTTTGGGAATTTGTGGTAAGTTCCTATGGGACCAAACTGCTGAGGTCATCGGTTCCTAGGCTTACATACTACTTAATCTAACTTAAATGAACTTACGCTAAGGACAACACACACACCCATGCCCGAGCGAGGACTGGAACCTCCGACAGGGAAACCGCGCGAACTGTGGCAAGGCGCCTTACACTGCGCGGCTACCCCCGTGCGGCGAACAAAGAGTGGATAACATTCCTTTTCCTTAGTGTTCTAGGATTAAATAGCACCCTGTATTTTTTATTCAGTAATCTACTTCTCCTCCTAAAGAAATATTCAAAAAAATTCACAGTGTACCATTCAGGTCAACGGTATGTTATTAAAAAAGTAACACAAAAGTGACTATCCATTTTTTTACTATCAACTCCAGCAAATGGCCAAGGTACGCTACCCTAGGTAATTGCACTGTGTAGTAGCACAAGAGAGTGATAGTTTTGTGTTATGTTTTAAATAGGTTCATGTTACGTGAATGGCATAATGTGACACGGTTTTGAACAGGTCTTGAGGAGAATAAGTAGATTTCCGAATAAAAATATAGGGAGCTTTTGAAAAAAAAAAAACTTATTGCTTCTCATATTTTCGTAGCAAACAACTGCTTCTCGTATCTTCGGAACGAACAATTACAAGAAAGATAATCATGCTAGTCAGTGTCCCCCTGTTAGTTAAACATTTGGTTGAAACAATTTTTACTTTGATTCAGAAGAAAATAGTTATTTGGGGTGGTCAAATGGGACACCCCCATGCCTGTATAAGATGAATCACATTCCACAACTGGTAAGTTCTCCATAAGGGGAAATGAGATTTTTTTTTAATCTAAAAAGAGTGATATGTAATGAACTTTTAGCAAGCTTGCTTACAACTGGGAAGCCTTGTACTTACAGCTTGCGAACTATAGTCCCTCCGGCTAGCGAATATCCGTGACATTTTAATAGGGCCGGGCGCGGCTGCTTCACGCATATACCATCATCAATCGTGTATTGTGGCACTGTTTACGTTTCTATGGTAACGTGTCAGTTTCCGCAGTTCTTCCGTTTAATATATTCGACGGAATCTACAGATGAGGATCTCGACGTAAATGGCAAAACAGGCTTATCCTAGCGCAGGAAAGACGAGTTTCAGAGCAGTCAATCATGCGAATTCAGCGGTTAGCAGGAAGACATTCTAAGGGCCTAGATTTCGTTTCGAACCGTAGCTGACTGTTTAATAAAATGAGGTGACGGATTGCTTACCAGCCTCCTGTTCTGCGAGTGGCCAGCCGAAGCACGTGGCACCGAAGTTGTTCGATAGCAGAATACATCCTAAAGTTTTTAAACGACGCGATTCTTGGTTCACTCTCTCCTATATACCGTAATATGCGACTTTTTCAACGAAACCCACAACACCTATCACAAGATGACGGAGAGCCGCCCTCCTTTTACTGGTTTATCACTCCTGGGTTTATCACTGCTGAGTGCCTACACATACGAGGGTGAGTAAAATGAAAACCTTAAATATTTTTTAAATATTGTTTATTGCGCGAAGCGGTACAAAGCTGTATCACTTTTCAACATAATCTCCCCCACGCTCAATGCAAGTCCTCCGGCGCTTACAAAGTGCATAAATTCCTTTAGAAAAAAATTCTTTTGGTAGTCTGCGCAACCACTCATGCACCGCGTGGCGTACCTCTTCATCAGAACGGAACTTCTTTCCTCCCATTGCGTCTTTGAGTGGTCTAAACATACGGAAATCACTTGGGGCACGATCTGGGTTGCTAACTCTCTTCGTTTACGGTTGGTGGAAGTGAACCCAGGTTTCGTCCCCAGTAACGATTCTTGCAAGGAAGCCATCACCTTCTCGTTCAAAGCGCCGAAGAAGTTCTTCACAAGCATCAACACATCGTTCTCTCATTTCAGGAGTCAGCTGCCGCGGCACCCATCTTGCAGACACTTTGTGAAACTGGAGCACATCATGTTGTGTGCTGACCCATGACTAATCTGTAAACCTGCTGCAATGCCATTCAGTGTCACTCGGCGGTTTTCCTTCACTATGGCTTCAACTGCTGCAATGTTCTGTGTAGTCACAGCTCGTTGTGCCTGACCTGGACGAGGAGCTTCTTCCACTGAAGTCACACCATTTGCGAACTTCCTACTCCATTCGTAGACTTACTGCTGTGACAGACATGCATCACCGTATTGAACCTTCATTCGTCGATGAATTTCAATAGGTTTCACACCTTCACCACGCAAAAACCGAATAACAGAACGCTGTTCTTCCATGGTGCAAGTCGCAAGTGGGGCGGCCTCTTTATACTGATACTGCGACGGTATGTGTGCATCTGCACTATGCTGCCACCTACAGGCCATTCTGCGCGCTGTTTGTAGCACGCTTACCAGCTTACAGGATAACGGCGCAAAATTTCGATTTGTTAATTTAAGATTTTTATTTGACGCGCCCTCGTATAAAGTGAAAATGCGATACTAGCTGTCAGCTTTGACCGGTGACCTAGTGAACATGAGACAGACGTCGTAAACAGCAATGCGACAATAACCGTCAGATAATGAGCAAGATTTTCAAAGATGTACAGCACTGACAGGTTTGATTACGAGAATTTACTACATTCACTAGGGGCGTTCAATTAATGTTGCAACACATTTGTTTCTGAAAACACACCGGTTTTATTCAGAATTCCAATACAAAATCTTCTCCACTCTTTTGGCTACAAAACCTTATTTTCAACATAATCTCCGTTCACTGCGACAGCCCTACACCACCTTACTGAGAGGGTCTATATGCCCGCATACTACGACTCTACTAGTCGACGTCGGAGCGAACACCCTGCTGCATCAGTAACCTCCACATCATGCACGTACTACTTCCAGCAGAGTGCATCCGTCATTGGGCCAAACAGATGGAAGTAGAAAGGAGCGACATCTGGGATGTAGGACGGATGAGGAAGAACAATACAACGAAATTTTGTGAGCACTACTAGTTGGACATGTCCTGTTGTGCAGCTAGGTGTTTGATTGTGATCCACTGATAATCTCGAATGAGAGTGTCCGCACGTTCTAACACTGTAGGAGTCATAGTTGTGCGCAACCGGCAGGCACGCGGGGGATCGGCAGGTTTGTGCGACCTTTTTTCAGTGACGACGAATATCTGCGATGCTCTGGTTTTTTGCCAAAGGAAACTCAGCGACACCTCTCTGCTTGGAACTCATCTCCGTTATACATGCCATTTTGTAAGCTACGTGCAGTACAGCGCCGCCACCTATCGTAACTTCATTAAACTATAGCAGCTGAAACGGAAATATTCCACGAAATCCCACAACAGGTACCGCACTCTGTTTCAACTGAAATTCGCCGAAATAATCGTTGCATTACTTACTGAACGTCTCTCGTTAATGAGAGAAATAATAGTCGGAAACTAAGAGAACAGAGTATCATAAAAACAAGTTTTACGCTTCTAATCGACATCACAACACACAGTAAAAAAGAAAAAAAAGTATTTATCGCAAATAAATCGAAGCTAGTATCGGGCAATACAGTTTAAGTATACAGCTCAAGTAAAGATTGCGACACATTGTTTCGTACATACGTACTCTTCAGCAGCAAATCGAACGGGTTTTGACAAGAAGTACTTGAACTATTCGCAGGAAAGGAATCGAAACGAGTACCGCAAAAAAGCTGCTCTGCAGCTGTAGTGGGGATCAAAATACACAGTACGAATTAAGACGAAACTAATTGTAAATGTCAAAGGTAGTAACGAATAACCCTCTTCAGCTATACAGAGTCTCCCATTTATCTTGACCACCCTAATAACTGTTTGTCCAGATGCAGATTACAAAATGATTCAAGCAAATGTTCTTTAGTTGTCAGGGGCACATCAATCAGCATGACTGCCTTCGTTGTAGCTTCGTTTTTTACAAAGATATGAATTGCGGTATGACTTTTTAAAATAGCACCCTGTATTTTTTATTCGGTAATTCGTTTGCTCTCCTAAAGACCTATTCAAAAATGTATCACAGTACACCATTCACTGAAACAAAACGTTAATAATTACATAACACAACATTGACTTCGAGCCCGGGATCACAAACTCGTCCACTTGCTGGAGTTGTCAGAAAACAAATGGAAACCAAGTCAAAACATAACAAAAAATTGATTTTCACTATCCTGTACCGTTTTCCAGGAGTAGAACATTCAAAGTGGCGACCCTGGACATCGATACACGGGTGCACTCGTTGAATGAAAGAATTATTTACTGCTTGCAGTGCTGCCCGCTGAAGAGAATTACAAGCAAGCACGATACGTTACTGCATGTCCTCTGGAGTTGTTGGAATATAGCGATAACGTCTTCAGTGCATCCCCAAAGAAAAAAGACCAGAGGATTTAAATCAGGAGACGTAGCAGGCCAAGTAACTGTTCCTCCTCGACCAATCCATCTGTCAGGATACCTTCGGTTCAGAACAAGACGTGCACGCAAGGCATAATGTGCTGGACATCCATCGTGTTGATACCGCATAAGCATTCTGGTTCTTAGGCGCACTTCATCCAAAAGAGGGGGAAGAATTCGTCTGAGCAAGTTGGTATACGCTGTGCCGTTCAGACTACCATTGATGAAAAAATATGCCAATAATTGCAGTACCAAGCATCCCACAACAGACGTTAACTCTCCACTGACGCTGATGTTCTACCTGTCTAAGCCATCGTGGGTTGTCGCTTGACCAATTCTGCATGTTTCTTGTATTTACCTATCCTTTGTTTGAGAAGGAACATTCATCGGTAAATAGAAGATTGGAGAAGAAGTTCGGGTTGGCGAGGATTTGCTGCTGTGCCCACTGACAGAACTGTGTCTGATGCTGGAAGTCATTCCCATGCAATTCTTGAGGTAGGTGTACATGGTAAGGATGGACCCTGTGACGTGTAGGAATACGATGCACACTGGTTTTAGGAATGCCAGTCTCGGGTTCAAGCTGTCGTGTGCTCACATGTGGATTCATAGCGACGTAAGCGAGAACAGTAACTTCGTCTGTACGAGTGCTACGACGATTGCGTTGTCGTGGGTTGAGACTTTGTTTCCTGAAGTCACAAGAAGACGAGAAAAGATCCGTCGAGAGGGTGGGCTCTTGTCAGGGTATCGCTCTCTGTACAGTTCCGCTGGCTGGACAGCATTTCGCCTACCTTCAACATTAACAACAACAATAAAAGAAACGTTATGTCGATGCAGTTTGTAGGAAGGACAACCTTTACTGTATGCCTACTCTACACAACAGCATTTAAAATGACTAAACTACTGTACTAAATGTACCAGTCCATAACAAAACAGTATTGCAATTACTGTTCTCCTTACTTACATTCCCCATTGATGAGCAGTATTTCTACCTTCTCTTCGTTGGTGTCCATTCTGCTCACACAACTCTTCAACTGACGATGGTTGACAGAAAGACGGGTGTACATTCTACTTATGTTTACGTTTGTCTTCTGTCAACGTCAGCAAGTGGATGTGTTCCATTACCCCGAGTACCTGCACTAAGCGCTGGGAGCGTCAACGTCGGTGTTTGCTATGTAATTAATAACTTTGAAAAACACATTCCTTCCGAAACATAGAAGATAGTATTTTGTTTCTCATACGTATCAGATGGTAAAAATATCATTTATCTTGAAACCAACGAAAATACGACAAGCAACGTCACAAAAAACGCAATTTAAAATGTGCACCAAGAAGTGACGTCACAGCAGCCATTATCATTACATCACTGGTCGTGGCCGAGTGTTAGAATCCTAAATTCCTCTTGACCCAACTGCGCTTTAATCTTTCAAATGACGGAATCTGAAATATAGACGACTGATAAGATGGCTTGTAGACTATGGTGCCCTTCCGGTAAGCCCGTCGTCGTATGAGAGGAGGGATCACGTATAGAAAAAAACACTGACGTGCTTAAACTCCTAGCATGTGAATATTTAACTTTCTTACTCCCGTTTATGATAATAAGGCGGGGTCAACTTTAATCCATTTCCACACAAAACGAGGGCATGACATCTCTGGGCTACTATTCGTCGAAAGTTATCGACAATCAAAGCATATGGCCTGTAGAGTTTCTACAGTTTTAAGCAGTATACAGACAACTTGGCTTATTTTCATTAGTATTATGGACTGAGTAGTCAAGACTGGTTTGAATGAAACATTTTTATTTGTTTGCAGACTTTGCCGAAATGGAACATTTCACGCCTATCATCAACGGTTGCATTTATAGAGTACAAAGTTGATTACGGATTTTGTAAGCATATTACATTTTGTCTCTGTGAATCATAGTGTACAGAGTAGTCACATCTACTTGGTCTAAAAATATTTCCCTCTGATACAGATAAACCCGAAGATCGTCCGAGTAAAGACCGAAATCGAATTTTACTATGAAAAAACTGTACAGATGTGTACTGCATAATGCAGTTCCAAAAATTCCTGCAAGCTGTTCAACAGTACCCACGCAAAATAAAGAATATAAGTGTATTTGCGGCCGTGGGGACACATATGTTACTGACGTTTCATGGTAACACTTTCGATTCGTGTCAGTGTAAAAACGCCGAAGAACGCACACTGCGACAAGGAGGTGAAAATGTACGTGACGTGAAGTGCACGGACGTTGTTTTGCACCTCCACTGGAGAGCCATAGCAAAATTCAGGACTTGATGTTGAGACGTTTGGAAGCGTGAGCGGCGGTTCGGTGGTGTGTCGGACAGGTCAGTCTCGACAGCAATTAGGTCGAGAGGGCGCGTGGCGGTGACACGGTGAGGGCAGAAGGGCCGAAGTCTGCCGATGACGCCCGAAGCAGCTCTCGCAGCTGAGTGGCCGGCAGCCCACTCAGCAGCCCCGTGCCCCAAACAAAACACGCGCTGGCCGCACACACCTCCAGGACATATGCGGCTGCTTCGACTGACCGGCGTAATGTCAACGAGCCATTCTGCGAGAGAATAATCCTACGCCGGTGGTGTTTGTCCATATGGAGGGTCAGCAAAATAAAACTGGCCCTCAAAATATTTCATGTGCCTTAAGATAGGCGACCCAACGTACATCATGTACCCTACATTGTCAACACGCAGCTTTGGCATTATCAACATACAATTTTGAGATAGTCTGCAAAAGTCATACCCTGAAGCGTCAGGCACCTGTCAATCTCGTTGCCGATAGCTACAGTGATGGTAAAAACCTGGAACAGTAGTTACCGTGCCTTACTCTTCCCAAAATGAGAGTAGAAACACGACACTCACTTGATCAATTTCTGTGTATCCACGGCTTAAGTAAGTAGTTGTCCAATATTTTTATTTCAGTTTGATACCAGAGGAAATTCGTACTTATAAGAGGTAAGCTGGATAAAATTTTCGATTGTGCAAATCCAGCTACAAGTATATGGAGCGAAAAATTGTGGTTTTCCTCGTGATTTAAGAGAATATATTGAGCATTAGATATACAGTGCTGGATATTTGTGCCATGCATACACTGTAACCATTGTTCGTATTGATGGAATTTTGTGTGTTTTATCTAAACAGAATCACCAGATCTACAAGTGGATGTATTATGACTTGAAATACATCTGTGTATTAGTGTTCTGTTAATACGTTTTTTTAGCTTCCTGTTTGTGTAAAGTGTGCCTAGGACGCAAACGAATAACCAGGCCAGCAGGGCCTAGGTTAGTGCTGGTAACTGTCCGAAAACCACACAGGCTGACCAGCAGAACCAACTCGGATAGAACTGGGACACCACTCGCCTCTACTGTACAGGCACCTCAGAGAGTTTAGAATTTTCTTATTAAGGTGGGACATAACACACTTGGTGATACATAACTAAGCACATCAACAAAGTTTTGCATCGCCACTTAATTTCGAAATTCGTGATACATAAAAAATATCGACTATGAGGCATGTGTAGACAGGGTGATACGGGTGCCCACAACTGGGGGATTTATGCAGGATTTATGCAACCAGCAACATCTCAAAACCGCATGTTATATTTTCATATTCTCTTAATCGCAACTCGCAAACTATTAGTCCTACAGAAAAAAATGAACAGGCCCTTTCTGTAGCAAATTTAATGTAGATAAATTTTTACAGGAAGGCACGTTTTCGACAGAGGCCACAGTTTTGGAGTTATTCACGAGAAACATTTTTGAAGGCCACTTTTGTGCTTTCTTCTTGAATAATTCGAAAACCGTGGCATCTAACGAAAAACCATCGCAGAACAAAATTTAACTACATTAAATTTCCTACAAAAAGAGCCTGTTAGTTTTTCTGTAGGACTAACAGTTTTCATGTAAAGACTGAGAGAATATAAAAACCTAGCACGTGGTATTTTGAAGGCTTGTGGGCTGCTTAAAACCCAAAAGTAGATGCAGCTAAATCATCATATACACTCATTTGTGATGTGTCCAGATCAACAAATCAAAAACAGTTATGAAACGACGAAATTGTATGTTTCCCACAAGGGGTTCTGTTTCCTATGGTACGTTTTTTTCACAACATTTCTGACAAGGGAACCTCCCCATCGCACCCCCCTCTGATTTAGTTGTAAGTTGGCACAGTGGATAGGCCTTGAAAAAGTGAACACAGATCAATCGAGAAAACAGGAAGAAGTTGTGTGGAACTATGAAAAAGTAAGCAAAATATACAAACTTAGTAGTCCATGAGCAAGATATGCAACATCAAGGATACGGTGAGCTCAGGAGCGCCGTGGTACCATGGTTAGCATGAGTAGATGCGGAGCTAAAGGTCCCTGATTCCAGTCTTCCTCGAGTAAAAATTTTAATTTTTTGTTTTCAGACAATTATCAAAGTTCAGGCATTCACACATAATCAACTTCGCTCTCCAAAATTCCAGGACATGTTCAGATTTGCATGGACATATGCAGGATTTGACTGTCGACACACGGAAAAATTTGAAAACGTTTAAAACATTTGTTTTGACAGAGCACAAGGGAAAACTATGCGACTGTGAAACTGTTGCATTCATTTGTCGCAGTTTATGTCGCAAACTCATGTTTTCATCACTTTTTTGGGAGTGATTATCACATCCACAAGAAAACCTAAATCGGGCAAGGTAGAGGAAACTTTTCACCCATTCGCCAAGTGTACAAGTTAGGTGGGTCGACAACAACGCACATGCCGTCACCAGTGTCGTATGGAATATATCAGACGTGTTTTCATGTGGAGGAATCGGTTGACCTATGACCTTGCGATCAAATGTTTCCGGTTCCCATTGGAGAGGCACGTCCTTTCGTCTACTAATCGCACGGTTTTGCGGTGCGGTCGCAAAACACAGACACTAAACTTATTGCAGTGAACAGAGACGTCAATGAACCAACGGACAGATCATAACTTTGCGTAAAATAAAGAAAGTCAATGTTTTACTCGACGGAAGACTTGGACCAAGGACCTCTTGTTCCGCAGCTGCTTACGCTAACCACGGGACCACGGCGCTCCTGAGGTTACACCATCCTTGATGTTGCTTATTTTGCGCATGGACTACTCAGTTTGTATATTTTGCTTATTTTTTTAATAGTTCCACACAACTTCTTCCTGTTTTCTCGATTGATCTGTGTTCAGTTTTTCAAGGCCTATCCACTGTGCCAACTTATAACTAAATCTGAGGGGGGTGCGATGGGGAGGTTCCCTTGTGAGAAACATCAGTATGTGGCATAACATCCCTTGATTGAATGCTGGCTGGACTCTGTTCGATGAGAACATCAAGCCACTACTGGTCCAAATTTTCCCACTCCTCAGTGGTTATTGTGTGTCAGTAACACAAAGCACGTGGTCATCGTTGACGTCAAAAACAGATAGTTTCTATGAATTCCACACACGTACCATTTGTTTCTGAGGTTACTGTAACTTATTGCTATGTGACATTACTTCATTTTTCTGTTGCCATTTCAGAGTTATCTAGTGATTGTACTGGGATAGTGTGTCCGTGAGAAGGCAGACTTACACTCGCTGTGGTGAGTGGTGAGCTGCGGGAAGCGTCTCTACAGGCTTCTTTCTTGGCATAAAGTAAGTTGGTGAACCTCGTTAAGTCGGGCGGACTCACTCTGGAGGGAATGAACAGTCCACAGAACTTGGGCATAAGTCCGCAGAACTTGGGCAACGACCTGGTCCACAGTTCCTGAAAGCCAAACTGGTGCCCGCACCCCTGGAGTCAGTGAACGACACGGCTACACCACAGCCCCCGGAGAACAGCTAAGTGCGACATTCTTTCTTTTTGCGTGGTTTCAAAGTTTCAGAAGCCGTGGCACCATCTCGCCAGTGTGAGTCTATTGTGTACGCTCTAAAAATTCGGTTTAACCTAAAGTACTGCCTCGCTCTGGACAGAGTGGCTGGGTCGTAAAGCTGACGAATCTTGAAGACACTACTTAGGACGAATGTCAACTTCGTGTTGGAAAAGGAGGGATGCCTTATGCACTTTCCCCTGATTTTTCATCAGGTTAGCAACATTTCTCATCCGTCACATTGGCAACAGCGTCAACTACATGTAGGTTTTTTTTTTTTTTTTTCGTTAAGAGAACTGAGGACAGTGAACTTGGATACTCCTTCTCCTTCACAACGCAAGCCCTCGCACAAGTCTGTGTACTCGAGAGGAGCTCACAAATCTTCATTGGAAAGTTTTTTGTCATCCACCCTACAGTCCAGATCTCGCACCTTCCGATTTCCATCTGTTTGGCCCAATGAAGGACGCACTCTGCGGGAAGCAGTACACGGATGATGGAGAGGTTACTGATGCATCAAGGCGTTGGCTTCATCGTCGACTAGTAGAGCGGTAGCTTGCGGACGTACAGGTCCTCATAATAAGATGAAGTAAGGTCGTCGCACAGAACGGAGATCATTTTGGAAAATAGGGATTTGTAGCCAAAAGAGTGGGGAATTATATGGTGTGTTATAATACTGACTAAATCAACATGCCTTCAGAAAAAAAAATGTGTTGCATTACTTACTGCACGTCCCTCGTACAAAGAGTGGTCTTCCGACCCGTACAACTACAGGCACATATAGCGTCCCCAGTGCTATATTACGAAAAGAGTTAAAAAACAATATTTATAAAGAAGAGACATTCAAAAATTGAATAATATATTTTTATCATGTAGCCGTAAAACAATAATTTCTCTGTCGAGAAATGCAAAGAAATGCAATGCAAAGAAATAATTTATGACAAAATGATCTAAAGAGACGACAAGATACGCTCTTTCGTTAATTTTTTTAGTCGACTTCACTTCCTATCTTGTCTTTCTTGTGTACAGACGGACATCTTGCGAGTGCTGGCAAATGTAAGCATATTTGTATGAGTTAAGCATATAATATACTGATTTAATATTATTGTGCACTTTTAATTTGTAAGAGGTGATCCCGATTTCATGTCCGCCTTCCTTGAATTAAGCTGCATTCAAGTAATTTACAGTTCAACAATCGCAGCGGCCGATGCAGCCAACGACGCCATTACGTGGCGATATTAACTTATGAAAAATTAGCGGAAGCGGAAAACTCGCCCGCTATTAACATAATACTAATTTTTCTCCACAGCCGCCCGACGTTGCAGAAAATACGTAGCTTTAAGATTCTTATTTTCAGTACCATAGCCGAGAGCCAGAGCCAGGACTCCGACTACAATACAATGGTTAACGGAGGTAAGAAAAATACTCTCGCGCGTGTGTGGGCCGCAATTTTAATTAAGAACTAAAGATTTCTTGCTTTAAAGTGAACTGACTAGCCGAGGAAATTAATATGAAAAGTTTATTACATTGTACAACTTATATGCTCATGTTTTAAGATTCAGCGAGTCTAACATTCATTAACGTAATAAATAATTTGAGATTAATATTGTTAAAAAGGAGAACTTCAGGAAAGCATTTAACCGTAAAATCAAAATTAAATGAAATATCATTTTTATTAAGGCCCACCACGTAAGTCGGCAACAATCAAAAAATAATAACAACAATAATAATATATTAAATTACGACGGCCGACGGACGCGAGACACATTATAAAAACACATGCACTACAGATAGAGTGAGGCAAAACTTTTGTTGATGTGGGTATTTACCTGGCTATTGTCTTTTCCTTGCTAGATGAATGGGGCCAATACCAGTCATCTGTGACGAGCAGTTTTAGTTGGCTGCATGATTTTGGGGTTTTGGGGTAAGGAACCAAACGGTGAGGTCATCGGTCTCATTGAACTAGCGAAGGATTGAGAACAAAGTCGGCCGTGGCCAGTCGAAGGAGCCATCCTGGCATTTGCCTGAAGCGATTTAGGAAAATCACGGAAAACCTAAATCGCGATGGCCGGACGCAGGTCTGAATCGTCGTCCTCCCGAATGCGAGTCTAGTGTAGCAGTTTTAGCGTGTTGGCTTATGTTTACTACGTCTGTCAAACAATGGTTAAAAAATTGAAGTATATAGCATCTGTGAGAAAGTAGGGAAGTGAAATCTCATTAAACGTTAACTTCACTATACTTCGAATAAAGTAATTATGGACTTATTCGTACAGGTTGTTTATTTCAGCGTTATCGGCAACCAAGTGCTGCAGTTTGTTCACGCTGAGTATGATGTGGTCACTCCCGTCTTACAATATAACGACAAACGTGTTCACCACAGAGCTGGACAGATACGGTTCGTGGTTTCACCAACACTCGTGAGTCCAATCACACCCCGACTTGTCCGATAAATCACCCACATAATCTCATATAAAATGTGTGGGACCGTTGGGAGGAGCTGATGAAATGTAGCAGTCAGCATCCCTGGAACATGATAGCTCTGCAGTAGCTATGTGCAGACCGCGGCCCGCCCCTCATGGTTCGTTGTTCTAATTTTTTTCCTCATGTTTGTCTCACGTCAATATGAGAGAGGGTTTCCTATAGAACTTGGTTCTTTTGAGCCCACTTTACCTGGCATTGCCGCAGGGGGCATCCCAGTTCGGAACAATAAGTTGCCTCGCTCCAAGTTGTTTTTGATCTTGCGGTCCTTACCCAGTCACTGTGAGGGATTTGAGCCTGCGGTAGTGATAAGTCTCGACACCCCCGTTCTACAGTGGCTTCACCTGGATATGGCATACCTGAAGAAACTTGTGGATCGCCTACCATGGCGAACTGAACCAATTGCGGGGGCTACAACTGGCGTTACGTGATATTTGCGTTATGTCTGCTGAGGACAAAAATTTTTTTGTCGCGTGTGGTTATCATTTAGTGTACTGTTTCAGTTTTCGCAAGCAAATGGCTAGGATATCCCATGTTACTGATCACCAAATCTCTAGAGACAAACCGCATAAACCCTATTTCTTCGTGTAATATTTCATCCGTATAGCTTTCCGTCATCGTCAGAGCGGAGCCGTCTTACTCTGAAGGTGGATGAAAGGTATACGACCGAATTATTACGAGGAATTTTATTTAGCGTATTGCATTTAAGTACATTTCAGTATTGGATCACGTTATTCTACATTACATAAAATTAAATATATTCACGGACAAACATCTAGTCCGTGTGTATATTCGATGGATTTTTGGGATGCCACGAGGAATTCTTCGAAGTCCCCACGAAACGCTCTAGCACTGCATTCTTCTCTGATGTGTTGGATGGTCTGCTTAGGCGCGCCGCAGTCACATGCTGGCGAAGACAGCAGTCCCCGTTTGAGGAGTGAGTCATCTATCTTCCATGCCCAGTTCTTAATCGGTTCAGAGTTGACCAGATCTTCCGGGGCTGATCAAACCCAGGTACTGCCTCGGTAATACAAGGCATTAGGCGGCAAGTTGTTGGGGTATTCTGGAGCCATTCTCTTCTCCAAGAGTTGATGTCAGACCCAGTGAGGCTGTCGAGAGCAACAGGAGGATGTACTGAACGAAGCCTCTTGGTACTCAGATCAGGTATATCGATGTGTACCGGCAGTTCAGGGTTTGCTTCGATCTTGTTGTATTCCCTGACCAGGGCTGCTTCTCGTTGTATTTTTGGGGTTGGTATATGACGCAGGGCAGGTGGCCATATGTTAGGGGTAGACCTAACGGTTCCTGAAATAATGCGCATCGTGTTGTTAAGTTCGACACCGATTTTGTTCACTTGACTACTGTTTAGCCATACTGGTGCACACTACTCCGCCAGGCTCAGTGCAGACGTCCTCAGAGTTGTTGCCGTTGATCTCCAGGTGGTTCCGCAGAGTTTATGGATGAGGCTGTTTCTTGTTCTCACGTTGGCAGCTGCTTTTGTAAGGTGTGATTTAACGTTCTGTGTAACGTAACCCCAAGGTACCTTGGCTCCTTGTTGTGGTTGAGGCACGTGTCATCAACGAAACTGGTAGCCAGACAATCTTTCTAGATCTCCTGTCTATACGAGAAGTACATAATCGAAAGGAAATTACGAGGAAAAAACGGGTTTATGCGGCTGCACGTCCGTAGTTTAATGACTCAGTCGTCAAGTCGCGAAAACGTGAAGATGCACGCCGTACTACATCTGCCGTATAATGCTGTAGTCTTTTAATGAGTTGTACTACATCTGCCGTATAATGCTGTAGTCTTTTAATGAGTTATCACCGATTTCCTCATTTATCTGAATGAATGACTGCTTGCAAAGCTGCGTTCTTATCTAAACATCAAGTCTGATGTAGCTGTAAACGTCTCGGGCGGATGGCCGTGGCAGAAAAGCTCTCGGCATTAGTTTTGTCGCCCCATTCTTCCCCCTTTGTCGTCCACAGGCTGCGATAACGACGCAGCACTCAGGGGTGAAAGCTGTTCCCCACCTGCGGGAGAGGCGGATTTTATACCAGGGGTGGGGAAATTTTAACGTAAACACGCCGCCGCGTTTCTTTCCTCTGCCAGGAATACACAAAGAGACTTTAATGGCACCGTAAACTACCCCCCTTCCGCGGGACCACAGCTTGGCCGTGTAACAGCCCACACTTTATCAGAATTTTACGCTTTAACTCCTGGTCCATTTCCGCAGCTCACACATCATCCGCTGCGATAATGTGTCCAAGGCAAACAAGACTTCATACCTTTAAATATTCCTTTCTTCCCAGCGGCTGCCCATCTCAGCCATTTAGACCGACTTTCCGGCTAATACAAAGACTTGAACAGGTTTGTTAAAATATCCCTGTCTCCGGCAGCGACTGCACGGAGGTGGAAATACAAGACAAAAGCGGACAGCTGAACCCAAACTTCTGCGCATTTAATGAAATAATTCTAATGAGTAGTGTCTCACAAATAATGTTAGTGACGTCATTGCACAAAGTCGGGTGCACAAACGACGTGGAATAACATTAGTTATATACAAAGAAAATTCGCCTCATTGTTGAAGTACGAGAAAAATAAAGTTACTGCAGGAAAGAGTTGCGTAATGAAAAGTTATACATCCACGGTGGGGCCCCAAATCTTTACCTTCGGCCTTATACAGATGTTAGAGGACACTACATTGAAGCGCCAAAGAAACTCGTATATGCATGCGTATTCAAATACAGAATACGGAGCTGCGGTGGGCAACGCCTATACAAGACAAGTGTCTGGCGCAGTTGTTAGATCGGTTACTGCTGCTACAATGGCAGGTTGTTCAAAATGGTTCAAATGGCTCTGAGCACTATGGGACTCAACTGCTGTGGTCATCAGTCCCCTAGAACTTAGAACTACTTAAACCTAACTAACCTAAGGATATGACACACACCCATGCCCGAGGCAGGATTCGAACCTGCGACCGTAGCAGCAGCGCGGCTCCGGACTGGAGCGCCTAGAACCGCACGGCCACCGCGGCCGGCGGCAGGTTGTTAAGATTTAATTGCGTTTGAACGTGCCGCACGGGTTTAGCCGAGCGGTCTGAGGCGCTGCAGTCATGGACTGTGCGGCTGGTCCCGGCGGAGATTCGAGTCCTCCCTCGGGTATGGGTGTGTGTGTTTGTCCTTAGGATAATTTAGGTTAAGTAGTGTGTAAGCTTAGGGACTGATGACCTTAGTAGTTAAGTCCCATAAGATTTCACACACGTTTGAACATTTAAAAAAAAAAAAAAAACGATTGATCATGGTACATGCGTGAAACAGCCGCGCCCGGCCCTATTAAACTGTCTCGGATATGCGCTAGCCGAAAGGACTATAGTTAGCAAGCTGTAAGCTTGAGTTTGAACGTAGGGTAATTAGTTGGCGCATGAGCGATGGGACACGGCATCTCCGAGGTAGTGATGAAGTGGGGATTTTCCCGTACGACCATTTCAAGAGTGTACCGTGAATATCAGGAATCCAGTAAAACATCAAAACTACGAAATTGCTGCGGCCGGAAAAGGATCCCGCAAGAACGGGACCAACGAAGATTGAAGAGAATCGTTCGACATGACAGAAGTGCAAACCTTCCGCAAATTGCTGCAGATTTCAATGATGGGCCATCAGCAAGTGTCATCGTGCGAACCATTCACCGAAACATCATCGATATGGGCTTTCGGAGCCGAATGCCCACACGTGTGCCCTTGATGACTGCACGACACAAAGCTTTACGCCTAGCCTGGACCCTTCAACACACACACTGGACTGTTGATAACTGGAAACATGTTGCCCCGGCGGACGAGTATCGTTTCAAATTGTATCGAGCGTATGAACGTATACGGGTATGGAGACAACCTCATGAATTCAGGGACCCTGCATGTCAGCAGGGGACTGTTCAACTTGATGGAGGCTCTGTAGTGGTTTGGGTCGTATGCAGTTGGAGTGATACGGGACCCCCAATACGTCTAGATACTACTCAGACAGCTGATACGTATATACGCATCCTATCTGACCACCTGCGTCCATTCATGTCCATTGTGCATTCCGCCGGACTTGGGAAATTCCAGCAGGGCAATGCGACATGCCAAACGTCCAGAATTGCTACAGAGTGACTCCAGGAACACTCTTCTGAGTTTAAACACTTCCACTATCCACCAAACTCCCCAGACATGAACATTATTGAGCATATTTGGGATGCCTTGTAGCGTGCTTTTCAGAAGAGATCTCTACCCTCTCGTACTCTTACGGATTTATGGACAGCCCTGAACGATTCATGGTGTCAGTTCCCTCCAACACTACTTCAGACATTAGTCGAGTCCATGCCGCGTCGTGTTGCGGCTCTTCTGTGTGTCCCGAGGCCCTTGCCCGATATT
This sequence comes from Schistocerca nitens, assembly GCF_023898315.1. Lineage (NCBI taxonomy): Eukaryota > Metazoa > Arthropoda > Insecta > Orthoptera > Acrididae > Schistocerca > Schistocerca nitens. The sequence goes on along the minus strand of NC_064622.1, from coordinate 439,196,528 downwards.
AGGCTGGTGTACCAGTTTCTTTGGTCCCTCAGTGTAAAATGAGTATTTTCAGATGAGAAAACGAAAATTCATTTCTTTAAAAAATCGTGATTTTGCGCAGTAGCTGTAGGTTTCTTTTTTGACCTACAGTCTCCGTCAAATAACAGACCAACCTCTAACATAAAAAAGTGGCTTTAATTACAGCATATGCTTCGAATCAGTATCACATGTATCTACTATAGATCATTGTTACACATTAACCGCATCAAAGTTACAGAATGGAGAAAATACCTGATTTAAACATAAGGCAGTATTTGAACATGGCTAATTACATGATTAGGCTAGTATAGCTTTGATCTACATGTGTATGATCATTATTTGGATGATTTGCTGTAATCAATGTCCTATTTTTATACCTGAAGGCGGGACTGTTGTATAACCGAAATCGGTGGTTTTAATAAAATGATCAATGCATATTGTTAAACGGCTAATGCGGTCACCTAATGCCATGTACAGGTTGCCTGTCTAACTGTTCCCAGGGGCAACAAAAATTTGAGTTTCAGTGTTTCATGATTTATTGACCGAGTCTAAAAATTTTAAAATACGGTGATAATCTGCTCATTAAGAGGTATGATCTTACGTTAAACATTTAAACAATAAATCAACCATTAAAATTAGAAATTGTGATTATGCCTTTAGGCAGTGTAACTCATGGCACGCAAATTACTCACACTAAATTCATCCAGTACTTGAGAATGAGAGCAATCAGTGGCTTCCAACTTTACACATAATTTTAACCCTTTTCGAAACTTTTATCGCAGATATCACTCCATCAATTAATAAACGGAAAAAGGTTTATTGCTTACTAAATTTGCGCTGTTCAGACAGTAAAACTTCAGCATCAGGAATGAAGTTTTAATTTTTTTCGCAACACATTTTTGCTGACCATATCCTCATATACCACTGACTTCACCTGAAAAATTATGTCATTCTTCAACACATACTTCATAAGATACGACGTCATAAACACTGAGATGTGTGATAAACTAGCTTAAAAAAAAATCAATACAATAAGCATTTTACACCTGTGCTTAAAGTCAAACGTAGACGTTGAGTCAAAAAGGACTTTTAAACTCTGGAATGATAAAGAGATTTATTGAAATAACTTACAAAATCGGCAGATGTGTCTTTTGTAGCAAAAAACCTCAAGTTCCACATAAAAGTGTCAAGCGTCATTTCAATTCGATGTGACTACTATTTGTAATGCGGTAAACTTTTTTCCCCAGGTCCTTAGGATCAAACTGAGCAGCAAATCTCCAACGTTATGGAACGGGTCAATGCATGAAATTACAACATAAAAATAATAACAGTTATATACAATGTTTATGGACCCAAAAAAGACAAGCCATAAGTTTATGTACAACAATACACAGAAATCAGCTTAATTTTTCAAGTAACTTATCAAAAGAATAGAAGAAGTGATCCATAAGGAAACTCTTCAGTTTCGACTTGAAAGCGCCTCGGTTATTGCTAAGATTTTTGAATTCTTGTGATAGCTTATTGAAAATGAATACAGCAGTATATTGCACATCTTTCTGCACAAGAGCTAAGGACGTGTGATCCAAATGCACATTGAATTTCTGCCTAGTATTAACTGAGTGAAAGCTGCTAATTCTTGGCAATACGCTGATATTGTTAACAAGAAACGACAATAAAATATATATATTGAGAGGCCATTGTCAGAGTACACGGAGGAGTGAACAGGGGTCGACAAGTGGTTTGCAAACTTACACCACTTATTTACCCGAACCGCCCGTTTCTGAGCCAAATATATCCTTTGAGGATGGGAAAAGCTAACCTAAAATATAACACTATACATCATAAGCGAATTAAAATAAGCGAAGTAGACTGTTTTTCGTGTCGAACAATCATTATTTCAGATACCGTTCGAATAATAGAAATGGCAGCGGTAAGCCTTTGAACAAGATCCTGAATGTGGGCTTTCCACGAAAGTTTACTGTCTGACCACCTAGAAATTTGAACTGCTCAGTTTTACTAATCATATGCCCATTCTGTGCAATTAAAACGTCGGGTTTTGTTCAACTGTGTGTTAGTAACTGTAAAAAATGAGTCTTACTGTGATTTAGCGTTAGTTCATTTTCTACAAGCCATAAACTTATGTCATGAGCTGCACTATTTGAAACAGTGCCAACGTTGCACACAACATCCTTTACTACCAAGCTAGAGTCATCAGCAAAAAGAAGTATTTTAGAGTCATCTGTAATACTAGAAAGCATATGTGAGTGCAGGCTTTCTCGGCGAATTTTATATATAAAGTCTTATACTGGAGAGCATATCATCTACATAAATAAATCAATTTTTTCCTAGACTCGTTGCAGACTTGCGCAATGGCAGCTTAGATTCGATTTTAATTCTGCAGATGGATGAATATGAACGAGGTAGGATTGTTTACTACCAGAAAAAACAGTGCACCACCTCATTTCCTCACGAAGTTCGAGATTTCCTCACGATGTTCGAGGTTTCCTCGGTAATCAAAAAAATGGTTCAAATGGCTCTGAGCACTATGGGACTTAACATCTATGGTCATCAGTCGTCTAGAACTTAGAACTACTTAAACCTAACTAACCTAAGGACAGCACACAACACCCAGTTATCACGAGGCAGAGAAAATCCCTGACCCCGCCGGGAATCGAACCCGTGAACCCGGGGGTGGGAAGCAAGAACGCTACCGCACGACCACGAGCTGCGGACCCTCGGTAATCACTTCCCAGGTCGGTGGACTGGCGCTGAAGGACCAATCACATGGCCACCTCGCTCCTCATACTTGATACCACAGGATTTCTTTATCTGGGGTCTCATTGAGTGCCGTGTGTATGTTCCTCTCCAACAAACAGTTTAGCCGACCTGAAAAATCGAATCTACGCTGCCGTTTCACAAGTTACGCTCGAGATGCTGCAACGAGAATGGGAAGAAATTCATTACCGGTAGGATGTTTGCCGCATCGAACCCCGGTAACTGAGTGGTCAGCGAGACAGAATGTCAACCCTAAGGGCCCGGGTTCGATTCCCGGCTGGGTCGGAGATTTTCTCCGCTCAGGGACTGGGTGTTGTGTTGTCCTAATCACTATCATTTCATCCCCATCGACGAGCAAGTCGCCCAAGTGGTGTCAAATCGAGCGACTTGCACCTGGCGAACGGTCTACCCTATGGGAGGTCCTAGTCACACGACTACACTACATACAGTTGACACTTTCGTGACACTTGACGTTGTTTACTGCAGACTGACATCTACCGATCCTGTAATTTACCTCAGTAAACTTCTATATCGCTCCAAAATTTTTTGACTCACCTAGTATCACACATTAACTCATTTTCATCTGAAGCTGTTTCATACAGGTAGCTCGATTCTTTAAAGAAAACGTTGTGGTGGGTCACTGGTATACAGCTATTGTACCAAATCATGATTTCTGAAGAAGGAAAAAAAGTATATATTAGTGGCCATGCCCATCAAGAATTTGTATCGCCCGAAATATTCTTTCCGACCACTGGTTGCTCACCTTAAACTATCCAATTTAGGATTCTCTGCCATCTGTGCACTGGGACGCCTTGTATAACTAAAAGGCAGCTCAAGTTTGTGAGCTGCATACCTGTTTGGAATAGCACCAACTCAGGAGCGTAAACAAAGGTTCAGAGTGCAAATTTTCACCATCCCCTATTATGCTTGGTGGAGCACATCACAAGCCCTAAGAACTCTAAGTAGGTTCTAATCCCTATCCGGCTATGCAGATTTAGGTTTTGTTTTGTACATTTCTACCGTACGACTAATTTCAATCACACTCGATTATCATCAGATCTAAAAAAAACTATTATTTTAGTTGCTTTACATTACACCACTTCTATAATTTTACTGCTTTATACTTCCAATGTTCTACACTTTTAATATTTTAAGGTGGATTGTATGTAAAATTGGACAAAAATGTGGAAATTCTTGTGCCACCAGATGCAGTTCTATAGCACGTAACAAATATTCTCTCCCTATTTTCAGAGTTTAATTCCTGTTACAAAGAAGTGAAAACCATTTAATTTCAACCAATGCGCATTGCCACGCCCCTTTCCTGCAAGACTTGTCCTTGTTTGCGAAAATATATTATTTCCGCCCTCAGAGAAGATTTCTGTCGCGTATAAGAAGGCTATGGGCTCATTTGGGATGCGATTAACTACGATTTATTAAAGAAATGACATAGGAGGGAACAGAAAACTCGAAGAAAATCTTTATTAACGTCATTTAGAAGATACGCCCAGAGAGGACATTTAGCTCTTCTACAAACGTTAAAATTCATATGATGCTTGTTTGCTGTTCACTGATGGTAACACTGGAAGAATCAGGATCCTTATGAGACTAAGATTTGATGCTGGTTGCTTCACTTACAACCTATTGAAAAAGTCTGATTATGTGCGTATTGGTAATTCTGAAATTTCAGTGAACGATATGGCCAAAAGGACACACCGAAAGGGACTAGAAGCAAAGAGCAAAATGTATGGTTGTGTCCAACATTAAGGTTCTTAGTTGATTTTGTTGTTGTGGTCTTCAGTCCTGAGACTGGTTTGATGCAGCTCTCCATGCTACTCTATCCCGTGCAAGCCCCATCTCCCAGTACCTACTGCGGCCTACATCCTTCTGAATTGCTTGGTCTCCCTCTACGATTTTTACTCTCCACGCTGCCCTCCAGTACCAAATTGGTGATCCCTTGATGCCTCAGAACATGTCCTACCAACCGATCCCTTCTTCTAGTCAAATTGTGCCACAAACTCCTCTTCTCCCCAATTCTATTCAATACCTCATCATTAGTTATGTGATCTACCCATCTAATCTTCAGCATTCTTCTGTAGCACCACATTTCGAAAGCTTCTATTCTCTTCTTGTCTAAACTATTTATCGTCCATGTTTCACTTCCATACATGGCTACACTCCATACAAATACTTTCAGAAACGACTTCCTGACACTTAAATCAATACTCGATGTTAACAAATTTCTCTTCTTCAGAAACGCTTTCCTTCCCATTGTCAGTCTACATTTTATATCCTCTCTACTTCGACCATCATCAGTTATTTTGCTCCCCAAATAGCAAAATTCCTTTACTACTTTAAGTGTCACATTTCCTAATCTAATGCCCTCAGCATCACCCGACTTAATTCGACTACATTCCATTATCCTCGTTTTGCTTTTGTTGATGTTCATCTTATACCCTCCTTTCAAGACACTGTCCATTTCGTTCAACTGCTCTTCCAAGTCCTTTGCTGTCTCTGACAGAATTACAATGTCATCGGCGAACCTCAAAGTTTTTATTTCTTCTCCATGGATTTTAATACCTACTCTGAAGTTTTCTTTTGTTTCCTTTACTGCTTGCTCAATATACAGATTGAATAGCATCGGGGAGGGGCTACAACCCTGTCTCGCTCCATTCCCAACCACTGCTTCCCTTTCATGTCCCTCGACTCTCGTAACTGCCATCTGATTTCTGTACAAACTGTAAATAGCCTTTCGCTCCCTATATTTTACCCCTGCCACCTTTAGAATTTGAAAGAGAGTATTCCAGTCAACACTGTCAAAAGCTTTCTCTAAGTCTACAAATGCTAAAAACTTAGGTTTGCCTTTCCTTAATCTGTTTTATAAGATAAGTCGTAGGGTCAGTATTGCCTCACGTGTTCGAACATTTCGACGGAAACGAAAGTGATCTTCCCCGAGGTCGGCTTCTACCAGTTTTTCCATTCGTCTGTAAAGAATTCGCGCTAGTATTTTGCAGCTGTGACTTATTAACCTGATAGTTCGGTAATTTTCACATCTGTCAACACCTGCTTTCTTTGGGAATGGAATTATTATATTCTTCTTGAAGTCTTAGTTATGGCATAAAAAAATCAAATGTGTGTGAAATCTTATGGGACATAACTGCTAAGGTCACCAGTCCCTAACCTTACACACTACTTAATGTAAATTATCCTAAGGGCAAACCCACACACCCATGCTCGAGGGATTACTCGAACCTCCGCCGGTACCAGCCGCACAGTCCATGACTGCAGCACCCCAGACCGCTCGGCTAATCCCGCGCGGCAGTTATGGCATAAACGCCAACAACATCTCTCTTCTGCATTATTGCAATATTCGTTTCTAAGTGTGTTAGGGTTATTTTCAGCTGAACGGTTGCAGATAAAAAGGCGAAATTTGCTACAGACTTCGTACATTCTATAACACAACTTCCTATGGCACAACATGTGTAATAAAGATAAATTTAAAAAATTGTTGAAGGTATTATAAGACTGATATTATAAAGTTGGTACTATTTTTATCTAATTACTAACAATAACCTACCACATTTGAGAAAATATTACTCGTGTGATAATATGTGTTCTAAAAGTGCCCAACAAAAGTTCTGATCAAATTATTTGACAAAAAATTTAAAAAAATTATCCAGATTACAGCCAAAAGCATATGGCAATATGAGCAAAATTTGCTTCAATTATTTCTCAAGCAGTGAAAAATTCACTAGTTTATATGTACCCAAATATTTTCACATATGTCACCGCTTAATACATTTAATTTAATTTTAGTTACTTCATGTAATTCCACAATCATAATTCTACTATTTTATACGTTCTACTGTTTCATACTTAGATTGTTTTTCTGTCTAAATATTTTAATGTTTATTTTATTTTTACACAATTTTTACTTTACAATTTTAGCGTAAGCCTACTGTTTTAACGTCTTAACGAGTATAAATCCGATGCGATCCTGTCATTCTTCCCACTTTCTCTCCTGCCCTCTGGTTCGAATCCTGCCTCGGGCATGGATGTGTGTGATGTCCTTAGGTTAGTTAGGTTTAAGTAGTTCTAAGTTCTAGGGGACTTATGACCTTAGCAGTTGAGTCCCATAGTGCTCAGAGCCATTTTCTCCTGCCCTCTCAACCCTATCCCAGTCTCTCTCATTCCACTTATTCTCCCTTCCCCCTTTACCCCTCTCGCCTCCCTTCATCGGAAATGTATTTAAGCTACAGGGCACAGCTGCATACAGTACTATTCTGAAGTGTACAGACATGACTGACTGCTTGCACACCTACAGAGGTAAATTCGACAGACATGCACCGGAATTTATCATTTATTCTAAAATAACGGAAGTTAAATCTTGTTTTTTACTTCCTTTTTAAAACTCAAGGTGATCGATTGTGACAGAACTTCACACAACGTAAAAAATGCACGGAAAAATACACGCTGAAAAATTTTTTTGATTATCAACAGAATTGCTGAATTCTATCACGTTGGATACGTCGCGTATAGTGAAGATTTACGTTTTCCGTGATTTCACGACTCGCTTGAGGCGAATGCAGGGATGATCCCTTTGAAAGGGTACATTCGATTTCCTTCCCCAGTTAGCGTTCCTGCTACGCCTCTAGTAAATTCGTCGTCGGCAAGATGCTAACTCTCATCTTTCTTTCTCTCTTTCTTTCTTTCTTTTATTTCCTTCTTTCCTTCCTTCCTTTCTTCAGTCATTATCAAACGCCCTGGATCTTGCTGAACTTGCATTTAACTATCACGTCCGTCGCCAGTCACATGAAAAGCTCATCTATTCCATTCGTCGCGGTAACAACAGCTCTTTCAGTCCTTCACAACACCCATTTCTAATTCCACGTAGCGGAGATTTCAAAACTTGTCCCAGGTACGCGGCAAAATAGCAAAACGACGAATGTGTGCTTCCATCTTAGAGACACTAAACAGAACAAACCTCACATAACTGAAAATAATTTTCTCAGATTAAGGAGTCATGCATCATTTTGGTCTTCAGTCATAATTTTAGAGAAGCTTTTCCGTGGCACAACTTTTTTCTTGCAGTATATTTAGACACGTTATGAGTTTTTGCCACCGAGTACACCAAACAGCAACCTCTCTGTCCGCCTGTCCTGGAGTATCGCAAGGAATCTTCCTCCTTCGCTGGAAGCGACAAAACGCTCCATCCGGCGTGGTGTAGAGTAACACACGAGGCTGCGACTGCTGAAAGCTAAAGCGTGCGCCTACAAAAACGGAGCACCCGTCAGGATGTGCACGTGGAGTCGCCGCAAGCTACGGTCGCCAAACACGTGGAGCACCAGTACTGAGCCCTGCATTCTTGCTACACACTGATCGGCCAGAACATTACGAAGACAGGCCTGCGATCGATATAAACTCGTCCATGCGATAGTAGTGTCATCTGGTGAGGAATGACTGCTTAATCGGACACATGCAACGTGCATTCTGGATGTGTGTAGAACGGGAAAGGCGCGTTATCTATCTAAGTTTGACGGAGAGAAGATTTTGATGGCCCGGAGGCTCGGCACAAGCATTTCGGAAACTGCACGATTTGTGTTCGAGGAATGCTCTGGTGAGTGTTTTCAACACGTGGTGGTGGTGGTGAGTGTTTAACGTCCCGTCGACAACGAGGTCATTAGAGACGGAGCGCAAGCTCGGGTTGGGGAAGGATTGGGAAGGAAATCGGCCGTGCCCTTTCAAAGGAACCATCTCGGCATTCGCCTGAAACGATTTAGGGAAATCACGGAAAACCTAAATCAGGATGGCCGGAGACGGGATTGAACCGTCGTCCTCCCGAATGCGAGTCCAGTGTGCTAACCACTGCGCCACCTCGCTCGGTTTTCCAACACGTGGCGGAACCAAGGTGAAAGCACGTCCAGAAGTCGTAGAGTCGGTCGGCCACTCCTCTTTACAGATGTCGGACATCGTAGGATGCACAGACTGGTAAAACAGAACAGACGGAGACCCCCGGCGGAACTAACATCAGACTTTAATGCCGGGCAGAATACATATGCGTCTGAAAGCACGCGACACCGGGAACTCCTAACGATGGGACTCCGCAGCCGATGAGCCATTAATGTGCCAATGTTAACACCACGACGTCGGCAACTACAACTGAAACGGGTACGTGCCATCGGCGCTGGACGTTGGCCCAGTGTCAGAGCGTGGCACGGTCTGATGAAATATGATTCCTCCTCCATCCTGCCGATGAGAGGGCGAGAATTCGTCTTCTTCCAGGGGAACAGTTCCTTGACACCTGTACTGCGGGACGAAAACAAGCTGGTCCATTATGCTCTAGGGAACACTCACGTGGGCACCCATGGGCCCAGTGCAACTCGTGCAAGCTACCATGACGGCCAAGTAGTATCGTACACTGGTTACAGGCCACGTACACCGCTTCATGGCAGCGGAATTTTTCAACAAGATAATGCGCTATGTCACAAGACCACGACTGTAATGGAGTGATTCGAGGAATAAACTGGAGAGTTCCAATCGATGTGCTAGCCCCCGACTCGTCACATCTGAGCCCGATCGATCTGCAATGTGACTGAACGTGGTTCAAGTGGTTCAAATGGCTCTGAGCACTATGGGACTTAACATCTGTGGTCATCAGTCCCCTAGAACTTACAACTACTTAAACCTAACTAACCTAAGGACATCACACACATCCATGCCCGAGGCAGGATTCGAACCTGCGACTGTAGCAGTCGCGCGGTTCCGGACTGAGCGCCTAGAACCACTCGGCCACCGCGGCCGGCCGATTGAACGTGGTGTCACAGCTCTTCGCCCCCCTCCCCAGAATCATGGGAATTAGCTGACACGTATGTGCATATGTGGTGCCAACTCCCTCCATGCTAAAGGTGGACATACCGGCTATTACGTATGTGGTCATGATGTTATGCGTTAGCTGCTCATTTGTGTGACCTGTCGACATTCACTGCTTGCCACTGTTGCACTTTCACAGTGTTGATTCTAAAAAATAACACTGTGTCAGTGCACCACCGATCCGAACTTTGACATATAGGGAAGAGATGTAAGCTGTTTCGCGTTGTAAGTTCCCAAAAAATGGCTCTGAACACTATGGGACTTAACATCTGTGGTCATCAGTCCCCTAGAACTTTGAACTACTACTTAAACCTAACTAACCTAAGGACATCACACACATCCATGCCCGGGCAGGATTCGAACCTGCGACCGTAGCGGTCACGCGGTTCCAGATTGAAGAGCCTAGAACCGCACGGCCACACAGATCGGCTCTAAGTTCCCAGCAACCATAATATGACAATACGTCTGACGTGACCAGCATTACCCAGTAGCCGCCACCTTGAAGTGTCATGCTCTGATGACAGCGACGACGCATCGTGGAAAGTGACGTTGAATGCGTAAGGCTCTGTGCCGCTCAGTCGCTGAACCTTCAGGAGACTGGGCCGAGAAACAGCCCTTCACACATGTAGTAACGGGGAAACAGTTTCCTGAAGCAGTACGATACTCTTTTGAAAAGCACTCAAAAACCGACTTCGAAGATTCCTGACCTCGACTATAAAAAAAAAATCTGGCTTTATAACAGAGCCGCTCGTAGCGGGGAATATACACTATATGATCAAAAGTATCCGGACACCAACAAAAACATACGTTTTTCAAGTTAGGTGCATTGTGCTACCACATCAGCGACCTTAGTAGTCATTAGACACCGTGAGAGCCGAATGGGGCGCGTCCGCGGAAATCATAGACTTCGAACGTGTTCAGGTAACTGGGTGCCACTTGTGTCATACATCTGTACGCGAGATTTCCACACTCCTAAACATCCTTAGGTCCACTGTTTCCAATGTGACAGTGAAGTGAAGGGACACGTACAGCAAAAAAGCGTACAGGCTGACCTCGTCTGTTGACTGACAGAGACCGCCGACAATTGAAGAGGGTCGTAATGTGTTATAGGCAGACGTCTATCCAGACTGTCGCACAGAAATTCGAAACAAGTTCTCCTGCAAGTAATACGACAGTTACGCGGGAGGTGAGAAAACTTGGAATTCATGGTCGAGCAACTGCCCATAAGCCACACATCACGCCGGTAAATACCAAACGACGCCTCGCTTGGTGTAAGGAGCGTAAACATTGGACGGTTGAACAGTGGAAAAACGTTGTGTGGAGTGACGAATCACGGTACACAATGTAGTGTGTGGGTGTGTCGAAAGACCGGTGAACGTCATCTGCGAACGTGTGCAGTGCCAACAGTAAAATTCGCAGGCGGTGGTGTTATGGTGTGGTCGTGTTTTTCATGGAGGGGGCTTGCACCCCGTGTTGTTTTGCATGGCCCTATCACAGCACTGGCTTGCATTGATGGTTTCAGCACCTTCCTGCTCTTCACCGTTGAAGAGCAATTCGGGGATGGCGATTGCATCTTTCAACACGATGGATCACCTATTCATAACGCACGGCCTGCGGCGGAGTGGTTACACGACAATAAGATCCCTGTAATGGACTGGCCTGCACAGAGTCCTGACCTGATCCTAGAACACCTCTGGGATGTTTTGGAACGCCGTCTTCGTGCCAGGCCTCACCGACAGACATCGATACCTGTCCTCAATGCAGCACTCCATGAAGAATGGACTGCAATTCCCCAAGAAACCTTGCAGCACCTGATTGAACGTATGCCTGCGAGAGTGGAAGCTGTCATCTAGGCTAAGGTTGGGCCAACACCATACTGAATTCCAGCATTACCGATGGAGGGAGCCACTAACTTGTAAGTCATTTTCAGCCAGGTGTCCGGATATTTCTGATCACATAGTGTAATCTAGTAGTTGCGAGGTCGCCCGTCCGATTCTCAATAGAAGTAACTTTTTTTTTTACAAAAAAACTGTTATTTTTGTTCTGTATTTATTATAAAACTGATACGTACTAAGAAGTACTGAGATTTATTTCTTAATAGATGTAACTATTAGCTTTTTGCAAGCGGTACCCTTCGCAGCGTTCGCTCCGAAAGTGGTTGACAAGGAGTTGCATTCAGTTGGCTCTGAGCACTATGGGACTCAACATCTTAGGTCATAAGTCCCCTAGAACTTAGAACTACTTAAACATAACTAACCTAAGGACATCACACACACCCATGCCCGAGGCAGGATTCGAACCTGCGACCGTAGCAGTCCCGCGGTTCCGGACTGCAGCGCCAGAACCGCTATACCACCGCGGCCGGCTTGCATTCAGTGACAGAAGCAGTCCCTGCTGGGTTTCTTACCGACTGTCACTGACCAGGCGTGACAGTAGTCTCTGGTCCCTATAACTTACACACTTTTCAAGACTACTGTTCTTTCATCCTGTTACAGGGCTGCGAGTTATACACCATTCGCACTGCAAACGCTGGGCAGTCCACTTTGATATACTAAACGAATAGGGCAAGTTCATTCAAGGTGTGGTCATGGCCACATCCATACAGGTTACCTCCTTTTTGCTATTGTGTCAACGTTGCACATCGACCCATTTTACTGCGCTGACTGCACACAACCGATTGACACATAGACTGAATTCTACGAGTGGCGCTCAATATATCTTTCTGAAAGCTGGTCGGTTTTATTCAGGACTCCAATACATCATACTATTCCCCTCTTCTGGCTACAAAACCCAATTTTTGAACACAATATCCGTTCAGTGCGACAGCCTTACGCCACCTTACTGGAAGGGTCTGACACCTCTCTACTGCGGAGCCAACGTCGTGCTGCCTCTATAATCTCCCCATCACTTCCGTACTACTTCAGGCGGAGTGTATTCTTTACTGGGCCAAATAGATGTAAATCGAAAGGTACGAAATCCCGGCTGTTGAGTGGATGAGGAAGAACAGTCCAATGAAGTTTTGTGAGCCGCCCTCGGGTGCGCAGACACGTGTGAGGCGTTGCGTTGACATAGGGAAGGAGAAGTTGGTTTGCATTTTTATGCCGACGAACACGCTGAAGTCGTTTCTTCGATTACCTCAGGCTAGCACGATACCCGTCAAATAGAATAACCCCTTCAGAGTCCCAGAAGACGGTCGCCTTCACTTTACCGGCTGTGTGTGCGGGTTTGAACTTTCCCTTCGGAGGTGAGGGGGTGTCGCGGCACTTCGTGAATTACCGCTATCTTCCCGGTTCGAAGAGATGAACACGTTTCATCGTCTGTGACGATGTCCGACAAAAAATCGTCACGATCGGCCTCGTAACGCGCAAATAACTCCGCACAGATAGTCCTTCGTTGCTCTTTATGGTATTCTGTTAGGCAGCGAGGAACCCGGTGGAAAGACACCTCTGAGTACCCAAGCTGAGGGACTAACGTGTCAGCACTACCAACAGAGACGTCCAGTTGAGCAGCGCGGTATTTGATTCAGAGTCGTCGATCACTTCGAGTGAGAGTGTCCGCACGTTCCAACAGTGCAAGAGTCACGGATGTGTGCGGCCGGCCGGCACGCGAAAGATCGGACAAGTTTGCGCAACCTTGTTACGATGACGACAGACGCCTCGCCCAACGACTCGCCGTATTTTTGTTCACTGCTAGGCGTCCGTAGACATTCTGCAAGCGCCTGTGAACATCTGCTATGCTCTGGTTTTGCAGCAAAAGAAACTCAGTGACACTTTTTTGTTTGGAACGCACCTCCGTCACAGACCCATTTTGATGGCTAGATATAGCGCCCCAACCTACCGAAAATTCATGAAACTATAGAGGCAGAAGCGGGAATATTGCACGATGTCCCACAACAAATTCCGCATCTTTTCAAGCGAAACTGGCCGAGGAAAAAATATGTTGCATTAATTACTGAACGCCCCTCTTAGGTCACCAATCATTGCCACGATATATGCTGCGATCGAGTGAACTCTGTGATTTCTTGTCGGCAGCAGTCTCCCCTGAGGGTAGTTTATCGCACAGATACGCAACTTGAACAGAAAAACACCTCGAAACAGTTCTTTCTAAAACAGGTATTCCTGTAATTGCGATGTGACACTGCGTTCTGGGAAGGAGCACAACAAGGTTCAAATGGCTCTGAGCACTATGGGGCCTAACATCTCACGTCATCAATCCCCTAGAACTTAGAACTACTTCAACCTAACTAACCTAATGGCATCCCACACATCCATGCCCGAGGCAGGATTCGAACCTGCAACCGTAGCGGTCGCGCGGTTCGAGAGTGAAGCACCTACAACCGCTCAGCCACACCGGCCGGCGCACAACAAGGTAACGCAGTACCAAAATAATTAAGTGTAGAGCCGCGGCCTTCCGAATTACGCGACTGCAGCAGTGTGAACTGCGTCGGCATTCCTTCCGTCTTTTTTCATCCAGTGGATGCGAGAATCGATAGGGCAGCAGGACTCTGCCTTCTGAGGGGTGACGCTGCAGGGGTTCGCTTCACCTCATTGTCGCTCCCCGAGTGTCCGTTCCTTGCCGATTTTCAGACGCCTCTCTCTGACTCACACTCGCCCTTCACATCAGACCGTAATCTTGGCAGAGAGTGGTCACACTAACAGTAACGCTGATCTTGAAAGGCGAGTGATACTGACGAGGCTCAGAAAATTTCTGATCTGGAGCAACCTCTACTGGAACTGGATGAAGATTTTTGTAGACTCGCGATACTCTGTTGTATGTTTGGGGTCAGCGAATTGCCTTTCCATGTTTATAATGGTTTCTCTACCTGACAACGGTATCCGTACCACTGGAAAACATCGCCTTTACCGTTCCAGTCTCAAAAGGAGCGAGGGAAAAGCGAGTGTCTCCATGTTTCTGTATGCAGGACTGGCAACAGTTTTTGAATGCGAAAAAGGCGACGAATGTGACAAAAAGCGAGGAAAAAAGTGACTATTTAAATATCTGTGAAAACGGAAATGCTTCACATTTATTTCACCTTTTTCCATTGCGTAAGAGGAATACTAAAATTTCATTGTACTGCACGGACACTGATGATTTTGGATATGGCTTACCAACTACACTGCACAAAACAGTTAAAGGATCACTTTTTCGAAACCCCATAATCGCGTCCCATTCCAACCCACAAGTTTGAAATTTCACCCAAAGGTGCCTACAACCTTCCTCTGTAATGAAGCAAAAGCGTGACGCCCTGAGACGTCATCCTCAGGCTCGGCGACGATTCAAACAGCAAGGTGTCGACTCCTGCGGAAAAAAAAGTCAGTGCTCAGACGTTCGTGTGATGTGCAAAATGGGTCAAAGATGTCGCATTGGCACCAAATTTCACCACAGTTCTGTTCAATGCCATGGTGAACGTGCCACGCGATAGGAAGGTAAGCACACCCCCTCTCTTTACCCACTTTTCAGTCCTCCTTTTGAAGCCTCTGCGATGGAGGTCAGGTACGCGACACCCGGTGCTGAAATGACGTGGCTTTGTTACGAGAGGCCGATGAAAACGCTGCCGCTCAGATGATGATGATGATGATGATGATGATGTTTGGTTTGTGGGGCGCTCAACTGCGCGGTTGTCAGCGCTCGTACAAATCCCCAATCTTTGCTCAGTCCAATCTGCCACTTTCATGAATGATGATGAAATGATGAGGACAACACAAGCACCCAGTCATCTCGAGGCAGGTGAAAATCCCTGACCCCGCCGTTAATCGAACCCGGGACCCCGTGCTCGGGAAGCGAGAACGTGACCGCGAGGCTGCCGCTCAGGACCGAAACGAAAACGCCTCGGGGGATGGCATACAGGACGGCAGTGAAAGTTCTCCTTTCCTTGGGTCATTGATTCCCACGCATTTCGCCGTCGAAGATGACAGTCTGCAGATCGATGAGCAAAAGTATGATATTCTTGACAACGTTTGGGACTATTACTATTGAGACCTCCTGGGCGATTCAGTCCTTTTCCATAGATACTATAGGGTTGCAACCCCACTGAATATGATCTCATTCGTTTCCTGTAGAGCGCGACGGCAGTTTCCGCTCTAATGTACATGGTGGAACCGCTAGGGACCGTTCAAAACCATTCGACGAAATTTGAACTTGATCTGAAGCTTTTTCAGGGTTCCTGTTGCATGCCCTCCTCTGGCGTGATCACAGAAGGGTGCGACATTGACACATGCGCGAATAACTGACAAAGGGTTGCTCTAAGACTCCTCATTTCGGCAAAACCGTCGTGGCATATGCCAACATGAAAAGCGCCTTTACAGAAATACACATAGCGCCCGCAGGCAGGTAACTATCCTCGGAGGTGCCTCGAGTGCTTGCCTACCTGCAGGCGCCTTGGACGACTGTGGAAGTTCTCTCTGCACAGGTACGTTTTTAAAATTCTCAATAAATGTGGGCAGGTGCCACAGACGGTTTTTCCGAACTGGGATAGGGTCTTCGAAGGACCCTTTTCCATTTTATGCACAGATGTGTCAATGTGGGTAAGGAGGAGGTGTGTAACAACCTTCCCATCATGTGAGACGTCCACGGTGCCTTTGGGCAGAAATATTGTGATCCTGTCACTCAGTTTTTTTTATTACAGAGGCCAACCAGCGCTCTGACCGAACACGCTGAGCTACCGTGCCGACTGCTATCGGGACGGACTAGACTAGAAATACTAGGATTAATAGGGAGTAAGTTAAGGTTGCACTTTGCACGCCACATCAACTTCTAAGCTCAGGCCCTTTTTTTTGCGACAGTTTACATCCCGCCGTTTCAAGCGTTATCGAGCCCGAAGTTGACACACAGGGATCACGCTTTTGCACCATTACTGAGGAATGTTGTAGGTACCTTTGAACCAAATTTCAAACTTGTGCGGCGGTATGGGACACGATCAAGGGTATCGAAAAAGCGGTCCTTTAATTTTGTTGTTCACTGTATTTACTTACAATTATATAAGTTGTGTACAGTTTAGAACCTTTCTACCATTACTAATAGACGTCTTTTATCATACGTCATGCACTGAAAGTAAGATGAGATAAAAGAAGAAAGCATATAATTTCATGGAAAATTACATTGGCGTTATTAACATTTTATTTTTTGTTAAAAATAATGTTATTAAAACACTTTTTCTTTTATCAAATCTCGACTGGACGGCATGTGCATCTTGTTTCTCATGCTGGGCCTGTTTCTGGACGTGGAGGCCACCTGCCAGCCTGGCCTACGAAAGTCTTGCTTCTTGAAATTCTTTCTGCTGTAAGGCAACTTAAAGTCTTTCATCAGCGTCAATGGTGAGGTTATTGGGAGCAGGAGATATTCCTATTACTGCTGTCTTCTTCGTTTAAATATCTGTATGTGAATATATCATATGTAAATATTTTGACTAGCAAAAATTACCAAATTTAAATTTGCACAAACACTTTTCTTGCACATCTTTTTTTCTTTCTTTCTATGTCTGCTACCAAGCTATCCAGATCACCTCAGAATGCAGAAAAAATGACTTAAAGTGAATTCTAAGAAGAAACAGTAACTCAAAATGTAAAATGAAAGATAAAAGTGAGTACAGGTTACAAAAGTGACCTGTTTGCAGAACTCTGTATGAGACCTGATAACATTTATTTTGTCTTCGCGGTCCTTACGCGAAATGTTCGTTAGTGGCAGGATCGTTTTGCTCTCTGTCGCACATACTGATCCTCTAAACTCTCTCAATTTTGTTTCGCGGAAAGAACGTCGCCATCCCTCCAGGGATTTCCATTCGAGTTCACGGAGCATTTCCGTAACACTAGCGTGTTGATCGAACCTACCGGTAACAAATCTAGAGCCGTCTCTGAACTGCTTCGACGTCTTCCTTTAATGTGACCTGGTAGGAATCCCAACTACTCCAATCCTACTCAAGAATGGGTCTCACTAGCGTTCAGCATCCTTTCTGGACGAACCACACTTTCCTAAAATTCTCCCAATAGAAGACGAGCATTCGCCTTCGCTGCTACCAACCTGAAGGGCTCACTGCATTTCATAGCGCTTTGCAACATTACGTCTAGATATTTGAATCGAAGTGACTGTGTCAAGCTGCACCGTGCTAGGGCTGTATTCGAACATTACTGGTTTGTGTTTCCTACTCATCCACATTAACTTTCATTTTTCTACATGTAGAGCAAGCTGACATCATTACACCAGCTAAAAATTTTGTCTACGTCATCTTGTACATTCTTACAGTCACTCAACAACATCTTCCCACCGGCCAGGGTGGCCGAGCGGTTCTAGGCGCTACAGTCTGGAACCGCGCGACCGCCACGGTCGCAGTTTCGAATCCTGCCTCGGGCATGGATGTGTGTGATGTCCTTAGGTTAGTTAGGTTTAAGTAGTTCTAAGTTCTCGGGGACTGATGACCTCAGTCCCATAGTGCTCAGAGCCATTTTTGAACACCTTCCCACACACAACAGCGTGATTAACAAACAGCCGTAAATTGCTGCTCACCGTACCCGTCAGATCATTTACATGTTCTGGGAATACACACTTCCCTGGGACACTCCTGGCGATACGCTCGTCTCTGAGGAACACACACCGTCGGGGACTACGTACTGGGCCGGCCGCGGTGGTCTCGCGGTTCTAGGAGCGCAGTCCGGAACCGTGCAACTGCTACGGTCGCAGGTTCGAATCCTGCCTCGGGCATGGATGTGTGTGATGTCCTTAGGTTAGGTTTAAGTAGTTCTAGGCGACTAATGACCACAGCAGTTGAGTCCCATAGTGCTCAGAGCCACATTTTGACTACGTACTGGGTTATGTTACTTGGAAGTATTCGAGCCAGTCACGTATCTGGGAACCTGAAGCAGATCTTCGACAACAATCCCTCAGTAGGCACCGTCTCAAATGCTTTCCGGAAATACAGAAATATGGAATATACCTGCTGCCCTCCAACCATGGTTTGTAGGATACCACGAGAGAAAAGGAGCATGCTGAATTTCGCACGAGCGATGCTTCGATGCCATCCTTTAACCCGACCACGTGGGGTTCCAACCAGTCCAGCAGTATTTAAGAATGGGTCGAGTGTCGTCCAAGTGTTCTTTAAGCGCGCTCCTTTACAGATGATCCGCAATTCATTAGAGTTTTCTCAATAAATCGCAGCCGATCGTTCTCCTTCCCCCTAGCGACCTTTATGTACTCGTACCGCATCATACGCTTTGAAAGGTTGCGTCCAGACATTTAATCGATGTGACAGTGACAAGCACCACTCCACTAGTACTGTATTCACTCAAAGACAGCCGCATATTGCTGCTCAGCTTATCCGCCCGATAGTTCACGTATATACAGAATAAGAGAGGACCTGCGACACTTCACGGAAGTCTCCTGACGATATCTGTATCTCTGATGAACACTCGCAGTGTAGCACAACGTTCTGGGACCTATACTTAAGAAGCCTTCGAGCCACTGACTTATTTCATCATCTATTCCGTATTCTCAAACCTTCGTTAACTGTCTTTAGTGGGGCGCTTTGTCAGATGCTTTCCTGAAATCTAGGAATTTGGAATCTATATGTTGTCCTTCATCGCATGATGTCGAGTGAGAAAAGGACAATCTGCGTTTTTTGTGAGCGACCCCTGATCTGTGACTACAGGGTGAAAAGTATTTAAACCGAAAAACTCTTGGAGTTTGTAGGGGACATCAAAACAAATATTTTTCCCTAATGTCATTTTTTCCTATGAGGATTATTTAAACCGGTGGAGGCCGTATTACGCTCTTATGTTGTTAGAGTTCGTATTACGCTCTTCATTTGTTAGAGGTCGTATTACGATCTTCAGTTGTAGGCAACTGCTGTCCACCAGTGTAGTAGTGCATTGTCTCTGTTTACTAATGGAGCGATACACCTGGAGTGAGTACACTGATATGGTTGGTGCGTAATACGTAGCGCACCACAACGAACGAGCTGCACAGCGGGTTTATCAACAACAATATCCTAATCGCCGTATCCCGCATCATACGACCTTTGCTGTTCTGTACCAACGTCTGCGTGGCACCGGATCATTTAGCAGGTTAACTGGACAGGGACGCGGTCGCAAGATAAGAACGTTACAATTTGAGGAAGATGTCTTGCAGCATGCGGAGCGGGATACTTCAATCAGCACTTGTGCAATTGCGCGTAACATGAGGACGAATCAGACGAATGTAAGAACAGTCCTTGGAGAGCAATTATTACGTCCATTTCACTTGCAGCGTGTCCACAACCTGGAACCAGTTGATTATCCACCCAGAGCACAGTTTTCGCAATGGTACCTGGAACAGTGTGAAAAGCATCCTACATCTCTATCCTCTGTGTTGTTTACCGATGCAGCAACGTTCGGGCGTGATGGAGTCTTCAACATTCACAGTTCGCATGTTTGGAGTGGGGATAACCCACATGTAACAGTTACTAGCGCTCATCAATTGTGGTTCTTCGTTAATGTGTGGGTCGGTGTTGCTGGGGACTGTTTAATTGGGCCGTATCTGCTACCTAGGCCATTAAATGGCAGGCACTATTACAATTTTCTCGCCAGAGCATTGCCAGAACTGCTGGAAGACGTCCCGCTCCCTACAAGACAGCGAATGTGGTTCCAACATGATGGGACGCCGGAACATTTCAGTCGTCGTGTTCGTCGATTCCTGGACCGACGGTTGCCAGAAACGTGGATTGGCAGAGGTGGTCATGTACCGTGGCGATGCCCAGATATGTCCCCTCTGGACTTTTTTGTGTGGGAAGAGATGCGCAACCTTGTTCTGCAACTCATGTTGCATCAGAAGAGGATCTGGATGCCCGGATAGTAGCAGCAGCTGGAACAATTCAGGATACTGCTGGGGTTTTTGCCCGTGTCAGACAGAACATGAACCGACGGTGTAACCTTTGTTTACGTGCCAATTGAGGCATTTCTGAAAATCTACTGTAATAGAAATTGTGTTGTGTTAATCTGTGGTCTCTTGGTCATAAAAAAATGGAAAAGTGTTTGTTAGTGTAGTTGATTTGCCGCCAGAGAAATCTTCCTCTACTGGTTTAAGTAATCCTCATAGGAAAAAATGACATTAGGGAAAAATATTTATTTTGATGTCCCCTACAACCTCCCGGAGTTTGTCGGTTTAAATACTTTTCACCCTGTATATGCTTTTCTGCCTCAAGGAAATTCATTATATTAGAATATGTTCCCGAATTCCGCAAGAAATGGACGTTAAAGAGAGTGGGGTGTAATTTTACATGACAGGGTGATCTGTAACACATGATGGCAATTACGACGTGGTTAATGCAACAGTGTCACAGGCTCTCGAGGGTCCTAACCGCTTGGAACTTGTTGCGGGCGGTGCAGCTGACGGCGTGAACAGGACGCGCCGGGTTTTTGCACGCCGCTCGCTACGCCCCCCTGGACGAGACTCCGCCATGAGGCCACATGCGGGCCGGCCGCCCACAGCCGGCGCAAAAACCGGCCGCTGTTGTTCCGGAGCCGGCGGCGGCAACCCGAGAACAGGATGTCACATGAGGCGGCGCCCCGGCGCGAGGCAGCCGCGGCCACAGCGGACGGCAATTGCAGCCGCCGCCTGACCACCTCAATGCGTCTCTCTGCGACTACTTGCCGTTTTCGCTCTAATCCATTAAGTGACAGCGGTATACGTCACTGGTCTTAAATGCTACTTGTTACTTCATTTACTATAAACAATCGATTCTATTGCTATTAATATATTAATAAACACCAAAATATCCCAGGCGGCAGTGAAAAATTTTTAGTTTTCCCTGGCTGCCGCCAACACCAGAGCTAAAGCCGAGGCAGGCTAGTAAGCAGTATCTACACTACTGGCCATTAAAATTGCTACACCACGAAGATGACGTGCTACAGACGCGAAATTTAACCGACAGGAAGAAGATGCCGTCATATGCAAATGATTAGCTTTTCAGAGCATTCACACAAGGTTGGCGCCGGTGGCGACACCTACAACGTGCTGACATGAGGAAAGTTTCCAACCGATTTCTCATACACAAACAACAATTGACCGGCGTTGCCTTGTGAAACGTTGTTGTGATTCCTCGTGTAAGGAGGAGAAATGCGTACCATACGTTTCCGACTATGGTAAAGGTCGGATTGTAGCCTATCGCGGTTGCGGTTTATCGTATCGCGACATTGCCGCTCGCGTTGGTCGAGATCCAATGACTCTTAGCAGAATATGGAATCGGTGGGTTCAGGAGGGTAACACGGACCGCCGTGCTGGATCCCAACGGCCTCGTATCACTAGCAGTCGACATGATAGGCATCTTATCCGCATGGCTGTAACGGATCGTGCAGCCACGTCTCGATCCCCGTGTCAACAGATGGGGACGTTTCCAAGATAACAACCATCTGCACGAACAGTTCGATGACGTTTGCAGCAGCATGGACTATCAGCTCGGAGACCATGGCTGCGGTTACCCTTGACGCTGCATCACAGAAAGGAGCGACTGCGATGGTGTACTCAACGACGAACTTGGCTGCACGAATGGCAAAACGTCATTTTTTCGGATGAATCCAGGTTCTGTTTAGAGCATCATGATGGTCGCATCCGTGTTTGGCGACATCACGGTGAATGCACACTGGAAGCGTCATACTGGCGTATCACCCAGAGTGATGGTATGGGGTGCCATTGGTAACACGTCTCTGTCACCTCTTGTTCGCATTGACGGCACTTGGAACAGTTGACGTTACATTTCAGATGTGTTACGACCCGTGGCTCTACCCTTCATTCGATCCCTCAGAAACCCTACATTTCAGCAGGATAATTCATGACCGCATGCTGTAGGTCCTGTACGGGCATTTCTGGATACAGAAAATGGCCAGCACATTCTCCAGATCTCTCGCCAATTAAAACGTCTGGTCAATGGTGGCCGAGCAATTGGCTCGTCACAATACACCAGTCACTACTCTTGATGAACAGTGGTATCGTGTTGAAGCTGGATGGGCAGCTGTACCTGTACACGTCATCCAAGCTGTGTTTGACTCAATGCCCAGGCGTATCAAGGCAGTTATTACGGCCAGAGGTGGTTGTTCTGTGTACTGATTTCTCAGGATCTATGTGAAAATGTAATCACATGTCAGTTCTAGTATAATATATTTGTCCTATGAATACCCGTTTATCATCTGCATTTCTTCTTGGTGTATCAATTTTAATGGCCAGTAGTGTAGATTGGAATGCCAACGATGACCTCACAGAGAACGGGGCATGGCGTAACATCACTTCGTTGAACACGAACAGTGAAGTAACAATGCGGAAGTCGTACGCAAGAGTGGCTTTACATCACACAGACGCTGCAGAAACAACCAAACCGAAAGCCCGAAGGGAAGAGTCCAGCGCAGAGTGCTGCTGGGATCAGAAAACTTGAGCACACTCGGTCATTCTTGCCACATGATAACTCCACTGGTATAGTTTGACCAGTACAAATACTCCGACTTCTGTATCCCAGTTCACAGTTTGTAGTTAGCCAGTGATGAGGTGGAATGTCTGATGCCGCATCCGTGATCTGCCTAGATGACTTCGATCTACGACGAAGCAGCCAGCGCTGCCTAAAGGATCTGGTTGCCATGGGCTCCTGCCGCCTTGGCTTCGATTTCGCTGGTGACAAGACTGGGCTCCCTTCCACTACGAGACTCGTGGAGGTCTAGCTGATAGCACTTGGTGAGCTGCCACACTACCATCGTTATGGGTGAGTGCAGTAGCTTCCGCCATCTAACCTGCATCAACTAGCAGACGCTGGCGTTATTGACCATCCTCTCACTGAGAAGTCGTGACATAACGCTTCACGACTACAGCCATGCAGAGCTGTTGTGTGCGTTTTGTAGTTTCTACGACGTCAATGAGAGCGCCTTGGTAACTCACTAGCCATGCTGCTGGCCATTGGAACCACGCAGGGAATGTCCACGGTGTGACAAGTCAGCAGCCGTCTGTAACGTAGCTGCCCACTCTGTGTGCAGCCATGTCGCTGCCGAGGCCTGACCTGAAGCAGTGCAGGCATCAGTGCGTACCGGCCTTGCGTCAGCTTCACCTGCGCGTCTGAATACTGGCCACCTTCAACAAGACAACTGTGTATCCAAGACCAATAAACGTGTACACTGTTAACAATGTTAACTACGAGGGTCGTTCAATAAGTAATGCTCCACATTTTTTTTCTCACAACATACTAATTTTTAAAAGTCAGAATTTTTCTATGTAGTCTCCATCACGTTGTATGGCCGTACCCCAACGTTGTGGGGGAGCATGCATTTCCTGCTGGTAAAAGCTGTTGTCCTGTAGGCGTAGCCATGTTTTCACTAAATGACTGCCACTCTTGTCATCTTCAGGTGGCCCAAAGAGGTGGAAGTCCGAGGGTGTCAGGTCTGGACTGTAGGTTGGACGAGGCAACCCAATGTGACAGCACGTCCCGAGCGTGGCTGATCATAGAGCTCTTGTTTCTGCACTCCCCGCGGCTGCAACTTTCTTTACCCATCGTCCAATTCTACTCCTATCAACTGCAGCATCGCCATACACTGCACACAAACGTTTCAGGACGTTCACTACGGTTTCTTTTTCTGTACACAAGAATTCAATAACAGCACGCTGCTGGTAACGTGAGTCGTATGTAGACGCCATTTTGACGCTGTACTACGGCTCTGACATCTGCCAGAACGATTCGAAACTTCACCGGCGCACAGAATAAGCATCAAATGTGGAGCACCAACAAATACGTTTGTCTATGTATGTTAATGGATTTTTAAAAAAATTGGGGCATTACTTACTGAACGACTCCCCTAGCACCTTCCAGTATCGCTGCTTTCTGTACCACGTTATCCTGACAGCTACAGAGTCCCGATTCTGCCTCTGTGTAATAATCGCAATACTTTTTTCAAATAAGTAACGAAAAACAAGGAAATCCCACAATCAGGCTCTGAATATCATGCAACGGTCGACCAGCCTCCGTGTCATCTTTTCCTCACTGTATGCGGTATGAAGGGGCATAGTGTCAGCCCACCACACTCCCGGCCGGGATGTTGTTGACGAATCCAACTTGGGTCCCCCATATGAAGGTCTGTCGCGTTGACCACTTTGTAAGTATGGATACCATTCTTATGTTTCCAAGTCGGCAGTCTTGAGACATCAGCAAACATGTGAGTAATGGTATAAATATTCACTGGTGGCTTTTAAGGGGCTCCAGAAAGGCTCAAAATCATGAAAAGTTCAATTTTTACTTTTTTGCGTTTTCTGAATCTGCAGACTATTACCTTTTAATAGATGTATAATTTATTCAATTCCGAAGACTGCAGCTATTTTTAATTTTTTTTTGAAATGTGTTCTACATGGGCGTGACCCACTGTGGCGCTGTTAAACTGCTGTCAAATGGTGTTATTATTAACGTCCGTGTTCATCAGGTACATTTTAGTGATGTGAGATAAAGTATGTGTTGTGGCCAACCTGTGATGGTTCAATATATATCGCTGGTGTGATTGTCGATTGTTTCATGTTTATTTACTCTGTCTTTATCTCGAAAATATTCGTAATTAATTCTGTTTCTTGAGTCTCTGTTTTGTTGAAGTATAATAATGAGTAAAAGTAAAGTTATTAGAAAGCCTCTGAAGGCTTTTAAGAAAAGGAGAAATGTTGGAAAGCCAAAGGTATTTAGAAATATGGGAATGAAGATAGGTTCTAACATGGTACGAGCGATGCTTGCTTTAGACAAGGAACGCCTTCGGGCTGCAGACAGGGCTGTAAAGAGTCTAGAAATACAAGCAAGAGTAAACAGGAGGAGGAACAAGAGGAAGCTGGGGTATGAGTTTGCAGAGGATGAAGATAATCCATCCTATGGACCTGGAATGCACTAAAAAGTTAATCCAATCTTTGTCGCTCGATTCCCAAAACTTGTATTTTCTCATACTAATTACATGTTTTCTAAGGATCTTCCAAACATATTTGTTTCAAACTTTCAGTAAATGTTACACAGTACCTTCTGCATAATTTAACACAGCCTTTTTCCAAAAAACTGTATATTTTTGAATATATAAATAAAAAATTGCAAATAAATGTTGTGAATTTTCATTACACTTGAAAAAAAATCATCTTTAATAACTGAACTAAAGTTTTGTAAAATCCCTGTGTTAAGTTGTAGCCCATATTCCAATAAATAATCTGTAAAAAGTTCAACTTCCTACCTCAAATACTTTGTGAGGAAAGATGTAATTTATAAGCGTTATTTTAACATTGCAAGTATAGGGCGTTCCGGAGCCCCTTAAGGGACTCGTCCGCAGAGCTGCTTTTGTCTTCAGCCGGCATTCGTCACCAGTGGATTTACTCTTGTGGTATAAACGACTGTAAATTCAATTCACAGTAACATTTCCTACATTCTAAATATAAAACCAATTTGAGAGCCGTTTGCAAGCATATTTACAGCTAGTTTTTTTTCCACGCTATACATGTAAGAGTGTCATAAAAATGGCTCAAATGGCTCTGAGCACTATGGGACTCAACTGCTGTGGTCATCAGTCCCCTAGAACTTAGAACTACTTAAACCTAACTAACCTAAGGACATCACACACATCCATTCCCGAGGCAGGATTCGAACCTGCGACCGTAGCAGTCGCACGGTTCCTGACTGCGCGCCTAGAACCGCGAGACCACCGCGGCCGGCTAAGAGTGTCATAAATTCAGTTT
Source organism: Schistocerca nitens (assembly GCF_023898315.1). Taxonomy (NCBI): domain Eukaryota; kingdom Metazoa; phylum Arthropoda; class Insecta; order Orthoptera; family Acrididae; genus Schistocerca; species Schistocerca nitens. The sequence continues at coordinate 439,170,182 of NC_064622.1, read as the reverse complement.
CCAGTTACATCGAATTTGAACTGCTCCTTCAAATGAAGAATGAACATTGCAGGTAATCCTATTCGACAAATATGTCGACAATATAATCCACTGGGATAACATAAATTATCTCCCCTGACACTGCATACATAGGATGATTCTTAAAATGTGCAACTTGATGATAATGGTTTATACACACATTTGAACGTAACAGGAATAATATTTAATGCATTTTTGGTCAATTTTTATAGTTTGAGAGGTCATGTCGGCATTTGTGAATATTTATTTTTGATTTCTGAGAATAAGTAAATGGCGGTGCCATAGTTCCGTAACGTAAACAGACCTGGCCGTTAAAGTAATGAACTGCCACGAAGGGTTTACAGAACAATACACGGAAGATTCAGAATTGAGGGGACTCAGCTGCAGATGACGCAGCTAACGTCTCTACCGTTTTATACAACGTGACTGACGGAAGTACAGGGTTATTACAAATGATTGAAGCGATTTCACAGCTCTACAATAACTTTATTATTTGAGATATTTTCACAATGCTTTGCACACACATACAAAAACTCAAAAAGTTTTTTTAGGCATTCACAAATGTTCGATATGTGCCCCTTTAGTGATTCGGCAGACATCAAGCCGATAATCAAGTTCCTCCCACACTCGGCGCAGCATGTCCCCATCAATGAGTTCGAAAGCATCGTTGATGCGAGCTCGCAGTTCTGGCACGTTTCTTGGTACAGGAGGTTTAAACACTGAATCTTTCACATAACCCCACAGAAAGAAATCGCATGGGGTTAATTCGGGAGAGCGTGGAGGCCATGACATGAATTGCTGATCATGATCTCCACCACGACCGATCCATCGGTTTTCCAATCTCCTGTTTAAGAAATGCCGAACATCATGATGGAAGTGCGGTGGAGCACCATCCTGTTGAAAGATGAAGTCAGCGCTGTCGGTCTCCAGTTGTGGCATGAGCCAATTTTCCAGCATGTCCAGATACACGTGTCCTGTAACGTTTTTTTCGCAGAAGAAAAAGGGGCCGTAAACTTTAAACCGTGAGATTGCACAAAACACGTTAACTTTTGGTGAATTGCGAATTTGCTGCACGAATGCGTGAGGATTCTCTACCGCCCAGATTCGCACAGTGTCTGTTCACTTCACCATTAAGAAAAAATGTTGCTTCATCACTGAAAACAAGTTTCGCACTGAACGCATCCTCTTCCATGAGCTGTTGCAACCGTGCCGAAAATTCAAAGTGTTTGACTTTGTCATCGGGTGTCAGGGCTTCTAGCAATTGTAAACGGTAAGGCTTCTGCTTTAGCCTTTTCCGTAAGATTTTCCAAACCGTCGGCTGTGGTACGTTTAGCTCCCTGCTTGCTTTATTCGTCGACTTCCGCAGGCTACGCGTGAAACTTGCCCGCACGCGTTCAATCGTTTCTTCGCTCACTGCAGGCCGACCCGTTGATTTCCCCTTACAGGGGCATCCAGAAGCTTTAAACTGCGCATACCATCGCCGAATGGAGTTAGCAGTTGGTGGATCTTTGTTGAACTTCGTCCTGAAGTGTCGTTGCACTGTTATGACTGAATGATGTGAGTGCATTTCAAGCACGACATACGCTTTCTCGGCTCCTGTCGCCATTTTGTCTCACTGCGCTCTCGAGCGCTCTGGCGGCAGAAACCTGAAGTGCGGCTTCAGCCGAACAAAACTTTATTTCTACGTATCTGTAGTGTGTCGTGACAATATGTCAATGAATGGAGCTACAGTGAATTTATGAAATCGCTTCAATCATTTGTAATAGCCCTGTATATGTAACAGAACGTGAAGTGGAGCGATGGGTGAAACGTCTTGTACAGATGCAGCACTGTGCTTGAAGAAGCATTTCATGAAACTCGCGAAACTGACTCTAATATTGGAGCAGATTTAAATGCATGGTCTAAAATTGGTTGTAGACTCCAATTCCATAGGCAATGTCTTCCTCCTGATGAAATATGTTTCCTCCAAGAAGTTGACATGCTGAATTCCTGTAGATTTTTTTCAGACCTTTTCTGTACAGATTTTGTGCTCCTGATTCACTGGCATTAATATTTACCACCTCACAACTCTTGGTGGACTTAGAAATACATAGTAAATTGAGGAGTTTTATTCATTACTATTCCCAAAGAGTACACACTGACACGTATTTCATTGTTATGCTGGATAAAACATTTTGTCGCTTAAAGGGCTATGCAACAGATACCGGCGAAAACTGGTAAATTCCAGTCTCCTTTCTGCTTTTAATTAGCCAATAAATACATCTTTACCTACATATACTTGCACTGATTTTAACCACTGTATGTGCTATATCACCCGCGTAATGTACAGGAAGAAAGAAAATTAGTCGTAAATGTGGCTTCGAAGACAGCATTACAAACAGAATACAAGCACGGCCTCGGCGAAGGCTAAGAATGAAAAGGTGGTGCGTATTTTTCAAAGGAGTGATCCCGGCGATTACCTTGGGTGATTTACACAGAACAAGGAAAACCTATATACGAATTTCCGGACGGGTATTCGAATCACCATCTCCCCAAATACCAGTCCAGTGTGCGAATTAATATATAACAACCAACGCAAAAGCAATTTACTAGACTCATGCATACACCTTCTTATCACGACTACGCGAATAGGAGGCGTGGCAATTTTACTATCTTCATTGTATATCTTCACGGTTTCACAAAAAATATTGCAATATTTTCCTACAATTACCATTTAGATTCCCTCAGCGCCTTGAGCAAAATTACCAAACTGATATTCTAGTATTCTCATACCTTTGAGATAAGTTGGTTAAAAATTCTTATGCTTTTTCAGTATTTTTTGTACGGGAAAAAACCAGTCCTACAGTCGAAGAATGGTATGACTCTATGATGACCACTGGATGTGTGTAATGTCACTGGAAGTTTCCAGATGATGAATGCAGTATGCCTAGCAAGTGTAACTGATCGCCATCTTACCGACTTTGAGAGAGACCGACACGAGGCACATGGGAGCGCATACCGACAGATAGTACACGCAGTTTGCTGTAGTGCAGCGACTGTTGAACGGGTTGGATTCATTTGAAAAGGACATGGCTGATTTCAGACCCGCCGCGCTTATGGGATGTTAAATCCAATTCATATTCTGTTGTGCATTCGCTATGAACAATCTTGCCAGTTTTGTACATTCTCCGTTTTAATGGCTTAAGCATCTCTCTGTCCTCCAGCAGTTTTCTTATCCTTCTGAAAGTAGTGGTCAGTTACCTAGTGGACGAAGAGTACACACTGGATGTGACGTATGGAACAGCATGAACTGTTGATCAAGACTGACAACACTGCGAAAATGACCTGTGGAATTTTGAAGTCACTGCGGTGCTTTCTGCAGAACAACCAGTGATGTCACAGAAATTTCACTTACATGTGATAAATATAACACAACTTATCGAAAAAAGGTACGTGTCTCCTATTTACAGAAAGGCTATCAGTGAGAGCCGACAAAGGCAGGAATGTGGTCGGTTCGGCGCGGTGAAAGATCATATTGAAACGCCATCCTGTTTATCTCGTATAGGTGACAATCTGAAAAACATTAAGCTACAGCCGCCAGGCGCCAGAATTATCGTCTCAAGACTATTGTACGATTAAAATTGCCTGATAGTTGACGTCCATCACTTGCTGCTACAATGTTGCCACACCCGCTGGCGAGTCACTTCACAAACGCTGTTAGTACGTAACGCGAAGCAATGTTGAAAGCGGCCGCCGCGAGGTGTGACGGAAACAGGTGGTGCTTTTTTGACAGCTGACATTAAATAACCATTGACTCAACTGCGGAAGACTATGAATTTTGAAGTCCTGAATTTAAACCCATGTCCTAAACTAAGCACAAACTTGCGATGTGAAAAGTATCCGAGAAAACGGCGATCAACATTCTGCGGCAGGCCCAAAATCACGATCGTTTTGTTCACGGCGTTTAAGGTTCAAATGATTCCAATGACTCTAAGCACTATGGAACTTAACATCTGAGGTCATCAGTCCTAGAATACTTAAACCTAACTAACCTAAGGGCAGCACACACATCCATGCCTGAGGCAGGATTCGAACCTGCGACCGTAGCAGTCGCGCGGTTCCGGATTGAAGCGCCTAGAACCGCTCGGTCACAGCGGCCGGCGGCGTTTAAGGCTAACCTCTACAAGTGAACTCATGACAGAGAAATTTCAGTTTCAGTCGTAAAAGCAAACTATAACTTTTTGCTGTCGTTGACTACCTGAAACTACCCTCACACTGGCTACATGGGCTGCCGCGTTACTAACCGTGAGCAGTCCTAGCTGGCACTTGGTTGCGGATTACAGGCGTCGCAAGCAGATTCCAAACGAAAAATGAATGACAGGAAGAAAAACAAGAGCAAATAAAATTGTCAATACGACCATGAAAATGACGCGGCAAAGTATCAGAAATAAAAGAAATACGTTTAGATCAAATAATTAAATAAAAATAATAATCAAATTCTTTTGATTAAATTTAGAAAAATAAAAAAGCGTCGCCGCATTTGACGAAATTCGAACGTACGATCTCCTACAGTCAGGTTTATACGATACGCACTCCGCTACGCCTTTCACAGCGGAAGGTTGTATTTATGACTCTGGTGTCGCAGGCGTAACGATTAACTGTACCCTTCCAAAATTCGGCTTCATGCAATGTCGTAAAAAGCTTATTTAACGTAAGCCGATCTCGTGATTACAACTGTTCATGTGTCGCTGAATCGCGTCTTCTGCGGAAGGATCCAGTTGTTAAGAAATAGAGGGGCCAGACCCAGGACTCGGGATACAAACACATCAAGAAAGAAAGCCGGCCAAGAACTTTGTAATGGTTCCTTATTTACGTGACCAGTACGGCACTCCAACCCCAGTTCTCGATACCAGTAATATCGTACTACTTTTCTGTGCAGTAACAGACATATTTTTGTGACAATATTCACATTTGGTTTTATTAATGTATAGGTACTCCGATGTATCGATATATTACAGTGATATGGTTCTTGTGTGTATTCATTTCTGTGAGGCTGTCATAATCTTTGACTTACTTGTAGCCGTTTTGGCGCGAATGCGCACAGAGCAGTCTTTGTTTCACTTTGCAGAAGTTAAGTTGTTATTTCGCTTTGTAAAAGAACAGTCAAGTCTCATGTTTGGTTAAAGTGGAAATTAAATATATGAAGATTGATACAAAACTGTTTTCTTGATACAATTAAGAAGAAGTATATGTGAATTTACAAGAAGTTTAATAAAAATGTGGATCGTGAACACCAAGTCAAATATTATTTCTACCATACCATTGTTCTGATCTAGGATTGTTTGATCATTAAGAATTTCCTGAAAAACACATTTGTTACGTCTTCAAATATTGCTAAAATACAGATCTGGACCTTCTAGCAGTCAAAGTGGAATCACCTTAGAATCAACAAGATGAGCCATAACAACTTCGACGAAATCTACGTGGGAATCCATTCAAGATAAATGCCAAAATTAATGACTTTTTTACAGTGACTTCATTATTTCATTCTGACGATACCATCCACAGTCAATAACTTTGTTGTTGCCCGATAAAGCGAACATACGCTGCGTGAGCATCATTATTAATCTGATTTCTAACCTACTTTGCAAGTGGTGTTATTGTTAGAAACTGGAAGTGATCTAATTGTTGTGGACGTTTGGTAACTGCGAATCGTTCGGACTTGACGTTGAGCGCTCCGGTTGGAGGAAAATACTTATTATAGTTAATTATCAAGTAATTTTAATCGGACTATAGAGAGAAACTATGTGCTTGTCGACAAGAAGATTTTTGCAAGCTGGCTCTCTATTCAAAACGAGAAGAAAATTATTAACAACGCGAATTTACTAAAAACATGGCAGATTTTTAGAATATTATTTACCCTACCTGATTTTCATGAACCGTGAAAGAGTTGCTGCAGCAAAAGTCCAATGGTAGTAAGTAAGTGGACCAGGGCTTCATTTCTGAGGGAGAAGGAAGGAAATATGGAAGGGCCACGTCTTGTTCCGCCTTCCTCCAAGAATTATTCATGGGGGAATACCGGAAACGAAAACCAGGTAGACCTAACCCGGATTTGGAGCTTCTTACAAAGGCAAACACTGCACCAACACGCTTGATACAACAGCCAGCATTCAAAATAACTTTAAGGTGTAAATATAACATCAATATGATATGTGGACAGTAACACGTTCATCACGGACTAGAGATGTGGTACAGCTGTGGTATGATGATTAATTTAGTTTACAAATGTCGAAATGCAGATTATCATCGTGACATGCTGCATACTAAGATTCATCTCGCCGGTTAACATAAGACAGACATATATTACTTCCAAATTATGGTAGTCCACTATCGTTCAATCAGGAGCACAAAAATTTGGCTACAGCGGTATTGTAACAACATAAAATTTTGCTGAAAATCCGTAAACAACAGTAATTGCAGATTGTTCTACAAAATTTGTCGGTGATTATATACTTGGGCAGAAGAATTTTACAAAGATCGACTGCCAAAGATCATGAAACAAGAACAGTTACGTCCGGATTTCCGGAAGTTTCCCTTTTTTCGTGTAACTCTTTACACAGATGTAAATGGCACCAGTTTGCTAACTGGGTTAGCTCTGTTCAGCGGTGATACAACACTCTTAACTAGGGAAGAGATAATCAACTTACAGCACCAGGAATGTAGCTTAAAACATGTACCACAGCACGCAAAATATAAACGCAATTTCTTTTTGTTTATAACGAATATACATTAAGTTTCGCTTTTTCTGTACCATTTGCGAACGATGCTTGGGGTAAACGACTGCTGTAATAAGACCTCGTATGAAATCTAATTTCTGTGATTTTTTTGTAGTAGACATTTCACAAGACATACGTGGCAGAAAATAATTATTATGTTTGCTAACTGTCCTTGCGACGTACGCTTTCGTAATTTTTACAATAAACCTCTCTGTAATGCACAATACCATTCCTCTAGCCGGTCGGGGTGGTCGAGCGGTTCTAGGCGCTACAGTCTGGAACCGCGCGACCGCTACGGACGCAGGTTCAAATCCTGCCTCGGGCACGAATGAGTGTGATGTCTTTAGGTTAGTTAGGTTTAAGTAGTTCCAGGTTCTAGGGGACTGATGACCTTAGAAGTTAAGTCCCATAGTGCTCAGAGCCATTTTTGAACCATTCTTCTAGAGTCTGCCAGTGAAGTTTGTTGATCATCTTCGTAACTCTCTCGCGACAAAACGAAACCAAGATAGAACGACCCGCTCTTCTCTATGTTTTCTATAAATCAAACCTGACACGAGTCCGAAACCGATGAGTAACATTCGCGAACCGGCTTTTACACTCGTTACGGTGTCTGGGACGACAGTACAAGACAATATGACACGAGAAAGACGTGTATTCTCTAAATTGTTATTAATTATTAAAATAAATTTAGAGCAGGTTTCGAAATCGTTACGGAAATAATGATGATGATTGGTTTGTGGGGCGCTCAACTGCGCGGTCATCAGCGCCCGTACAATGTCCCAATCTTTACGCAGTCCAATTTTAGCCACATTCACCAATGATGATGAAACGATGGGGACAACGCAAACACACAGTCCCCGGGCAGAGAAAATCCCCAACCCGGCCGGAAGTCGAACCAGAGAGCCCGTGATCCAGAGGCAGCAACGCTGCCCCCCCCCTTTTTTTTTTTAAAACTCATTTTGTTCTGTACTGTTCGGTGAATTTGTTCGTGGCGGACGTCCGATGACACCCGTTCAGGTTGTTCGTTGATCCGTTCACTCAGTTTTTTATTACAGAGGGTAGCTAAACCCTCTGACCGAACACGCTGAGCAACCGTGCCGGCCCACTAGACCACGAGCTGCGGACCATTACGGAAATGAATGATAAGCTACACGGGTCGCTATTAGCCCAGAAACGCAAGTTTCCACGACCAAAAGAATACACAAATAGCGCGCTTTTCGGTCACAGGGACATTACAGTGATGTTGCGCTGTACCCTGTTTTCGTTCGACGGAGTATATACGTGTTCTCGTGGTGCAGGAGGAGGAACAAACAAGAATACAACTACTTCTTCTATATTGTACGAACTTCCTTCTTCGTCTGAAGCGTGGACTATAGCACCGAAATTTCAACAGATATCACACTTCCGCCAACGGAGCACATTCACTGATGTAAACACGGCAACACTTAATATTCATCTTACACACTCGAAAGACTCACAAAACATAACTTCGATAGAGACAATCTGATCCCTAGAATCGATCATTTCGCCTTGTCAGTGCTACTTAACGGTAGCAAGATCGTGCACTTATCTTCCGTAGCGACTAGCCTTACACACCTGCACGCTTCAGTAAGAGAGAACGAATCGGCGAGTAGAAGCTACTGCAGCGCCATTTCACATTCGTCATACTCGCGGTAATATAGCGGGAAGAAAGCAAGTCGGTACAGCACTGACCTAACAGTGATCCCTTGTTCACCAGCATATGTAATCCATAACACTATAGTCGTAATCACTCTGTTTCTCATCCCTAGCACACGTTACTTGTAATATAGTAGTACACGTGAGGAACGCCATTCTTTTAAATTAACTCCGCAACATTCGGATCTCTGTCCTCGTGTTTTATCGTAGTCTGTACGTTAACCTTACCGAAAATTGTAGCCTTTCAAAGCTGAACGGTAGATTAGTTTTCTTGTCCAGTTAATATTTCCGCTAATGTGGTGGTACTTACAAGCTTGTTTGCTAGAGCATACTGGTAACATTGAGAAAACTGAGCAGTTCTTTTTGGGACTTTACACTTTCGTCTTGGTTCATCTCTGTGTCAATGAAATTAGGTATTTTAACACGTTTAATCATGTTTTTTTAATGTGCGGTCCGCCAGTTATGCAAAACACCTTTTTTCTCAGTACCCAAACATGCTTCGGTACCACTGTGCCATCATCAGTGCATTTTCGTTTTTATTTATTCTGCAATGTGAACATTTTTGTTAAATAATTATAAAATTATGTGCATTTTTAATTCAAACAACAGATCGTTTCTTTTTGTAAATACCTTTACATTTGGTGTGCATGAATTTTCTGGATCACTTTTGTGTTAATTATTACAGGTAGGTTGTCATCTGCAACCAAACGATGTTGATGAGAAAGTTTTTTCTTGGGAATTAACCTATCTTCTAGAATGTAATTTAGTTTTTCGCGGTGTTTTCGCGCCTATTTTCGTATTTACTTACGTTTTCGTGTGGCAAGCTCTTCCATTCTCCGCATCATGCTGAGATGTTTTGATGCATACGTAAGTATAGCAAGTATTTTCCAAAAATAAGGTAGTAAAACACTTTTCACTACACCAGAATACAGTGCAACTGGTTTTAAGCTAACATCCCAGTAAGCTAGACACTTGAAGTTTTAAACGCATCTTCAATTGAATATTAGCTCACTTTGTGCAGCAGGGGTTGGGATAGGGATGAAAAAGGTTGCTAAAGTGTGATATCTAGGCTGCCCTGCATGACTGGCATGTTGTGTGGGGAGTATCAGAACGTGTTTTGTCTGGAATATGTGCGGATGGGCATGGCTGAGGTTGGGGTAAGGAGAGGGATAGTGAGAGGGGGTAGGATGAAATGGGCAGAGAAAAGGGGGGAGGGGGAGGGTGAGAGGGAGAGAGGAATAGGGGGAGAGAGAGGGAGAAAGGGAGAAGGGGAGGGGGAGGGGCAGAGGGGGAGGGGGAGAGGGGGAGGGGGAGAGGGGGAGAGGGGGGAGAGGGGGAGGGGGGAGGGGAGAAGGGGAGAGCGGGAGAGGGAGAGCGGGAGGGGGAGGAGGGGAGGGGGAGGGGGAGAGTGGGCAGGAGTAAGAAGAGAAGTGCAGAGAGAAGCAGAGGAGCAGATAGAGAGAGGTGGGCGATGGGGTGGGCAATGTGGGCAGAGTGTGGATGAGGAGGACGTGGACAGCGAAAGTGGGTATGAAGATGTAAACAGAGTGAGGAGTAGGACAGAGAGAGAGAGGGGAGGAGGAAAAGGACATATAGAGGATGAAAGAGGAGATGTGTGCAATGTATGTGACATATATGTACAACGGCAAAGCTGTGGATGTAAAGCTAGTATTGAAATAAAAAAGTAATAAAAATTATCTAAAACCAATTCTGCTTGTTTCTTTATTTTGTTTTTTTTTTACGAAAATAACAAACACACTGAAGCATTATTAGTTTGTTGGAGTAACACTATTGTATTTTAGGTGAAAAGACACTGAAATTAACATACGCTTCTCTCATATTCTCATGAAAAGATTTAAAATCCACTGGGAAATAAAGTATAACAAGGCTAAAAAGCAAACACTAACTATTTAAATAAAAATAAATATTTAACACAACACGTTTTTAAATCGGAATAAAAAGAATAAAATAATTATTCCTAGCTTCATATCAATTTTTAACCTGATACTGATAGTCCTGAAAATTTGTGATTGTGTATTTTCAAAAGTTATGGAAATAACTGTAAGATTTAAAATGAAGAAAGTGCGAGAATCCAACAGATAATTGCAAGGAGGTGAACTATTAAAGCATCAATTATGTTTTGCATGCACACCACTTTTATCGTTTTAAATATTTCAAGTGTTTTCACAACTGTTTGACAATCACCAATTATCAGGACTATCTGCATGGGGTTTCGAATCTCTATGGGGCTAGGAGAATTTATCTTATATTTTTAGTTCAATTTAAAAACGTGTTACATTAAAAGTTTAGTTTTATTTAAATCATTATTTTCTTCCCCTGGTATCGTAATGTGGATTCGCTGAATTGTTTGTTGAAATGCGCAGTTTTTTTTTCTAAAATTGTTTACTACCATAACAATTGTATGTTGACGTAGTTTCTCTCTGTAAGCGGATAAACTTTTCCAAGTTGGTCTTTAATACGTTAGGCAACTCATCGCATCGATTAAGATGATTTTCAAGAGTATACAGCAGTGCTGTATACCAACTTGTATTCAAGAACATTCGAGAATATTGTAGAACATTCGGAAACATTCAAGAATATTCTTAAATTACAGAACGATATAGATTTTCCTTTCCTCGGAAAAGACATTGATGCGATAGAAACAGAAGATGTAGGGTAGCGTGAGGCACAAAACCAGCGATTGGAGGTGGGTGGGTTTGGAGGTATCGTTACCTTCACAAAAATCTGGTGTCTCTCCCAAGAATCTACGAAGGCATTTTCTCCGTTTTATCGGCAGATGTATGCAATTTCGTTTTTGCAGTGTGTCTCTAGAGTTATCCCAGATAAACACTGCCCATCATCTCCTTCACGCTATGTCCAGTGTCGACGAAGAGAGTCGGATTGTTACCCACTACAAAGAAAATGACTTCCAAAGCGGAATTTTACGTGCCCATTAGGTAGACCGGACCCAAATTAGTTTAGTGCGATTTTCATTTATCGATATATTTTGACAGGGGCAGTAAAAAACGAAGAATAACCGGTACTCGAGCAGCGACTTGTGTGCCGTCCTAGCCTGTGCTGAGTGGTCCCGCCACTCATTCGCTGCTGGCCTACTGATTGTGCTTCGTGTTTTACTGTCCCTGTCAAAATATATCGATAAACCGAATATCGCATTGTGCTAATTTGGGACAATTCTATCGAATAGGGAAGTAAAATTCTGCGTCTAAAATCATTTCGTTTGAAGCGGAAAACAAACCGACACCTTTCGTCGACGCTGGGCGTTGCATGAAAGATACATGAGCGGTACTTGTTGGCCTCACTCCAGCTACACATTGGTGAAGCGAAACTGCAAATATATGCCGAAATACCAGGCAACTGCGCCTGGCGGTTCTTACAAGGGAACCTCCCCATCGCACCCCCTCAGATTTACTTATAAGTTGGCACAGTGGATAGGCCTTGAAGAACTGAACACAGATCAATCGAGAAAACAGGAAGAAGTTGTGTGGAACTATGAAAAAAATCAGCAAAATATACAAACTGAGTAGTCCATACGCAAGATAGCCAACATCAAGGATAGTGTGAGCTCAGGAGCGCCGTGGTCCCGTGGTTACCGTAAGCAGCTGCGGGACGAGAGGTCAAGTCTTCCCTCGAGTGAAACGTTTAATTTTTTATTTTCAGACAATTATCAAAGTTCAGGCACTCACACATCATCAACTTCGCTCTCCAAAATTCCAGGACATGTTCAGATTTGCTTGGACATATGCAGGATTTAACGGTCTACACACGGAAAAATTTGAAAACGCTAAAAACTTATGTTTTGACAGAGCACTGGGAAAACTGTGCGGCTGTGAAACTGTTGCATTCATTTGTTGCAGTTTATGTGACAAACTCTTACGTTTTCATCACATTTTTGGGAGTGATTATCACATCCACAAGAAAACCTAAATCGGGCAAGGTAGAAAAATCTTTTTACCCATTCGCCAAGTGTACAAGTTAGGTGGGTCGATTATATATTCCTGTGACGCACATGCCGTCACCAGTGTCGTATAGAATATATCGTGTTTTCCTGTGGAGGAATCGGTTGACCTATGACCTTGCGATAAAAGGTTTTCGGTTCCCATTGGAGACGCACGTCCTTTCGTCTACTAATCGCAAGGTTTTGCGGTGCGGTCGCAAAACACAGACACTAAACTTGTTACAGTGAACAGAGACGTCAATGAACGCACGGACAGATCACAACTTTGCGAAAATAAAGAATGTAAACTTTTCACTCGAGGTAAGACTTGAACCAAGGACCTCTCGTTCCGTAGCTGCTCACGCTAACCACGGGACCACGGCACTACTCAGTTTCTATATTTTACTTATTTTTTTCATAGTTCCACACAACTTCTTCTTGTTTTCTCGATTGATCTGTGTTTAGTTTGCAAGGCCTATCGATTGTGCCAGCTTATAACTAAATCTGAGGGGGGTGCGATGGGGAGGTTCCCTTGTTAGGAGGGACACAGTGTTTTGTTGTTGTTGTTTTTTTTGTCATTTCTATGGTGATGGTGGTGGTGATACGATGGTGATATCAGAATGGTGGTGGTGGTGGTGGTGGTGGTGGTGGTGGTGGTGGTAACGCATTGGGATGTGGAAAAATTGTTGGCGTACGAGAAGGCCTTCTCGGAAAACGCAGAAATTGGAGCAATTATATGAAGATTTAATGTACTGAAATGAAGAGCTGAGAATCACAGCAACAGCAGCGTGTGGTGAGACGGGAGAACATATGTCAGTGCCTCCAGTGACCGGCTCGTACCGCACGACCCCCGCTGAGGCCGTAACTCGTGCTACGTACAGCCAGCCACTGCTGCTACACTGCGTCACGACCCAAGCTGGACCCGCACCACAGACAGGCCAGGGCTTAGCTTCCGCCGCCAGTTTATCAGTCGCCTGCTCCGCTGACAGCTTTGTGGCAATGTACGGCATATACCTGCGGCATGACAACCGCTGCCGTGGAGGCGACATGCGATCTAGCCGCTGGTATACGTGTCGACACGTGATCACGTCGCAATCTTGCCACCTGTGTCTTCAGCCAACTTACTTCCCAAACACAGCATTCGCAAACGCACTCGTAGGACAGTGGAGGAACTGCAGTGGAGAAAATTTTCTGATATGAATTTTTTTTCTGTTAATTTATGCACAAAAAATGGTTCAAATGGCTCTGAGCACTATGGGACTCAACATAAGTCCCCTAGAACTTAGAACTACTTAAACCTAACGAACCTAAGGACATCACACACACCCATGCCCGAGGCAGGATTCGAACCTGCGACCGTAGCAGTCCCGCGGTTCCGGACTGCAGCGCCAGAACCGCACGGCCACCGCGGCCGGCAATTTATGCACATTTAATGGTGGTAGAGTTCCGTCATTGTGGATTGAATTACTTGAAGACATACACCACTTCTTTGTATAACATTATTTTATGCAAGGACGAGTTTCGGGCTTTCATCCATCTTAAGCTTGGGTAATATATTTAGACCAGTAATACGGTTTTATGTTATGAACTGTTCTTTATACACTGGTACAGAAAGTTTAAGGACGAAAGAACCTTTCGGGTTACATGTCACTGCCAAGTAACGTAGCTCGACGACATCTGGACCATACACAGAAAGAACTAATGTAGTCTAGTGCAGGAAGTAACTGATAGAAATACGCAGTGAGACTAACAGGAAAACACTTTTATTCAAAGACAAATGTCACACTGAAGTCACCGCGATATATGATTTTTTAGGGATTCATAATTTTATTAGGTTTATCCACCAAGGGTGTAACGATGCCCCTTTTCTCGTTTTGGGTGTTGATTGGATTCCTTGCTGAACGGAGCTGATAAAATTTGCAAGTCAGTTTGTTTACGAGATGAGCTGAATGAAGTGCGATCGGCTTTCAAGAAAAATGGTTTCTCCACTAAGGAAGTGGATCGAGCACTCGTCCAAGAAAGGAAAAGTCACGGCTAATGAGGAACAACGGCCGACAACTAAGGAAGTTTTATTCCTGTTTGTTAACGAGAGTAAGGGTCGGACTGGGAAAGTGCTGGCCAAGTTAGGGTTGAAACAACCTCTAGACCCACCATGAAGATAATTGAATGCTTAAGAGGGGAAAATATGTAGCCTCCTACGGCACCCAGTAACGACACCTTGGGTATACAAAAGTAAGTGTAAATATCCGCGTAGACGAACAAAAAAATTGTCTGCCGCCTGGGACTAAAGGCCGGCAGACAGGTCAAGTACCAAACTCATTTAGTAGCCGTATCTGACATCTAAACGGCAAGTAAAGCAAATACATGTTCAAACATTATTTAGTCGTTTTATCTGCTCAATGTAACATGATACGGAGAACGAGGGCTAAGCAAGCTATATATCCTGCGGCAGTGGTTATGGTGGAAGAGGTGGAGGAAGGGATTAGAACTACACACGTCAAAAGAAGTTTTGGATAACCCCGGTTCCCAGAACTCCTGAAGACAGACGTTGACTGTGGATATTGTATCACAGACACAGTCCCTTTGACTGTTCAGAGATGTCAGTAAACCCGCGCAAAGACGTAAACAACCATGCATGAGCAGCGCCTATTAGACGGAGTGGGTCTGACAGCCGACCAGTTCCAGTCATTCCACCAGGAAGGAGGTACACGGCTCGTGTTGTCTGTAGTTCAACCGTGTCTAGACGGACAATACCGCGGTTCGATAGCGTCCGACTTGTACCGTGTGCTCTCTACAAGGGAAGTGTCCAGGCATCTCGGAGTGAACCAAAGCGATGTTGGTTCGAACATGGAGGAGATACAGAGAGGAACTGTCGATGACAAGCCTCGCTCAGGCCGCCCAAGGCCTATTACTGCTCTGGATGATCGCTACCGACGGATTATGGTTCGGAGGAACCCTGACAGCAACGTCACCATGTTGAATAATGCTTTTCGTGCAGACACAGAACGTCGTGTTACGACTCAGACTGTGCGCAATAGGCTGCATGATGCGCAACTTCACTCCCGACGTCCATGGTGAGGTCCATTTTTGCAACCACGACACCATGCAGCGCGATACAGATGGCCCCAACAACATGCCGAATGGACCGCTCAGGATGGCATCACGTTCCCTTCACCGATGAGTGTCGAATATGCCTTCAACCAGACAATCGTCGGTGTTTGAAGGCAACTTGGTCAGGCTGAACGCCTTAGATACATTGTCCAACGAGTGCAAGAAGGTGGAGGTTGCCTGCTCTTTTGGGGTGGCATTATGTGGGGCCGACGTACGCCGCTGGTCGTCATGGAAGGCGCCGCAACGGCTGTACGATACGTGAATGCCATCCTCCGAACGATAGTGCAGCATATTGCCGAGGCATTCGTCTTCATGGACGGCAATTCGCGCCTCCATCGTGCACATCTTGCGAATGACTTCCTTCAGGATAAAGAAATCGCTCGAGTAGAGTGTCCAGCATGTTCTCAAGACATAAACCCTATTAAACAAGCCTGAGATATAATGAAAAGGGCCGTTTATGCACGACGTAACCAACCAACCACTCTGAGGGATCTACGCCGAATAGCCATTGAGGAGTGGGACAATCTGGACCAACAGTGCCTTGATGAACTTGTGGATAGTATGCCACGACGAATACAGGCATGCATCAATACAAGAGTATGTACTACTGGTATCGGTGTGTACAGCAATCTGGACCACCACCTCTGAAGGTCTTGCTGTATGGTGGTACAACATGCAATGTGCGGTTTTCATGAGCAATAACAAGGGCGTAAATGATGTTTATGCTTATCTACATTCGAATTTTTTGTACAGGTTCCGGAACTCTCGACCCAGAGTGATGCAAAAATTTTTTTGATGTGTGTATAAAGAAGAGAAAGAGAAAGTGGGTATGAAAATGGATTGGCCGATGAGATCTGCAGAGGGGATCTAATATGCTTCTGAAAAAACTCGCAACTGAAGACCGCAAAGAATACTTTTCAATAAAAAAGTGTGTAATAAAATCCAGTGTACTAATAGTCATCTAAGAGAAGCCACATTAGGAGAAAGTAAACTGCAGACAGTGTTGCATTTTTTTGCTACTGGGTGCAATTTAAAGATCCTTACACGCCTCTTTCGACAAGAGAAATCAACTACTCTCCTTCTCCTGAAACCCCGGCATTCCTATTGTCCTTTGCAGCTCTATGGTTCCGCCTGCCTTGGCTGCTTTACTTTTGTACAGTGGACATTTCACGTGCCACAAGCTCTCCTGCTCTTCGTAGAGAGAAACGAACTTAATCGTTGTGTCGTCACTTCAACAAGCCATGTTGCTTATACTCAAGAAACAGATGACTGAAAAGAGAGAGCTTAGAACGAAGACAATAATGCGCGCTCCTAGGCAGATGGTGTTCACGTGTGTCCACTAGCGCGCCAGTACTAAGTTAGCTGCGGTGGGGGACGCGCTGCTTGACCGCTACTACTCGTTGGATCGGGCCGACTAAACCGTTTTACTTATCAGCTTCACTAAGCAATGTCGTTCACACACTTTCAGTTACCAAATCACTCGCCACTTGACTAAATTACTGACCTAGTGCGAACCCGCCTTTACTGACAAATCGGCCAGAGCGGATAATGTGGTCCGAGATGGAAACCACAAAATTATATCCAGTGAGACGAGCGTTTTAGCAAAGACAACCCGTGCTATGCGCACATGTTTCGAGACTTCACAGCGATTTCCGAACAGTATGATTATTTTAACTCGAAAAAAGATGAGGTATTATGTCAGATAAAAAGTGGCTGCCGATTTTGCGCCAACAGAATGACGTAAGACAACTTTTAATTGAGAACGATGGCGCCAGCCAGAGATAATGGCGCAATCAGCACAACGAGACGAGTGGTGGAACCCTGGACGCGTCTCTATAAATTCGGGGGCCCATCGAACCATTGATACATTTACCTTTTCACTTTAAGAAGATGACTGCCGCAGTCTGAGTCGAAACGTCAGGAAATGGTTTTGCAAATCAACCACGGCCTCCTAGCCCGGAAGTTTTAACTGAAGTTAGGATTTTTGTTACAATAACGGCAGGACGTTTACTTTTTTTATACATTTTGGTTTATTTTGTCTGCTCTGCTGTGGCTTGTATGTTTTGGTGAAGGGTAAGCTCTAAAACGGAAGCCGCGTTCGTGACTCCGCCGCTCTCGAGAATTTAACGGGCTGGCGAGGCAGGATGCCAGCTGACCTCGCACGAAACACTGATAACGTAAACCACCCGGGTTTCTACACACATCGCATCAGTCGCTGTCATTCATTTGACATTTACTGCATTCATCTAGACAATTGCATATGTTACAGTCATCAGCTACACGCTGCTGCTGGATCTTCCTCAAAGCAACCCAGTCATGTTGCATTCGATCATCGTCATTTCTTCCCTCTTCCAATCTAACAGTTGCCTCCCCTGTTCCATCTACAGTAGATTCCTTTGGCTACATGTTCCAGCTATCTCCATTTCATCTCAGTTATTACGTCTTCCACTACACTATTTTTGCATGATCCATTTGCCTCATATTACGACGAGAGATCTATTAGTAAATTACACTCTATTATTGCAGTTCAAGTAACTTTTAATGAATGCTGCAACAATTTTTTCTCAGATGGTGGTTTTGTTTTATTTAGGATTCCAGTACACCATATTATTCACCATTCTTCAAGTTACAAAATCCTATTTTTCAAAATAATCTCCGAACAATGCGACCGAATTACGCCACCTTACTGAGATGGCCCATATTGAAGCATGCTATCACTCTATTTCTCGACGTCGGAGCCAACACCTTGCTCCATCAATAACCTCCACATCACCCACAAGGAGTGCATCATTCATTGGCCCAAACAGACGGAAATCGGAAGGTGCTAGATCAGAGCTATAGACAAGATGAGGAAGAACAGTCCAATAAATTCTTGTCAGCTACTCTCGAGAGCATAGACTTGTGTGAGGACTTGCGTTTTAATGGAGAAGGAGAAGTTCCTTTGCATATTTGTGGCAACGAACACGGTAAAGTCGTTTCTTGAGTTTCCCGAGGACAGCACAATACACTTCAGAGTTGATCGTTGCACTATGACGGAGGAAAACAGAATGAGCCCACCTGAGCTCCAGAAGACCACCCCCATGATTTTACCGGCAAAGGGTGCGCCTTCGAGCTTTTCCTTCGCAGAGGAAGTGATGTGGCGCCACTCCATAGAATGCCATTTTGTTTGCGATTCGGGGTGATGAACCCATGTTTGACCGCGTGTGACGATGTTTGACAAAAAGTTGTCATGATCAGCCTCGTAATGCGGATCAATTCCGCAGAGATGGGCCTTCGTTGCTCTTTACGGTGTTGTGATTGGTGGCGAGAAACCCAGCTAGCACATACCTAAAGCGCCCAACTGGAGGACGAGTGTGTCTGCACTACCAGTTGAGCAGCAACATCTTTGATTGTGATAAGTGATCACCTCGAATGAGTGTGTCCGCTCGTTCCAACGTTGCAGGAGTCACAGCTGTATGCGGCCGGGTTTGTGTGAACTTGTTGCGACAATCATAGACGCTTGGCACATCGACTCACCGTCAGGTATCCGTGCACATTCTGCAAGCGCCCATTAATATCTGCGACGCTCTCGTTTTCCGCTAAAACGCCTGGAATGCACCTCCTTTACAAATGCCATATTGAAAGCTGCGCATAGCGCCGCTTCCTGTCGGAACTTCATGACACTACGACGGCTGTATTGGGAAATCCCTCGATGTTTCACATCAAAATCCGCATTTTTTCAAACGAAATTGGTCGAGAAAACAAATGTGTTGCATTACTTGTTGAACGCCCTTCGTACATTTTTCAACACAGTCACCAAGACTCTGTGAAAACGGTCACAACGTTCGCTCATTTCGTAAGTAACAGATATCCGCTCCATGGTCACGGCGCCATTCGCTACCCGTTCCGTAACTGTCCCCGTCGTTTTAAAATCTGCTTCCTTCCCACAGAAGTTCTTTCAGCTCGCCAAAAGAAAACGGAGATCGCATGCTGCAAGATCTGGACTGTACGACGAATGCTTCTAAAACCTCCCATCTAAAACGCTGAAGCGAAACCTTTGTTGTGCGCGCCATATGGGATGTCACAGTCTCATGCTGGAAGACAATCAGTTCGTTAATTTTCCACGCCTCGTCCTTTGTGATGCTGCGCAGCGACGTCGGTAATCAGCCGCATAAATCGCCATTAAGAAAACTCTGTGTGCTGCATAAACTGTCGTCAACAACTGATCGGCAAACACGTAGTACGAAGATCGATAGTAAGCACTGGATCAAGCGCGCCTATCAGGAGGGAGGCCAAAGACATACTTGCAAGCAACGCGCTGCCAACGCCCTCTCGACAGCAAGTATTTAATCGCCGCCGCTGATGGGAAGGTCCCAGTCACTCACTCAGTCGCTCAGTCACTGACGCACTAACTCGCACTCCAGTTTTGCGTCTGTCATTTATTTGCAGAGTGGGCTTAGGCTACGACAGTACATAGCGACCAGAGTAGTGTTTACAGCAGGACTTTTACTTCACCAGCAGTGAGGCTAACGCGGATTGTTACTGAAGAGCCTGTACCACAACACATGGACTCAAAGTTAAGTAGCAGCTATCTGTTCAAGTAAATAAAGAACATGCTAATCCACGAGTGCATCTGTGTTGTAGAAAGATGAGACCGGCCACCCATAGTGCCACCCTCTCCCTTGCTTCCTGGTACAAGACTCTGCGTACGCAACTCCTTCACACTCTAAGGAAACGGTGGCCATAAACTTCCCAGCTGATAGTACAGCTTTGTATTATTTCTGCGGAGGCGAGGAGATGTGTCATCATTCCATAGACGCTCTCTTTGTTGCATTTGTAAATTAATGGATCCATGACTCGTGGCCCGTAATGATGTGCATTAGGATATCATTTCCTTCAACAAATGCTGAAGGCAGTGCAGCGAGGCCATAAACCGTGCATCTTTGTGAGCAGGTGACAGCAATCGCGGATCACAGCGTTGGGCATAGTTTGTTACCGCAGACGATCACGGACATGGAACGAGCACTGGTTACTGAGATCACAAATCCCGAGCAATGACGGCGATTTTTACTCTGCGATTCCTGCGAATGAATTTTTCTACGGTCGACGACAATGTCCTTTATTCTCGATCAGCATCGCCATAGTTTGGGCGGCTCTGGATAAATTGTTGGCACCATTCCACGACATCTGGGTGCTACATTGCATTTGATCCGTACATCGCCAGAATTTCGCGGTGAATCTGTGTGCATTTGGACACTTTAGTCACAATAGTCGTACTGTCCCGTGTGCTGCAACTTTGGAGTACGTCTCCAGCCGCGCCATTTCACTCTCAGACTGTGATGCACCTGTTATGCGTACCGCAGCATAAATATCATCGTAGTATCCTTGCAGCGAGGCGGGTAGTGTGTTCATGAACAATTTGCCTCCATTTTAGTCGGTCTTGATACACTTCTTGCCTCCACTAGTCTTCAGACCTTCCTTAATTTGATCCGGTCATATTTATTGGGGTCGTCCCAGAGGTCTATTCCCCTACACATTTCGATCCTAGTATTTTTTTGGCAGGTGATTCATCCTCTTCATATGTCGAAACCGCATGAGCCGTGCAGTACTCAGTCTCTCAGTCACTGACAGATCCACTTGTATCCCTCCTCTGATGCCTTCATTCCTAATCTCATCTTTTCTTCTGCAAGTCTCATCGCAGAAACTTCATTTCGCATTCCTGTAGCTTGCTCAAATTTGTTTGTTATTATACAGCATTCCAAGCTGTATGTCATAGCCAACCGGTGTGGCCGAGCGGTTCTAGGCGCTTCAGTCTGGAACCGCGCGACCGCTACGGTCGCAGGTTCGAGTACTGCCTCGGGCATGGATGTGTGTGATGTCCATAGGTTAGTTAGGTTTAAGAAATTCTAAGTTCTAGGAGACTGATGACCTCAGATGTTAAGTTCCATAGTGCTCAGAGCCATTTGAACCATTTTGTATGTCATAATCGGAAGAAGATACGTTTCAAACATGGTCTCTTCGGCTCTCACGGGAGCTCTTTTCTCACACACAAGGTTCCGCATAGATCCCTTCCTTACTTCGTTTTGTACTTCTAGCTTGGCAGTTCCATTCCTTGGTATTGTACTTCCCAAGTAATTCAAAGCTTCAACACATTCAATTTTCTCCCGATATAGCACCACGTTGCCCTGGGCAGATGACCTGTTCATAATCACTGTTACGGTTTTGCTCTTGCTTACTGTCAAGTGGTGCACTTTAAACTTGGAGTTCCATTCATCTAATCTTCCCTGTGTTCATAGCACTGTTTCTCCTAAAATAGCTACGTCATCGGCAAAGATTGCAGCACTGATATCAGCATTTGTTATCTCCTTGATTTCTTTTATGATCACATCCATAAGTACATAAAAAATAACGAAGAAAGTGCACTCACTCTGTTTCCTAAAGCAATCCGATCTGCCATTACCCAATCATACACAATTTTTGTCGCCTTCTTATAGCTTTTGCACCTTTCTTGTTAGGGAGTTTGGAACCACTAGTTTTTCTAAACACTTGCAGATCTTGGGACTTGGCACAAGGTTGGTTGGTTGGTTTCGGGGAAGGAGACCAGACAGCGAGGTCATCGGTCTCATCGGATTAGGGAAGGATGGGGAAGGAATTCGGCCGTGCCCTTTCAGAGGAACCATCCCGGCATTTGCCTGGAGTGATTTAGGGAAATCACGGAAAACCTAAATCAGGATGGCCGGACGCGGGATTGAACCGTCGTCCTCCCGAATGCGAGTCCAGTGTCTAACCACTGCGCCACCTCGCTCGGTCTTGGCACAAGGTCATATGCTTTTTCACAATACTTTTCCACTAAATAAAATATGGCATTTCAGTCTTTTGATCGATATTTTTTATTTTCAATTACCGGTTTCAGGCTAGGTGCCCATCCTCAGATCATATATTGCAGTTACACAGTAACTTGTCGCTACAGAATTAAATAAAATATGGCATTTCAGTCTTTTGATCGCTATTTTTTTATTTTCAATTACCGGTTTCAGGCTAGGTGCCCATCCTCAGATCATATATTGCAGTTACAGAGTAACTTGTCACTACAGATAATTCTGCTACAGAATTATCTGTAGTGACAAGTTACTCTGTAACTGCAATATATGATCTGAGGATGGGCACCTAGCCTGAAACCGGTAACTGAAAATTTAAAAAAATAGCGATCAGAAGACTGAAATGCCATATTTTATTTAATGAACGATCGCGGAAATCCCATTAAGACAATCATGTCTAGTTTTGATAAACTTTTCCATCAATTCTGTTAGTGCAACTATGAGGTCTGTTGTTCCTCTAATGTTTATGAATCCTTGCTGTTCCTCTTCAAAGTGGTTTTCTAACAATGATTTAATCTTTCTTAATATCATAAGACAGGGTGATAATAAAGTAAATCCTCTATAATTGGAACATTTTCTCCTACTTTCTTTCCTTAACAGTGGTTATTATAATTTCCATCCCCCAGTCATCTGGGACTTCATACATCTTCTAAATGACTCCCAGTGTTCGATGTTCCCACTCCATTTCTCGCATGCCTGCTGCCTTGATCATGTTTGCTGTCAGTTCATCTGGCCCGATTGATTTGAACTGCTTGAAGGGAATATCTGTTCAATAAGTGGTTGTTCAGGTTCTGATAAATCTCTTATTTCCTGTTCCTCCACTCTTATCTCCTTACCATTCATCAATGTGTTGAAGTAATTTTTCATCTCTTCTCTGATCCCTTCTGCATCCCGGATTAAACTCCCATTTTCTCTTTCCATCGCTTTTATGACTTCGCTATGTGATCTTTTACTTTTTACCAAGTCGTACAGCATTTTCTCGTTTCCACTGTAGTCCTTGCGACAATAATTCCCAATTTCTCTCGTTTTCTTCCTTCATAACCTTACTAAGTTCCTTGTCCCTGTATGCCTGTTCTAATCTGGGTAGTTTTGGAGCACGTACTGGTTTGATATCGTGGGTTTGTTTTTGTTTCATCACATCTTCGATTTTCTTTGCTATGTTTCGTTGTTTAACGGCTTGTCATCCCACCAGTTGGTTTCCTTCTGTTTTAATTTAGCGCCTGTTGAACCACATACCTGTTCAACGCAGTTTGCTAACGTTGTCTTAAATAAATGTGTCTACAGGAAACGCGAAACATGTACTATCTTCAGAAAATGCGTCATTTTTGCTTGGTCTTTCCGTGGGATACCATGTGTAACTTAGTTTCTGAAATCCCCTCGTATTTCTAAGAGAGCCTTCAATAAGTAACCCAACACGTTTTCTCGTGCAGTTTCGCTTGAAAAGATGCGGAATTTGCTGTGGGACATCGTGCAATATTCACGCTTCAGCCAGTATAGTTACATGTAGTTATGACAGGAGAGGGCGCTATACATAGCCTTCAAAATGGCTGTCATTGAGTTACTTTTTGTGGAAAACCAGAGCATCGCAGATATTCATAGGCTCTTGCATATTGTCTACGGAGACCTGGCAGTGAACAAAAGCACAGTGAGTCGTTAGGTGAGGCATCTGTCATCATCGCAACAAGGTCGCGCTAACCTGTCCGATCCCACACGTGGCGGCGAACGGCACACAGCTGTGACTCCTAACACGTTGGAACGTGCGGACACTCTCGTTCGGGGTGGTCGACGGATCACAATCAAACATCTCGCTGTACAACTGGACGTTTCTGCTGGTAGTGCTGACACACTCGTCCACCAGTTGGGATACTCAGAGGTGTGTGCCAGCTGGGTTATCCATGTCTAACAGAAGACCATAAAGAGCAACGAAGGATCGCGTATGAGGAATTGCTTGCGCGTTACGTGGCTGATTGTGACAGCTTTTTGTCGAACGTAGTCACAGGCGATGAAATACGGGTTCATCACTTCGAACTGGAAACAAAAAAGCAATCCATGGGGTGCTGCCGCGCCACTTCTCCTCCGAAGAAAACTTTCAAAGTCGCAAACATAACCTGTAAAGTCATGGTGATGGTCTTCTGGGACTCTGAAGGGTCATTATGTATCATGTCCTCCGTCATGCTGCAAAGGTCAACTCTTGAGTGTACTCTGCTACCCTCAGGAAATGGAAGAAATGACTTCAGCATCTTCTTCGGCACAAAAAAAAGCAAACGAACTTCTCCTTCTGCTTAACAACTCAAGGCTTCGTACGAATCTGCGCACCCGAGACTTCACTGGAATGTTCTTCCTCATCCACTCTACGGCCCAGATCTCACACCTTCAGGCCTCCGTATGTTTAGCCCAGTGAATGATGCATTCCGCGGGAAGCATTAAGTGGTGGTGGTTATTGATTCAGCACGACATTGCGTTGGCTCTGCAGGCTCAGATCTAAGGGGCGGAGGTTGACAAACCGTGGTATCTGCAACGGGTGGGCATTTCAGGGTGCGCCAAATTCATATTCTTGACACAAAAAAATTATTTCACGACAGAGCGCCAGCATCCAGTGCACGTTGGTGTATCGATGATTCAAATGATTTTAAAACGCATCTCTGTTGGTTTTTCAACACATACCAAGTTGATTTCCAAACGAATCATAAGTTGATGTTTGAATGCGTGCTTAGTGTACGTGGTGTCTCTGCCAGATGAACCCCGTCGCATCTAGAAATAAAAAAAATTCCCACGGGGACGGGGCTATACGACCTGAGCCGAATAAATCCGAGCGCATAAACACCAGTCGCTGTTTATGTAGTTATTAGTGAAATCCATAAATGCAGAGTGGAAATAAACGAATAAAAGGGAATAACGGGTAAGAAAGGTTACACATTAATCTTATCGGTGTTGCCAAGAAAATGAAATTGTGACAGAAATTTTTGCCATATCGCTGCACTATTAAGGACCTGTTGTACAGTCCCCCATCAGCAGCCGCTTAAGTTCTGTTCTCGGAATAGAGCGGAAAATGTGTTGTGCGAACACGTAATAACACCTAACCGGAGAATAAATGCGGGATAACTAAACTAGTGGTTCTGGCAGGTTTAGTGAAGTTAACCGGAGAATAAGTTTTGACAATGGTAGGAATAGTTACTTACAGAATTAGCGATGACAAGATTGTTTGTTAGAGCGAGAAAGGAGAAGAAACGGAGACAACACACAAATTATATGGAAGAATGTGACGATTCTAAATTTATATAAAAATTTCGAACTACTACTTTTCGATCTCACGCTTGATAAACTGGAGCATATGAATGAAAAGTGAACCTATTTCCTAACATAAAACTTTTTGCTTGTAGTAGTCCTAATAGGTATTTGATATTGGTACTTGGTGAACTATACTCTGTCGTGTTAGTTATGTAAATTAGGCATATAAAAATGACCATTTATGCCAAAACAGTCTCGTTTATTTGGCTTGTGTCCCAGCTGCTGCAATATTAGAAAGGCCTATTTCGTTTTATCAAACAGACAGTGACAAAATAGACGTAATCAAATCGAGAAACCACACCGATCTTGGGTACTATTCGCATTAACAGCTTTTTCAGTATTAGACATTTTGATTTTTCAAGTAGCAAAACGTTTGACGAACTTTGAAAATGTAACAGAAATGAAAGGTCGTGTAAAACAGTAGCAAGATTAGAGAGAAAAAAATGCTGGGACATAAGGACTGAAGAAACGTGCACTGTCTTGCTTGTCTCTTGTCTTTACTGGTTTGAAGTTTCCTAAATTTATGTCACACAAAAAAGAAAGTTATTAGCTAATAGGCAATAAAGAGTGCAAATTTTCTGAAAGCTCTTATTCTCCCAGTTACAAATAATCCCTCCAGTATTAACTGTTTTTTTAAAGGGTGGTATGATGTCAACCGTCCGACTGGGAGCAGGAGAGGCATCACAGGACTTCTTAATTTCCACTGTCCTGAATGTAGGCTTGATGGCTTCCATTACAAAATATACACGTTTGATTTTCACAGAGCGAAATACAGTAACGTGCTGTGTGAAGAGGCGTGGCACTGCACATTGGCACATTTAAGACCAAATAACATGTCTTACATTTCCTCGAACAAATATGTCTTATATATAAAACTTCTCAGGAAGATGTGCGCTACAAAATGAACACATTTTCGAAAAACTGATTTTTTCTAAACCTTTTTGACGTTCTGTCTCAAACGCTAACGATCGGCAGAGGGCGCGAGGGTCCTGTCAATTTTTGGGGCTCTGACGTCGACCAGTAGAATGGTACCTTGCGAACATACACGCCCTCCCACTAAGGTGGCTTAAGGACGTCGCACTGAACGGAGACTGAGTTGAAAAATAGGGTTTTGTAGCCAAAAGAGTGGGTAATAATATTGTGTATTGGAGTCCTGGATAAAACCAACCTGTTTTCAGAAAAAAGATTGTGTTGCATTACTTACATGGCGCCCCTCGTATTCTTATGGTTCGAGTCTAGGCCGGTGTGGATATTGGCTGTCCGTGCGGCGAGCCCTGTGCAGCCAGCGCCGTAACGGGATTGGCCTCCTTTTACGACACCTGCCATTAAGCTCCGCAGCGGCGCTTTCAGTCGGCGACGCATCTGGTCGATCTTCTAATAAACACAGAAGCTGTTGTGCAACATTGTCGTCACACGTACCCACCTACAGCGTGGCGATAAAGATTCATCGAAAGATTTACCCGAAATTTACCGTTTTTTCCAGGTTATCCAGATTTCCTTTCTTTGGATTTATGTAACACCATAATGACGGTAGCTTCTTAGGTAATTCATGTATTTACTTATCAAGGAAACTGCGACATAAACAAATCGCTAACACACAGCAGTCAGCTCATAATGAGTAGATACCTACTGAACAACAAATACTATACAAAATCTCTGAACACATGGTCTTAAGAAGAAAAGCAAGAATTCCCTGTCATTACCCACCAACTCTCCTTCTTCCTACTTTTCTTAACTGTTCACTACCTTGCACTGAGAATCGATACGATAGCAAAATCACTATTATGGAAGGCGAATGGTAAACTTGCAAGCAGATTTTTTTGGAAGGATTATGGGAAAATGCAATCCATTTGCAAACGAAACGCTTGCGTCAGAAGTTCGAAAATACTGTCCCAGTATTTGGTATTCTTGCGACAATAGACAATGAACGAATTCAGGCACACGCAGCTAAGACTGTAACAGATCGGTACAGCACACACCAAACCGTATCAGAAATTGCTTGGGGAACTTAAATGATAATGCTTGCACGAAGGCTGGCACGCTTCATGAAATGTTGTTGCCTAAACTAAGAGAACTTGTATCTGAAGAAGTCTGGATGGCCATTATGCTACCATCATTGCATACCTCGCGAATGGATCATAAGAGGGCTTAGGACCCGTACAGAGGCATACAGGAAGAAAATGGCTTTTATTGGTCCGATGTGTTCTCCGCCATGCCCTGTACAATGGCTTGTGAAGTATAAACCGATATGTAGTTGTAAGACAAAACTGACCTCGTTTCACACTTCGTAAGCGACAAATTCCAGTCCTTTCACTGTCCCTTGATGCGACTCAGCACTGTCCATTTATGTGAAGCACGTCGTGTTCAGCTGGTTAATACGCCATTACTGGGAACGAAACAGGGATGGCAGTAGAGCGGCATCAACGGCGCATAGAGAAAGCGCGGATTCTCCAGCCAACACCCACACCACTCTCGCCCCCACGTTCCGCTATTCAGCGCCTTCTCCGAGGCCAGCCCTCATACATGTTCAGCACGAGGGGCAAGGAACGGAGACGGAATTAAAAATCACTATTAGCAACGCACAGTATTCTAAACAGGAGACGAGCAAGAATCGTAATAAACATCGCTGACCCATTACCTAGAGTTCAATAACACGCTCGTTTCTTGCAACGACAATGTACAACAGGGGTGGCCATTAACCTTAACTTAGGTAGTCGCACACTTCTGGAACTGATGCGAAAAGAGCCACACTCTTTGAACAATAAAAGTTGACATTAACGAAGAAACTTTATATTACTTTAAAACTAGTATCTCTGAACAATCTTTCATCAAACAACAAGAAATAAGTTATTTTTGGGATGTGGTTTTTCGAGGGTTCGTTCTTGCTATGAGCTGTTTAATTTGAATATATGTATCGCCATGGACAGAAACTTGACGAGAAATTAGTCATTCGAGCTGCAGAGATATGGTCAAAGTTGTTTAAGAAGAACTGTTCTCAGAGCAGAAGTTGTGGAGTGGGTGCTGGATTGTGTGAGAGAAGATTCATTAGCAAGAAGACATCAATGTGCGCCTTTGTAACACATGTATTCAGACTGGTAACCGTCACTTTGAATAGTAACTACGACGTTAAGTTACTGCTAGAAATTAGAAGTTGTTTATTACGTCAACAAACGAAATATTTTTTACTGTAAATTAGGACCTTATATCAAAGTGTTTAATCTAGGATTTTCTATTGCCTGCATAACGATGTCTGTGACTGCTGTCGACATTTCGTGTATATTAATCGTCCTGAAAAGTTCTGAATACAGTAGATATGAGATATGGAACGGTATCTGCTATCGAGGCCGCGATAGGTCCATCTATTTTCCAACAACAGTTTGCTATCGCAAAGAAAGTACTTAGCTAGCTTTTATCGTGGAACGGAAAACTACATTTTAGGACTTAAATGTCATATGGGATTATTGTCTTAGATATCCCTCCCGGTGGGCTGAGCCGTCTGTCGAAAAAGGTGATCCTCCTGCGAGCACACCGGACCATATCCTCGCGGATGTATGACAGTAGTGCTGTTCGTGTGTTTGTAAAGTGTAGGTGAGTGTAACGAAAGCGTGTATAGTATAGTGCTATGTTTTCACTTCATGATTACTATGCGACAAGGTAAAGGGTGAAACAAGGTTACTGCACATAGCCTGTTCCTCCAAGTGGGTCCGCCGAGGTTAACGTCCCCATCCCACGGACCAATCACCATCAACATTGTCACAAGTCCTCACTTAATGGGAGACTGCGGAGAGGACCCCTCCATGGCATGACCTTTCCTCCCCTTGCTGGACAAATAATGGCAGTAAACAGTCATGCACCACCAGGATTCGAACCGGTTTACCGCTGAGTATCGCGCCGCTACACAGTAGGAATGGCGTTTGTCGCTGATACAACCGGTTTACGGTTACACCGTTTTTTTTCGTCACCGGTTTAACCTTACTGCCACAACGACAAGCCGTCGTGTGAATTACTTTTGAGCACATTATCCGAAAACTGTCTTGAGCAGATAAATCGACAGCCAACGCGTAATGGATATACTTTAGATCTGGTAGCCACGAACAGACCAGACCTCATCGACGGTGTCAGTGTTGAGACAGGGATTAGTGATCATGTGTGGTAGGTCCGCTGTTGTTTTCTATCTACATAAATGATGTTTTGGATAGGGTGGATAGCAATGTGCTGCTGTTTGCTGATGATGCTGTGGTGTACGGGAAGGTGTCGTCGTTGAGTGACTGTAGGAGGATACAAGATGACTTGGACAGGATTTGTGATTGGTGTAAAGAATGGCAGCTAACTCTAAATATAGATAAATGTAAATTAATGCAGATGAATAGGAAAAAGAATCCTGTAATGTTTGAATACTCCATTAGTAGTGTAGCGCTTGACACAGTTAAGTCGATTAAATATTTGTGCGTAACATTGCAGAGCGATATGAAGTGGGACAAGCATGTAATGTCAGTTGTGGGGAAGGCGGATAGTCGTCTTCGGTTCATTGGTAGAATTTTGGAAAGATGTGGTTCATCTGTAAAGGAGACCGCTTATAAAACACTAATACCACCTATTCTTGAGTACTGCTCGAGCGTTTGGGATCCCTATCAGGTCGGATTGAGGGAGGACATAGAAGCAATTCAGAGGCGGGCTGCTAGATTTGTTACTGGTAGGTTTGATCATCACGCGAGTGTTACGGAAATGCTTCAGGAACTCGGGTGGGAGTCTCTAGAGGAAAGGAGGCGTTCTTTCGTGAATTGCTACTGAGGAAATTTAGAGAACCAGCATTTGAGGCTGACTGCAGTACAATTTTACTGCCGCCAACTTACATTTCGCGGAAAGACCACATAGATAAGAGAGATTAGGGTACGTACAGAGGCATATAGGCAGTCATTATTTCCTCGTTCTGTTTGGGAGTGGAACAGGGAGAGAAGATGCTAGTTGTGGTACGAAGTACCCTCCGCCACGCACCGTATGGTGGATTGCGAAGTATGTATGAGGACGTAGATATAGATGTACTGTCTAAACCACCCAAAATACCCGGTTCCTGAACTAACCGATTTTCGGTTTCTTACTGCTGTTACTTCCAGTAAGTAGTCTTCGAACAAAAACTGAAAAATTCTAATGGAGGCGAAGAAGTAGCCGACTGCGATAGATATTGGGTTACGACTGCGGCAGAAATCACTCTGACAGCCTCCGGCAAACACTGCGCAGGTGAAGGAGATGGGCGAGGCGACAGCGAGAGCGTAAGATCCCAAGTTGATGACTTCCCTGTATTGCTACTATAGGATGGTATCAATATTTCACCCTAACGCAACCACGATATTAAGGGTTCAGTTATTATCCCAAGTTATCAGCACGTCAACAGTTACAGGTATATCCATCAAATATACTTTCGCATCCGAGGAACATTGCGGATGTATTCTCCTTACCTGATGTCACAAGTTTGTGGTGCCTCCCTCCGTTTCTAATTTTTTTAAAGCAAATTGAGCATTTTACTTGATTGGTACTCCACTTCGTAAAATATTTCCATACTCCGGGCGGTACTACTCTGCAATGCAGCTGATGTACCTTATAACACGCCACGTCACACAGCAGCAGGTAGTTTAAATTTTGTCTCTGCAGTGTATTAACGATCCTCAAGTCATGTGTTTGTTGCTGGTTTCAACAACAGGTTTAGTTATTAATATAGGACCGATCACTTTTCCCAGTTCCCTTAATAATCCCATGTTTCAAAGGTACCGATATTTTGAGGATAAACACTCGCATTTTATTTTTATTAAAACCAGTTATTCGTAGAAAGTGAAGAAACCTGTTACAACCGAGAGCAAACAAATACCGAAAAGTACCGGTTATTCAGAACTAAAATACCGGTATCCAATTAACCGATATTTTCCGTCCCTTCTGCACAGGCGTGAGATAGCAAACTCAGCTGTGGAGGCTGGTACGAAATGGAAATGATTACACTGACGGAAATGGAGACTGTTACACCACAAACACTTTGTCAGAACGCTGCGGAACTCATTCTCAAGTTTATGCATGCCCGAGGGATATATACTATGTGATCAAAAGTATCCGGACACGTGGCTGAAAATGGCTTGCAAGTTCGTGGCGGCCTCCATCGATAATGCTGGAATAATATGGTGTCGGCCAACCCTTGGTCTTGATGACAGCTTCCACTCTCGCAGGCATACGTTGAAACAGGTGCTGGAATGTTTCTTGGGGAATGGCAGAGTGCTGCACTGAGGAGAGGTATCGATGTCGGTCGGTGAGACCTGGCACACACGAAAGATGTTCTGTAGGATTCAGGTTAGGACTCTGTGCAGGCCAGACCATTACAGGGATGTTATTGTCGTGTAACCGCTCCGCCAGAGGCCGGGCATTATGAACAGGTGATCGATCGTGTTGAAAGATGCAATCGCCATTCCCAATTGCTCTTCAACAGCGGGAAGCATGAAGGTGCTTAAAACATTAATGTAGGCCAGTGCTGTAATAGAGCCACGCAAAACAACACGGGGCGCAAGCCCCCTCCATGAAAAAAACGACCGCACCACAACACCAACGCCCCCGAATTTTACTGTTGGCACTACATACGCTAGCAGATGACGTTCACCAGGGTTTCGCCATACCCACACCCTGCCATCGGATCGCCAGATTGTGTACCGTGATTCGTCACTCCACACAACGTTTTTCCACTGTTCAATCGTCCAAAGTTTACGCTCCTTGCACCAAGCGCGGCGTCGTTTGGCATTTCCCGGCGTGATGTGTGGCTTATGAGCAGCCGCTCGACCACGAAATCCAAGTTTTCTCACCTCACGCCAAACTGTCATAGTACTTGCAGTGGATCCTGATGCAGTTTGTAATTCCTGTGTGATGGTCTGGATAGATGTCTGTCTATTACACATTACGACCCTCTTCAACTCTCGGCGGTCTCTCTCAGTCAACAGCGGACCTAGCAGTGTGGAAATCTCGCGTGCAGACGTATGACACAAGTGACACCCAATCACATGACCACGTTCGAAGTTGGTGAGTTTCGCGCCCATTCTTCTCTCTCACGTTGTCTGATGACAACTGAAGTCGCTGATATGGAGTACCTGGCAGCACAATGCACCTAATACGAAAAACGTATGTTTTTGGCTGTGTCCGGATACTTTTGATCATATAGTCTATCTGTTAGAATTTTAATCTTCTGTGTGCTTATTTTGAGTACTTTCCGTACAGAAACGAAAACATTCTCACGGATAAAGAATACGAGAGTACATGTTGGCAACTAGGCACGTCTTATGCTACTGGTACTTTTCAGTTGGAGACCGCAAAGCAGCATCCGCACAGGACGTGCACATGCAGCGTATCACCATCTGTCGGACTTTGAGAAAGGTCCAATCGTTGGCCTAAGTGATGTGGGAGCATCTCACCGACCGATCGCACAGAGTTGATTGTAGTACCATGGCTTTAAAAAAAAATTCGTGATGGGATGGACTTAGGATAACAGTGCGACTACACCGAGGGAAAACTGTTAAGATTGTTCCATTGGTTCTCACGAATATAGATGGCAACAGGTGAGGTTCGGCAGACGTTACCGGCAGAATGTCATCACGAACCTTGGCGGTGAGATAGGCGCCAAACAGTCCGCAGCCGAGTTAGTGAAAGGTTACAGGAAGCAGCAACTTTCGAGATCCACACGTCCGGAACGCAGACATTATGATCAAGGAAACCATTCTACATAAAAGTGAGACTAATTTATTAGATTAGTGCGTAAGTTCGTAGCGTTTTTGCTTTGCATGTTCGTATTCCGGTTGCTAAATGTCTATTTATCGACTGTCATTTTTTTATTTGTAGTTAACTGTTGCTATGTTTGGACATAGTCATCTTGCCATTTGGAGATAGTGAGTGAAGCTGTGGGCGCTAGAAAATGTAGTGCCAAGCGGATGTCCGACTTATTCTACTGTCTGAATTCAGTAGAGGGATGACAGCAGCGGACGCTACCAGAAACATTTGCGCCGTGTATGGGGATAATGCCAGTGGACGGAGCACGGCAAGAAAATAATTTACTTGTTTTAAGGAGGATCGTTTTCACACAAGTGGCTCTCCACGTTCAGGATGACCTGTGTGCTTTGATGAAGACCGTTTAAACGCGTTAACCCACAATGAGCCACGTCAGTGTACTCGAGACCGGGCAGATGTGATGAACTGAGATCATTCCACCGTCGCGCGACATTTGCATGCAATGGGGAAGGTTTACCGCATGCTCTTAACGAAAATCACAAAAATCAGTGGGTAGCCATATGTGGATCTCTGCTTGCTCGTCATCGTATCGTGAACAACACCGAACATTCCTGTCCAGTACCGTTACTGGTGACGAGAAATGGTGTTCTTATGCTAATACGGACTGTTCAAAAAGTCTCTCCCCAGATTGTTAGCCGCGCGTGCCGTATGCCGCAGTGAACAAACCGAAATGAAACTCAGTGAAATACAAGTTATTAATTTATTGAATATTCATTTTTACTTACAAATTTTGACATTAAATGTTGAAAGTGTCCCCCACTTGAAGGGAATTATCTCAGGCAGGCGAACAATCATACGGCACGCGCGGCTGGCGATCATACGGCACTGCGGAGAGACTTTTTGAACACCCCGTATAAGAAAAAGAAAGGCATGGTTGAGTCCTTACAAAGCAGTTCAAAGACCTGCGCGCGTCGACAAAAGAGAATGTTGTGCATCTTGTGAAACAGCGACTACGAATTGCGTCTCCGAGGTGAAACCATCACTGCCAACATTTATTGTCAGCAACTGAGACGTCTTGCAGACGCAGTCCAAGAACAACGGCCAGGAAGGCTGCGTGAAGGGATGCTACCCTCCGATAGCCCTCGCTCGTGTTCTGCTAGACTGGCAACAAACACTATACAAGAGCTGGGTTCGGAAGACATTACCACTTGCGGAATCGAAAAGTTACCGTTGCGTTGGCAGACTCTTGAAAAGAGTGAAGAAGAATATGTTATTGATGACTAAAGTCTGTTATGTGCATCTTTTGTGTTTACCAAACTTACGGAAAAATGCTACGAACTTGAGCACCAACCACCAGCAATTGCTGAAGCGAGGCTGAGTGCTCGACAGTATGGAGTGAGAACTGTATACTCGGTCGTCTTACGCTTAATGACTGGGGTGCCAAATGGAATATTCCAACAGGATACTACAAGCTCCCATTCTACTGTATACACCACAACCACCCTGAGAAATATACAGATCTTACAATGAAATGAAGACCGCTAGCTGCATACAGGCGTTGATGTAAGTCAACGGGGACAGTTGAAAGTGAGTGCCCCGACCGGGACTCGAACCAGGGATCTCCTGCTTACATGGCAGACGCTCTATCCATCTGAGCCACCGAGGACACATCGGATAGTGCGACTGCAGGGATTTATCTCTGGCACGCCTCCCGTGAGACCCACATTCCCAACTTACCGTCCCGCACTATATTCATAATGCCCCTGTCCATTATACTCATTACTCGCGACTTTTTGCCGATTCCCGTACGAGTTCGGGCACTGTTTGTGCATCCGCACACACGCACACGCACACGCACACGCACACACACACACACACACACACACACACACACACACACACACACACACACATATAAATATGTGTGTGTGTGTGTGTGTGTGTGTGTGTGTGTGTGTGTGTGTGTGTGTATTGACTGCCCTGCCCAGTCCTCTCATTTGCCACTCATACTGTAGAGCTGGGATAAGACTTGAAGGCGTATTATTTCATATCAGCGTCTAGCCATCAATCTACATGAACTTCACAGAATGATTTTCGGCCAATGCAAAAAATTCCTTCACATGGCTGAATCGCTGGCTGCTTCCACGTCACAACAAATGAAATGTGTTCGTGTCCGTGGGCTTTACCCTCATACTAACGTTCATAATGATGAACGGCCTCGGGTCGAAACTGAATCACAGTTCAACCATTCAATACCGTAAAGTGATGAACACATCTACAACGTTTTACAACTATCGGATTGGTCCTTCACGGTGTAACCCTTTTCCATTTCCGTCAGCGTAAAATCGAATAATCGTGGCCGTTATGAAACTGAGCGCCTCTGTATTTAGGTACTGCTTCCATTACTGGCCGCGTACGCGGCTACACAACTGTTCGCTCCCCGCAGAATTCATAATAAAACAAGTCTGCTTGCATCTACCGCAACTTACTGGAGTGTCTTATATTCAAGATAAGAAGTTGCTTACGCTTGTTGAGTTACTAATGGCAATACGGTGTTGCATCAAGGCGGTGCGCCAAAGCGAGTGCGCCGTATCAGTGCAAGGTAACGCTTATTCGCGCACAGATAAAGAAAGGAAAGTAGTTCGAACACTCCAGACGCGACTGAAGTTGATTAGGCGCTGGCAAACAGGTCACGTAGGCAGGGAAACGACTCTGCGACCAGTGCGGAGCCGATAAAAGGCTATCACAAGCAGTGACGTACCACGAGCGTTTGCTTCTTCTTAGAACACGACAATGCACGGTTGATACACGTGGAATAATTTCAACAAACAAGGTCAGATTCCTCACTGCACAACTAACTACGATGAACCTTGCATCCTAATACTTTTCTTCCCTCAAAGAATTGTGCGCGATACTTGGAAAAATACAATAGGCCACCAATAACGCGTAGTCTGAATATCACAGCCTTTTACCAGGCAGGAATGTGTATAAAAGAACAGATAACACAGGGAGTTACAATGAAAGCCAACGTGCAGCTCAATACTTTCACAACCAGAAAAGGAGTCAAACCTCCTGGTATCAATCGATCAAAAATTATTGAAGGAAGAGGCAAAAGTACGAAGATAGCAGGTGCAGGGGATGACTGGAGGTGTTGTAGATGCAGTGGATATCGAAACAAAGGTGTCTTTAGTTATGAATAAGAGTTGTTCTACGGGAATGTTCCAAAATATGAGATCTTGGTATAAATGTAGGTGTTGGAGATGCCGTAGGAGGGATGTATAAACGTACCGTCGACGACGAGGTCGTCTGAGAAGGAATAGAAACTCGGATTGGAGAATGCATGGGGAAGGACATCGGTCGTACCCTTTCAGAGGAACCATCCCAGATTTCATTTCAAGGTATGTAGGAGAATAACAGGAAACCTAAAAGAAGGCATTTTACGATTGCAGGAAAAGTGAGGCACAACGCCACACATACAAATATCACATAAAATACCAATATAAACATTTGTACTTAATAATGAGAATAAATTCATGAAACGCTTCATGCTGTGCTTGAAAAAAAATATGTAAGTGGCGCACTAATTTAGTGGGGTATCACGTGTCAATACCGCCCTATCGGCGCATCAGAGGTGGCAACCGAATAATAAGTTTCCATTAACGACGATTGTGGTCGTGAGGGTTCCGGCGGACCCAATGGAGCACTCCCGCTGCGCCACGCCTCCTGCACCTCTGGATTAGAAGCGCCCTCTGCTGCCAAGATATAAGGATGGCCGACGACAACGACTCAGCTCACTTGAACTTGGAGCCTCATCGCGACGACTCCATAGTTAATGCTTACTTCAGGGAGCCTCATCTTTGATGACATTGTGCTAGCTAGAGTCTACGTCTTGTTGCATTATTTGTAAAGACATAGCCGGCCGAAGTGGCCGTGCGGTTAAAGGCGCTGCAGTCTGGAACCGCAAGACCGCTACGGTCGCAGGTTCGAATCCTGCCTCGGGCATGGATGTTTGTGATGTCCTTAGGTTAGTTAGGTTTAACTAGTTCTAAGTTCTAGGGGACTAATGACCTCAGCAGTTGAGTCCCATAGTGCTCAGAGCCATTTGAACCATTTGTAAAGACATAGACTTGGGCAAATACAAGTCAAATAAATCTTCTGTTTATTGTGTTACCTTGTTCACTGATCATTTCTGCTCCTGTCCAGCTTTCTTACGACGACAGTTGCAGCCCCGCTCTGTAGCCCACTTCTCCTTAATGTTTTGTGTACGAAGTCATTTAACGTATAGCTTTCTCGAGGTACCAGTTACAGTGTAACACACTGGTGTATGAGGGTCGCACTTGTAGGGACTAGTGGCGTTGTTGGACTTGTTACAGGTGCCGAAAGAAAAGCCACAGCACAGGATGGGCCAAATAAAACTGACCCAGAGGAGTGGATACGATTGGACGTGAATGTATGCATATAACCACACCCCATGACGCGCACACCACGTGATTCACACTGGTTCACAGCGTAGTGTGAGCTGTGTCAGTGCGAGTGAAGCAATGCGAAAGGGGACGGTGATACTCGCAGTGGAGTGGCGGGTGCTTGCTGTGGAAAGTTGCGTGACAACAAAGTGCGGTCGGTTGTTTGCTGAGAAGTTCGAAGGTGTCAAAGATAGCAATGAGTGCCATGCAACGCATAGTCCGAAAATGGTGTCAGACAGGATCTGCTTTGAACAAGTCAAAAAATATTCTGAAACGTGCCCGCATATTAGACACTGTGTCTGCAGTTCGTCAGAAAGTACTTCAGAGTCCTACCAAATCAACCCGACGCCTGTCGCAAGAGACTGGCATATCTGGCCAAGAAATCAACAAGTGCTGCGCACGGATGGGCACCTAAGTTAATACGTAAGATTCGTAAGAAATAGGATTAGCAATACTAATAACCACTTGTGTGTGTGTGTGTGTGTGTGTGTGTGTGTGTGTGTGGCTCGAAGAATCCATTCCGAGGTATTCACAATCAGTCACATTTGGTGATGGTACTAACAAATTTCTCCTCTTATCATCTTTTTATATTCTTCTAAAAAAACAACAAAATTTTATTTATATTTCAACCTTAAATTACTGATATTTTTAAAAGTATTATTCTTTGTAAATGTTGTAGATAAAACAAAAGAAAAGCAAATTGCAAAAAGATGAAAAACGAAAATTGTAAGATTTACGACATGTTTTAAAACGTCAAGTAACAGGTCTATAATTTGGCAATAAATAAATAAAATAAATATCACGTCGATCGTGCAGACGAATACTCCACCTGGACCTGTTCTTCCGACCATTTTTATTTGTCCCACCATGTATTTACTGATATCAGTTAGATCGGAATGTGCCACAGTATGGGGGATAGCAGGCCCGCCCGGTTGGCCGTGCGGTCTAAACGAACGGCTTACCGGGGGAGAAGGCGCGCGGGTCCCCGGCACAGGTCCGATGAACCGGCCGGTCTGTGGATAGTTTTTAGGCGGTTTTCCATCTGCCTCGGCGAATGCAGGCTGGTTCCCCTTATTCCGCCTCAGTTACACTATGTCGGCGATTGCTGCGCAAACAAGTTCTCCACGTACGCGTACACCACCGTTACTCTACCACGCAAACATAGGGGTTACACTCGTCCGGTGTGAGACGTTGCCTGAGGGGTCCACCGGGGGCCGAAGCGCACATAGAGATTGGGAGAAGAAGGATATCAGAGTGTATATCCAATTCCAGTACACATTTAGCATGAAATGTATTCGCCACTGCGAATACGAACAGCCATCAGCGATACAACGTAATGACTAAAATGAAAATTTATCTCGAACTGGGACTCGAACCCGAATTTCCCACTTTCCGCGAGCTGTCGCCTTAACAGGTTCGGCTGTCCGTGCACGATTCGCGGCCAGACCCAAACTTCCTTATATGGTCATTCCTGCGTCACAGCCTGTATGCGTGCACACACTGAGTACTTCCCGTACAGGGGAGGACATTTTAATTGAAAGTCGCTGCCCTGTATCGGCGGATAAATACGATATTGCAGTGCCTATGTCCTTCAAACATGCATATGTTGTTCTTCTCAATAACATAGGCATAGCAATATCGTAGATATTTAGCGGTTGCGAAGCACTGCTGCATTTGCTAGTGATCCCATACTCACCACCCATTTCGATCCTCACATCATCATCAGGTACCTTAAAGTCTTTTATAACAGCTGACACGACAGTATTAAACTGCGCGTGAAATAACATAAAAGCCATACTACATCACTTCTGTGTAGCAGTAAATAAGTTACACACTCAATAATAAAGTGCACTAATACTAAATAATTCAAAGACGAAGATTAGATATTGCAGTTGCGGCTCTAAGTTTCCGAACGGAGGTACTCTATATACCGGAAAATATTTTGCGGTAAGTTAAATCATTGCCTCGAAGGACATGAGATCATAATCCCAACAGATCGTACACATAGTTGCAATAAGTGCAGAACGAATGGTGATGAGATGGACTTAGGACGGAAGTT
Organism: Schistocerca nitens; assembly: GCF_023898315.1. NCBI lineage: Eukaryota > Metazoa > Arthropoda > Insecta > Orthoptera > Acrididae > Schistocerca > Schistocerca nitens. The sequence continues at coordinate 439,130,250 of NC_064622.1, read as the reverse complement.
TGGCAAAAAGAGCAGGCAACGATTCTTCCAGAAAGACTACAACCACACCACGAGAAGATCGTAGAATTGTTCGAACGTCTCTGACGAATGGACCGATGCCAACAGCTAAAAATGTGGGTACAACTTATACGCAGGTTGTCACCACGATGCGACGGGAACAGATTACAGGTAAGGTGGGTTGAAATATCGGGGGCCGAACCGCACAATAACCCTGGGTTCGGTGTGGAGCGGCGGAGGGGTGAAGTGGACTGCGGTAGTCCCCGTTGGGTTGCGGACCATTGCGGCTGCGTATTATGTTCGAGTATAATGACGAGACTAGAAATCTACTCTGTAGGAATCAGCATGGGTTTCGAAAAAGACGGTCGTGTGAAACCCAGCTCGCGCTATTCGTCCACGAGACTCAGAGGGCCATAGACACGGGTTCACAGGCATATGCCGTGTTTCTTGACTTCCGCAAGGCGTTCGATACAGTTCCCCACAGTCGTTTAATGAAAAAAGTAAGAGCATATGGACTATCAGACCAATTGTGTGATTGGATTGAAGAGTTCCTAGATAACAGAACGCAGCATGTCATTCTCATGGAGAGAAGTCTTCCGAAGTAAGAGTGATTTCAGGTGTGCCGCAGGGGAGTGTTAGAGGACCGTTGCTATTCACAATATACATATATGACCTTGTGGATGACATCGGAAGGTCACTGAGGCTTTTTGCAGATGATGCTGTGGTGTATCGAGAGGTTGTAATAATGGAAAATTGTACTGAAATGCAGGAGGATTGACGCTTGGTGCAAGGAATGGCTATTGAATCTCAATGTAGACAAGTTTAATGTGCTGCGAATACATAGAAAGACAGATCCCTTATCATTTAGCTACAAAATAGCAGGTCAGCAACTGGAAGCAGTAAATTCCATAAATTATCTGGGAGTACGCATTAGGAGTGATTTAAAATGGAATGATCATATAAAGTTGATCGTCGGTAAAGAAGATGCCAGACTGAGATTCATTGGAAGAATCCTAAGGAAATGCAATTCGAAAACAAAGGAAGTAGGTTATAGTACGCTTGTTAGCCCACTGCTTGAATACTGCTCAGCAGTGTGGGATCCGTACCAGATAGCGTTGATGGAAGAGAGAGAGAAGATCCAACGGAGAGCAGCGCGCTTCGTTACAGGATCTTTTAGTAATCGCGAGAGCGTTACGGAGATGATAAACTCCAGTGGAAGACTCTGCAAGAGAGACGCTCAGTAGCTAGGTACGGGGTTTTGTTAAAGTTTCGAGAACATACCTTCACCGAAGAGTCAAGCAGTATATTGCTCCCCCCTACGTATATCTCGCGAAGAGACCATGAGGATAAAATCAGAGAGATTAGAGCCCACACAGAAACATACCGACAATCCTCCTTTCCACGAACAATATGAGACTGGAATAGAAGGGAGAGCCGATAAAAGTATTCAGGGTACCCTCCGCCACACACCGTCAGGTGGCTTGCGAAGTATGGATGTAGATGTAGATTTAGACGGAGCCTCTCCGTCGTTTCTAGGTCCCCGGTAAACATACAATGGCGGATAGCAGGTGTATGGGATGAAAGGAGATGTTGCAGAATGCGTACCTTGACGGTGACGCTGGCGCCGGACGACTTGATGAGGTCGATGATCTCCTCGCGGCTCTTGTCGTCGACGGGCACGCCGTTGACCTCGAGCAGGCGGTCCCCGGGCAGCAGCCCCGTCTCGTGGCCGCCGCCGCCCCCGCCGACGGTGCCGGGCTCCGCGAACGTGACCGCCTTGCTGAGTCCGCTGGCGAGTCGCTCGACGACGACGGCGCGCCGGAGCGAGAAGCCGAAGTCGGCGCGCGGGGGCGGCTGGCGCTGGATGGTGAGTTCGCGGGGGCGGGGCAGCGGCACGGGGGCGAGCGGCGGCAGCGGCAGCTCGTCGTCCCAGCGCCCCCAGCGGCCCGAGCACAGGCCCTGGCTCTCGCCCACCGGGCTCAGGCTGAAGGGCGGCGTCGCGAAGCTGCTGTTGGTGGTGGTGGTGTCGGTGAGGCTGTCTGCGCTGGGGCTGGCGCTGGCCGCCTTGCCCCCCGCCGCGGCCACCTCGAGCAGGTGGGGGGCGGGCGGCGGCAGCGGGGGCGGCGTGTGGTAGGCGCCGCTGCGGTCCGCCTCGTCGGGCTCGGCCACGGGGCTGGTGCGCTGCATGTCGTACGCGGCGGCGCGCCCGGCGCTACTGCCGCTGCTCGCGTCGCCGCCGCTGCTGCTGCCCGCCGTATCTCGCGCCGAGATAACGTGCCCGTGGCGGTGCGGCGACTGCTGCTGCTGGTACAGCTGCTGCTGCTGCTGCTGCTGGTGGTGGTGGTGGTTGGCCAGCACCTGCGCCACGTTCTGGTAGGTGATCACCTCGTTCTGCAGCGTGTTGCGCACCAGGATGGCGTCGTGGTGGTTGTCGCCGCCGTTCTGGACGGCCGCGTCGGAGGCGAGCGCGAGGCGCGGGCCCTTGAGGATGCCGCGCTTGGGCGGCCTGGGGGGCAGCGGCGGCAGCGAGCGCTGCTGCGGCGGCGGCGGGTGGCTCAGCGAGGTGAGGCTGGCCTCGCTGCTGTCGCTCTGCGTCAGGCCGTCCACGGCGGAGGCGGCGCCGCCCCGCGACGCCCACGCGCCGGCCGCCGTGGCCCCCGCGCCGCCGTACGACGGGCTGGCCGGCGAGCCGTAGCCGCCGTTGCCGTTGCCGGTGGGCGCGCCGTACTGGCCGTGGTGGTTGTGCCCGGGCAGGCTGCTGGAGCCTCCGGCGTACTCCGGCCCGTGCTCCAGCCCCGCGAAGAAGCTGGCCGTGTAGTCCGCCGTGATGCCGCTCGGCAGCTTCTCCTTCTCCTTGCGCCGGCCGCGGATCTTCAACGAGCGCCGCACCTGCAACACCGGACCACATTAACGCGCCACTGCGTTGCCAGCACATTACTCATCTTGCTCGATAAACAGAGTCGTTACGGTGCTCGCTTATTTCCAGGTCCGTATCGATCTTAGTGCTGAGTTTTCACTCAGATGGCGATTTGGCGTTAGGCGGTTGTTTCCGTGTCTGACCGCTGGCCGGAGCTTAGCTGGAGGCATGTGAGGAGGAAAGAGGTGAGGCTGCCTTCGCGTGAAGACAGTTCGGCTCGGCTGGGGTTGTTTGCGCAGAGTGGGGCCCGATGGGAAGACCAGTCCGTGATTTTACGGTTAGTAGACTAAACCAGAGCTTGTACAGGGTTTCAAGGAGAGCATAAGGGAACAATTGACAGGAATGGGGGAAATAAATACAGTGGAAGAAGAATGGGTAGCTTTGAGGGATGAAATAGTGAAGGCAGCAGAGGATCAAATAGGTAAAAAGACGAGGGCTAGTAGAAGAAATATTGAATTTAATTGATGAAATGAGAAAATATAAAAATGCAGTAAATGAAGCAGGCAAAAAGGAATACAAACGTCTCAAAAATGAGATCGACAGGAAGTGCAAAATGGCTAAGCAGGGATGGCTAGAGGACAAATGTAAGGATGCAGAGGCTTATCTCACTAGGGGTAAGATAGATACTGCCTACATGAAAATTAAAGAGACCTTTGGAGGGAGGAGAACCACTTGCATGAATATCAAGAGCTTTGATGGAAACCCAGTTCTAAGCAAAGAAGGGAAAACAGAAAGGTGGAAGGAGTATATAGAGGGTCTATACAAGGGCGATGTACTTGACGACAATATTATGGAAATGGAAGAGGATGCAGATGAAGATGAGCTACGATACTGCGTGAAGAGTTTGACAGAGCACTGAAAGACCTGAGTCGCAACAAGGCCCCGGGAGTAGACAACATTCCATTAGAACTACTGATGGCCTCGGGAGAGCCAGTCATGACAAAACTCTACCATCTGGTGAGCAAGATGTATGAGACAGGGGAAATACCCACAGACTTCAAGAAGAATATAATAATTCCAATCCCAAAGAAAGCATGTGTTGCCAGATGTGAAAATTACTGAATTATCAGTTTAATAAGTCACAGCTGCAAAATACTAACACGAATCCTTTACAGACGAATGGAAAAACTGGTAGAAGCCGACCTCGGGGAAGATCAGTTTGGATTCCGTAGAAATGTTGCAACACGTGAGGCAATACTGACCCTACGACTTATCTTAGAAGATAGATTCAGGAAAGGCAAACCTACGTTTCTAGCATTTGTAGACTTAGAGAAAGCTTTTTACAATGTTGACTGCAATACTCTCTTTCAAATTCTGAAGGTGGCAGTGGTAAAATACAGGGAGCGAAAGGCTATTCACAATTTGTACAGAAACCAGATGGCAGTTATAAGAGTCGAGGGACATGAAAGGGAAACAGTGGTTGGAAAGGGAGTGAGACAGGGTTGTAGCCTCTCCCCGATGTTATTCAATCTGTATATTGAGCAAGCAGTAAAGGAAACAAAAGAAAAATTCGGAATAGGTATTAAAATCCATGGAGAAGAAATAAAAACTTTAAGGTTCGCCGATGACATTGTAATTCTGTCAGAGACAGCAAAGGACTTGGAAGAGCAGTTGAACGGAATGCACAGTGTCTTGAAAGGAGGATATAAGATAAACATCAACAAAAGCAAAACGTCGGTCATGGAATGTAGTCGAATTAAGTCGGGTGATGCTGAGGGGATTAGATTAGGAAATGAGACACTTAAAGTGGTAAAGGAGTTTTGCTATTTGGGGAGCAAAATAATTGATGATGGTCGAAGTAGAGAGGATATAAAATGTAGACCGGCAATGGCAATGAAAGTGTTTCTCAAGAAGAGGAATTTATTAACATCGAGTATAGATTTAAGTGTCAGGAAGTCGTTTCTGAAAGTATTTGTATGGAGTGTAGCCATGTATGGATGTGAAACATGGACGATAACCAGTTTGGACAGGAAGAGAATAGAAGCTTTCGAAATGTGGTGCTACAGAAGAATGCTGAAGATAAGGTGGGTAGATCACGTAACTAATGAGGAGGTATTGAATAGGATTGGGGAGAAGAGGAGTTTGTGGCACAACTTGACTAGAAGAAGGGATCGGTTGGTAGGACATGTTTTGAGGCATCAAGGGATCACAAATTTAGTATTGGAGGGCAGCGTGGAGGGTAAAAATCGTAGAAGGAGACCAAGAGATGAATACACTAAGCAGATTCAGAAGGATGTAGGTTGCAGTAAGTACTGGGAGATGAAGAAGCTTGCACAAGATAGAGTAGCATGGAGAGCTGCATCAAACCAGTCTCATGACTGAAGACCACAACAACAACAATCGATGTTAGTGCTGAGTTTTCACTCAGACGGCGCTTTGGCGTTAGGCGGTTGTTTTCGTGTGTGATCGCTGGCCGCAGCTTAGCTGGAGGCGTGTGAGGAGGAAGGAGGTGGCTGCCTTGGCGTGGGGACAGTTCGGCTCGGCTGGACGCCGAGTGGGGCCCGATGGGAAGACCGGACCGTGATTTTTCGGTTAATAGTGTGCACAGCGGCTTGGTGTGCCGTTTAACTTGATTCGCAAGGGGAGCAAAATCTCGCCTGTTGTTTGTCGAACCTCGGTTTGAAATACCTTCTATGTGCGGCGGGATGTCATTTCGTCCTTGGTAAGGCGGGTACCAGGTTGAGATTCATTGGGAGAGTCCTTAGAAAATGTAGTCCGTCAACAAAGGAGGTGGCTTACAAAACACTCGTTCGACCTATACTTGAGTATTGCTCATCAGTGTGGGATCCGTACCAGATCGGGTTGACGGAGGAGATAGAGAAGATCCAAAGAAGAGCGGCGCGTTTCGTCACAGGGTTATTTGGTAACCGTGATAGCGTTACGGAGATGTTTAGCAAACTCAAGTGCAATAGAGGCGCTCTCCATCGCGTTGTAGCTCTCTGTCCAGGTTTCGAGAGGGTGCGTTTCTGAATGAGGTATCGAATATATTGCTTCCCCCTACTTATACCTCCCGAGGAGATCACGAATGTAAAATTAGAGAGATTCGAGTGCGCACGGCGGCTTGCCGGCAGTCGTTCTTCCCGCGAACCGTACGCGACTGGAACGGGAAAGGGAGGTAATAACAGTGGCACGTAAAGTGCCCTCCACCATACACCGTTGGGTGACTTGCGGAGTATAAATGTAGATGTAGATGCCTCTCCGTCGTTGGGATTGCTATCCTCGTTTACCGTCCCACGGATGTATATCGAGGGGGTACGCTGCTCTCCGTACTCTACTAGACACTGGTGATGGGAGTGCGTCGTTCAGCGGCACGTTAGTCTGGGTGCTTTACGTTTGATCTTCAAGTGAATAGTCTTCGAGTGGCACTCCTTAGGGTTTGCCTTGCGCAGTTATATTGGAGTTTATTTTGTCTTGTGGTGCTTCCGCTTTCCGTTAACGAAGGTTAAGCTTGATTCGGCACTCCGAACGACGCTTGGCACCTCAGTAGGCGGGTCGGAGCCACCTTCGCGACTAGACGGAAGCCTCTGGACTGAGAGGTCTTGTGTTTTGCGTATTGTTCATAAATTGTTGTTTTGGTATTAAGTTGGCTGAGGTTTCTTATGGATTTCCCGGCATTTGGTCTGTTGTCCGGCCCGGGCTAGGTCTCGTTATTTTAAAAGTAGGTCCTTGTTTTGGCTTAGTACGATTTTGGTTTACAGCCTGGTGGTCCTGGTAGTACGCCGGGTCGCTGTGGTTGCGTTGCATTTTGTATGGGGCTGTGTGCTCGGAGCCGTGGAGTACCATTTGTGTGAACCGCTTCACTGGGGAGTACTGATCGGGCCATTCTTGGTCCTCTGCTGTATGATATGATTTTATTATTATTTTAAAGTAACATTATCACTTAAATGATTTAATTCTTGTTGCGTTAATTGCAACTTGGGTACTGAGAAATTTAGTAGTGTAATTACGGAAGATTTAATAGTGGCACATGCCCCTTTACCTGTTTGTTAATTACCGCAAGACCTTAAGCTCATAGTCATATGATGTGATTTTCTTAAATTATTGTATTTTCATGTCATGTTATTGGTTTTTTTATTTGCTGATCACTGGTGTACTGTTCCAAGTATTAAAATGTATCAGGTAGCTATTACTTGGGTGGAACGCGCGGAACCGCAACGGTGAGAGTAGTTGCGTGCCTTACGTGTCAGTTGTTGGCGCGGCCTGGTGTCTGTTGTTTGTTTTGGTGCACCTAAGTATTGTGTTGCCTCCTCCCTTGCGGCCCCGTCGTGTTCTTCTCATAAACATTTCCTTCAAGGTTTTTTAGTTAATTTTATGGTAGTATTATTTTAATTTCTTACATTGGTAAAATCGTGCGGCCTTCATTCGCACACTGTTTGTCATAGCGGAGTTGATGTGCCATTGTAATTTCTTAAACTCCATTGTGTGTGCACTTCGTGATACATATTGTTTGTCATAATATACTTGAATATGGCAATTATAATGTCTCATATATCATAATGTGCGTGTGTAATGGTGCAATAAATGGATCATTGTTATTTCTGTTTTTGGCGCCCTTCATGCCTCCTTTCTTGTCCCTATTGGTACGCTATCCTTGTACTTGTGTTGGTAAGCCAAATCAAGAGTGAAACGCAAATTTTATTTAGCGTATGTCGGAACATATTGTGTTATTATATATATAGTACTATTATATAGTACCAGTCAGCAATCGTGATAATCTAATACATAAGAAACTGTCAGCCTCGATTGCGGTAATGAAACCAACCTTTACCTAGGTTTCAGCCCAAGTAATTGAGGCTTCTTCAGAAGATATACCTGATTCTATAATATGTCTACGAGGGCATGGTCTAGAAATACAATTAAAACAGCCTGAATAGGCGTAGTCACATTTTAAAAATGTGGTACATAGGTACTAAGTCACCACCAAGACTTAAGCTCCGGCGAGCGCCTCGTTTCCATGGACGCCCTGCGGTGGGCCTCGGGAGCTCAAGTGAAACTAGTTTCACGTGACTTACAAGGGAACCTCCCCATCGCACCCCCCTCAGATTTAGTTATAAGTTGGCACAGTGGATAGGCCTTGAAAAACTGAACACAGATCAATCGAGAAAACAGGAAGAAGTTGTGTGGAACTATGAAAAAAATAAGCAAAATATACAAACTGAGTAGTCCATGCAAAAGATAAGCAACATCAAGGATAAAGTAAGGCAAGGAGCACCGTGGTTCCGTTGTTAGCGTGAGAAGCTGCGGAACGAGAGGTCCTTGGTTCAAGTCTTCCCTCAAGTGAAAAGTTTACTTTCTTTATTTTCGCACAGTTATGATCTGTCCGTTCGTTCATTGACGTCTCTGTTCCCCTCTCCAATGGGAACCAAAAACATTTGATCGCAAGGTCATAGGTCAACCGATTCCTCCACAGGAAAACACGTCTGATATATTCTATACGACACTGGTGACGGCATGGGCGTCACATGACATGAATATGTTGTCGACCCACCTAACTTGTACACTTGGCGAATGGGTAAAAAGTTTCTTCTACCTTGCCCGATTTAGATTTTCTTGTGGATGTGATAATCACTCACAAAAAAGTGATGAAGACATAAGAGTTTGTCACATAAACTGCAACAAATGAATGCAACAGTTTCACAGCCGCACAGTGTTCCCTGTGCTCTGTCAAAACATATGTTTTTAACGTTTTCAAAATTTCCCGTGTGTAGACCGTCAAATCCTGCATGTGTTCAAGCAAATCTGAACACGTCCTGGAATTTTGGAGAGCGAAGTTGATTATGTGTGAGTGCCTGAACTTTGATAATTGTCTGAAAAAAAAAATTAAACTTTTCACTCGTTCCGCAGCTGCTCACGCTATCCACGTGACCATGGCGCTCCTGAGGTCATGCTATCCTTGATGTTGCTTATCTTGCGTATGGACTACTCAGTTTGTATATTTTGCTTATTTTTTCATAGTTCCACACAACTTCTTCCTGTTTTCTCGATTGATATGTGTTCAGTTTTTCAAGGCGTGTCCACTGTGCCAACTTATAACTAAATCTGAGGGGGGCCATGGGGAGGTTCCCTTGTTAGTACCTATGTACCAACTTTTTAAAAATGCGTCTACTCCTATTCACGCTGTTTTAATTTTATTTCTAGACCATGCCCTCGTACACATATTATAGAATCAAGTTTACCTTCTGAAGAAGGCTCAATTAGTTGGGCTGAAACCTAGGTGAAGGTTGCTTTCATTACCGCAATCGAGGCTGATAGTTTCTTTCTTATATGTTATTATATAGAGGGAGCAAAACAAAACTTCACGTCCCAAGCGCACAGACACTACAAAACAAGTCACACTTCAGGCGACAAGAAATGCTAATAAATCGATACTACTGTACAGGTGCCTCTATCCTTTTGCCTCAAACTGAAACAGCTGACAGTGGGCCCACAATGAATTACATTCAGATAGGGAACCAATGGTCCGAAATGCATATTTATTATCTGATGGACGTACAGTATACACCGCATAACAACAATGTAGGGGATAGTAGTTGTCGTACAACAGTATGTAATAGTAATTAATCACAACGAACGTGCGCAAAGCAGATTTTGACACCAGCGTTCACTTCCACCGCAATGCTGTAGTGTCGAAGTTCGTACAATATGTATTGTTCACGGATGAGGCTTCATTCATCCGTGATGGTGTTTCCAACAGCCACAACAGCCATACCTGGAGTGGGGACAATCACCACACCACCCAAATCGGTGCTCACCACCAACGATTCTCTGTCAACAAATGTTGTTGGTTGGTTGGTCCTTCAAAATGGTTCAAATGGCTCTGAGCACTATGGGACTTAACATCTATGGTCATCAGTCCCTTAGAACTTAGAACTACTTAAACCTAACCTAAGGACAGCACACAACACCCAGCCATCACGAGGCAGAGAAAATCCCTGACCCCGCCGGGAATCGAACCCGGGAACCCGGGCGTGGGAAGCGAGAACGCTACCGCACGACCACGAGATGCGGGCCGGTTGGTCCTTCATGACGCAAAACTGCTAAGCTCATAATCGCCCGCATCATAAAGTAAGAAAAAACGAGAACAAAATAAAAACCTGAGGTTAAAAAGGAAAGAAACCGAACCAAGCAACTTTAAAAGAGAAGCACCTACGGACAAGGACGTCCCTAGTGAAAATTTCTCGTAACATTGTTGAGATGGCAGAGTATCTCGCGCGAGGGCGGGGGGGGGGGGGGGGGAATCAAATTTGCTTCGCCATGCCACTGCGGCGAATAAAAAATGTGACGCGATCGACAGAACGCGTGTCATCCGGAAAAATATCTGACAAAGTAGACGGCAGACACAGACGTAAACAGATAAAAAATGGGCACCTCACCAGAATGTACCGCACTGTCATGGGTTGAGAGCAGTACACAAAGAGTACGGCAGGGTCGCCACTTAATAAATGGCGGTGACTCAAATGGCGCTGCCCTATACGCAGCAGGGCTACATTGACCACCTCGCGACGTGAGGACCTACAGGAAGAGGTTTAATGTCCACGAAGCAGCGCTTTCGCGCTCTCGTCTACCCAGACGGGTGACTAGGTACCTTTCGGAGTATGCTGATGGAATAGCTCCATGTTTAGCTGCTCGCTCGACAACAGATCTACACCTAAAGATGAGAAAGCTGCGCAAGTCACACCAACATGCAAAAAAGGGAAATGTAAGTAATCCGCTGAATTACAGAGCACATTATGAAATACCTCGAAGGAAACAATCTATTGAGACACTGCAATACAGGTTCAGAAAATATTGTTCTTGCGGGAAACAATTGACTCTATAGCCACATGAAATAATGAGTGCTATCGAGAGGATATCTGAGATCGAGTCAATATATCGAGATTTCTAGGAAACTTTTTACACAGTTCCTCACAGGTGGATTCTAATCAAATTGCATGCAGTATCAGAAACGTCGCAGTTCGTAGTAACTGACATGAAGTCATGTAGTGAAACAGAAGTTCAAATGTGTATGAAATCTTATGGGACTTAACTGCTAAGGTCATCAGTCCCTAAGCTTACACACTACTTAACCTAAATTATTCTAAGGACAAATACACACACCCATGATCGAGGGAGAACTCGAACGTCCGCCAGGACCAGAAACAGAAGTGATATCTGGAGATGTTGCGGGCCCTCTGGTGTTTTTAATCTATATAGCAGTCCTCTTAGATTGTTTGCACTGATACCGTCGTTTACTCCCTAATAATGTCATCAGGAGATCAAAACGAATTACGAACAGATTTAAACAAAGTATGAGCATGCTGCGAAAAGTGGGAATTGACACTAAACAATAAACTGTGTGAGGACTTCCACATGATTGCTGAAAGAAATCTGTTACATTTCGGTTACACAGTAAATCATATAAATTTAAATGTTGTCATTTCAACTAAATACCTATGGACCACAATCACGAGCAACTTAAACTGGTGTTGGGAAAGCGAATCAAAGATTGCGTTTTATTGGCAGAACATTTAGAAGACGTAACATGTGTTCTAAAGAGACAGCGTAAGCTACGCATGTCTATCCTCTTCTAGAGTACTGCTACGCAATACGGGATCCTACCATATAGGAGTGACGTGGGGACACTGAGAAGTACTAGTGTAGGCTAGCTCATTTTTTATTGTTGTCAGATAAGGCAGAGAGTATCACGAGTGTGATAAGTGGGATGGTATGGCAAGCACTGTAACAAAGGAGCTTTCGTTTCGGTGAGATCTCTTCACGAAATTGCATTCATCAACTTTCTCCTGCGAATGCGACAACGACCATCGTGATACAGTAAGAAAAATAAGAGCTCCCTCGGTAAAATTTAGATCTTAACATTGACACGTGCTATTCGAGAGTAGAAGGTCGAGAAACAGTTTAAGAGTGGTTCCGTAACAGTCCGCCGAACACACACGTGTGAATTGCAGAGTAATCATACAGACGTGGATGTGCGTCGGAAATAAACACGACAGCTACAATCAGCCGATGCTGGTGTTAGCTACCATCTTCTCCGCATTGTACATATGAAGATGGATTATTTGGGCCGAAATCTGGTTACTGTTAGTTAAAATTTTTCAACGTTTCTTTTACACCTTTAACAGCCTTATTGAGCTTCCGAAGTTGTCCAACAGATCATTAATGTATATTGGAAACATTAACTTTGAGTTAATTTACCATCCGTCGATTTTGTACCATTAAGAACAACGAGTTTGACTCTCTCTGCAAAGGGGTGCTGAATCAAATCTGGTCCGCTACTAGGTAACCACTGAACAACAGTGCGGATCTCTATCCAGTGTCCTCGTGGTCAAGAAACACGGCATCAAACCTCGGGACCGTTGTGTACGGCGCTTGTTAATAAGCATGAAACTGTTGTGGCTTTGGCGGGTACGTGTAGACGTGTTGCCTGTCACCGCTTGTATCGGGATGTTCGGTCAAAGCATGTCTAGTAGTTTTTTCCTTACGTTTCGCCAGTAACTGTGGCTTGTTTGTCCTAGATTCACCCTCTTTTCCTCTTATGTATGTCCTTATTTGGCTAAACATGACTCTGCCGCCATTAGTGGATGGTGAATCTTTGACAATGCAAGGCACTCGTGCTGGAAAAACGTCAGAAGAATCATTAAACGATCGTCGATCAAAGATCCTGAAGCTCTCGTCAACAGGCAAACACGTTCGTTGGGTAGTTGGTTTAATGATTAAAGGGACCTAACTACGAGGTCATCACTTCCTCCGATCTGGAACAATCAAGTCAACAAAGCTACACACCAAAAATGTATGTAGTGCCCGAAACCCAAGGAAAGAAAGCCGCAAGGTCTACAGAAGGTTAACGAAGCCTAGAAAAAGGAACACGGAAGAAGAAAAAGGAAAGGAAGAAAGGAGGGCTAGGTGCTCCGTCCAAGGAGCAGCCGGAAGCCCCTAAGGGCAGAAAGGGGCATCGAGGCAAACCTCCAGAGCACACTAGCGACCCGGGCAGGGCGAGAAAAGCAGAAGAATACAAAGAAAGACCACTAAGTCAAACAGAGCACGCGAGAAGAACACGTTCATTAATAGGTGTGACCGATTGTGACGTCACCACAGTCGTGAGGTATATGTTCTTCACGTATCGTAAAAGGCTCTCTCTCTCTCTCTCTCTCTCTCTCTCTCTCTCTCTCTCTCCCTCTCTGCGCCATCGATTCGCTTTGCCTTCGATAGCGCTCTTGCCTCAACGGTGATTAATGACGTTAACAGACGGCTGACGGACGAGTAATCGAGCCACTCTGCGTTTCTCTCAATGTCTCTATTACTTGGCACGGAGCAAAAATCATAATCCCTTTTATCTCCAGTAGTAGAAGTTTCTCCTGGATCACATGGACTGTAGCGTACAAGCAGAATATGGCTTGCAACGTACTGAAGGAATAGAGTAAAACGAAGAACTTTGGAAGGCAGCTTGTCTCCTCATGTAACATTTTGGCCAGCTTGAACTTCAGCACGGTACCCTAACTTTTAGACCATATGAATCAGAAAGCCGTAACCTATCTCTTCACCTCCACGCACTATTCGCGAGATATTGTGTATGAATAAAGTATGCATTAGTTCACACACATTTCTCCTGAACACGTACATGTATAGCGCATTGATCTCAAAGAAATTTAATCACAGATAAGTTGCAGCCATATTTGCATATGTCACTTACGAGATAGGATATGATCAAAGAATGCTTCCTCCAGACAAACACCCCTTCACTGAAAACTAAAATTTCATACATGTGCGAACACAGTCAATCATTACAATATTAAGTAAAAAATCGAATTTCTTAGCCTTATCACGGTTATCAAACTGAACAATGCTTTCTGACTAATCCATTCATTTGCTTACGCCATCCATCAACACCTGACAAAAAATTAAAGTTTAGGAAAGCATTTTCACAGACGTTGTGCACAGATACAGGACATTACTATAATAAATCCACTACCATTATTCTTTTTAACATATAAGCCAATTTAATTTCTATGTTTATCACTCTAATTGCACGTTTTGTTCCTAATGACAATGCACGAAATCAGCACATCAAACCGACCATAATATTAATTCGGAAGTGTAATTACAGAAACGGATTAGGTAATGTCTTTGATTTGTGTGCAGTGTAATCAATTCCCTTGGGTGATTATAACCGGTTAATGTTGTTTCATATTGCTATCCATAGTCTGGAGAGGTCTGACGTAAACTTATTTATGTACCCTTTAATTCCACCGCATTCATTGTGTGCGCTAATAAAGTAGACTCTCTCGTGCTATAAGAATCTTGTAAATTAAACGTCTGCCCACTCACCTCTCCACATATATTGCGTAGTAAGCTGTAGCACCGGTTTAATCTTGTTGTCAGGCTAATGCAATGACATTTTGTTAATGAGGAACGTAATTGAAGTAGGTGTCTAACATTACCCACTGTCGTCGGCGTCTTTCTCGTGATATTCCACTCGCGATTTCTTAAGTCCTACAATAACGCTGACGGTGTTTTGGTTTCAGCGTTTTTAAAGCATCAGAAAGAAATTAAGACCGAAGTCTGTGATGATGCCGTGTTGTACGGTACTGTGGGGAAGATACAAGATTCCTGTCAGAGAGGTCACAGTTCGTAGTAATTGGCGGAAAGTCATCGTGTAAAACGGAAGTGATTTCTGGTGTTCCCCAGGATAGTGTTATAGGCCCTTTGTTTTTACTTATCTATATAAACGATTTGGGAGACTATCTGAGCAGCCGGCTTCGGTTGTTTGCAGATGACGCTGTCGTTTATCGACTAATAAAGTCATCAGAAGATCAAAACAAACTGCACACGACTTACAAAAAAAAATCTGAATCGTGCGAAAAGTGGCAGTTGACCCTAAATAACGAAAAGTGCGAGGTCATCCAGATGAATAGATGAATGCTAAAAGGAACTCGTTAACTTTGGTTACACGCTAAATGAGTATAATCTAAAAGCCGTAAATTCAACGAAATACCTAGGTATTACAATTACGAACAACTTAAATTGGAAGGAACACATAGAAAATGTTGTGGGGAAGGCTAACCAAAGACTGAGTTTTATTGGCAGGACACTTGGAAAATGTAACAGATCTAAAAAGGAGACTGCCTACACTAGGCTTGTCCGTCCTCTTTTAGAATACTGCTGCGTGGTGTGGGATCCTTACCAGATAGAACTGACGGAGTACATCGAAAAAGTTCAAAGAAAGGCAGCACGTTTTGTATTATCGCGGAATATGGGAGAGAGTGTTACAGAAATAATACAGGATTTAGGCTGGACATCATTAAAAGAAAGGCGTTTTTCATTAAGACGGAATCTTCTCACGAAATTCCAATCAGCAACTTTCTCCTTCGAATGCGAAAATATTTTGTTGGCACCGACCTACATAGGGAGGAACGATCACCATGATAAAATAAGGGAAATCAGAGCTGGTACGGAAAGATGTAGGTGTTCATTCTTTCCGCGTGCTATACGAGATTGGAATAATAGAGAATTGTGAAGGTGGTTCGATGAACCTTCTGCCAGGCACTTAAAAGTGATTTGCAGAGTATCCATGTAGATGTAGAATGGGTGAAACGTGACCATACACAGCGACACCATTTGGTATCCCTCCCGGATATAGTAACGAATGTGTGGGTTGAGCGGTATGTGGCATATGTAAAGAATGTTGTGGACGCTCTTTATCACCAAATTGAGACCTTTAACAAGACTAGAGGTCCTGTCACACGATATCAGCGTCATGTCTCCTGCGGGGTGACAAACTTTTTCTCTCATGTGCTTATACAGGATGTCCTAGAAGGAATGGTCGATATTCAGAGACCTGACAGGAACGGTCATTCGAAGCAAAAAAAAATCTGGTAAACATATGGTATAAAATGATGCCTTTAGAGCTATGAGAACTTGTTCAGTAGGAGAGATATGTTTCACACTAGCTGAGATGAACAAATGATCATAGCTCTTCAGGTACGTACTTTAGAGCCCATGTTTATTGGACTCTTTCTTCCTCTTTTGGTCTATACTACCACCTCTCAAAATGTGGAAAGAAAAGAGTCTACACTAGATGAGATTTGTTTCGCAGTATCGAAAGTGAAGGGCTCATAGCTATTAATTTATGCAGAAGTGTTCGCGTTCACTAGATTTTTTTGTTTCGATTGCTCGTCCCTGTCATATCGCTGAATACTGACCATTCCTCCTGGGCACACTGTTTATATATTCATAGCAGGCAAGTTGCAACATGCGCAGAAAACTGCAGTTTAGTTTCAGAAAGCTGTATCCGATTGTGGGAAACGCTCGGTAAAAGCGATCCTGTGTTGCATTGGTTCGCGTTTCGCAGCACATTACTAAGATCCAGCGGGCTTTATTCTGTTGTTGGCGATAGGAAATATAACAAAACGTGTAACTCTATGTTGCGACGTCGCAGATCTCTTCCTTCTGCACGTCCATGTCCTGTGTGGAAACACTGATCGCAAGACATGGGACTTCTGACTCGATTTTAAAATAGCAAAAGGGGAACGCTTTGACTTAAAAGTATACACGGCCTCGATCATAAACTAAATACCCTTAAGGCTCAATTCAGAGGCAAATGGTTCATATTCTGCTTGTGGGACACATTTTTATTAGCAGCATTTGGACACAAGTCGAGAAGTGATGCCATTGAGTTCCGCATTACGAGCCTGCACGCCTACGTCCTGGGCTAAATTCCAAGTCTTTACAAACTGACTCACGGATTAAAGACGTGTGACACAGTTGATGATGATGGTTTGTGGGGTGCTCAACATCGTGGTCATCAGCGCCCGTACAAGTACCAATCCTTCCAAATCCAGTCTTGCCACTACCCGAATGATGACGAGGGCAACACAAACACCCTGGCCGGGAAACGAACCCGGGACCTCGTGATCCAGAGGCAGCGACGCTAGCTAGCCACTAGACCACGAGTTGCGGACACAGTTGGCGGTGATCCGTCCATCGCACGATAGGTATATCATCGGCGTCCTTGGGCCCGTATTACACAGTAATATGGGCTTAAAAAAATGGTTCAAATGGCTCTGAACACTATGGGACTTGAGTTCTGAGATCATCAGTCCCCTAGAATTCTGAGGTCATCACTCCCCTAGAACTTAGAATTACTTAAACCTAACTAAGGACATCACACACATCCATACCCGAGGCTGGATTCGAACCTGCGACCGTAGAGGTCGCGCGGTTCCAGACTGTAGCACCTAGAACCGCTCGGCCACCTCGGCCGGCAATATGGGCTCAGCGCTATTCTAGAGGAAAGGGATATGTGACGCGCCATGTTTCACACTATGCCTTCTATCACCACCACCACCTCATCCACTTCGCCAGCACGATCATAACAACAAAACACGACACGTGCGCTTTCGTATTTTGGCGCGTTTTAAAGACTTGCAAGGACGTACGGGACTGTTGGCGAAATAACAGAATTACATGCTAAAACGTCATGAGACTTGAGAGGAATACCTATATTTCGAAAGCTCGCTTCATCAGGAAAAATGATTTAATACAAACAGACAACAACATCCTCTATAAGAAGTAGAATACAGAATAAAGAAATCTCTCTGAAGAGGTCGATAATACACTCCACTTTACACGATCGAAATTGTAATTTACGACGCCCTCTGTCCCTGACGCCTGACTGAATCACATGACATTCCTCAGCGAGTAACTCTGCGGCACGAACATCGTCTCTCAGCGCGGTTCCCTCCCGGAAACTTACAGCGCAAGACGGGTGTGACACTGTTGTCATGGGCTGTGTTAAGGCCATTTGTGGCAACAAGTGATTCGGCCAACCGCTTAATCATCTGGAACGGTCACTGCGAGCTATGAGCAATCGTCATGGGAAAACGCGTTACGGGGCCACGTCATAGAGGAAGAAGCTAGCAAACGTTACAAGTTGCGTGGCGGACTTAGAACCACAGTCACAAACTCGT
The DNA here is from genome assembly GCF_023898315.1 of Schistocerca nitens. NCBI lineage: Eukaryota > Metazoa > Arthropoda > Insecta > Orthoptera > Acrididae > Schistocerca > Schistocerca nitens. The sequence goes on along the minus strand of NC_064622.1, from coordinate 439,112,373 downwards.
TTAATTCTACTCTCCGTGCTACACTCATACTGTGGGGACTTCCGCAGTGCATGCGGAGAAGAATAACTCTCCGCAACAGAAATGACAGTGTAAGTGCTCTGGAATGTTCATTGGTAGTAATATTTCCTTGAATTAATTTTCTGTTATGGCATGACAAACGTATGCACGAAATAATAGCGAAGGTAACTAGATATTGTGCTCAGCCTGTAAAATGATGTGTTACTTTGGCATTACTGAGCTAATACTTTTCTGCGTATTTAGTTGAACAGGAAGCAGAAAAAAAGGCTCAGTTGGCAATAACGTGTGCACCTAGGGCTTCATTTTTTCTAAAACTGAGAACTATTTTCCTCCTGCACGTTCCTTCTGCAGTCTTACATATTCTGTGGGAAGGAAACTATTGCTATTCAGTTGGTGATGGTTGTTGTTAAGTGATTTTCAGTCTGAACACTGGTTTGATGAAGCTCTACGCGCTAGTCCATTCTGTACAAGCCTCGGCTAGATACTGAAACTTACATCCATTTGAAGCTGCTTACTGTATTCATCCCTTGGGACTGTTGACCCCACTTCCAATACCAAACTGACTAATCGACGATGAATTATAACGTGTCCTATCGCCGAACGCTTCTTTTACTGTAGTTTTGCCATAAATTTCTCTTCTCCTAAATTCACTTCAGAACGTCCTCATTAGTTACTCGGTCAAACCACGTAATCCTAAGCGATCTCCCACAGCATCACATTTCAAAAGCGTCTACTTTTTTCTCGTCCGAACTGCTTATCCTCCACATTTCATTTCCGTACAAGGATACACGCCACACAAATATCTTATGGAAAAACGCCCTAACACTTGAATTTACGTATATTCCATGCTAACAAATCCCTCTTTTCAGCCATGCTTTCCTCACAATAAGAAGTCTGCATTTGATATCCTCTCTACTTCGACCAGTGAAAGTTGTTTCGCTATCCAAACAGCAAAACTCATCTGCCACTTTTATTTTCTGATTTCCTAATCTAATTCTCTCAGCACCGACAAATATAATTCGACGACATTCCATTATATTTGTTTTACTTTCGATGCTATTCATCTCTTTTTAAGACACTATTAGTCCGTTCAAACACTCTTGCGAAGTCTTTTGCTGTCCCTGACAGACTTACAAAGTAGTCGGCAAACCTCACAGTTTTTATTTCTTCTCCCTGAACTTTAATTCTACTCTAAATTTCTCTTTGTTTTCGTTTCCTGCTTGCTCAATGTACAGAATGAACAGGCTGCAACCTTGCTTCTCTTCATTCTCAACGACCCTTGCCTCACTCCATTCTCAATCATTGCTTGCCTTTCATGTCCTTCGATTCCTATAACTGCAGTCCGATTACTATACAGGCTCCAGAACCTTTAGCTCCCTACATTTTAGCCCTGCTACCTTCAGGATGTCAAAGAATGTATTCCCGACAACATTGTCAAAAGCTTTCTCTAAATTTACAAGTGCTATAAACGTTGGTTTGCCTTTCTTTAACCATTTTCTTCGATAAGTTGTAAGGTCAGTATTGCCTCGCGTGCTCCTACATTTCTCCAAAACCCTGATTGATATTTCCCGAGATTGGCTTCTACATTCTGCTATTACTCCGTTAATTACTCCTGGTAGCGTTTTGCAACCATGATTTATTGCACAGACGGCTCCGTAGTGTTCACGCCTTTTATCACCTACATTATTTGTAACTGGACTTACTACATCATTCCTGATGTCTAAGAGTGTTTCCCCTTTCTCATCTTGCACACCAGGTGGATTGGTTTTGTCAGGTCTGGGCCTCCCAAGGATCCCAATAAATCTGATGGAATGGCGTCTACTCTAGGGGCCTCGCTTTGACTTGGATCTTTCAGTGCTCTGTCAAATTTTTCTCGCAGTATCGTGTCTTCCACCTTATCTCCTTCTTCTTCCCCGTCTATAATATCGTCTTCATTTCCTTTCTAAAGACCCTCTATATATTCTTCCCACCTTTTAGCTTTTCCTTACTTGCTTAGTACTACCTTGCCATCTTAGCTCTTGATATTAATGCACTCTGTTTCTCCAAAAGATCTTTTTAACATTCCTACAGGCGGTATCTATCTTTCCCCTGCCTATACATGCTTCTACACCCTCTCACGTGTCCTCTAGACATTCCTGTTTAGCCATTTTGGAATTTCTATTGATATCATTTTTTAGACGTCTGTATTCTCTTTCGCCTGCTTGAAAATGAAGCTTCCCCCAATACGCGAGGGGAAAAAAAAAGAAAAAAAAACCGCTACTATTGCGATTGCTGATTTCACTGGGGTGGATCACTGCAGTCATTCATGGGAGGTAAAGTAATATTGCGGAGTAAAGACAACAGTGATCCCACTAAACGTTCACTTTTGGGGAAATGGCTCTGAGCACTGTGGGACTTAACTGCTGTGGTCATCAGTCCCATAGAACTTAGAACTACTTAGACCTAACTAAAATAAGGACATCACACACATCCATGCCCGAGGCAGGATTCAAACCCGCGACCGTAGCAGTCACGCGGTTCCGGACTTAAGTGCCTAGAACCGCACGGCCGGCTCACTTTTGGGGATCTGGAACGTCCACTGTCTTTCTATTGGTAAAGATCGACACACACACACACACACACACACACACACACACACACACACACACAGCCAAAATACTTGCCGCTCCAGCTCTTTTTCTTCTGGCATAATCAGCATTCCCCTAGGACGTCAATTGAATATTTTCCTATCTCTCCGAATACAGCGAAGTAACTCCGTTAGACCGTCTGCCACGCATTCGCTCTACTCCATACCATACCGACCATTTCATTTTAATTACTGTTCCCTGACCAGTTTGTTTTCTTGTCGATCCTAATAATTCTCAACTTGCATCTCTCACTTGCTCACTGATCGATATACGTTTTGAATGGTTTTTGCAATGCGAGTCAGTGTCTCACTGCCACACTAACCAGGACACATAAGAACGACTTACAAGACGCCGTATTTGATTATGTCGTTAGCTGCTGAAGCCCGTATTTGGTTGGCATATTGTTCTAGCAAACCCGTTAAGGGTTCCCGTATGGGAATTGGGCATACGTCTCTCTCTCTCTCTCTCTCTCTCTCTCTCTCTCTCTCTGTGTGTGTGCGTGTGTGTGTGTGTGTGTGTGTGTGTGTCATTTCCTCTTGTCCCCTCACGCTGACCTTGAGCCTTGTTTATTGTCTTAGCCAACCAAAATTTGATTGGGAACCGTAGTCTCTTAAAACAATTGCGTGAATTTGTTGGGATCATTGATATAAGGGATATGAGTGACATGTCCTGCTGCTGGATCTATGAGGATAATGGCTTCAGTGACAGTAGTTCGGATAGTTTTAATTTGTCAACGGGTAAGATTACAAAGTTTCACACGATACTGATTCCGTAGTAGTATTCTAATCATAAGGCGATAAGCCATGCATACAACACCCAGTCCCTGAGCGGAGAAAATCCCCGACCCAGGCGGGACTCGAACCCGGACCCCTTAGGACGGCAGTCCGTCACGCTGACCTTCCAGCCATCGGGGCGGACTGCATTGTAATGTACCGTTTGGTATCTCCCTGGGCCTTTAGGAAACTAAATAGTGACGACTATGGTGTCACTTTTTACTTATTGTCGATTTTTATGGCACTATATACACTCTTCATTGTAAAAAATGTGTTACAAATCATTATAAACGTTAGTATTCGCACTCTTCCGATATCACATTCGGAAGTGTCGCTTGCTGGCCACTTGGGGAGCTGCTGTCGCTGTGATAACAAAAACGAGACAGAGTGTCTCGACTGTTACGTTTGTGCTGATACTCTTGCTGCAGCAGCATCGACAACAGATAATGGCATATCAGCTGCCAATCACCGCAAAGATGCTGCATGTCACGCAGCATCGCAGGGCGCCAATCCAGACGAGGCAACAGCCACGCCTGGTACACTAGCGCAATGGACGAGAGCGAGTGTTTGTGTTGACCTTCGTCTCGCTCGAAGACCTACTTCCGCTTCCGGTGGACAATTGTTGAATCATTGCGCCGTCGCGCTCGTATCAATCTCTAATGTATAGAGTGTTAAGCGGCGTCATCGGACATCATAGTAACTGAAGTTGACATTCACAGTTCATTTTCCACGGAGTTGTGTCTTCGCGAAGCTCAGTATCATAGACTGCTTCTTGTAGTTGGACTGCAATACATGGAATTGGATACATAATTCCATGTGTGAACATACAGCCATAGCCGTGGAGAGCGAGACAGGTAATTGTATTATTTGTTTCAAATAAAGAAGAAAATGGGTCTTCAAATATCCTATGCTAAGACAGAATATATGGAGTTGCGGCACCGAAGTGAGAGATGCATGGAAGTAAATCATGGGAAGATTAAGAGGACAGAGAATTTTAAATCCCTGGTGGAATGAATCCAACTCAACGGGCTGGATAAGGAAGCAAACAAGGGAAGAGCCAGAAAACTAGACCTGGCGTACAAGCTGACGCAGAACAACAAACTGGCGTTATCGTACAGGGGCGAAAACAGACACTATAGCTCGGTAGTACAACTGAAGGACTCTACGCTTCAGAGGCTTTTATTTTAAATAATAAAAGAGGAGCTTCAAGAACTCGAAAATACAAAATGGAAGATACTGTGAAAAATACTCGGACCACGGAAGACTACTGATGGGACTTGGAAGAAGCGGGAAAACAAACAACTTTACAAGGACGCTGAAAAGATCACGGGCACAATGAGGAAGCGGAGGACGAATTCTACGGACACCTGCTAAGAACGGATGAATGCAGACTGATCAAAAGGATCTTCAACTACATTGCGCGGTTAAAGGCTACCTGCGAAAGTATAAATGAGATGAAGGAGAATACAACGTAAGTTGAAATTACGCCACAGATGGTCCACAATAGAAGAGAGCTCAGAAGCACAATTGACAGTATAAAATCATTTCAAGAGAAGACCATCAAACAGGAGGTACACACTGATCACTGCCGAGGAAGAGAGAGGAAAAAAAGAAGCGAAAGAATGAAGAAGTCTTTGCGGTCCATAGTTCGCCAAATGCAGAAATTAAAAAGAAAGCGTTCTGTTTTGGATGAAATATTTAACTGACTGTTCTCTTTGACCACTTGCGTGTTCGAAACCAGAACACAAAACTTGGAATTCAGTATTTTTTTAATTTATTCATCCAAAAATCTTTCCAGATTGTGGGCCACACAATTCCTTTATAAATATTGTGTACGAATGTGTGTGCGGGGTTCGATACCCGGCCGGGTTAGACATTTTCTCAGCTCGTGGACTGGGCACTGTGTTGTCATCACCATCACTACCATCATCATATCATTACCGACACGCAAGTCGCACAATGTGGCGTCAAATGAAGTAAGACTTGCAACTCGGCGGCCGAACTTCCCCGATCAGAGCCTCCCGGCCAAAAATACCACATAATCATTTAATCATTTTCTCTTACTGATAATATGTGATTTCTTCCTCGGCTGTCTCTGCTCACTGCTGATATCTCTCCATTCCTCGTTGTCATCGTACTACACTCTGCCTCTCATTTATCACCGCCTCTCACCCACTTTTTCCTTATTTCTTCGCCTCTGGCACCTTCACTGTTTTCCTGACACGGTTCTGTCTCTGTAAACTATGGTCCACCGTCACTGTATCCATCTCTTTCTTTCACGCTTCCATTGTCTCTACAACACAACTCCTGTCTACTATCTTCCAATATTTATTACTTTTCCGTCTCTTTGCCACTGCCACTGACTACTTCTCTGTCAATATGCAAAAATGCGAATATGTTTCCATCTCAAAATTTTTATAGGTGCTGGGGAACGTAGAATGAAGCAGCTAGTACCCCAATTTTTAGTCAGTCTTTTAACGAACAGGTTCAAATGGCTCTGAGCACTATGGGACTCAACTGCTGAGGTCATTAGTCCCCTAGAACTTAGAACTAGTTAAACCTAACTAACCTAAGGACATCACAAACATCCATGCCCGAGGCAGGATTCGAACCTGCGACCGTAGCGGTCTTGCGGTTCCAGACTGCAGCGCCTTTAACCGCACGGCCACTTCGGCCGGCTTAACGAACAGGAACATATTCACATTTTTTTGTGCTGTGACAGGGGCATCTTTCCACTGGTTCACGACGGTTCAACCCCGCGACCGGCCATCCTGATTCAGCTTTTCCGTGATTTCCCTAAATCGATTCAGGCAACTGCCGGGATGGTTCCTTCGAAAGGGCACGGCCGATTTCCTTCGCTATCACCGGCCGGTGTGGCCGTGCGGTTCTAGGCGCTTCAGTCTGGAACCGCGTGACCGCTACGGTCGCAGGTTCGAATCCTGCCTCGGGCATGGATGTGTGTGATGTCCTTAGGTTAGTTAGGTTTAAGTAGTTCTAAGTTCTAGGGGACTGATGACCATAGATGTTAAGTCCCATAGTGCTCAGAGCCATTTGAACCTTCGCTATCCTTCCCTAATCCGAGCTTGCGCTCCGTCTCCAATGACCTCGTTGTCAACGAGACGTTAAACACACACGACATGCAAGTCATATGAAAAGAGATGTATTGGTCAGTAAACTTAGCTAGTTATGTGAAATTGAAATAACGTAACTAATTTTACACCTCCGACTGGATTCAATAAGCACAAAAATTTTGTATGTGCTTCATTACTACAATAAGACGTTCCTGAATGTTAAGGAAGACACTTAACAGCATATTTCTCCGTGCTGCGTTACTTCATAAACTATGTTTTCGCCTCACACCTGATTTTACGTGCGTATTTTACGTATATAAATAGGATAATTTTGAACCTACGTACCTCGAAAACGGGTAAAGATATGAAGAAAATTTTCACTGTTGTTCGAGATCGGACTCTTAAGAGTACATTGTAAAAATTGCAGCCATTTGCCGTGCATACCTTTCTTGGTTACTGGGAGATGAAGAAGCTTGCACAGGATAGAGTAGCATGGAGAACTGCATCAAACCAGTCTCAAGACTGAAGACCACCACAACAATAACAACAACAACCCGTCTTGGAATCCTCGGCTGGATTTTGGTCCGCTGGTGACGGCGGAAATGTAGTAAAGGACCCTTTTTTGGGTTTTCCGAGAAAGTGCCCATGAACTTTTGGTGCCTCCACAATCCCCATCGTTCCATCGTCGATCATATCAAATGCGATAAGAACCAACCGATTTGCTCCATTTGCCTAAGCAGGAGTAAGTGCGTAATATTCATAGTATGACGCTGTACTGTGGGGCAGTGGCACTGAGGCCATCCTTCTGTTGGGTATACAAATGGTCCCTATCCCAGAGGCTATCCAAAACACTTGACCCTACCTTTTTTTATCCCCAACACAACTCGAGGTATGAGCACCAGATAACCCCGTTTTTATGCACTACGTTTTGGAACGTACTGGTAATGTGCTGTCGCATGTACGCCAGAGTCTCGAGAAGAGCCACAAACGCAGCCGCCGCACATTCACAATACCGAGCGGACGGCGTACTCGCCTTACATGGCACGTATACGGCTGGTATTCAAGTGGTATTCGCCAGCCTACACAATTGTTCATTCTGGTGGTGGCCACAACTCGCCGTGTGCTACTACTAGGATCATTCTTAACCTTACGTAATACTAGCTCCGGATTGACAAGGACTTTCGCAGGGCGTTGTCTCGACAGTGCGGGAACGATCAGTAGCGAACTTTCTATTTCTCTGAGGTTGTGATGAGGAGGTACTGAGTGCAACTGGGGAGATAAGGAATAGTTAATTTGGAGTAATGGGCGGAAGTTTGGAGAGGCAAGGGGTAAGAACTATAGAGGGAGGCCGAGGTTTTGCTACAGTATGCGGGTTCAAATGCATGTACGCTTTAGTAGTTATGCAGGAATGAAGAGATACGAAGCGCTGAAAGAATCAAAACCTTTGGAATGAAGATGACCACAGCAACGTGCGACGTGTACCTGAAAGCTACTAATAAATAGTTTTAATTTCTTTTTAATAAATGAAAAGCACTAGTTTGCTTTTGTTCTACTCTTGCCACTTGTAGGAAGATTCTACCTCGGTTGTGATCAAAACAGGGGCAGCAATACTGGTATTAGTAGATCTTTTTCTAAAGCCTTAGGGCTGATCGTCATCGTTATAGCAAAAATATACTAATAGCAGTATCGCTGGCTCCTGTTTTGATCACAACCGAGGTATAATCTTCCTACACGTTGGTCAGGTGCCTGAAGATGGCATATTAAAACGCTGAAACGGGTTGCCAAATAAAATAAGGTTGGAAACTAGACGGTTGAAAGGTGTTTAGTTTGACAATCTGTATCTGTAATTGTCCGAAGACTGGTTTCTCCTCGCTGGTCTATCCTGTGCGAGCCTCATCGTCTCTGTACATCTAATGCAACCTACACTGACTTAACCTGCTTACAATATTCATGCCTTGCCCCCCCCCGCCCCCCAATTTATTTTCATTACCAAACTGACGTCTCCTTGATGCCTCAGGAGATGTCCTTGTAAGTAGGCTGTTTAGGTTTTTATGTTGGTAACACCACATAGCGCCCTGTATGAAAATCACTGACTGTGCTGTGTGCAGTCTGTGGCTGGTTGGCATTGTTGAAATATTCGCTATTGTAGTGTTCGGCAGTTGGATGTGAACAGCGCATAGCGTTGTGCAGTTGGAGGTGAGCAGCCAGCAGTTGTGGATGTGGGGAGAGAGATGGCAGAATTTTGAGAGCGGACGATCTGGACGTGTGTCCATCATAAAAAGGAAATTTGTAAGACTGGATGCCATGAACCGATATATATAATTATGACTTTTGAACACCATTAAGGTAAATAATTGTTTGCTCTCTATCAAAATCTTTCAGTTGCTAACTATGCCTATCAGTAGTTAGTGCCTTCAGTAGTTTGAATCTTTTATTTAGCTGGCAGTAGTGGCGCTGGCTGTATTGCAGTAGTTCGAGTAACGAAGATTTTTGTGAGGTAAGTGATTCATGAAAGGTATAGGTTATTATTAGTCAGGGCCATTCTTTTGTAGGGATTTTTGAAAGTATTGTGTGTCAGTTTAGTGTTGATCAGAATAAGTAAAGAGAGTAATGTCTGAGTACGTTCAGTGTTGCTCAGCTGTTTGAAAATCAAATAACGTAGAGGTTTATCAGCACAGTAATTCATTAATTTTTCTAAGGGGGCTTTTCATCCTATCAACTTATCTCTTCTTTAAGTCAGGTTGTGCCGTAAATTTCTTTCCCCAATTCGATCCAATAGCTCCTCATTTGTAAGGTTTCTATGTGAAACAGCAATTGTTTCTCATTTGTATTCGATCTACCCACATAATCTCCAGTTTTCTTCTGCAGCACCATATTTCAAAAGCTTCTCTTCTTTTACTGTCTGAACTGCCTGTAGCCTACGTTTCACATCCAAAGAAGTCTATTCTTGAGACACGTACCTTCAGAAAAGACTTCGTAACACTTAAATTACGACTAGATTTTTTTTTTCTTTTCTCTCTGCATGTTGTATTTTCCCTACTTTGGTTGCCCAAATAGCAAAACCCAACTGCTACTCTTGGTGACTTATTTTCTGATCCAAATGTATCAAATGGTTCAAATGGCTCTGAGCACTATGGGACTTAACATCTATTGTCATCAGTCCCCTAGAACTTAGAACTACTTAAACCTAACTAACCTAAGTACATCACACAACACCCAGTCATCACGAGGCAGAGAAAATCCCTGACCCCGCCGGGACAAATGTATCAGTATCACCTCATTTAATTCGACTCATTCCATTCCCCCTATTTCACTTTTGTTGGTTTTCACCTTATAACCTTATTTCAATACACTGTCCATTTCATTCAACTGCTTTTTTTTAGTACCTCGCCGTCTCTGACACAGTTACAATGTCATCATCAAACCGTATTTTTTTTTTATTTCTTCTCCCTGAATTTTAATTCCTTTGCCAAATTTTACCTTGATTTCCCCGTTATTTGCTTATATTGTCCTAAGCGTACTGGAATTTAAGAGGGAGTTACATTAATCAGATGCATTTCGTTTATTTTACGGCTTCATCAGTTGCGTTTCTGTAACTGTAGCTTGCGTAATACGCGGGTTGGAACTTTAATACGGGTAACTATTTATTTGCAGCTCGTACAAACGGATACGTATTTCAAAGTTTTACTGACCTTCAAAGTAGTCGCAAGCATTGTGTATAACGCGTTGCACGCGACGTGAAAGTCGTAGGATACTCTTAGCAGTGCCAATTGTGATGACAGTTCGAGCTGCGCGGTCTATTGCCCGACGATCTTGTAGCAGTTCTGAAGCGAATGCCGTGAGTGTTTCCTTCAGTTTAGAAATCGAGTTGAGCTCACGAGGGCTTAAGTCAAGGGAGTGCAGTAGGTGATATAGCACTTAGCAGCCCCAACAGTCGCACAAATTAGTAACAGCTTGCACTGTACGTGCTTGAGCATTGTCCAGCAAAATGATGGTCAGGTCCTGCAGAAAGCGTCACCACTTCTGTCTCCATGCTGTTCATTTTTGGAACACAACCTACGAACAGCTTAGAGACTACTGGTGACTACTTTAAAGGTCAGTAAAACTTTCAAACACGTATCTATTTTGTAAATAGTTGCCACTATTAACCTTCCAACCCTCGTTTGTTTCCATTTTAAGGCACAGTTTTTCGTTGTGAATGTAGCGTCGTTCTCAGGGTCCTAGCACAATTATGTTTTCAATCGTACTGACGACCCAAAACATCATGATCGCCGCACAGTGAGATTAATGCAATCTTGTGGCGTTGCTGGCGCGAAAGCATACAAGTTATCCTAGAAACATTTCGACAAACTCCGAGGGGCTGTAGAAGGTGTCTTGAGGAACTAGTCGAGGATAAGAGCCCGTGCCCGGAAACGTCATCCAACGACGCTACAGAACGTCGAAGTTACAGGCGCCGCATGCTGACGGACCGTACGCGGAAAGTCTCGAGACGTGATTTGTCATTCAATGATAGCGACTGATTGCCACGATCGGCAGTGGTTAAGATAAAGCTAGCTGCTGCGTTGAAATGTCTTGTCTCCTATGAATGCAGTGCTCTCTTCCCTTGGTGAATGACACAGTTTTTCTGTGTACAGGAAAAAAACAGGAGATTTTCCTGTGTACTGAAAACCAATGATGATTTTAGACGGTTCCAGGAGAAACATAAAATGTGGGTGGAAACCCGTGTCCGAAAGCATCATCCTCCGAGGCAACAGATCATCGCATTCATAAGAGACAAGGCCTTTCTACATTGCAACGAGCTCCACTTTCTCCACTGGCGATAGTGGCAATTAGTCGCGATCAGTGAATAACAAACAACATTGCGAGACTTCCCGCCCACGGTCCATCAGCGTAAAAAGTCACGTTTGCTGTCGAAGGTGCGGCGAAGTGACAGCCGCCGGCGCCTGTAACTTCGTCGTTGCGTGACGTTTCCTGACACGGGTTCCTATCCTCGATTAGTTCCTCAAGATACTCTCTACTTCCCTTCGTAGTTTGTCGCAACTTTTCTGGGACACTCTGTATAAGCGGAATGTATAGTTTACTGTAGCGAAACCTTTTATAAGTAGTAGTAGTAGTAGTAGTAGTAGTAGTAGTAGTAGTACTAGTAGTCTACATATTGAAAATTTCCTGGCAGATTAAAACTGTGTGCCGGACCGAGACTCGAACTCGGGACCTTTGCCCTTCGCGAGCAAGTGCTAGCCAAGCACGACTCACGCCCCGTCCTTGCAGCTTTACTTCCGCCCGTATCTCGTCTCCTACCTTCCAAATCTTTACAGACGGTTTCCTGCGAACCATGCAGGAAAATATAATTCTGGAAACAACCCCCAGGCTGTGGCTAGGCCATGTGTCCGCAATATCCTTTCTTTCAGGAGTGCTAGTCCTGCAAGGTTAGCAGAGCTTCTGTAAAATTTGGAAGGTAGGAGACGAGATACTGGCGGATGTAAAGCTGCGAGGACGGGGCGTGAGTCGTGCTTGGATAGCTCAGTTGGTAGAGCGCTTGTCCGCGAAAGGGAAAGGTCCCGAGTTCGAGTCTCGGTCCGGCACACAGTTTTAATCTGCCAGGAAAGTTTCATATCAGCGCACACTCCGCTGCAGAGTGAAAATCTCATTCCAGTCTACGTATTGCCAAGAAATGGTGAAATCCAACATCATCTGGAATGCCTAGGCAATATACAGAATGCCAAAACTCATTAGGGAGGTTACGTAATGCATCTTATTTAATACTTTGTCTAGACATTTAATAAATGCCGTTTACGTTTAAAGCAAAGCGTGAAAGAAGGATAATTTAACTATTTTTGACAGTTACATGATCCGCAGACATCATCGCCATAACAATTTTAGTCCAGGTCGGTTGGGGTTGAGATGTGTCGAGAGTGCTACTTTCGCTAAAATGAGAAATATCACTCACGTCACCTGCAACTCAGCAATCTCCCGGGACAAGACGGGGGTTTGTGAAGTGCACGTGCAAAGATAAATGCCAGAATGTCAGGTGTCTGTGTTAAAAAGAAAAGTTATTTGCAATTCAAAATACCATTTCAGTTCTGATTTCTGGAAAATATAAATCGTAAAAGAAGTACCGGTACATAGTCGAACTATATAAAAATTAAAAGTTCATATTCCATTATTGTATATTATACATTCTTAATCACTGTTAAATGATGTCTTTAGCTGTTTTGCATATTAGTAATTGTTAAAAAACTATTAAAAACATCTACTTCATTATAAATAAATTTTGGGACACGTACAATTATGACTGTTTGCATATTTTAATATTTCACTGTCATTTTATTCTTTGCCTTTACGTATAACCTATTAGGTAGCATTACCTACGCATTTTAACCATTTCTTAGGGAAAATACTAAATAAAATTTAAGTTAAAAACCTTGCCAGAAAGTCCTAGGCCTTCTATATACTGCCTAGACATTCTACGCAGTGCAATGATTTGATACTTTGCTGGCAACATGTATTCTTAGTCGTGATAGTGAGTGCTGTCTAAATTAAGAGCAAAGATAGCTATGGTGATGCCAAGTAAATATCATCAGCTGCAGTAGTACATGACTGCAGTCTCATTAGTTTCTGATGCACCAAAAAATAAAACAACTCAGTATTGACCATAATAATTTGAGTAAGGTTGAATACAGACTGTGGTTAAATTACAATTAACAGGTCATAATGTAAGAGATAAATAAACAGCACCTGTCTCTTTCCCTCAAAGACCTTCTCAAACGTCGTAGTACAAGAAGTAGATCACTGAACAGGTTTATGTGAAAGAGGTTTCATATTAACAGGCACCCTATTGGCAATAAATCTTTTGTATTGATTGCATTCTGCCAGAACGCTCATATATTAAAGAAAACCATCTCCAAACTTACATTTCACGTGGAAATTTGGGAGCCATTCGAGATTCAGACAGGAGTTATATAGGCAAACGGTTTCTCAGCTATCTTATTTAATTTGTTTATGAAGAAAATGGAATGCCCAGCATCTCTAGCAAAAGTCTGAGACGTTTAGAAAATGGTTGAAACACTAGATTTGTTTATGGAGAGGTTCTGTCTTCATCAAAACACAATTTTTGTTTTTCTTTTTATTCCCCACACATGTTGTAAGAGGTCCGAGCAGATGTAATTTCGATGTATTGCTCATGCGCTGCCTGCGAGATGCAAGGTATAAGAAAATCTCTGACCAGAGAGCAGTGTTGACTGCAGTAGGAACTGTGTAGCTGTAGCAGTAAGTTGTTGCGAGTCTGGAGTCTGCTCTGGTCTGGTCTGGTATGGTGTATCGTGTTGGCTGGCCCGGTCGCGGTGCAGCGATGTCGGAGCCTGAGTATTATTGTATAAGGTAAAAAGCAGCCTCGCGCATATGTAGTAATGTTATCTCAAGTCGCATGTAAATGTTTTAAAAATCTCGTAATAATAATCTTCCTCATAAAAAGTAACTTTTAACAGCCATTCATTTCAATTTAAAGAATTTACTAATTTCTCCCATCCATGATCATCCCGGTTGTTGCAAAAGAAAAAAAAATCTGTTGCTTCCTTTCATAAATGACAGATAGGTCGGCCAGCATTGCACAGAGCTGTACGGGAAAAATTTATTGTAAGAGCAGATATATCCGGCGACTTCATTGAGGTAAGAATTTTTCCTTTTTTTATTCAGAATGATCTTTCAGGGCCATGACGCAGCACTGCTGTCGTCCAAAATTTACCAGGTTAAATTCACAGTGAATTATTGAAAAGTCATAAGTGAGCGACAGTTTAATTGAGAGGTTAGTTACATTGTATTATTACCAGGTTACTGAATTTATTTATTTTTTTAATGGGACGTTACACTGAACACTAGTGTAACCTCCCCACAATATAAAATAATAATGATATGAATATGATTCTAATTTAGTGTAACCTCAAAACAGAAAATATTAACATAAATAATATTCACGTTTAGTGTAAGCTCAAAACAGAAAAATTCCTAAACCTCTCAACAATAAAATTATAATTACATCGTTCACATTCAGTGTAACGTCCCAATAAAAAAAAAAAAAAAAAAATTCAGTAACCTGGTAATAATACAATGTAACTAACCTCTCAATTAAACTGTCGCTCACTTATGACTTTTCAATAATTCACTGTGAATTTAACCTGGTAAATTTTGGACGACAGCAGTGCTGTGTCATGGCCCTGAAAGATCATTCTGAATAAAAAAAGGAAAAATTCTTACATCAATGAAGTCGCCGGATATATCTGCTGTTACAATAAATTTTTCCCACACAGCTCTGTGCAATGCTGGCCGACCTATCTGTCATTTATGAAAGGAAGCAACAGATTTTTTTTTTCTTTTGCAACAATCGGGATGATCATGGATGGGAGAAATTAGTAAATTCTTTAAATTGAAATGAATGGCTGTTAAAAGTTACTTTTTATGAGGAAGATTATTATTACGAGATTTTTAAAACATTTACATGCGACTTGAGATAACATTACTACATATGCGCGAGGCTGCTTTTTACCTTATACAATAATACTCAGGCTCCGACATCGCTGCACCGCGACCGGGCAGCCAACACGATAAACCATACCAGACCAGAGCAGACTCCAGACTCGCAACAACTTACTGCTACAGCTACACAGTTCCTACTGCAGTCAACACTGCTCTCTGGTCAGAGATTTTCTTATACCTTGCATATCGCAGGCAGCGCATGAGCAATACATCGAAATTACATCTGCTCGGACCTCTTAACAATGGCTCGCCTAGGTTATAGCCCGCACAAAGCAACCTTTCGTGCCAATTTTTAGAAAAAACGCACTGATGATGTTGAAACTTCAGCGAAACATGTCTAGGGAATAAAAAGAAATACAGAAGTTGTGTTTTGCTCAAGCCGGGCCCTCTCCAAAAAGAAATCTATCTGAAGCAAATACGAACACAAGGGCTTCAACCCCAAGATGCTGAAACATTGTCTTCTACGAGAACGCATGAATACATCGCACACCAAGAACTTAAAGAAAAGCGTATAGAAACGAGATTTATATATATATATAACAGGAGAGCCGATAAATTTTAAACATCTTGCGGAACTACTAAAAATGATCTTCGTACAGAAGTTAAGAAAAAGATGCAGTAAAAGAATGGACATAAGGGACGTGGTATTGCAATCATATTTACCATGTAATGGTTATGGTACACTCATCTGAATTACCGAAACTAATAATGTGCCAACAGGACAATCTTAAGCGGGCCTCAAAGCCACCAAATGACGTCAAGTGTTCTGAAAATCAGAGTAACAATAACTATAAATGCTGTTGCGGCCATCTCTGTCTCTGGTGTAACTGTGATTGCTCAAACCTAGAGAATTTAGAAAAAACCTTTATGTCTGCACCAAGGCACTGCCAGGTATATTATCCGCGGAGAACTCGGAACAAGGTCACCCGACCGGTTTCCGTAACAGCAATTAAACTTTAAAACGCGAGTAAATGCGGCCAGATCGGACGCGGCGTCAATCTATTTCTCCTCCGGGAACCGCTCTACAGTAAGTGTGCAGTATTCTGCTGGCGTCGAGTCCGACAATGCCTTCAGCGGCTGGGACGCGGAAGTATTGTACAATGGCGCCCGAGCAGCGGAACGCCGCGGCCTTGACTTTGTAAAGGCCAGGCTGCCGATGTTTGTTAAACAGTCGCGTGTTCTCCAGTGTGTTTACTCCCTACTACAAGCAGCAGCGCCACCACCAAAGCTTTTCGTTCCAGTACAACAAGCAGTAGCACACATAAGCTTTAACTAGTCGTAATGTATACAGATTTTCTATCCAGGATGCTCGCTTTATGTGGTAAATAGCTTTTGCTGCCTTATTAATGTTGACAGCCAGTGCATCTGTACAAGTACGTTAAAGACTGTAACAAGACCCTCTCACTTATTCCATGAAATGATCCAAAAACTGGCTAGAGCATATGAGTGACCCTGAAATCTGTTTTGATAACAGGGTTATAAGACCCAGGTTACGTTGGAAGCCGAGAACTTGGTTATGAGTTGGGAAGCCAACGAATGCAAATGCGAAATAAAAGTTGTGTAAAAATATTAACCTCCAGAGTAGCTCCATGTCTGCTCTCGCATCATATTTAACACACTTTTCGTTCCAAAGTTCATAAAATGTGCATCAAATAATATACAAATCTATACGTATTTTGATGCATGTTATATAAGATACATCGACTATGAAATCTTGCCTATAAACACAACTGAATAGTAGCCGGCGTCATTGTGTTTATGGCATCGTAGGTGAATAACGGAGATTTCTAAGTTTGTGGTTCTCATATGCAAAATAAAGTTTTATGCTTCTTGTTCATACACTGAGTAGCATGATTACTTTTTGGACGCCTTTTAACGTAGATAAACCTTAGAAAACTGAGCCTGCAGTTCTCAATGAACTCTAGGGTTCCAGTCTGCACACCATATTTTGGCTCGAATTACGTCCGGAATTTCTAAGGCCCATATCCTGGCTCGAATTACGTTCGGGATTTCTACGCCAACTATCCAATATGCATAGTATGTGTCCATACATATTTCCTTCATAGCAATAGTACTGTCATTCAATTAGATGAGAAACTATGATATACAGCGGCTTTGTAGCATAATGTCTATATCCCATGATCCAAAAAGACGTATTGAAGTAAAAAGACAAAGGGGAATTTATGTCACTACTCCTCGTAGCTGATGATTTATACATCTTTACCAACACCGAAAAAAGTTGCAATCGTACACGCATGCCTTCAGATGTTCTCGCTATTGTTGCCGACAATTTCTTCGTAATTTTGTCTACGACCAGGTACTATCTTTTACTTTCTGTTACGCCAGTTTTCTGCCATAACCAGTTTCGGTCTCTGCGTTTGTCCTCGGGCAGGTACATACTGGGGTTTCTAACGTTTCATTAGCCTTAGTAAAATCCTTTTGAGTGTTTGGCCGTGTCATTGTAACAGACAATGTCGGTTGTATAGTTGTTTTAGTGTTTTAATAGACGCGGCTTAACACCCAAAAGATTATTTATTGAAATTGAGAATGACCGTGATAACCAACGAATTCATATTAACATGGAGCTGTTTGAAAACGTGTTCTGACTCCAAAACAACGACTTTTTTCTTTGAATTATTGGCAGGATGTTACTATTTCTTACCACACTAGGCCTTGTTTATAAAACCTTCAAGAGTTTAGCTCTTTTTCACGCCATGAGGAGCGAAGACTGTTGAAGATGAGAGAAACAGTTTGGGATGTAGGGTTGAAAAGTGCAGACCGTGGACGGCTACAGCAGAGATTCAAACATGTTTTATTGTGAACTGAATGCTTGGGAAAAAGGATTAAGTCACTGGTTGAAAGATCTGTTCTGTGACAATAGCACTATTCAAAAGATACGGAAGCTCGCGCTGCTGTCTAATACGCTAATGTCAGCGCTATTACTAAGCAGTAAGCTGCTACACAACCCTCTCTCCTCCGCATTCCCTCGTGCTGGCAGCTTACCTTACTCATCAAAGACCCACCCATCGACGCCGGTGACGGAGTAGGGTTTAACATTGAGCGACACCGGTATCAAATTGTTATGACAGGCAACTTTTCAACACGCCTGCCGGCTGGCGAGGCAACGAAGAGGAAATTGCAATACACCTCCCTTCCGGGAGGAAGCCAAGCGCAGCCGATACATGGTCTCCCGTAGCGCGCCGCAACTGCAGCCACCAAACTGAAGCCTCGAAGCTCTCCCTTGCGGCGTCAGCAGTAACGATTGCCCCTGACAGTGCCAACACCCCTCTGCAGGCTTCCGCCCCTACAGCCAAAGTGTGTAAACACACCCCTCCGCGCGCTTCAAACGCCAGCACTAAGCTACTTTCATTAACTCCGACGCTGTCAAACTCAATCTCTTACGCCAATGAAAAGCATGCTCGCGAGAGAATAAATGGAGAACACACCACATTGCCCACCAAGCGTCGAAGCAAATTTGGCCCTAAAAATTAAACTCAGGCAATCTGTAGCACTTTTTAAGAAGTTCCGTTAGCAAGAGCCACATGAGATCAAATCTGAAATCAAGTCCTGCAATGATGAGAATCAATCAGTACCATCACAGATCAACAAATATTTACTGCGAACTAATTATGGTTTGTCCTAGAAAACAAGCAGCTACTTGTAACACAGCAAATGTACTTCCGCTCTTGTTAGCGTCTCATTTCACCACAGTTGTCCAACCACGTTCCACAATTTAAACAGTCCATTGCATCAATATGATTCGATTCCACCTCTGGCCACGTTAAAAGTCGACACCTGAACGAATGGCACACGTATATTAAGCAATAGAAACTGAGACAATCACAACGATGAAATAAATATTATGAAAAACCTTAATGCGAACATTACTGCATGTAAATCCCAAAACTGCAGTAGCATGTAATAAATTACCGGTAGAAAGCATAAAAAACTCACCTCATCCAGCCGTAAGAGCTCCTCAGCTGTCATGGGCCCACGATCTCTCTTCTTGTTTTCTTTCCGTTCCTTCTTCTCCTTCTTCCTTTTCTCCTTATCTTCCTTCTCGGCTCCGCCTTTCTTCATGAAGTTGAACATTTTTTTCACTAGTACTCAGCAATCGAAATATGGAGAAAATGCATTTGCATTTCTTCAGATCAATAACACATGCCAGACCACCAGCTCGGAAGTTTGTTTTGGTATAAGTTACGCGCTGTACAACGGTTACTTTCACTTTTATTTGTACACTAAACACATTTCACAGCTAAATATTCCGTTGTAGAAGGGTATTCGCTAACAGAGTTTCATTTACTTCGGTTTTGTATGGAAAAATATGTTCATCAACATCTGTCACATATTTCATATCCGAAAACAAATCCATTATTTGAAAAATACGAACAAAAAGCACTTTACGAGGTTTCTGTGCTTTGTTATATGTGCATTTTCATTCATATAAAGTCTCCTACTCGCGCCCGAAACGTGTACGATACGAACAACACAGAACTTGTTGACAAACGCGCCCGCAACGTCGCGGCACTATACACACAAGTCCACTGCAACAGCGGTACTGCCGAGCAGTTCAATATGGCGCTGCCAGCGACTCTCCCGCTGAGCGTGTTCAGTGCTACTGAGGCCGTCGTTCGCGGTCTCGCTTCAAGGTGGCAGTGCGCGCGCCTACGGCAGAGCCACCTATCGTCCGATATTGAAAACAGCCTTCCCGCGAAGTTCGTAGCTACAATACACTCGCACAAAATATTCCGTCATTTCTGTGCAGTTTGCTGAACGGCATGCGTTCGTGCTGGAGACATGTTGGTGGATTTTAGAGCAAAACTGTGGAGTACAGCATGCAATGAACGCGAATAAATTCCATTAATATTTGTCTTCTGTCTTGTATAACACTGTCATAGGAATAGAATATTTTTTAATTACTTTTGTTAGTTAGCAGCTTAACCTTGTGAGTTTCTGGGAAATGAATTCATATCGGACCATAATTTTTTCAGTCACCAAATGTTGCCATGATGTGACTTACAAGTTACAAATTACAAAATTATTAGGTTGGTGAATAATTTCGTAGCGTTTTTGTCCTGTCCGATTGCTAAGAGTTTATTTATCGATTGTCATTTTTTATTTGTAGTTCACTTTTGCTATGTGAGTTTACACATTGTCATTTTGTCATTTGGAGATAGTGAGTGGAGCCGTGGACGCTAGAAAATGGAGCGCCAAGTGGAGAAATGGAACATATTCCACATATTCTTCTATTTGAGTTCAATAGAAGGTGACAGCGGCGGAGGCGACCCGAAACATTTGCGCCGTATGTGGGGATAAGGCCAATGGACAGAGCACGGCAAGAAAATAGTTTTCTCGTTTTAAGGGGAATCGTTTTGACTTTAGTGACTCCACGTTTAGGAAGAACTTTGGGGTTTGATGAAGATCGTTTAAGCGTATTAACTCACAGTCATCCACGTCATTGTACTCGATAATTAGCAAATGTGATAAACTTTGATCATTCAATCATCGTGTGACAATTGCTTGCAAGAGGAAAGGTTAAAAAATCGTATATATGGGTACGGCATCCTCTGAATCACAATCATAAAAGTCAGCGAGTAGCCATACGTGCATCTCTGTTTGCTCGTCATCAGCTGGCTCGTGAACGACACCGACCATTTCTATCCTGTATCGTTACTGACGACGAGAAATGGTGTCTTTATGCTAAACCCCAACAAAGCAGTGGCGGACTAAGCTCGTCGTATGCCGGGGACTGCAAAACTAAGTGAGGCCCCCGCGAAAGTAAGTGAGGTCCCTGTTCTGCTTAGAAACTGATGTATTTGTAGTGTACGCTTTGTAAAAATGAATAGTATAGATGTAATGACTGACAAAAAATGTAATGTGTGTACTCTACGCCCTAGCATTTGTAGTAACACATTTAAACGTACAGGTGAGAAACTGGAAAGGCTGGAATGGAAAGTAAAAAACAGAATGAGAAAATTACCTTTTTTTTTTAGTTGTCTGGAAATAACGCTTCTACAATAACAATATAAGTTAGTTTCGTAATCCTAGTACAAGGCAGCAGTTATTATTAACTAGCTTGGTAGCCTATGCTTCGTTTGCGTGGAATGTATGCTCTGCAAAGATTTTTGCTTTTTGTTTTTCTATAATCGAATTTTTATGTTGGTCACACTTTGCAATACCTTATAGACTTTTCACGGTAATTAAAGCTGTAGATGCATGGTCTTTTCCGAAGGATTTCTCGCTAAAAAGCGATTCTAGTAACTAGAGCCCAATGTTTCAGTCAATCATGCCTTTTGCGTTCTTGTGGTGATATTTCCACAGAAACTTTCACCCCCTAACAGATATTCAGATATTTCTTTGTATCTAACAGAAAAGTGAAATATCCATGTCTACAGATTTAGATTTAAATTTTTTTTAATATAGCAAAATGTTTTATAAAATATTTTCATCGCCTCTTTCACCTCCATATGGGTTGAACTTCCGAAAACTATCAAACACATAAATTTTTGTTTCTAACTGAGCAGCCAAATACAAATTTTCATCCATTTTACGTTTTTTTATCTGTAACCGTCAAGTCGAATACCTGTTTTGATAGAAGTAACTTTAAAGTGCTTCAGTAGTTCTTCAATAACAATTTCTTTTTCAAAACAACGTTTCACCCACTGTTTTACTTCTTTAGCGGTTGAATTTCAAAAAGATGCTGAAACACGTATTTATTTTTTTCAGAGTGAGAAAGCAAACCTATTTTCGTATTTCTAACTTCAAAATTTCCTTAATAGCGACATTTTCCAAAAACCTTTCACCTCCTCTTTCACTCTCTTAGAGGTGGAATTTCGAGCAATCGCTTTTTAAACGACCCGTACAGTATAAAATCATTACCCTCTACAAATTTCAGGTGTCTATCCTTAGCGGTTAGGACTGTGAGATGATGAATCAGTCAGCCACGACATTGCCTTTTATACATATAGATATCATAATAGTACATCTTTTCTTTCCATTATTTTACTGAGATTCTCAATAACGTCGCTGAAATCTATTTCATTTGTTACTGGTCTTTCATTGATAAAGTGGGCAGATTGGCTGGTCGTTCTTGACTTAACGTCGAGAGGAGATAATTTTTCATTAATTTCAATTTAGAAAAACGTCTGTCGCATGATTTAACAGAGACACGAATAGTACAGGAGTATTGGGTTATAGATGATGTACAGGGTAATGATTCACTGAAGCTTATTTAATCATAAACTGAAGGATATCTTGAACGGTTCACCTGGCAGCAACGTCGACACTGATATCGGTTGCACGTAGATGCCTGCGATAACTTTTTATTTCTTGCAACACTCGCTCGTTATTAAACTCATCGCACATTTCTGCCAGATTCTCCAGTGCCATAACCAGAGTGTCATAGAAAGCTTCAAGCATAAATTTTCTTTCAATAATTTGAAAAATTTAGGTAATTTCCTTCACAGCCGTGTAATCCACTGAAACAATGATCGACGAACTTCTTGCATCGATAATGCGGCGTCATGAACTGCTTTACCTAGCATTTTTTTTATTTCTCCTCCTTCTTCCTTGGCGGTGAATGTTAATGTTCATATCACTCCTGTTTTTTAGTGCAAAAGTAACAGCACTGTCTATAATCGCAATTCGTTCCGTCACTAAAACTCTTTCAGGGTTTTTAATTTGACAAGTGTTTTATCCAACCGCGTTTTTTGAGAATAGATATTTTTGGATTAAATGTGTTTTCTTCATTATCGTCTGCCAATAGCTGATGTAAGCCAATAAGATAAAATCGCATATAGCTGGAAGACGCAAGCTTACTGCAGATCTAGAATCAAGATTTGCGTTCCATGGATCTTGCGTATCTTGATAAGTGCTCACAAATGTTTGCACTTTTTCTTTTTCGACTTTAACTGAATTGTAACGAGCATTGCAGCGAGTATCAGACAGTCGTTTCAAACTTTTTTTTTTCAAGTAATATCTATCTACATGTAGAATATGAGAACAATAACTACACACATAAAAAAAAGTTTTGTATCACCCCGGTTCCCAGAACTCTGGAGACAGACGTTGAGACTGTGGATATTGTATCACAGACACAGTCTCTTTGACTGTTCCGAGATGTCACTAAACCCGTCCAAAGATGTAAACAAAATGGTTCAAATGGCTCTGAGCACTATGGGACTTAACATCTATGGTCATCAGTCCCCTAGAACTTAGAACTACTTAAACCTAACTAACCTAAGGACATCACACAACACCCAGCCATCACGAGGCAGAGAAAATCCCTGACCCCGCCGGGAATCGAACCCGGGAACCCGAGCGTGGGAAGCGAGAACGCTACCGCACGACCACGAGATGCGGGCAAAGATGTAAACAACCATGCATGAGCAGCTCCTGTCAGACGGAGGGGGTTCAACAGCCGATCAGTTCCAGTCACTCCATCAGAAAGCAGGTATACGGCTCTTGTCTGTAGTTCAACCGTGCCTAGACGGTCAATACCACCGTACGATCGCGTCCGCATTGTTACATTGTGCCAGGAAGGGCTCACAGCAATGGAAGTTTCCAGGCATCTCGGAGTGAACTAAAGCGATGTTGTTCGGACATATAGAGAGACAGGAACTGTAAATGACATGCCTCGCTCAGGCCACTCAAGGGCTACTACTGTAGTGGATGACCGCTACCTGCGCGTTATGGCTCGGAGGAAACCTGACAGCAACGACACCATGTTGGATAATGCTTTTCGTGCAACCACAGGAAGTCATTTAACGACTGAAACTGTGCGCAATAGGCTGCATGATGCACAACTTCACTCCCGACGTCCATGGCCAGGTCCATCTTTGCAACCACGACACCATGCAGTACGGTACAGATGGGCCCAACAACATACCGAAAGGACCACTCAGAATTGGCATGCCTTCAACCAGATAATCGTCGGCGGCGTGTTTGGATGCAACCCGGTCAGGCTGAGCGCCTTAGACACACTGTCCAGCGAGTGCAGCAAGATGAAGGTTCCCTGCTGTTTTGGGGTGGCATTATGTGGGGCAGACGTACGCCGCTGATGGTCATGGAAGGCGCCGTACCATAATTGAATGCCATCCTTCGACCGACAGTGCAACCATATCGGCAGCATATTGGCGAGGCATTCGTTTTGATGGACGACAATTCGCGCCTCGATCGTGCACGTTTTGCGAATGACTTCCTTCACGATAACGACATCGCTCGACTAGAGTGGCCAGCACGTTCTCCAGACATGAACCCTATCGAACATGCCTGGGATAGATTGAAAAGGGCTGTTTATGGACGACGTGACCCACCAACCACTCAGAGGCATCTACGCCGTATCGCCGTTGAGGAGTGGGACAATCTGGACCAACTTGTGGATAGTATGCCACGACGAATACAAGCATGCATCAAAGCAAGAGGACGTGCTGCTGGGTATTAAGGTACCGGTGTGTACAGCAATCTGGACTACCACATCTGAAGGTCTCGCTGTATGGTGGTACAACACGCAATCTATGGTTTTCATGAGCAATAAAAAGGGTGGAAAGTATGTTTATGTTGATCTCTATTCCAATTTTCTGTACACGTTCCGGAGGTCTTGGAACCGTGTTGATGCAAAATTGTTTTTGATGTGTGTATAACTATTCTACATCCCGAAACATGTAACGCTAAAGGTATCACATGAGAATGCATAAAATACACAAAAATTAAAGGAATGATTAGCATAGGGGCTGAACAGAGCTTTTGCATTGACTTCTCCAAATTTTCGTTGTACTCCTCCATGTACATCCGACATTTATGCTGCGGCATTGTCGTGAACATGAGCCTTGCGGAACGCTGTATCCAGCCCATCTTTTTGCAGTCTTTCCCAACATAAAAGAAACTAAGTATAATGGAATTTTCGGGATGTCGTCTGCTATAGGACGTATCTGATTATTTGACTCAGTTGGTCAGTTCTTCTTTCATCGGGAGCGCTGTCAAAAATTATTCCGTAATATTTTGTATCCCACAGCAGCTACGATCTTCATTTGGTCAGCTAACAAGTTGCAAGTTAAACGTAATATTACGACAGTAAGCTTCAAATTGATTGCCTTCGTTGCTATTCTTTAACAGATATGTTGTTACCTTTCCGAAAGAAATCACCATACATTTTCTCTGTTGTTCGGAGCTATTATTTATGTTTAGCGCCGAAATTCTACAATGCAATTACGTGTGTACTTTTAAGCTGTACGTGTAGTGTATCTTCGCAGGTTGCATAGGTATCACACAACGTTTCATACAGAAAAATTGCGTCTAGCAGATAACGGGCTATGATTCAACTGTTTTTAACCTCCATGAAATGCTGTACAAAAATTTTAAAAATTCTGAATACACCCATCGACAATTGCCCTGGCCTGACAGTAGGAATGTTTACTTGACAGCAGGTATGTTTGTATTTTGCATATGTATGAGGCCTCCAAACTGCCTCTCATTTACTACACATATTTTGGCTTTGTTTGAGATTTGATTGAAAATGGTCTGGTCCTGGGGTGCCTCCAAATCTGGAGGTCCCCCAGGACCAGAGTCTCGGGGCGGGCCGCACCTACGCACCCTCCGCCACTCCCCCCTCTTCCCTTTAGTTCGCCATCCAGCCCTGTAGAAAGGTCTGCACGCAACCATAAAAAATAATGTCTTGCATCTGGTGGAACAGCAACGGTGTGTTGAACTACGAATTGCTTCACCGTGGTGTAAGAAGACTGTGTGAAGTGATGCTTCTACACGATTACGCCCACCCGCATTCTGCAAGACTGACAAGAAACACCACACAGTAAATGGGTTGCGAAGTTATTCCGCACCCAACGTATTCACCTGATGTCGCGCCCTCAGATTTTCACCCTTTCCGTTCTCTGTCCAACAGTCTTCAAGTAACTTCCTTTCCAGGCGAAAAAGTGCATCGAACATGGCTCGACGAATTCTTCGCCTCAAAACGACGTGATTTCTTGCAGTCGCGGAATCGAAAATTTAGTCCAACGTTGGCAGACTGTTGTAAATAGCGTAGAAGAATATATTATTGATGACTGAAGTCTCTGTTATGTGTATCTGTTGTGTTTATTAAACTTGAGATAAAACGCCACGATTTTCTGCACCAATCTAATGATTTTATAGTTTATACCTTGTAAACCACCTTATGACAACATTGCGATAACAGAAAAAAACTGAGCTCCGATATAGAATTATTTCCCAAGGAAACCCCAAGATTAAGCTACTTCGTAACAAAAGTTCTAAAAATAATATTCGTTTGGCAGCCGTATACAAGGGGTAACCAACATACTTTTAATTGAAATTAAAAAGAAAACAATTTTTGAGTATGATTAAAGGTTTTATTGAAATATGAATGAAAACACTTCTTTATTGCACAGGAATTATGTGTCCATGAACTTATATTTTCTATCTTTCTTCTTTTCAAAGGACGTAATGTAACTTTTTCCCTTTGAGTTTCTTGTTGTATGTCTCAGTAAATGGCCAACAGTTGTCTCCCACAGGGACGCGCTATGGAACGAGGAGTATTGATATTCTACTCATGCGTAGTATCTTAAGAAAGTATCTTACTTTAAAAGTATAGAAAGAAAAGAAAAAAATGACAGTCGTATCGTCTCCAATCTCTCCGTCTCTGTTTTTAAAATCTGTGTAAAATAGCGAAGCCATTTTTTCGCAAGTTTTAAATATTATAGCACAGTCGTTAAGTCAAGCAATGTTTTTATTTTAATTACAGATAACAATTACAAAAAGTTTTAAACTTAAAAAATTACTCGATATATTTCCAGAAAAACGGCTTAATCGGGCCTAAAGTAAGATAATTTAAATTACCTTCTAACTTTCGCATCCGTGGTCGAACGGTAGTGTCGTTGATCAGTTATCAAAATGTCCTCAGTCCCGAGTTCGAACCCCACTCCTTAAATTTTAAATAAAAATCTTCAGCAATGGCGGCCGATGACTTCCGACAAGAGAAGTCCTCATCATTCTGCCAAAGGCCTCGTCAAAGTGGGTGGAGGAGCTGACAGAGGTTCAGGACACTCTCTTTCCCTTGTGGTGGAAAGCTGTCCCTAAAATGCGGAAGAATGAGAAATGATCAACGGCATAATGGTGCCGACGGCAATGGAGACCACTGCAATAAAGACACATAACTTGTGTCCTCAGGACATGTGGCCTGTAATTGTAAAAGTGTCTTGATCATCTCTCCATTGGCAAAAGATTCAGGACTAGTCCACCATTCGGATCTCCGGGAGAGGAGTGACGAGTGGGAGGTGACATGGGAAGAAGACTGAATAACCAACGAAAGGATAACGTTCTATGAGTCGGAGCATGGGATGCCAGAAGTTGAACGTGGTAGAGAAGCTAGAAAATCTGAAAAGGGAAATGCAAAGCTTGCTTAGCTTGCGGGGTGAAGGAAGAAAACAAGGATTTTGGGTCAAATGACTATAGGGTAATATCAACAGCAGCAGAAAATCGCATAACAGGGGTAGAATTCATTATACTGAACAGGGCTGCACTACAGGAACGGTTACAGAACGGCAGGTGTAATAGGCAGCCCACCATTTACCATAAATGTTGGCTTTCTATAACTTTTACCATTGTTTCGGCGGACTTAAACTCGTCATCTTCAGAAAGACTACCTACATACAGTGCGATACTACAACACAAAAAAAGAGTACAATACAGACTGTTGTGCTCATCAATTTCCTGAAAGTTGCCCTCAAATATAATTACTTAATATTCGACGGAAAAATGTAGATTCAGCCTTTCGGTTTGGCTATGGGGAGTCCGCTTATTGGTATTTTGGCTGACATACTCATCAACGCACTCGAAAGAAACACCATTCAATTCCCAGAACCACGTCAGTAACATTCCTTTTTACGCGACGTATGTGACGATATTATCATTGCTTTTGACGGTAATGATAACGAGCTGGAGATGCTTTTCAATGCATTAATAACTTCCATGAGAAGATTTGCTTCATGAAAGAATTTTCCTGATTTAATTATTTTTGTAGAAAAGGAATCATTCGATTTCAACATCTTCCATAAGCAAACTTATTCAGACAATATTATCCCCACTGTCTCGACGCATCCGAAAGCTCGTAAACTAGCATTTTTCTATTCCGCCATACACCGGCTTGTAACTAATCCTTTATCGCCTACCAACTAATCAGATAAATGAGGTAAATGTCATCGAATCGATCGCAGTCAATAACGAGTATTATCAAGGCTTGCTGGATCACATCTTCAAAGGAATATCTCTCAAAAATGTTCGACGTTGTGCTATGACCCTTCCTCCCACAATAAGAAATTCATATCCATTCCATTCTTATAAATGTCTCTTATAGGATTAAACGTCTTCTTGTGAATAAATATAACTGTAATATCTCTTTCTCTACACGCAATAGTTTGCAGAGAAGACTTTTGCACACTGTGGAAAATACTGGTGACTTGTTTTCCAATTCAGGTGTCTATACATTAATTTACAATAATTGCCCATGCTATTTCGTTGGCTACACTGGCAGAACTGAGAGGACAAGATACAAAGAGCATCTGTTAGGAATGAAAGGAGTTAACATACATAACTTTACGTTTGCTGAACATCTACTGATTCCAATCACAGTCATAAAAAATTGGAAGACACAAGTTATTCTTCACAGAGAAATCAAAGGGTGTAGGATGGACCTTTGGGAAGAATTAGAGATCTATAAACACTATGTGCGCAAAGGTCAGCTGCAGCCCGCCTGCAGACAATTTTTTGATGGTTTCGAACCCACGCTGTTCACAAAAAAACCTTCATACGTCTATTATGCAATTTTTGTGCATACAGTTTCGTTTGGTAGTTCATGTTGTATTCGGAGACCTATGAACTTTTGCTCTTTACTGTCATTATGTTGCTTGTAATAACGCACGTATGCTCAGATATGACTGTTTCCGTACGATAATGTGCTGATAGTCCTATACTTATTTATATATTTGTCTTTTCACCATTTTATTCTATACTCGTTCATTCGCATGGTGTATTTCTGTTAGTAATTTCAATGTGGTTACGTTTATTGGCTGTTTAGATCGCCAAGCGTACATGTTTATCGGCGCATGCCCCTCAGGTTTTATTTCCCTGGTATTTACGCTCTCCGCTCTTTCTCAGTCGGCACGTAGCTACTAACATGGTCCGTTATTTTAAGAGGTTGGTTTTATTGATGTGACAAGATTTTGATTCTAGGGGCCTTAACTTTGACATATGGACATATAGTCCGTTGCCGACACATGTCTTGTGGAGATAGCTCCACTGACTGATTGCAAATGTGATATTTGTAAGTACTACTTCTCCTGTATTGTTACACATCGTGTTATTTGTGACATTTCTACATTTGTTGTAGAGAGTAGTTTCTGTTTGACATTTAATATTGGTCCATGACGTTTTGCTTGTAAGTTATGTTATCGCATGGTATGCAGGCTCTCCTTCTGAGGAAGACGGATTTAAATCCGTTGAAACCATGGGATAGGTTATTTGAAAACAACCATTTATTGTAACTGATTGGCTGCCTATTATACCTGCTGAGAAGTAGAATTCATTGTGAACAGGACGGTAGGACAGAGAGAGATTTATTGTGTACAGTTCAGTGGCAGCATTGTTTACATCAGAGTCGACAGCAAGCCAACACAGACGACAAGTTCAGTGATACATGCCTGCGTCACAAGCACAAGATGAGGTGATAGAGAAAGTATATGGGGATATTGAACAGGTAATTCATTACATAAAGGGATATGAAGATCTAATAGTCATGGAAGACTGGAATGCGGTTGTAGGGAAGGAAGAGGAGGAAAGAGTTAAGGAAGAACATAAGAATGAGAGCGGAGAAAGACTGAGCTGTGCAGCAAATTTAAGATCGAGTACTGTGTTCAAGAACCACAAGAAGAGAAGGTATACCCGGTAAAGGGTATAACATCAAGGTCAGGAAGAGATTCTGAAATCAAATATATAGACTCAGATCACAATTTAGGAATGACGAAAGGTAGACTGGAGTTTTAGAGACTACTCAGAAAGAATCAATACGCAATGCAATGGGATACGAAAGAACTAAGGAACGAAGAGATATGCTTGACGTTCTCTGAGGCTACAGGTTCTGCGATCATACATAGCTCAGTAGGCAGTTCAGTTGAAGAGGAATGGACATCTCTAAAAAGGGTAGTCCCAGAAGATGGAGACAAAAAAGTTGGTACAGGGAAAATGACTGTGAGGAAATGGGTAATAGAAGAAACGCTTCAGTTGATCGACAAAAGAAGAAAGTACAAAAATGTTCAGGGAAATTCAGGGATACAAAAATAAAAGTCACTTAGGAATGAAATAAACAGGAAGTGCAGGGAAGCAAAGCGAAATGGGTTCATGAAAAATGTGAAGAAATGAAAAAGTAATGATTGTCGGAAGGCCTGATTCAGCATGCAGAAAAGTCAAAACAACCTTCGGTGAAATTAAAAGAGAGGGCGGTAACATTAAGTGTGCAATGAGAATTCCGCTGGTAAATGCTGAGGAGCGAACGGATAAGTGGAGAGAGTATAATGAGAGAGTCTACCAAAGGGAGGACTTGTGTGATGGCCGCGCGGGATTAGCCGAGCGGTCTCAGTCATGGACTGTGCGGCTGATCCCGGCGGAGGTTCGAGTCCTCCCTTGGGCATGGGTGTGTGTGTTTGTCGTGTGTGTGTTTGTCCTTAGGATAATTTAGGTTAAGTAGTGTGTAAGCTTGGGGGCTGATGACCTTAGCGGTTAAGTCCCGTAAGATTTCACACACATTTGAACATTTTTTGACTTGTCTGATGACGTGGCAGAAGAAGAAACTCGAGTCGGTAGAGAAGAGATAGGGAATCCAGTGTTAAAATCAGAGTTTAGAAGAGCTTTGGAAGACTTAAAATCAAATAAGGCGGAAGGGATGGATAATTGCCCACGAGAAGACAGGCCGTGGCGCGTACGTCACAGCACGTGACACTGCAGGTCCTACTAGTGCCAACCAAGATACCCTGGCTTAAAATACCGGAAATCTGTGAAGATTATGAACAAAGTACAGTTACTAGGACTCGAGAAAACTTCAAGAGTACAAATGTAAACTGTATAGACACAAATAACTATTAAATATCATGCGGAATTAAGAATAAAATTTATTCAAGCTGGTACTGAAATTACACATGGTGAAATCACCACCACGTTAATGAAAAAAGGTACACATCTTAAAAGTGAAACGAAATGAGAAGTAGAAGAAATGAAACATACATACACACACACACACACACACACACACACACATACACACACACACACACACTAGAAAAGTTCACACATACATTCCAGTTAAAAGAGAAGTCAGACAACTGAATTTTAAACCTGTGCTGGCCTAACGAAATTCCTACATCACCGGTTCTGCTTAGATAAAGCGAGGACCCGAAACACTCACTACATACGGAAAAAATTGTTCCAATGGCTCTAAGCACTATGGGACTTAACATCTGAGGTCATCAGTTCTCTAGACAGTTCCTAAGGACATCACACACATCCATGCCCGAGGCAGGATTCCATCCTGCGACCGTAGCAGCAGCGCGGTTCCGGACTGAAGCGCCTAGAACCGCTTGGTCACAGAGGCCGGCTACTACAGGGTGTTACAAAAAGGTGCGGCCAAACTTTCAGGAAACATTCCTCACACACAAATAAAGAAAAGATGTTATGTGGACATGTGTCCAGAAACGCTTAATTTCCATGTTAGAGCTCATTTTAGTTTCGTCAGTATCTACTGTACTTCCTCGATTCACCGCCAGTTGGCCCAATTGAAGGAAGGTAATGTTGACTTCGGTGCTTTTGTTGACATGCGACTCATTGCCCTACATTACTAGCATCAACCACATCAGTACGTAGCATCAACAGGTTAGTGTTCATCACGAACGTGGTTTTGCAGTCAGTGCAATGTTTACAAATGCGGAGTTGGCAGATGCCCATTTGATGTATGGATTAGCACGGGGCAATAGCCGTGGCGCGGCACGTTTGTATCGAGACAGATTTCCAGAACAGAGGTATCCCGACAGGAAGAAGTTCGAAGCAATTGATCGGCGTCTTAGGGAGCACGGAACATTCCAGCCTATGACTCGCGACTGGGGAAGACCTAGAACGACGAGGACACCTGCAGTGGACGAGGCCATTCTTCGTGCAGTTGACGATTACCCTAATGTCAGCGTCAGAGAAGTTGCTGCTGTACAAGGTAACGTTGACCACGTCACTGTATGGAGAGTGCTACGGGAGAACCAGTTGTTTCCGCACCATGTACAGCGTGTGCAGGCACTATCAGCAGCTGATTGGCCTCCACGGGTACACTTCTGCGAATGGTTCATCCAACAATGTGTCAACCCTCATTTCAGTGCAAATGTTCTCTTTACGGATGAGGCTTCATTCCAGCGTGATCAAATTGTAAATTTTCACCATCAACATGTGTGGGCCGACGAGAATCCGCACGCAATTGTGCAATCACGTCATCAACACAGATTTTCTGTGAACGTTTGGGCAGGCATTGTTGGTGATGTCTCGATTGGGGTCCATGTTCTTCCACCTACGCTCAATGGAGCACGTTATCATGATTTCATACGGGATACTCTACCTGTGCTGCTAGAACATGTGCCTTTACAAGTACGACACAACATGTGGTTCCTGCACGATGGAGCTCCTGCACATTTCAGTCGAAGTGTTCGTACGCTTCTCAACAGCAGGTTCGGTGACCGATGGATTGGTAGAGGCCGACCAATTCCATGGCATCCACGCTCTCCTGACCTCAACCCTCTTGACTTTCATTTATGGGGGCATTTGAAAGCTCTTGTCTACGCAACCCCGGTACCAAATGTAGAGACTCTTCGTGCTCGTATTGTGGACGGCTGTGGTACAATACGCCATTCTCCTGGGCTGCATCAGCGCATCAGGGATTCCATGCGACGGAGGGTGGATGCATGTATCCTCGCTAACGGATGACATTTTGAACATTTCCTGTAACAAAGTGTTTGAAGTCACGCTGGTACGTTCTGTTGCTGTGTTTCCATTCCATGATTAATGTGATTTGAAGAGAAGTAATAAAATGAGCTCTAACATGGAAAGTAAGCGTTTCCGGATACATGTCCACATAACATATTTTCTTTCTTTGTGTGTGAGGAATGTTTCCTGGAAGTTTGGCCGTACCTTTTTGTAACACCCTGTATATAGGGAAAAATATACTCGCGAGTACGCACTCAAAAATACAAAAATTCGAATACCGAACTTCGAAAATGAACTAGCAGATGAAAAGTGTACATCAGTTGGAATAGCTACACACCATCGCACGTTAACACACTCACCTGCGCCAAGCCCCTCTTAACAGTACCATCTTCAATCACCAAAGGTCCAACCCCAAATGACGAGAGCACGCTTACCGTGCAGCGAACGTCCCCCAGGTAGCTGGAAGAGACCAGAGGGGTCCTTTCCGCCACCAACTTAACTACTGTTAAATGATTAGCGACAGGATACAAATCTCTTTGCCTTGACTGAGAAAGCTACGTCGGCTACACTTATGCCACCACAGCTGACAGCCACATGCTGTACTGCTACCACATGTAGACAAATCCAACGTACACAATCACTCACTCACTCATACAGAAGAAAAAGAGAGAAAGGAAATTTGGTAGCTCAAAATGCAGCTAATGTACATAGAATTAGATGCTTACTGGAAAAACTGATACTTTAATGTACTTGTGTACCACTAAAAGTGAACAGACACGAAGTACAAAACTAAATTACAAGTAACTGAGTGTGACAGTATGAAATACAAGTTAAATAGTATGAAACGAATCTAACAGAGACGCTTCACCTTTAGTGCATACCATTTCAATTACATATTGATTTCCCCTGGGCCCAGCATGGAGCCGAGCGTCCACGAAGTGTGACGCCAAGCCGACTAGTGTGACGTCACAAGTTCGTTACTGGGCTCGTATTTCTCGTGGGCCCCAGATGGCGTGCATATGACATAGATGGCGTTCTGCCATTCCATTGGTCAACGTTCAAACTCGTACAGAACATCTGACAAGCTATATATTGCTTTGCACGTCTAGAAAGACTCCCCAACGTGCTATTCCACGGTATGACGTCAGAAACTCAGCACGCTCACGACTCAACGTTCGCATGCACGATCCGTGTGCCGACGGCTTAACGGCGTAGGCGTGAAAACGCACAATTGGCAAAACGGTGTATGATGTCAAGAGCGCACCGCCGAAATCAATGTTTTTTGGTAGTAGGGGAGATTTTCATGCTGTGATTGGCGTCTGAAGGAGGCGGGCTATTTTGGAGGGATTCTCTAGTTGGAGGGAATCCTCACAATTGGGCTAGAGTGCTTCTTCATTTTGTGATTGGCAGCTGGCACTATTTGGCGGGAAGGAACTAGCAGGGCGTGTGTGACAGCCACAAGAGGCACACTTTGGTTTTCGTCGCGGAGATGCCTGCATCGACTTCAGGTTAGGAGTCCGCAGCTCGTGGTCTCGTGGTTGCGTTCTCGCTTCCCGAGCACGGGTTCTTGGGTTCGATTCCCGTCGGGGCCAGGTATTTTCACCTGCCTCGAGATGACTGGGTGTTTGTGTTGTCCTCATCATTTCATCATCATTCACGAAAGTGCCGAGATTGGGCTGAGCAAAGGTTGGGAATTTGTACGGGCACTGATAACCACGCAGTTGAGCGCCCCACAATCCAAACATCATCGTCATCAGGTTAGGATGCCGATGTGTCCACTTCGACTTGCGCCTTGGTAATGAGCGTTTGGTGTCATTGGCCGGGAGGCCCCTTGCAGGGCAGGTCTGGCCGCCTTGTTGCTGGTCTTATTTCATTCGACACCACATTGGGTGACCTGCGCACCGGATGGGGATGAAATGATGATGAAGACAACACAACACGCAGTGCCTGAGCGGAGAAAAATCCCCGACCCAGCCGGGAATCTAACCCGGGCCCGTAGGACGGCAATCCGTCACGCTGACCACTTTTTTTTTTTTTTTTTTTTTTGGTTCGATATTGTTCGTTGCATTTGTTCGGTGCGGGTGTCCCCTGACACCCGTTGAAGTTCAGTGTTGAGTCGTTGACTCAGTTTTTTTTATTACAAAGGGCAGCTAACCCTCTGACCGAACACGATGAGCTACCGTGTCGGCCACCACTCAGCTATCGGGGCGGTCGCGGTCGCAGACGTAACCGCATCGAATCCAGGTACGATAGCATCTAGTTGTGACAGGGTGCCGACGACATCGCCTTTATAATGGGACCAGCATATCTGTGGCGTACAGCTCGATGCACCACCATAATATTTACGGTGAGCATAGTTCGCAGCATCGTCAGAGTAGTTCAGTTCGATTTCACACTTACGGAATTCAAGACAATCGCCTGTGCCAGGTTCATGCCACTTATACTGAATGTGTGAACTTCTGGGGTTAGTCATCATCAACTTTCAGTCACTACTTCGGTCAGAGATATTAGAGTTTAAATTCTCAATCGGGTAGGTTGTAAATTCATAGGTGGGCGAGTAACACTGCTATCCACTTATGCTTACACCTAAATTTGAATAAATAGAATTTCGTAGTTGAATTTATATATCATTTAATAGATGTGGTTGCGATTAAACATGAGTATTTGACTAGTCAGTCTTTCTGTTTAGTACCTTCACTTACATTAAGTTATATGCAGTCATAGAGTGTTCAGTTAGATACTTCCGTTCACATTAAATCATATGTAGATAATTATTGTTCCCGCCAGATACGGCCAATCAGATTAAGTTGTTAGATGCAACTTTCCCCACGTTGGGATTTGTGCTTAGGTCCATAGATTCGCGTTATCCACATAACTTGGCGCACAGTTAAAATTTGAAGGGTAGATCTTAAATACGTGGCCTTGCCACAATTACGTTTGAGTGCTAGGTTAGTTAACCGCGGTGGGAATTTCGCAGTATTAGGATTCAGCATACTAAAAGCCACATGCAAAAGCCACTCTCATAAAATAAAAATTGCTGTTGGCCTGTACAATAGTTGCATTGCTTACCACTATAATTTCGTTTCAGTATTATTTAGTAAGCTCAAAACAAGGGCTATGCTAGTAAAACTTAATATCTACATTCATATTTAGTTGAAACATAAATTGTGATAGTCTTATACGTCATTAGAAAACAAATTTAGTAACAGTGTGATGCAGAGCAACACACGACGGTATAATACCATGTCTGAACAAACGTTTAGGGCTATTACAATACCTGTCGACATTATCGTAGATTCCCACGTATAAAAAGTAAAAAATCAATAAAACTGTTTGTTATATTTCCTGTTATACTTTCTTTAAAGTAAACTGAGAAAAACTATGGGAGATAATGCACAATAGAGAAATACAGGGTGTTTCAAAAATGACCGGTATATTTGAAACGGCAATAAAAACTAAACGAGCAGCGATAGAAATACACCGTTTGTTGCAATATGCTTGGGTCAACAGTACATTTTCAGGCAGACAAACTTTCGAAATTACAGTAGTTACAATTTTCAACAACAGATGGCGCTGCGGTCTGGGAAACTCTATAGTACGATATTTTCCACATATCCACCATGCGTAGCAATAATATGGCGTAGTCTCTGAATGAAATTACCCGAAACCTTTGACAACGTGTCTGGCGGAATGGCTTCACATGCAGATGAGATGTACTGCTTCAGCTGTTCAATTGTTTCTGGATTCTGGCGGTACACCTGGTCTTTCAAGTGTCCCCACAGAAAGAAGTCACAGGGGTTCATGTCTGGCGAATAGGGAGGCCAATCCACGCCGCCTCCTGTATGTTTCGGATAGCCCAAAGCAATCACACGATCATCGAAATATTCATTCAGGAAATTAAAGACGTCGGCCGTGCGATGTGGCCGGGCACCATCTTGCATAAACCACGAGGTGTTCGCAGTGTCGTCTAAGGCAGTTTGTACCGCCACAAATTCACGAAGAATGTCCAGATAGCGTGATGCAGTAATCGTTTCGGATCTGAAAAATGGGCCAATGATTCCTTTGGAAGAAATGGCGGCCCAGACCAGTACTTTTTGAGGATGCAGGGACGATGGGACTGCAACATGGGGCTTTTCGGTTCCCCATATGCGCCAGTTCTGTTTATTGACGAAGCCGTCCAGGTAAAAATAAGCTTCGTCAGTAAACCAAATGCTGCCCACATGCATATCGCCATCATCAATCCTGTGCACTATATCGTTAGCGAATGTCTCTCGTGCAGCAATGGTAGCGGCGCTGAGGGGTTGCCGCGTTTGAATTTTGTATGGATAGAGGTGTAAACTCTGGGGCATGAGACGATACGTGGACGTTGGCGTCATTTGGACCGCAGCTGCAACACGGCGAACGGAAACCCGAGGCCGCTGTTGGATCACCTGCTGCACTAGCTGCGCGTTGCCCTCTGTGGTTGCCGTACGCGGTCGCCCTACCTTTCCAGCACGTTCATCCGTCACGTTCCCAGTCCGTTGAAATTTTTCAAACAGATCCTTTATTGTATCGCTTTTCGGTCCTTTGGTTACATTAAACCTCCGTTGAAAACTTCGTCTTGTTGCAACAACACTGTGTTCTAGGCGGTGGAATTCCAACACCAGAAAAATCCTCTGTTCTAAGGAATAAACCATGTTGTCTACAGCACACTTGCACGTTGTGAACAGCACACGCTTACAGCAGAAAGACGACGTACAGAATGGCGCACCCACAGACTGCGTTGTCTTCTATATCTTTCACATCACTTGCAGCGCCATCTGTTGTTGAAAATTGTAACTACTGTAATTTCGAAAGTTTGTCCGCCTGAAAATGTACTGTTGTCCCAAGCATATTGCAACAAACGGTGTATTTCTATCGCTGCTCGTTTAGGTTTTATTGCCGTTTCAAATATACCGGTCATTTTTGAAACACCCTGTACCTTTGCACATAAAAAAGGTGGTGGAAAGCATATACCAAAGATCAAAAATCGCCATTGCAGGGAACTGATAAATTTGTGAGTACAAGGATGCAGTTTGTCTTCGATTCTGTTTAATATTTGTATTGACGACTTCGTAGAGCAAGGGATAATCAAATTAAATGTTCATACTCATGACTACAACGAAGGGAATTGTTCTACGGTATTACCCTTTGCTGATTATCAAATTGTGATTGCTGATAGCGAGAACATACTCTATCAGCTGCACATATATTGTTCACAACAGCTAAGTTATATAATCTACTAGTATCTTCAACGAAAACAAACGTTATGTCTTTCAGTTCAACGTCTTAGGAGATACTATCTCATTCATGACAGAAATGGAGATACAAAAGGAAGTAGAAAACATTTAAGTACATTAATTGAACCTTCGTACTAAAGTAAGTTAATTGAACCTTCGTACTAAAGTAAGTAAGGAAACTCTTAAAGTTTACAAGACTACACTGGTCTTGTGGTTTGATTTGAAAGAGTAGTGGTGACTGCAAATGTATACCCTGATAGCAATCTCTTTAACTTGTGTCTTCCACTTGTCTGCCTGGCCATGCATCTGCTAAATTAAATCTACTCTCAGACAGTGGTCGCTATTGCTAGCCTGCGTTGGTGTTTATCACTTTTATCATAATCGTAAATAAAAATTGAATACTGAGAAAAATTAATAAAAAGGTGGCTCTGTCATTATTGCACTCAGTTAGTGATGGGTGATTAATGTACAACATGGGTTTAATATTTTATACAAATGTCACGAGTTCATCAGTCATAAAACAGGACAAACAACATAAGTTAAGCGAGGTGCCAGATAAACCATGAACTGTTGGCAACAGAAATAGAAGCAAATAATTATATGTAGTCCACTGCGTGGCATTTGGTTGGTAAAGACTAAGGTTTATCTATGTACTGTATTCACCCTGGCTCGAAACATGGATGACACAATCTGAAATTATCTAACGCTAAATAGACTTCGATGGGTTTATTCGACAAAGAAGTTACACTACGTTGGTGCAGCTGAGAACAAGTGGTGAGACCGTGATTGAGTTTGCCCGAACAAGCCAGAGCAGCAATACTACATCTCTTTCTCGGTGCGCAGCACTATTTCCCGCGTCGGCAGGGTAGCGATATGCGGCGCCTGCAATTTGTTAATACGGGCGCGAAACATGTAAAGTTGCGGGCAGGCTATCTGTCAGACGAATCGCAATTACTCTCCGACGGAGCACTGAAATCTTAGCAGATTTCAGGGTATCACAATACGTTCACCGGTCATACAATGGACCAATTTCATCCACTTATACAGTAGTACACACAAGGAAATCAACTGTTAAGGCGACAGACCTTATACAAATAAGTCCTCGGCACAGCGAGGTGTCCGAGATGACTGAGGTCCAAACTGTCGGTACAGCTGAGACTTCACCACAGGCTCAGTGCCAGTACAAAGGCAGGACGAGTGTCCCAAGTGCAAGCCACTCATAACGAGATTCAAGACCAGAATTTCCTGTCCAGACCAGAGTCTGAATCACAAGTCTCTTTCTCCACTCGTCACCTTCCATCATGCCTTGGTAAACTCGAAACGTGCACCAACACAACCGCCCCCTCACAGTTTCGTGCCAGTCAGAACCTCCACGAGCCCCACGTCACCCATCTACCTCGTGTGCTCAACCTCCAGACCAATCGT
This sequence comes from Schistocerca nitens, assembly GCF_023898315.1. Taxonomy (NCBI): domain Eukaryota; kingdom Metazoa; phylum Arthropoda; class Insecta; order Orthoptera; family Acrididae; genus Schistocerca; species Schistocerca nitens. Next base: position 439,072,654 of record NC_064622.1, on the reverse strand, counting down.
AACCAAATTTAACAATATTCTTTTCCCTGCTAAACAAGCATCCATTCCCTGACTAGTAAATTTCCGCGCCGGGGTGAGAAGACGTTACGCTCCCGAATTGTATTTCCTACGGCCACTTTAGGAAATGTGTTTTTCGTTTAAGCCAAATGTAAACAACACATTTATCACAGAGATCATTGTCTTGATGGTCCGAATGTTACAACATTTTTGACCATGGGCATCGGCTAAGAGAAGTGCTTCTGTGTCCCGACAAAGGCCATTTCACAGCCGCCATAAATGTTGTTTTCCATCCTAAAATTCTTCCGAAGGCCCGAGGCTTCCCAAAAAACTCAGCAGCCAGAGGGACGACCCACCTGAGGGCTCCGTCTATGGCGTCCAGTCCAAGTGAACATGGAAACTGACGGATTTTTATGGACGTCCGTTCTGTCCACAACGGGCGTTTGTGACACTGTCGAAACACTCAGCTTTTTTTCTCTCCTGCGTCCGTGCCCCTGCCGTGGCCATAAATGTCTAACAGGTATGTCCGGGTAGGCTGTTTTTCACCTCTTCAGCCGAAAGCAATTGCACACTAGTGGCAAGTGCATTGCTATGTTCCTTTCCCTAGCAGCTGCACGTGGCTTTCTGGTCCCCAATCTCCACTGCAAGATTTACTGTTAAATAGCCAAACCGCCTGCTTGTTCTCAACTCCAAAACACGCTATTCGAAGGAGAACTACCATAAAGATCGCTCGTCAATGACAACTTTCGTCTCACCGAAAAATATGTCTGAGGTGTAATAACAACATTAGAGAATAGCACTGAATAGGAAAATAAGAGAGGAACGACTTTTCCTCTCTCAATTTCTGCAAAACGATAGCAAAGACACAAAGAGTAATTAAAAAAATTGTTAGGCATTATTACCCAGTTGGAAGTAGATCTTTACGAAGACTGAGGGAAAGGTGGAAAGATCAATAATTTCAACCAAGAAAGCGTAATGGGCGAATGCCTGATACATGCAGAAAGAAGAAGGGGAATACTAGTAAGGGTTGTGCACTCTTATGGAGTCTGACTGGGTATCAATGATAAGAACAGGGCAGCAGGTCAAATAATATCGAGCTTCCAGAATGAGATTTTCACTCTGCAGCGGAGTGTGCGCTGATATGAAACTTCCTGGCAGATTAAAACTGTGTGCTGGGCCGAGACTCGAACTCGGGACCTTTGCCTTTGGCGGGGAGGTGCTCTACCATCTGAGCTACCCAAGCAGAACTCACGCCCCGTCCTCACAGCTTCACTTCTGCCAGTACCTCGTCTCTTACCTTCCAAACTTTACAGAAGCTTAATATCGAGCTGTTGAAAGAATAGGAAAAGTACGCCTCCGACATCCAATAGTTGGCTACAGAGAACACGTTAAGAACTGTCCCATTTTTGGTTCTTCGTTGTGGGCATAGAGTAGCAATATCTATGGAGTGAGCATTAACATGGGCACAACAGAATTTTTGTCGCCTGCATACATCGAATACAAACGTCACGTGACCATCATGTGGCGTTAAGGTTTATCTGTAAGCGGTCTGCAGAGTCTGATTGTGATGTTACATCATTAATAAAGACACGTCCAGTTCAAAAGTACCGTAGTTTTTGCACACACATTTCATAGGTGTATTAATAATTTGCGTTCGGTATCTGGAATGAACTGTGCTTGAAGCAAGTGCATTTCGCTTGTTTGTGACAAGTGTCACAGCATAGAGGTTTTTTGTTATGGAAAAAATGGGAAAACGACCGCTACTATTAGGTTTTATACAGGATTTGATCGTATTTGCATGACCGTTTTAGTAAATTACACTATAGTGGCATTGTGAAATAGCTTCCTAGTACTGTGCGAAGAAAGTGTCCCAAAAAACATCGAATTTTTTGCTATGCAGTAAATTCCCGTCTTACCACGCATTGAAATATTTTTGGTGTCGAAATTCTTCAACTTTTACCTGCTGGCAACATACGTGTCATATTTTTTCATGTGTAGTGAATCTGAAATATGAATCGCATATAATAAGTCTTCATATAACGAATATTAGTACTGCAGTTTTTTATGACCACTTTAAAATAAGTATATAAATCGTAGGTAATGGTTCAGAGCGTCGTATGTAACCCATATTTGCAGACGAAAATTGCTCGATATGGTGCAACGGATTCACTGGCGTCATATTCCCACACTACTGAATTTTATATACCAATTGTCTCGTAAACATATGATCACACAGCTGTACGATATTGGCCCTTTAGTACACAACGTCTTGACATTTTTCAATAAATAAAGTCATCTTAAGAGCATAATATCCACAGTTAGATATATGTGATTCTTACTAAATGAAGCGTAACTTCTCCTCGTTTGACATATTTCGATTTGCATCCGTATCACAAACAATTATTCACCATTACTGCTACTAATAAATCAGTGTGTGAAAACAAGGCGAGAAGGTGTGACATTAAAGTATCAATCTTAACGCAAAATGTAAACAAAAGCTTCATACCATCGTCATGTGATTATTTGGGTCTGAATGTGGCTACATGCGCAATACGCTGTGCTCAGACTCTAAATAACCCTGCTCTCTGATTGAGAGCTGCGGTACTGTGTAGTAGTTGAAAAATGTTATTCTGATGATTCGATTAATATTTGAACCAAACACAAGAGCACCGGATTGCAAATGAACAAGAGCATGCGCTTTAATAGTAGGCATGGGATCTATAATTTCGGCATGAAAATTGTTATTGGTATCGGTTATTGGTATTGGTTATCGTGGAACACAGTCCACTGTGCTTTAGAAGAAATGTATTCGCAGTTGCGAAACCGATTTCACTTCAGCTGCACAATTTATTGGTGAAACATGAAAATTTGTGCCAGACTAGGACTTGAACCCGGATGACATACATTATGAGAACGGTCGCCGTAATCACTTCTGCTATCCAAGCACTTCCCGGGGACTGTCCCAAACCGCTTTGAGTCACCATGTGTTCACATCCTGCACTTACACAGTTACTGTGGTTCTTGCATAGGGAGAGACTGTTTGGACTGTTTAGGCGTGCAATACTATTCTGAATTGTCTGACTTTTACGGTGTATCACGCACGCATACTGCACAGTAAAACATAGACACCGCAGATAAGTACTGTACTTTACTGTAACTCTTGGTAGTGTGCTGGATGACAAACCCACAACTAAAATATCGTTCATGATCCTAAACATCACTCTTGTCATGTTAGAACCTGCGTTAGCGAATTCATTGCGGAGCCGTCATTGCTTTGACGAGGAGCAGTAGAGGTACTAATACCACTCTCATGGACCGGTGGAATCGTCGTAATCTGATTTCTTGTTCATACGCGACATATTTTCAAATTTATTTTTAAGTGTTCTCCCATAGTCTTCCGTATAACTGGCTTGTTAATGTTCTACAAATACAGATAAATTATGTAAATTAATAATACCTAGTTATTAATGTCGATACCTCCAGATGAACAACCAATACGATTAAACGCAGTTAAATTTGCTCTGCTTCACCTAGATATTAACGTATGATTATTTTAATTCTAAACGATTTTGTAGTAAGACTGTCGCATCGACCACATTAACATTTGAGATTATAATGTGATAGCTCTTTTATAACTGAATGTAGTTCATTTAGTGAAAGCTATCAGTAAGTATCCACATCGTGACAAATAACACATTAAGTGTAAGAAAGCTTCATCGCATGTTGTGAAATGTATTTATTCGTTTATTTATATATTTAACCTGGCATGATTAGGTTCATCAGGCCTTCTCTTACATGTGACTATTCTACGTATTTTGCATTATGTTCTTCACGACATACATCTTATAAGAAGACTTACGTCTAATATGGGATACAACAGTAGCGGAAGCAGCAAAAGATATAGTGGAAAAATAGTTTGTATTAATTCATGGGAAGTGAAACAACCAAGACACGTTATGGACAGTTTATTTTTAAAGTGGTGGGAGGAATGGAGAGGGAGGGGAGAGAGAGAGAGAGAGGGGGGGGGAAGAGAAGGATGTAGTAGAACGGAGATAGTGAAGAGAGAGAGGGATAGAAAGTTGCTTCTCTGGTTGAGAAATAAAAAGAAAGGTAAACCTAACTGGGAGAAGAACAGCATTTGCTTTTTATGCACTTGACGAGAGGAAATGCTACAATTTCTCCTTAAAACGCGACAAGTCATTATGACGTGTACAGAATGTAGGGCAGCTTGTTCCAAAGGCGAACAGCGGCAACAAATATGGATGCATTACAATGAATTAGGCACAGATGGTGAGACTCATTTCAATTACTTCTGGTTATCTTGTTGTGTAGTTAGTGGTTGTGAATAGAATTTGAGCAGCATTACTTACAACGAATAGAACATTGTTAACAGTGATCCCCTTTAATGTTCAAGGTTGTGCGTAAAACGTATGATATGAATACTGCGATTTAGTCGTGGGTAAAGCGGGTGGCAGACTGCGGTTCGTTCATATGATAGTGGGGTAATGCAGTCAGTCTACAAAGGAGACTGTGCAAAACACTTGTTGAACCTATCCTGGAATAACTTCTTGTAATATGATTCAGCAACATGTGAAATTATTTAGAGGATATCACTCTTCGCTTATGGCCGGAGAAAATGTTATTCTGTTTCCTAGAGTGCTGCTGAAGTGTGTGGCTTCCGTACCAGATCGTTAAACGGAGGACACTGAATATTTACAGAGAAGGTCAGCGCGAGTGATAAATTCGCTTGATATGTGGGGAGACCATCACGGAAAGCCCGAAAAACATTAACTGGCACACGCTTGCTGATAGCTGCCACTGTATGGTGAATGCCTATTTACGAAGCTTCAGGGACCGGTATCGAGTGAAGAATCTGGCAATAATCCACGGTCTTCTACATATCGCTCCCGTAGTAACTGCGAAAGCAAGTAGGGACTAATTGCAGCAAGCATGAATTGAAGCAATTATTCCACGCGCGAATGGAAAAGCACGAGCCCCAAATACTTACTGAATTTTTCGTCGGCTCTCTATAGCACATGAAAAAAAGGTTGAATAGGAAACAATTTCCTGATGCTCTGCACGGCTTCCTGTTTAAATCTAATATGAAAATTATACCCTACATGAACCATGGATCGGGTGGTTTGTGTGTCTCTCCGAGATATACTGCGCAAAAACTTAAAAGATCATTATTTCTAAACCCGGTAATTGTCTCCTATTGCGACGCATGAGTTTGAAATTTGGCCCGAAGGTGTCTACTGCCTTCCTCTGGTATGGTGCAAACGCGTGGCGTACTGCGACGTCACCCTCGGACTCACAAGTGAAAGTAAAGTAACAGCTCGAGTTGGGTTAATGATGTGACAATAGTACTGAATTTCACCACAATTCTGCCCAAAAATACCGTGGACGTATCACACGATGGGAAGGTCGCGACAGCCCCTCTTCCCCACATTTCACCTCTTATTTTCACGTCTCTGCGATGGACGTCAGAACCGCGACACCCGGTCTTGAAATCACGGGGTTTTCTTATGGGTGTCTGAGAACAAACGGTCGCTCAGAATCGACACGAAAATACCTCAGCGGGTGGCACAAAGGACGACAATGAAATTAGCCCGTTGCCTGGTGCGTTTATTTCCGCACATCACGCAGTCGAAAACGACGATCCATAGTACGATGGGCAAAAGGAAAATGTTCTTGACACCCTAGGACTTGCCTCTGTGTTGAGTCCCCAAGTTGGTCGGTGTGAACATCATATCAGGAACTCAGCTGATTTTTTACGTCGTTTGGAGGGAATGCGGTTGAATAACTCTGATATTTTAGTAAGTTTTGATGTGGTCTCTCTCTTCACTCGTGTTCCTCTGTTTCGTTCCGGTTAAATGGGATTAGGTGTGGTGCTGAATTAACTAATCTCTTTTGGAACATCCACTTACTTTTTATTCAATGACCAGTATTACTAGTAGACAGATGGAGTTGCGATGGGTAGTCCGTTGCCTCCTGTAATCCCAAATTTGTTTATGGAAGACTTCGAAGAACGTGCATCCGAGTCAGCTTCTTTGTAACACGCCTGTTTCTTCAGATATTCTGATGATACTTTTATTGTTTGGCCTCATGGTAGGGAGAATTTGAATGACTTTTTAGAACATCTGAACTCGGTCCACCCGAACATTCGTTTTACGATGGAGGTGGAAGAGGATGGTTGCCTTTCCTTTCCTGACGCTTTGGTTAGGAGGTATGTCTCTGAGCACTATGGGACTTAACGTCTGAGGTTATCAGTCCCCGTAGGAGGTATGTTGATGGATCATTGGGACATGCAGTTTACAGGAAACGTGCTCACACCGACTTGTATTTACAGGCTAATAGTTGTCACCATCCGGCTCAGCGTGAAGAGGTACTCCGTACCTTGGTACACAGGGCACATGTCACTTCCGGCACGGAGGCTTTGCCAGACGAGCTGTCCCACCTTGAAGCTACATTTCGTCAAAAAGGTTATAGTGGAAGGCAGATTTAACGTGCGTTGTGCTATCGACCAACTGTGCATCGGGTGATTGATGTTAATACTGAGTCGACACCTGTCTACTGCCTTTTTGCCTTATGTAGGAAGCACTTCCAACAAGATCGGTCGTATTTTACGGATATACGATGTGAAATGTGTTTTCCGACCTCCATCTAAAATTAGAGTGCTTTTGTGTTCCGTTATTGATGATCTTGGTTTCGTAAGGCGGTAGTAGCTGTGGCATAGCATATGTTGCTCAGACGTGGAGGAACGATGTACTGAGCATAAACGGCACACACGATTACAGCAGCCAAGTAGATCTGCTATTGCTGAACATTGTTTGGGTACTGGTCACCCTATGTTATACGAGGGCTGTCCAGAAAGTAAGTTACGATCGGTCGCGAAATGGAAACCACAGTGAAAACCAGAAACGTTTTATTTGCAACAGTTAGGCACACCTTCCACCTAATTCTCTTTATATTCGCCGCTACAACTTCGAAGTTTGTCTAAGTGTTGTATCAACTTTCCAATATCCTCGTCATAGAAAGCAGCCGCCTGTGTTTTCGGCCAGTTATCTGCACTGGTCTGCAGCTGGTTGTCCGTGGAAAAATTGTGTCTTCATAGCCAGCGGTTCTTGTGAGCAGAGATGAGACTCAGGGAGAGCCAATTAGGTACTGTATTGTGGGTGATCAAACACTTCTCGTCGGAAGCGCCGCAGGAGCGTCTTCATTGCCCATGCAGTGTGCGGCCGAGAATCGACATGAAGAAGAAACTGTTCGACAGTTGTGTTATGTGGGCTGCATGACACAGGCGAAATCTCTAACCAGGCACTCATACTTGGCGGGAGACGCTGTTCCCTACGTATCTTTACGTGCTCACTGTTTACTCAAAACTGAAAAGAGCGACGCGACACGACAGACGGGCATACTAGAGACACTGCCCAACACATCTGTGCAAAGCTTTACCGGATTTTCGCAGTGGTTTCCATTTCGCGACTGATCGTAACTTACTTTGTGGACAGCCCTCGTATAACAATACTGAGATATTGGCATGCACGTCCAGCTATTAGGACAGTGTTATTAAGGAGGCTGTTGAGATTAAATTAGCGAGCAATCTCGTAAACAGGACGTTTTTGCTTAAATTCTGCTTGGAATCCTACTCTCTCCCTTGTCAAAAAACAGAGGGACAGAGTCATCGTTACCTCACCTGCTGGTTCGTAGTCTTTCACTAAGGATACCTCGACTTTGGTTGCCTTAGGTGGCACTAGTGTTCAGTGTGTGTGCGTATGTGTGTGTGTGTGTGTGTGTGTGTGTGTGTGTGTGTGTGCGTGTGTGTGTTGTCTTTCCTGAATTACCTCAAGAACCGAGGTTTTAAATTTGCCTGTACATCGCATGTCCGTTGTAGTTTGTGCCTTGAAAATGGCGGGGGTTACTTCCACCGAAATATCGGCGGTCGCTGTAAATATTACCTGGCCGAATTCCCGTAAGTTGTTTGAAAATTGTATATGTCAGGAGAAACTCAGGACCTTAGGACATTTCAACCCTTCTCTAACGACACTGCGGGGCTGCATCCGCATTGTAAAGTGATCGCACTTATTTGGAATGTAGCTTGGCCGCAGCTTTTGCTCTCGTTTACTTGTTTGAACTGGTAAGGACCGTTCAGAACCATTCGACAAAATCTGAGCATGGTCCGAAGCATCAAAGGGTACTTGGGCTTCTTAGCCCTCCTGTTTCCCGCCTATCTGTGGCATTAAGACGCGGGCGTGCAGCAGTAACACGTACGTGAATAAAACGGCAGCGAATCCATCTAAGACACCACCTTCGGCGACACCCTCCTTGCTACTCACGCTACATTGTTGCGCAAGTTATAAATGTCCCTATCAGAAACTGACACCAATTCAAGCTCTAGTGCCTGAAGCTAAGCAAACACCACCAAAGAGTGTTGAAGGGGTTGCCTAATCCTTAGGCGCTAGAGCAGCTACCAGTCTGATTGGTGTCTTAAGTTTCTGAAGGCACATTTCTAACATGCTCAGCAAACGTGCCGGGCGCTGTGGCCAAGTGGTTCCAGGCGCTTCAGTCCGGAACCGCGCTGCTGCTACGGTCGCAGGTTCGAATCCTGCCTCGGGCATGGACGTGTGTGTTGTCCTTAGGTTAGTTAGGTTTAAGTAGTTCTAAGTCTAGGGGACTGGTGACCTCAGATGTTAAGTCCCATATGGCTTAGAGCCATTTGAACCATCAACAAAATTACATGGGTGGCACCGAAGGTGTTGCTGAACTGGGGGTCTTACAGGTATCCTTTGCCGTTTTATTCGCGAACATTTGAATGTTGCACTTTCGCGTTCTGACGTCTGTAGCAGAGACGCAAAAAGAATGGGTGAAACATGGATATGAGGGTTGTGACGATCTTATCATGGTGTGACACGTCCACGGTGGTGGTGGGCAGAATTGTGATGAAATTTAGTGTCAATTTAACGTTATTAACCCACTTTACATGTCACCTGAACTTTCGAGCTGTGGCCTTTATTTCGCCAGTTGTTGATACCTTCCTGTTTGAAGCGTTCCCGAGGCCAAGTGTGACGTCAGAGGATGTCAAGATTTTCCAGTATTACTGAGGAAGGTTGTAGGCACCTTCGAGCCAAATCTCATACTTATGCGTGGCAATGGGAAACAATTACTGGGTTTCGAAAAAGTGATCCTTTAATTCTGTTGCGCAGTGCAGCTAGCCGTACCATATTTTCGACCACAATATAGGGGCCTCTGTGGAGAATCCATACTAACCCGTCGTTGCTGAAGAGTGGCAGCAACCTTTTCAGCAGTTGCAAGAGCAGCATTCTGAATGATTGACTAATCTGGGCTTGTAGCATTAGCCAACACGTGCTGATAATGCGATCGGCTGAAAGAAAGGAGAAACAACATCCGCTATTTTTTCCTCAAGGACATGCAAATATACTATATGGGTTGACGATGTTGGCATTCTCTTGGGTAAAATAACCCGGAGTTAAAATAACCCCAAATTCGAATCCTCGGACTTGAACTGCTCAGGAGGGTTTCGTCATTAGGAAAAACAAAACTGGCGTTCTACGGGTCGGAGGATGGAATGATAGATCCCTTAATCGGAATAATTTAAGTGCCCAACATAAAGGTAGCAAGAAACGAACCACCATCTATAGGATTCCTTGGCTATAGAAATGTGACGTACTTGTACGCTTGCGTGACTAGGCAATACGTTTAAAACAGCGTATTTGGGCACTACATAAAAAACAAGAACAATCGTTTATGAAAATAATGGGCCGAGCGGTTCTAGGCACTTCAGTCCGGAACCGCGCTGCTGCTACGGTCGCAGGTTCGAATCCTGCCTCGGGCATGGATGTGTGTGATGTCCTTAGGTTAGTTAGGTTTAAGTAGTTTCAAGTCTACTGGACTGATGACCTCAGATGTTAAGTCAAATAGTGCTTGGAGCCATTTTTTTTGAAAATAATGTACATCAACATATCCTCTATTTTTGGTTTGTTGATAAGACGTGGCACTGATCAAAAAGTGCTTAATCTGATCTAACCTAATACAGTAAACGATGACTAATTAATCTAACTGAAGTTCAGTTTGAACAGCAGTTAGAGAATTTATAAGTTTAGTTTCGCAGTAGACAAGCACTTTGACTATCACTTCGACCATTCTTCGACACTGAGCGTTAACTGTCCGGCGATTGAAAATGGTCGGCAACTGGAGACAACTTGTAGATATGAATTGAAGGCAACTGGAAGCAACTGGCGACTGGAGGGAACTGGCCGAATCTCGGCATGCAGTCGCTTAAATCTTGCTCTCGGCATACGAATGTGCAACTGCGATATATTTGGCGGAGGCGTCAGATAGTCCCAGGTTTCGGCACTCTCTGTGATGGCAGGCGTAAGTGTTGGCGGATTTATGGACTATATGTTTTGTGGCCGAGCATAAAGTGGTCCCACGTATGATTGGCCTCTAATAAGCGACTGGCCATACTGTGTGTGTCGTCATACTAAGACTGCATGTTGCGTGGTGCTCTCTGAGGACTATCGCTGTGTACCACGTCTGGCGGAGACACAAGTCAGAGAATGGCTCAAATGGCTCAAATGGCTCTGAGCACTATGTGACTCAACTTCTGACGTCATCAGTCCCCTAGAACTTAGAACTACTTAAACCTAACTAACCTAAGGACATCACACACATCCATGCCCGAGGCAGGATTCGAACCTGCGATCGTAGCGGTCTCACGGTTCCAGACTGTAGCGCCCAGAACCGCACGGCCACTCCGGCCGGCGTCAGAGAATGGATAGGCTGAAGTTAGATATGGTAGGAATTAGTGAAGTGCGGTGGCAGGAAGAACAGGACTTCTGGTAAGGGAAGTACAAAGTTATAAATACAAAATCAGATTTGGATCATGCACGAGCAGGTCTAATAACGAAGAAGAAAATAGGAGTGTGGATAAGCTACTACGAACAATATACCGAACGCATAGTCTTAGCCAAGACAGACATCAAATCTAGAACAATTTTATTTACCAAGTACCTCCGCAGATGATACAGAGATTGAAAGAATGTGTGATGGATGACTAGAATTCGGTAGTAGGGACAGGAGCAGAAGGAAAAGTATTAGGACGAAACGAACTGGCAAACGAACGAAAGAGGAAGCGACCAGGTAGAATTTTGTGCAGAGCATAATTTCATCATCGCTAACACTTGATTTAGGTATGATTAAAAAAGGCTGCATGCGTGGAAGAGATCTGGAAACACTGCAAGATTTAAGATTGATTGCATAATGGTAAAACAGAGCTTTAGAAATCAGGTTTAAAATTGTAAGACTTTCCACCGTTAAAATGTAAAATACGCATTACTTTTTTATTTATTTATTCTTACGATGAAATAATTACTCTATAAGATAACCATGCCGTAAAATATGAACTTAGAAGAACAGAGACTGAGTATTAGTTATAATTCAGACCGTGTATACGAGAAATGCTAAAGAAAATCTGTAAGCCTCTTTCAATTTTTTGTAAAACAAAAGCTTCGGAAGTGAATCCTTCCTCTTCTTGTAACTCTCTTCATATGGTCCCTACGAATCTAAACGAGGTATGCGTGATTGAATAATAATTGACATATTGTCAACAAATGTGTGTATATTTCATTGTAGAAAACTTTTAGTACGACATATTGATTGTATTGTATGAGTTTTATGTTGCAGATGAATGTGTCAGGTATTGTGCATACATTACTTGAAGACAAAATGACCGATACTTTATCACGTCGTGTCGTTTAAATACTACATTCTTAAAAAGTTGAACTTGCACATTCTTTTGTAAGAAGTCAGAACTAATACATATTACCACTTTTTTCATGGAAGTCAGTTTAACATTTTCACGGTCAAAAATGCTTTCAAACAACGGTGATGTACAATAGCCACCAGGGCCTGATGCATTGAAAGACAGATGATAATTGATGTCCTAAAAAATACGATGGAGGTGATATAATGTGATAAGCCAACTAACTAATTATTGATGTTGGTTATAACAGTGACCGCATCGTGCCATCGCACTTAAGACGTGTCTTCTCCGAGGCAAATCTTTATTAATGAATTACGCACTTTTCGCTCGATTTAATTATTTTTCTCACTTTATTATTTGCCAGGAAGGAAGGATAAGTTACACTATCTTCGATGTTATTCACCCTGTACACTGAGCAAGCAGTAAAGGAAACCAAAGACAAATTCGAAAAAGGAATTTAAGTTCAGTGAGAAAATATAAAAAAAAAAATTCTGTCACAGACAACAAAGGGGTTATAACTTGAACAACAACAGAGGTAAAACATGGGCAATAGAATGTAGTCGAATTAAATGAGATTATTGTGAGGAAATAACCAATGATGACCGAAATAGAGAGGATATAAAATGCAAAAGTCTATAGAAAGAAAAGCATATATGAGAACGAGAAATTTGATAACATGTAAATTTAAGGGTTACGAAGTCTTTCTTTAAGGTATTTGCCTTGTTACATTGTGGAAAACTACGCTTCTTAAGTTACTGCACGTCATACAAAAAGTTGCAGTTGAACATTATTCATTTCCCAAATATGTTATTTTGTACTGCATTTGTACTTTAGCCAATAGCTAAAAAGCGGCAACGGCCTATCGCTCTCGGCAAATTCATCCAGGACAAAGAGCCGTGTCCTACTTCGGAGCTTGCAATGGAGAGACGGATACACAAATAATTAATGCATTGCAGAGTTAACGGATTAGTTCCCTTGCTACTACAGTCCCTCCCCCCCCCCCCCCCCCCCAGAGAAACCATCTATCACAACAGCTGTGTGGGACCCCAGAACTAACTTCCCTCCGGCAGCTCAAACACTTCGCACTCATGCTTGTTTGCAAAATTATGTACAGAATTTAGCTAAAAAATAACGATAATATTTTATTACCTGTTGGTCCCAGGACACACTGAAGTTATGTAGGACACTAACATATGTATGTACTGTTAAAATAGAAACGTAATGCACTTAAAATTACGTTAAAAGGCTAGACTTGTACACTCGAAAAATTAGGCCTAAAATTGCGTAAACGCGATACGGACTTTTTCTTATTAAAAATAAATAAAAAATGGAACTTTAAACCTTTAATTACACGAGAAGATAAAGCTCTACTTCATGTATGTGGAACGAAAGCAATTAAAATTCTGCGCCTCAGGTTTGTGCAAATCTACGTCTGGGAAACGCTAAAACCGTCACTTACGACATGTTTTGTTTTCTCTAAAAATACGTTCGGAAAAGTGAAATCTTCAGTAGATGTTAGGGTAGACGATAAATAACTTAATTCGCCTTCTATTACAAAATTAACCCCTTATTTTTACCAGTTCAATATTCCAGCGTCTGCCGTATGGGTAAGTGCTATACACAGCCTTTTCTTAAAATGGCTTTAATATGAGGCTCTATATTCTGGAATGTCAGATCCCTTAATCGGGCAGGTAAATTAGGAAATTTAAAAAGGGAAATGGGTAGGTTAAAGTTAGATATATTGGCAATTAGCGAAGTTCGGTGGCAGGAGGAACAAGACTTTTGGTCAGGTGAATACAGGGTTATAAATACAAAATCAAATAGGGGTAATGCAAGAGTAGGTTTAATAATGAATAAAAAAAATAGGAGTTCGGATAAGCTACTACAAACAACATAGTGAACACATTATTGTGGCCGAGATAGACACAAAGCCCACGCCTACAACAGTAGTACAAGTTTATATGCCAACTAGCTCTGCAGATGACGAAGAAATTGATGAAATGTATGATGAGATAAAAGAAATTATTCAGGTAGTGAAGGGAGACGAAAATTTAATAGTCATGGGTGATGGGAATTCGAGAGTAGGAAAAGGGAGAGAAGGAAACATAGTAGGTGAATATGGGTTGGGGCTAAGAAATGAAAGAGGAAGCCGCCTGGTAGAATTTTGCGCAGAGCATAACTTAATCGTAGCTAACACTTGGTTCAAGAATCATGAAAGAAGGTTGTATACATGGAAGAACCCTGGAGATACTAGAAGATATCAGATAGATTATATAATGGTAAGACAGAGATTTAGGAACCAGGTTTTAAATTGTAAGACATTTCCAGGGGCAGATGTGGACTCTGACCACAATCTATTGGTTATGAACTGTAGATTAAAACTGAAGAAACTGCAAAAAGGTGGAAATTTGAGGAGATGGGACCTGGATAAACTGAAAGAACCAGAGGTTGTAGAGTGCTTCAGGAAGAGTATAAAGGAACAATTGATAAGAATGGGGGAAAGAAATACAGTAGAAGAAGAATGGGTAGCTTTGAGGGATGATGTGGTGAAGGCAGCAGAGGATCAAGTAGGTAAAAAGACGAAGGCTAGTAGAAATCCTTGGGTGACAGAAGAAATACTGAATTTAATTGATGAAAGGAGAAAATATAAAAATGCAGTAAATGAAGCAGGCAAAAAGGAATACAAACGTCTCAAAAATGAGATCGACAGTAAGTGCAAAATGGCTAAGCAGGGATGGCTAGAGGGCAAAAGTAAGGATGTAGAGGCTTACCTCACTAGGGGTAAGATAGATACTGCCTACAGGAAAATTAAAGAGACCTTTGGAGAAAAGAGAACCACTTGCATGAATATCAAGGGCTCAGATGGAAACCCAGTTCTAAGCAAAGAAGGGAAAGCAGAAAGGTGGAAGGAGTATATAGAGGGACTATACAAGGGCGATGTTCTTGAGGACAATATTATGGAAATGGAAGAGGATGTAGATGAAGATGAAATGGGAGATATGTTACTGCGTGAAGAATTTGATACAGCACTGAAAGATCTAAGTCGAAACAAGGCCCCAGGAGTAGACAACATTCCATTAGAACTACTGACAGCCTTGGGAGAGCCAGTCCTGACAAAACTCTACCATCTGGTGAGCAAAATGTATGAGACAGGAGAAATACCCTCAGACTTCAAGAAGAATATAATAATTCCAATCCCAAAGTCAGCAGGCGTTGACAGATGTGAAAATTACCGAACTGTCAGTTTAATAAGTCACGGCTGCAAAATACTAACGCGAATTCTTTACAGACGAATGGAAAAACTGGTAGAAGCCGACCTCGGGGAAGATGAGTTTGGATTCCGTAGAAATATGGGAACACGTGAGGCAATACTGACCCTACGACTTATCTTAGAAAGCTAGATTAAGAAAAGGCAAACCTACGTTTCTAGCATTTGTAGACTTGGAGAAAGTTTTGACAATGTTGACTGGAATAATCTCTTTCAAATTCTGAAGGTGTCAGGGGTAAAATACAGGGAGCGAAAGGCTATTTACAATTTGTACAGAAACCAGATGGCAGTTATAAGAGTCGAGGGACATGAAAGGGAAGCAGTGGTTGGAAAGGGAGTGAGACAGGGTTGTAGCCTCTCCCCGATGTTATTCAATCTGTATATTGAGCAAGCAGTAAAGAAAACAAAAGAAAAATTCGGAGTAGGTATTAAAATCCATGGAGAAGAAATAAAAACGTTAGGGTTCGCCGATGACATTGTAATTCTGTCAGAGACAGCAAAGGACTTGGAAGAGCAGTTGAACGGAATGGACAGTGTCTTGAAGGGAGGATATAAGATGAACATCAACAAAAGCAAAACGAGGATAATGGAATGTAGTCGAATTAAGTCGGGCGATGCTGAGGGAATTATATTAGGAAATGAGACACTTAAAGTAGTAAATGAGTTTTTCTATTTGGGGAGCAAAGTAACTGATGATGGTCGAAGTAGAGAGGATATAAAATGTAGACTGGCAATGGCAAGGAAAGCGTTTCTGAAGAAGAGAAATTTGTTAACATCGAGTATAGATTTAAATGGCAGGAAGTCGTTTCTGAAAGTATATGTATGGAGTGTAGCCATGTATGGAAGTGAAACATGGACAATAAATAGTTTGGACAAGAAGAGAATAGAAGCCTTTGAAATGTGGTGCTACAGAAGAATGCTGAAGATTAGATGGGTAGATCACGTAACTAATGACGAAGTATTGAATAGGATTGGAGAGAAGAGGAGTTTGTGGCACAACTTGACAAGAAGAAGGGATCGGTTGGTAGGACATGTTCTGAGGCATCAAGGGATCACCAACTTAGTATTGGAGGGCAGCGGGGAGGGTAAAAATCGTAGAGGGAGACCAAGAGATGAATACACTAAACAGATTCAGAAGGATGTAGGCTGCAGTACGTATTGGGAGATGAAGAAGCTTACACAGGATAGTGTAGCATGGAGAGCTGCATAAAACCAGTCTCAGGACTGAAGACCACAACAACAACATATTGTGGAGCGAGTTTTTACGTATGTACTTTTACATTTCTAAAAATACATTTTTTATGTAATTTATGTATTTTATTAACTAAATGTTTTCTAGTACAAGTTTTTTTCTAACTGTTTACGTAATACATATTTGAATACAGAAAGATGAAGGCTACAACGTAGCTGCACTGTTCTCATTTTGTCATTGTATGAGTTACCTAATTTTGTACTGTCATTTTGTTTAATGATGTTTCCTATAGTGAAAAATTTTAAAAAAGAACACAAGTTCTCTCTGCAGAAAAGAGAACCAGAGCTTTCAAGTTAGATGGTCAGTCTTCAAGCAAATACTTATTTAGCAATTTCACATGTTCAACTGTTCGTGGAGTTTCTGATTTTTAATTTTGAGTATTTCTTGAATATTATGAACCTATGCAAACCACTCAGACGCTCTCACAAGTTGAGTTTCAGTTACATCCTGAGGAAGAAAGATGGAAAACTGAAGTTTTGCAACAGACTTCGTATTACATGTGTAGTAAGATGCGAAACTAACTTGCAAGCCTTTCGACTGCTATGATGATTTGTACCGGTTGGTCTTACTGAAACACGGATTGGTTCCCATGAACCCAAATACGTAAATAAATCTGTCAGCACAGTGGATTGAACGATATGAATAAAGTTTCCCTCGTAAACGAATTTCAGGTGCCAGTTCTTACAGAAAGCATTAAAGGTTTAAGTAATCAGGAGGGAGGTTAACTATAGAATTAAAAGTCTTGGCCCAATTTAACCCCAATATTACAAATATCCTTTGTACACTCACATGTAAACAAGAAAGCAATAATTACACTTTAACATGGGGAACAAATTACAATGTGAGTGGAAACTGCCAATTGTTAACATTGAAACGCACTTAAATCAGAGGCAGGTTGCTTTGTCAAAGTCTACAATCAACAAGTCAGGCAGAAGTGACCATCATCTCGACAGGCAATTTGCGAAAACACATAACCGTGGTTGGGTGCCCAGTGATAGGTCCAATCGTGCCAGAGAGATATATGAAGTAAGCATGGGAAATGACAAAGTCAGCTTGGTGTTGGATGAACCGTGTGTGACTATGTGTTAAGTCTTGGAACCCACTCAAGTTCAGAAGGAATGAAACCAAAAAACGCCCAACTACTTCCCTTTTCAGTTAGTCTGCACTGTAATCTCACCATGGTTGATGAGTCGGGGTGCCGAGTCCTGCATATGGTGGACTCTCATGCCAGTCACTGGTCATCAGCTGTCATCTGATCCACTGACCCTCAGAGATGCAAGTTAGCGGTCTGCCACGCCTCAGAAGTCAGAACGTCTTCTTCTCCATGTCTCCAATTCCTGAGCCTCTGCTTCTGCTTCTTCACGCAGAGTGCCCAAAAAGTTCTCTCTCTCCTCTCTGTTCTACACAAAACCTGTGCAAAAGGCTATGAGAAGGCTCGGCTAAACTGGGGCCAAAGAGATGTTTTTCTAGAACAACAGTCCAATGCCCCACCCAGCAAATGTTTTATAACTCCTCGAATGAGCTGCCAACTGGCATTTACAATTTTGAGAAAACCGATCTCCGAATTCCCACGTCTCAGATATTTTTTTAAATCACCCAGTGGCCTGTTTTTCCGCGTCTGATGTTTATAGGAAACCGCATCCTCAGTTCACACTTAAAGATTTTTTTTTTTTTTTTTTTTGATCACCCAATGAACTGCCATCCCGCCATGTGAGAGAGAAATTTTCACTCCGCACTGAGTGGTGTCAGGCTGTCCCATTTCCTCCCCCGCAACAAAGAACAGATTAACATCACCTGACCAGCCGCACAACTTCCTGTTTGTTTGGGAAAACGTTACTGGCGATAAAAAGATTTCACCATGGTGTTCTTTGAGCAGAGAGACAAACTTGTAAAAATAATTAATTTATTTTGGATGGCCGATTGCGTGATATCGTTCATTGTACTGACGCTTCTAGACAGATTCCAGGAATCCACAGTGTGGCCTCGGTTGGTGCAATCTTGTCCGCTCTCTCTCCACCGGTGCCGAGTCAGACAATACAGAGCCCCACAAACACCTACTGTACCTGACTGCCAGTGTCTGGGTTACTGTCCTAGCCCCAGGCGGCGTAATACTTTGAAACCAGCTGTTCTGTCTAGGGAGCTTTGGGGGGTTGGGGGGGGGGGGGCGGAACTGTCCGGCAGCAGCCCCTGACTACTCCTCCTGTCAGACTCCAGCCAAGATCCGTTAGATTCATAAAGCACAACAAATACAGGAACCACAGAAATAAAAGGAAATTAAGTCGTGCTTCGGTAGCTCAGATGGTAGAGCACTTGCCCGCGAAAGGCAAAGGTCCCGAGTTCGAGTCTCGGTCGGGCACACAGTTTTAATCTGCCAGGAAGTTTCATATCAGCGCACACTCCGCTGCAGAGTGAAAATCTCATTCTGGAAACCTCCCCCAGGCTGTGGCTAAGCCATGTCTCCGCAATAACCTTTCTTTCAGGAGTGCTAGTTCTGCAAGGTTCGCAGGAGAGCTTCTGTAAAGTTTGGAAGGTAGGAGACGAGATACTGGCAGAAGTAAAAGCTGTGAGTACCGGTCGTGAGTCGTGCTTCGGTAGCTCAGATGGTAGAGCACTTGCCCGCGAAAGGCAAAGGTCCCGAGTTCGAGTCTCGGTCGGGCACACAGTTTTAATCTGCCAGGAAGTTTCATATCAGCGCACACTCCGCTGCAGAGTGAAAATCTCATTCTAGTAGAAATATGATACAGATTGCAATAAAATGAATCAAAGTCACTGATATATAAGACGTGTCAGTCCACCGTTTGACTGACGCATTTCATCATGGTTGTACCTACTCTGCACAACAGAATTAAACGATCAATTTTCGAAACCAGCAACTACCATTGCGACGTATAAATCTTAAATTTGACTCAAAGGTGGCTACTACCTTCCTCTCTAATGCTATAAAAGCGTGGCGCCCTGCGACGACATCCTCGGGCTCAGCGATGCTTCATACAGCAAGGTGTGGACACATACGAAAAAAAGTTCAAAGCTCAAAGGTTAAAGTGAGCTATAAGCCGGGTTAATAATGTTACATTTGCACCATATTTCACCACAATTCTACCGAACGCCACCGTGGACGTTTCATACGTTAAGAAGGTCGTCATAGCCCCTCTTACCCACATTACACCCCTTCTTTTGCTGTCTGTGCGATTGAGGCCAGAACCGCAGCACACAGCGGTGTAAGCACGAGGAAAATATTTTAGACACACCACCGCTCAGAATCGACACCAAAAGGCCTGAAAGGGTGGAATAAAAGGCGTCAACGAAACGACTCATTTGTTGAGACATTCATTCCCACACATTTCGCAGTCAAAACGACAGCTCACAGTGCCGTGAGCAATAAGAAAATGTTCTTCAAAACCTTTGACATTGCTAACACCCTGGGCGTTTCAATCCTTGTCTAAGGACTTTGTGGGGCAACGTTCCCACTGAACGTGATCGAGTGCAGCGCGATGGCTCTCGTGTACAGGTTGGAAGCGCTAGGGGTACTTGAGCTTTTTCAGCCTCCTGTGGCGTGATCACGCAGGAGTGCAACATTAACATATGCGCGAATAAAATGGAAATGGTCCAACACCATCGATGACACCCTTTCAACTTTGTTGAGCACGTTGGAAATGTACCCTTAGAAATTTAGGCACCAAATAAGCCCGGGTGCTGCTCTAGCGCCTGATGTTTAGACAACCCATTCGACATATCTTTGCTGCGGTTTACCTAGTTTTAGGCGCTAGAGCAGCTTCCAGGCTGATTTGGTGTCGCTCCTGATACGAATTTCCAAGCCAGAGGGTGACGTTGCAGAGCGGCACGCCTTTGATCTATTACAGAGGAAGGTTATGGACACCTTTGAGCCAAATTTCAAACTTATGGGTTGCTATAGGTGGTAATTACGAGGTTTAGATGAAGTGATCCTTCAATTCTGTTGCACAGTGTGCTTCACATACGAAAGATTCGCTTATTTCAATACTAGAAAGAAATAGTTATAGTCAACAAATACTTATCAGATGCACATAGATTCTGATATTGTTATTTATAAACCCTTCACTAGACTTTTCAGAACAAATTTTTTACAGTAGCCAACACGATCCAAATTATCATGCTATATGAGATAGTAGTCGTGTTTCTACATAATATATAGTTCAGCTTGTCACATGACTGCTATGTTGCATTCCTATCACAGGCCGTCAACGAGGTAGCTGAGTTGAGTGTGAAGACGTGCGATATCACAGCAGTTTTGTCACGGCCAGGTTGTGGGCGTCCGTGCATGGGACACCAGCACATCCGAGGCAACCTGCCAGGTGTGTGTTGCAACTAGAGCACTGTCGCCATCTCTCGCTATCCACACGGTTCGCCTGCAGTCGCTTTCAGCGGGCGACCACTCGCCGATATTTCATCTGGCCACCTGCCACAAGTCTGGTGGCGAGCCTCTGAAGACTGACATCGGTTACTCACGTCTCCCAGTTCATCAGTGCGCTGTGTGGCGTTTTGCTGACGATCGGTTTGGATTAGGGAAGGTGAAGGAATTAGAGAGGCAGTTATAAAGTTGCGATTGATATTAGACCGAAGACTTAAGAAAAAGAAACATCTTCATAGGACCTGTAGAACGCAGTCGACAATATGAAATGGAGCAATTATGTTCAAAATTATCAGCAAAATATCTGCAAGATATGTGGAGATACGAGTAAAATGCAGCCTACACAAGAGAATAGAAGGAAGAATGAGAACGAAATATTCAGATGAAAAAAACCTTGTAAGACGGGGTTGATGTCTTTCTCCCCCTACTGTTGAGTCTCTGCATCAAAGATGCAGTTACGAAAATAAAAAAAAGTATCTGAAGTCGGTTTAAAACTCAGGCTGAAAGGATATCAATGGTAAAACTCGTTGATGAGATTGCTATTCTGAGTAAAAGTTATGGTAAATAACAGGGCCATGATAACAGAATAAACAGTCCATAGGGTGCAGAGTATGGATTGAGAGTAAATCGAAGAAAGACGAAAGTAATATATTAGCAGAAAAGAGATTTCCTATAAGCGTACTATCAAAACTGAAGATCGCGGAATAGACAAAGCGAAGGAATTCTGTTACCTCTGAAGCAAAATAACATGTGGTGGATGATGGACGGAGCAATGAGGACACAAAAAGCAGACTAGCACTGGTGGCAAACGATTTCTGACGAAAAGAATTCTGCTAATATAAAAGATAATGTTTAATGTGAGCAAGAAATTTCTGCGAATCTGCTACGGTGCGCAACAACATTCAAACGGTTTGAATTGCAATCGGTCCTATCTCTATACAAAAGCTTTCGTGTGGGTTGTCGAACTTGGCGCTACAGTCGTGTACGTGTGCTAAATTGGTACCACAATACAGGGTGATTCAAAAAGAATACCACAACTTTAGGAATTTAAAACTCTGCAACGACAAAAGGCAGAGCTAAGCACTATCTGTCGGCGAATTAAGGGAGCTATAAAGTTTCATTTAGTTGTACATTTGTTCGCTTGAGGCGCTGTTGACTAGGCGTCAGCGTCAGTTGATGCTAAGATGGCGACCGCTCAACAGAAAGCTTTTTGTGTTATTGAGTACGGCAGAAGTGAATCGACGACAGTTGTTCAGTGTGCATTTCGAACGAAGTATGGTGTTAAACCTTCTGATAGGTGGTGTATTAAACGTTGGTATAAACAGTTTACAGAGAATGGGTGTTTGTGCAAAGGGAAAAGTTCTGGACGGCCGAGAACGAGTGATGAAAATGTAGCACGCATCCAGCAAGCATTTGTTCGCAGCCCAGGAAAATCGACTCGCAGAGCTAGCAGAGAGCTGCAAATTCTACAATCAACTGTATGGAAAGTCCTACGAAAAAGGTTAGTTATGAAACCTTATCTGTAACTACCTGAACGTCAACTACCCGAGGCGATGGATCGGCCGCCAGGCAGCCCGTGACAGAGCACTTCATTACTGGCCTCCAAGAAGCCCTGATCTTACCCCCTGCGATTTTTTCTTGTGGGGTTATGTTAAGGATATGGTGTTTCGGCCACCTCTCCCAGCCACCATTGATGATTTGAAACGAGAAATAACAGCAGCTATCCAAACTGTTACGCCTGATATGCTACAGAGAGTGTGGAACGAGTTGGAGTATCGGGTTGATATTGCTCATGTGTCTGGAGGGGGCCATATTGACCATCTCTGAACTTGTTTTTGAGTGGAAAGAAACCTTTTTAAATACTCTTTGTAATGATGTATAACAGAAGGTTATATTATGTTTCTTTCATTAAATACACATTTTTAAAGTTGTGGTATTCTTTTTGAATCACCCTGTATTCACTCTGGGAACGCTGCCCCATATGACAGTCGATGAAGATGTAAACTAATACTACTACATTTCAAACACCAGGAAACGCGTTATTAGAGGTAAGAAAGTCCTCATCGTTTGTAACCCCTGTTTTCTTGCGTGTTACTACTCTGATTCTGATATGCTGAAGTTTTTGAGACAAATTGTATTTGTTCATGATGCTTATTCAAAATGTATTTATTTGTGAATAAGTCATTTTACAACAATATTTGTACTCTCGACGTTGTACGATATTCCGAAATATTTTCGCTCTTTAAAAGGTATGCACCCTAACAGAAATGTTTCGGTCCCATCGTTTTCGGTCTCTGCGAATAGAAAATTCTTCGAGCGAATTAACAACAATTCGCACCTGACTTGGTCACAAAAGATGAAGAAGACTACATCGAAAGTAGTAGGACTGTCGATGTCTTCCATATCTCAGCACTTACTTTGTATATTGAAACACCATAATTTAAGCAGCAAGCTTACAGTGAACTAAAATATTAGAAAATAAACGCTAAATACTTGGGTAACGTTCGTAAAGCATAAGGTGAGACAGCTTGCAAAGGTCTGTCTGTCTCATCTTTAACAACGCGTTTCCTGATGTTTGAAATATCGTAGTAGAAATTTACATCTGAATAGATTGCCATAAGGGGCACCCGCAAATACAGAAAGTGCCCAGATATAAACAAGAACCCCATATATCAATGATTAGCGATCAATGAAGACGACATGGAGAGCGGCAACCCACCGGACAGTTAGGTTCGTAGTTCTGCATCGAGTGAACTGCCCGTTGGTGACGTGGTCGCTCTTGCAACTACGGCCTTGATGTAAGCGAGAAATTCGTACATATCTGTAATGAAGTGTGTAACGTCTGAAGCCGATGTTACTCTTCGATGGCTCAACTGCAGTTGACTGGTAGATGATCAGATTAAATATCATGCTGAAATTATGGAAGTTCGTCAAGTATTGAGTATGCCGCGAAAACCTACAGATTCATATCAGACACAAATATTCAGGGTAACTGTGTGATGTTAGAAACTTTCAGGGATGATGGAGAAAGGTAAACGCATCAATTTGAGCTAAGGGGCTCTGGTCCGGAAACGACCGAATCGAAAGTTTTAATCGACAATCCTTCTCATATCTCTGGCCGTGGAATACATGTGCCGGCACAGTTGTTGCTAAGATTGTAGGGTAGGCAATTTTCAAAGGTGGTAGTGTGGACCAATACAAGGAAAAAAAGTGGAGTAAACACGGGCTCTAAAATGCATATCTTAAGAGCTTTGAATACTCGTATACAGGGTGTTACAAAAAGGTACGGCCAAATTTTCAGGAAACATTCCTCACACGCAAATAAAGAAAAGATGTTACGTGGACATGTTGAAAGGTGGCTACACTGAGCCACAGCGCCAGAGATCGCGCTAGAGAGTATTGTTCCGCCGCCTCCACTGGCAGTGATTATTGAGAACTCGTAGTAGTCAGTGCTTGGGGAGAGCTCGTGGTAGTCAGTGCTGAGATGTCGTAGTGAGGAGTGTTTGTTGAGATGAGCTAGTAGGCAGTGCTTGCTGAGATGTGATACTGAAAAGTTCTTGTTGAGATGTGATAGTAGCGAGTCGGTGTGGAGAGATTGTAATGTTTAGAGTGCTTTTCATCAATATAAATTAAGGTAACAAACTACTTTTCTTTTCTTTCTCATTATTTCAATGTCCTGAATAATGCGTCATTACAGGTTCAGTCAACAAAGCATCTGGCTTGTGTTCTTGTATTAGAGTGTAATTCTGGTTTTCTTGAGCAATTATGGTATTTCTATTTTCTTTAATTAATTCAGTATAAATGATATTTAAAATTTCTTGTGTTGTTGAAGAAGAACCGTGCTAGATGCGTACGTTGAGTCATACTTCCACACACAGAACAGTTACACTTGTGCTTTGGTTTCGTAGGTTTTATAGTTGCTGGGGACTTAATTAATTAATTGTGTTAATGAAAATTTCCATTTCATTCTTTGTTGTTGTTCTATGCAGTCAGATTGCGTAATAATACTAGTCAGGGCCAACCGTTACGAGACTTCGTAACCGAACAGACAGCTACTAAGTCAAAAAATTAAAATTATTTGCATTTTCATTTAATTAAGCCCCCATGCACGTGGCGACCGCTGCTTCGGATGGTCCCTTGGAATTCTTCTGATTGTAAAAAATAGTAGACAGTAGTTTTGTTGTAGTAATTTGTAATTTAGTAATTGTAGTCTATATTGCATGTGTAGATTTGGTAATTGGCATTTTTCTAATGGTATTTTTTAAAAATTTAATTTTTGTTGTCTTGTCTATGGGTTTGACAATTTAGTGCAATTATTTCAATTGTTCGATGATCGTGATTGAGGGAAGCATTTCGTGTGAATGATATTGTTGGAGATATAGTGTCATTGTGTGTAATTTTTTTATAGTGACGAGTTTTGTATATTTTGTAAATGATCACGCGATCAATGAAAAAGGCAAAAATGATGGATAGTGAGAATGACGAAATTGTTAACATGGCGAACTCGCCAACAGAGGAAAACAGTGTGATGAATAATGAAGTGGAAAACAATGTATTAAGTCGGGAAAATAGTCCGGAACCATTTCAAAATTTTTCTCGATCAGAAAATTTACAGAATACGAGATTAACGATAGAAGATTCTGAAATAGTATCGAACACAGATAGCTTTACAGCTATGACAAAAGAAGTTGGTTTCGCGGGAAATGTTAGGGGCGAAAAGAATTTCGAACTGGCTATTATGGAGCAGTTGATGAGTGCTATATTAAATTTGGGAGCACGAATGGAAACACGGTTAGACTCACAACGATCTGAATTTAAAACAGAGATGGGAACTTTGGCAACACGGTTAGACTCACAAATGGAAACACGGATGGGAACAATGGAAACACGGTTAGGATCTGAATTAAAAACACAGATGGGAACTTTGGAAACACGGTTAGATTCACGAATAGGGACATGTTTCAAAACCATGAAAGATGAATTGAAGAAAGAAATCAGAGAAGAAGTACAACCGATTTTGAATTCTCACAATAATAGATTAATTGCAGTAGAGATTAGACAAAGGGAACAAGATAGAGAACAGGAAGAAAGAGATCGCGTGATAGTACAAAAATTTTCAGAGTTAAATTTACAACGTGCACATGATAAGGAAGAAATATTTGAGAGAATCGAGGAATCCGTACCAAATGACAGAATAAATGTGTCAATACTGAAACCCGAGTCGCTACACTTACGGAAGACGTAAGTGTGGTGTCACCGCTAGACACCACACTTGCTAGGTGGTAACTTAAATCGGCCGCGGTCCTGTAGTACATGTCGGACCCGCGTGTCGCCACTGTGTACTCGCAATCCTAGCGCCACCACATGGCAGGTCACAAGACACGGACATGACCTCGCCCAGTTGTACGGACGACATAGCTTGCGACAAGACGTATCACGTCTTCCTCTCATTTGCCGAGAGACAGATTAAATAGCCTTCAGCTAGTCCATCGCTACTACCTAGCAAGGCGCCAGTGTATCTGTGCTAATCGCTTACTACTATGCAAGAGATGTATTTCCACAAGAACAAGACTACATTAAAGTTAAGTATATTAAAATCTCTCTTCTTTTCTTTATAGTTTTCATCCAGTCTCCTGTTTCAGAATTTACGCCCGTCTGCGTTAGTTTCGCGTGCACCTAGCCACTCATTGTGTCGAGACCTTAGGGAATCGACACAACAGTAAGTAAACAGAAAGAAAAAATAGGTGACTTATCGGAAAGAGTTGAGGAGATTTCAGATAAATTGACAAGTCTTAGTTTAAATGGGGATAGAGATTCAGATGATACAGCTCCA